>NC_135481.1:134933924-135566702 GCF_052094955.1 Ictidomys tridecemlineatus | reverse complement strand
GGAGGTGCAGATGTGGGAAGAAGAGGAGACAGGGGGGTGACTGTATGACCAATGTGATTCTGCAATCTGTACAATCAGAAAAATGAGAAATTATATCCCATTTGATTCAAATGTATGAATTGCCAAAATCATTGTAATGTCATATATAGCTAATAAAAAAATATTGGTAGACAACAACAACAAAAAAGATGTAAAATTTTTAAACAAATTACTCTTATTAATATATATACATAAAAAAAAGAGGAGACAGGGAAGTGGGGCACTGAGAAGAGAATGGGGAGGCCCAGGTCAGCTGGAGCCCACCCAGTACCTCTCTCTAGGCGTCCTGGACCACTATCTACCCACCATGACCTTAGCCAGAGGTGACCTTTGGGTCCCAGCACAACTCTTGGCTGGATGGGAAGGAGAGAAAAGGTAAGAACAGAAGAAACTTGTCTTGATTGAGCACCTTTTGTTAGTGTCTCGTGGAGGGTTCAAGAATCCTGGCCACTTGCCTGTATAAGGCCTTGGGTTAGTACTTTTATTTTCCAAATATTATACCCTCATCTGCCTTAACCTCCTCATCTGGCCTCCTGAAGGTCAAGGGAGATGGGCCAAGCAAAGGACTAAATAATTGGCATCTCAGATTTTTATAAATCGTATTGACACGGTTCATATTTATCAAGCATGTTCTGCAGCAGCTGCTTTTATTTTACTCAGAGTCTTCCTCCCAGTAAGCACATTTAATTCTGTTGGCAACTTTAAAGTGAGTTCTCTTTTTAGTCCTGTTTTCAGACCAAGGAATTGAGATATGGAGACATTAACTAACTTGCCCCAGGCCACAGGAACAGTGACAATGGAACAGAATTCTGACCCAGGCCACTACGGGATAATTTGGATTAAATTGGTTTTTCTCAATGTGAATTCTCCAAAACCTCATCTTTTATCCCTTTCTTTCTTTTTCTCTTTTTTTTCAATATCTCTTTCTTTCTTTTTTCTTTTTTTTTTTTTTTTGAGAGAGAGAGAGAGAGAATTATTTAATATTTATTTTTTAGTTCTCGGCGGACACAACATCTTTGTTTGTATGTGGTGCTGAGGATTGAACCCGGGCCGCACGCATGCCAGGCGAGCGTGCTACCACATGAGCCACATCCCCAGCCTTCTTTCTTTCTTTCTTTCTTTCTTTCCTTCTTTCTTTCTTTCCTTCTTTCTTTCTTTCTTTCTTTCTTTCTTTCTTTCTTTCTTTCTTTCTTTCTTTCTTTCTCTCTCTCTCTCTCTCTCTCTCTCTCTCTCTCTTCTTTCTTTCTTGAGGGTCTAATGTTACCCTGGCTAACTTCAAACTCCTGGGCTCAATGGTCATCTTATTTCCCAAGTAGCTGGGACTATAAGTACACATCACTTTACCCAGCTTCTTTGGTCCATTAAACAACAAAAATTGATCCCTGAGCCAGGCACGGGTGGTAAATGCCTATAATCCCAGCAGTTCAGCAGGCTGAGGCAGGAGGATTGCAAATTCAAAGTCAGCCTCAGCAATTTAGTGAGGCCCTGACTCAGAATAAAAAGGCTGGGATGTGGCTCAGTGGTTAAGTGCCCCTGGGTTCAATCCCCAGTACAAAAAAAAAAAATTGAGCCCTGCATGGTGGCACATACTGTAATCTCAGCTGCTTGGAGGGAGTCTGAGGCAAGAGGACTGCAAGTTCAAGGACAGCCTGTACAACTTAGACAGACCCCTCTGTCTCAAATAACAAAAAGAACTGGGAATGTTGTTCAGTGGTGGAGCACTTGCCTAGCATGTGGGATTTCCTGGCATCAATCCCCAGAACTGTTAAAAAAAAAATTTTTTTTTTAAATAAGGTTAGAATTGTTTTAAAAAATTGTTTCCCAATCAGATAAATATAGAAAGACTTGGAACATTGCCTTTCACTCACGGGAGATTCATAGGGCACTTGAGTACAGTAAAAGGCCATCAGAAGTTCTGTGGTTAAAAGGGGTAAAAGCAAAAACATCCTGATTGTGTTTAACCCAGCATTTCCCAAACTTGTTTATTCTCCGAGTCTTCGAGTCTTTCTTTCTTTTTCTTTCTTTTTTTTTTTTTTTTTTTGGTACCAGGAATTGAACTCAAAGCACTCGATCACTGAGTCACATCCCCAGTCCTATTTTTTATTTTATTTAGAGACAGGGTCTCACTGAGTTGCTTAGAAACTCACTTTTGCTGAGGCTGGCTTTGAACTCATTGATTTTCCTCCCTCAGCCTCCTGAGCTACTGGGATTACAGGCATGGGCCTGACTTCAAGCCTTATTTCTAAGGAGTGCTTTTTTAAAAAATATATTTTTTTAGTTATACTCGGGCATAATATCTTTATTTTGTTTATTTATTTTTATGTGGTGCTAAGGATGTGTGAAGCAAATGCTCTACCACTGAGCCATAACCCCAGCCCTCTAAGGAGTCCTTTTTATGATGGAGTTTGAAGCCTACAGGATCTCACAAGTCACCTTTGCTGGGTCAAGGGATTTTGGTCATTTTTTCCCTCCTCAGTACTGGGGATTGAACTCAGAGATGCTCTACCACTGAGCTACATCTCCATTCTTTTTTATTTTGAAACAGGGTCTTGTCAAGTTGCCCAGGCTGACCTCAAACTTGCAATCCTTCTTCCTCAGCCTTCCAAATCGCTGGAATTACAGGCATGCACCATCACCCCCAGATGATTTTTACAGTCTCATGGGGAAGCCCCATGGACCATCTTGCTTTTAGGACCCTGTTTTTTTTTTTTTTTTTCCCCTTTATTCCTTAGGCTCGCTCTCAAAGGTACAATGAAAGGTGGGTAAGGTTTTCTGTTTTAAGACTTCCAGCCCAGAGGCTCAGGAGGCTGAGGCATGAGGATTTTGAGTTCAAAGCTAGCCTCAGCAAAAGCAAGGTACTAAGCAACTCAGTGACACCCTGTCTCTAAATAAAAGTACAAAATAGGGCTGGGGATGTGGCTCAGTGGTCCTGAGGGTCAATGCCCCTGAGTTCAATCCCTAGTACAAAAAAAAAAAAAAAAATCTTTAGAAGCCTGATAAGGGTGGAACAGTGTGAATTTCAGAACTTGAAGGGCCTGGGGAGCGCACTGGGTGATTCCTGGCATAGTCTGAGAGCCAGGGAAGGCTTCATGGATAAAGTAAGAGCGAAGTCGAGCAGATGAGGGTCTTGAGGTGGTCAGAATTGTAGGTAAATATTTGTACATTTGTGGAAAACCATGCTTTATCTAGAGTCTACAGAAAATCCCTTGGCTGATCTAATTGAATCCTATGAAGGCTATTTTACAACTCTATAAGTTGTGGGTAACTGAGAGACAATGCAGAATCTTTTTATTTTTTTCAGTACCGGGGATTGAAACTAGGGGTGTTCTACCACTGAGTCACATCCCCAGACTTATTTTATTTTTTAAAATTTATTTTGAGACAGGGTCTCACCAAGTTGCCCAGACTTGGCTGCAAACTTGCAGTCCTCTTGCCTCAGCCTCCTGATTTGCTGGGATTACAGATGTGAACTACTGTGCCTGTCAGAGTCCTTGTTTCTGGGCCTGCAGATTCCACTCTGTCCCTGGACAAGTTGCCTCCCCTCCCCAGCTCTGTTCCATTTGCACATTGATTTCCATATTCCTGGTCAATAAACGTGTCACTCAGATTTTACTTGAACTGGTTACAACTGCCTGGTTCCTTAAATTGACTTAGGAATAGAAAACAATCTTTAACAAATGTTGACTTAAAAAAAAAAATCTATATGTTACAGTCATGATATTGTCCATCTCTGTCTCTGTCTCTGTCTCTGTCTCTCTCTCTCTCTCTCTCTCTCTCTCTCTCTTTTTCTTTATTTTTAATTTTGAGACAGGGTTTCACTAAGGTGCTTAGGGCTGGCTTTCAATTTGCAATCCTCCAGCCTCAGACTCCTGAGTTGCTGGCTGGAATTACAAGTATGCAACACCACTGGGAATGTTGTTTCTTTTTGGGAAAAAAAAAAAAAATGACAGTGAGAGCCCCACCCAAGCAGAGGGCATATGTGCTGAGGCCTGTAGGCTCGCTCTCGGTACAGACATTGATCAAGCAGGTAACCTGACCTGACCCTACAGGAGTGAACCATCAGGTGACACTGAAACACACTAATTTTTCAGCACTTAGTCATGAAGGGTGGAGGGGGCTTAAGAAAACTGAAAACATGCTAATAATCAATTGCCAGGCATTGTATGTATATATAACTTGCCATCACCTCTATTTGGTATGTCTGAAGTGGCATTAAATGCACCTCTGCAGTGGAATCCATTGAAGCTTTTGAAGGTGCAATGGAAGTGGTCCTTCCTGGCCAGTCAGGGAGCCAGCCAGTGGTCATGGGCCATTTTGTTTAATGAGTTCATCTCACAAATGCAGGCAAAACCACCAGTAGCAGAGGTGAGTGGGACATTTGCAGCCTTGTGTATGAAACCAGTGTCAAAAGGCAAAATTAGAACAAATTTAGGTGTAGATCTAATCAGAGCAACCTCCCTCCAATAAGACAGAATCAGAGCTCCCTGGGCAATAACAGAACAGTGGGTTTAATAAGGTGGGAACAGGAACAGAACAATAGAAAAATAACTAGGTAATACCAGATTATCAGGTTACTTTATGTCTGCCTGTGTGTATGTGTGTTTTATTGGGGATTAAACCCAAGTCCTCAGACATGCTAAACGAGCTCTCTAACGTTGAGCTGCATCCTCAGCCCTATTTATTTATTTATTTTTAAAATTTTTATTTACTTATTTTAGGTGTAGATGGACACAACGCCTTTATTTTTATGTGGTGTTGAGGATCGAACCTGGGTCCCACCCACGCTAGGCAAGCGCTCTACTGCTGAGCCACAATCCCAGCTCCTATTTATATTAGTTTGAGACAGGTTCTCTCTGAGTTGCCTAGGCTGATTTTAAACTTGCAATCCTCCAGCCTCAGACTTCTGAGTAGCTGGGATTACAGGTGCCCAGTTCAGGTTGCTTTTTGTAATGGTTCAGACAAAGGGGACTTCCTTATTACACTGACTCAGGCAGACTGGAATCTAGTTTTTAGGAAAAACTGGTCTGTTTTGGAATCTGTCTGCTTCCTTAGAAGTTATATTTTATGTAGCATGAGTGTCACCATTTTGGTTTATTCTGGTCTGTTGGGCCTAGGGCAGAAGCTCAGTCCAAAACAATGGTCTCCCATAATTTTGTTTCACACCAGGAGACTCCATATGCTTATTAGAATTGCTATTTCTAGAGACAAGTTCAGTGGCACAAGCCTGTAATCCCAGCAATTTGGGAGGTTGAGGCAGGAAGATCACAAGTTCAAGGACGGCTTCAGAAACTTAGTGAGGCCCTAAATAACTTAGTAAGACCCTGTCTCAAAATAAAAAATAAAAAGGGTTGGAGCTGGGGCTCAGTGGTTAAGCATTCCTGGGTTCAATCCCTGTACCCCCCACGCCCCGCCCCCCCCAAAAAAAAGATCCTGAAAAGCACACATGCACAAAAGCAAAAGGCACTGAACTCTTCATCTGAGAATGCTGATAATATACGCAGCATGTGAAGGAAATTGAACTGGGGCTCCTCCAACCTGTCCTGGAGCTGGTGGCCTGCAGCCATATGGCCTGGGTTAGCCTCGGGCTCTGCTGGGAAGCTTCCCATTTCTCTTCTTCCTCCTTCTTGTCCACTTGGGCTGGGTGCTAGGAGACAAGGGTGACCCAGACACTGCTCTCATGAAACTCACGTTTAAGGAGACAATACAATAGGGAGGGGTTAGGGCTGGGAGGAAGTGCCCCAGGAGCTGTGGGCACAGAAAAATCCCCAGGGGATGTGCCTGTAACCAAAACTGGTGAAGGGGAAAAAAACAGCCATCCCCACAGAGTACCAGTTGGGACTGGGTTATGCTGGACTCACAGGAATGCAGGGGGTGGAGCTCAGGGGTGGTAGCAAGAGCTGGACCCATTTTCCTGGAATTGGATAGTCAGGGGATACTCCTCTGTTCCCTAGGCCTCCTGCAGGGCAGCCCTGCAGGAATCCTTCTGATCCCTCAGCTCTGCTTCCTTGTTTGATTTGTATAACAATCTGTTCAGGCCAGCTGTGGCCTCTGCACCCAGGGCTGGAGCCCAGTACTGGCCTCTGTCAAAGCAGTGGGGTTGGGGGAACTCTCATAATAAGAAAGGCTACTGGTGCCTCCTAGACAAGTCTTCAGCAGGAAATCAGTCCTTGGGGACCTGCTGATTCTGGGGTAAGCTTGGGTCAGTTCCAGATGAGGGACCCTCTTTGAAACTGCCTCCTCCTGGCATAAGACCCAGAGTTCTTTCCATGGGGCTTGCTACAGCCTGATCCCCAAAGAATTTATCCTGCACATACTCACATGTAAAGGGATATAGGGAGGGGTAGTCATCACAGCAATGCTCATCTTACCAAAAGACTAGAAGTAACCTGTGTGTCCAACAGGGAGGGATGCTTAAAAAGAATGGAGTTCTTTAGAGCATGCTCATATGGCAGAGGGAGCTCTTACACCCCCACATGGGGACTTTGTGGTTCTGTGCCCCTAGGTGTTGCCACAAATGCCTTAGCTGGGCTGTCCCACATGCCTCAAAGCCTCCCTGCTTTGCATGGCTCCAGTCCTTGCCTGACACTCTGGCTGAAGCAAAGGAGTGAGATGGAAGACTTTGAGAGACAAGCTTCGGAGACAGATGGGCCTGACAATCCCAGCAGTTGGGCCTATTGAGAAGTGACACATTTTACTCTCTGTGCCTCAGTTTGCCCATCTATAAAATAAGGACAATTGACGGATCTCCTAGGTGAGATGAACACCTGGTATACAGAGTGAGCATTCAACAGAGGTGAATGTAACTTGAGTTTTATGCAGTGGGAACAGCTATGTGGGGTGCAGGTGCAGATCAGAGCAGGGCCAGGGTCTGTGGAGATGCCTTGTCAATCTGTGGGGAGGCACACTGGCTCCAGGTCTCTGGGTCCTGCCCATCACCTTTGTGTGTGTATGGAGGGCACCGTGCCACCCTCACAGTAGACAGTGTTCCCAGAGAGGAGTTCAGGACACTGTTTCCTGAGACAGAGCAGAGGGGTGGGGGAGGAAGCTGATGCCTCCTCTGGGACAAGGTGGTGGCAGCCCCCGCTCTCCCCCTCCTGCCCTGAGATTCACCCTGTCTTGCTGGGGGTGGGAGGTGACCTCATTTCACCCTCTGGTCCCTTTGGAAGGGGTGGGGTTGTGCTGGGCGCTCTCGGAGAGCTGCACGTGCTAAGGGAGCTTGCTGAGGTGCTAGAGGGTGTGATTTGGGGAGACCTGGGAGGAGCTGGTGGAGATTATGCAGGGTGATGCTCCCCATCTGGGCATGGAGGACTGAGCTGGAAGAGAGGGGACTGAGTAGGAGAGGGGCTGAAAGCTCGGGGTATGGGCCCAGTCCTGGCCAAGACCCTCCATGGTGTCCAATGGTGCCCCATGGCCAACTGCAGACCCTCAGCCAGCTCCCCAGGAAGCCCCGTCCTCCCAGGAAAGCTGTGTGCATCTCCATTTAAAGTTTGTGTCACTTTCTTCCCTTACTGACTCAGTGACTCCCCCTTTCCTTCTTTAAGCTCATATCTCATTATCATTCTTTCAACAAATCTTAAACTAAAAATAGCTAACATTTCACAAATTATCTTCTTTATTCCTATCAAGGAGCTTATTGTGTTCCTGTTTTCCTGATGAGGAAATAGAGTCCTAGAAGGCCAGGAACTTGGCAGAGGTCGCTTAGCTATTAAGAGACCCCACGTGCCTTCCTGCCTCCAGAGCAGGAGTCCCCCTGGGTGCCAAAGGCCAATGTCTCGGCTTGGCATCAGAATCATGAGCCACCACACACCTTTGTAGGTTCAAACAGCAATTCTTTATTCCCGCTCTCACACCGCCTCCACACCGGTCCAGGGGCAATCGCGTTCTGCCTTCTCCCCCACAATTCACCTACTCCACGAGGCTATCTCCAAATCCCATTTTATCTCATGAGAACTCAATGGGAACAAGCAGCAGGAACACCCTAATCCCAGCAATAATCTTCAACCTCTAACTTCCCTAAAACCCATTATCTTAAACTGGCAATGCCTTAAACTCAAGGAGCCGGTTACTTCCTCAAACCTGATCAGCTCTAAACCGGGATCCATCCGCCTTGGTCCTTGAGCAAGGTCACCTTAATAAAGCATGCATGCAATGTCCCATCGAATGTCCTCTAAGCAGCATGGGGTACGCTTGGCAAGGAAATTTCGATGCGTCATTCCTACTTGGTAATGGCCCTCAACACCTGGGCTCTGAGCTACGAGGGTAAGACAGAGCTAGGCAGGGCCCCCAGGCTCAACCAGAGGGGTTCTGTGGGCACCAACAGGGGGTCTGGGCTGTGAGTGGGAGATGCCAGGCAATGCTTCTGGGGAGGGGGCCTTAGAATCTGGGGCAGAAGGTAGAGGGGGAATCATGGTAGAACATAATCCATGTGCATCCCCAGCCTCTTTTATTTTAAATTTTGAGACAAGATCTCACTAAATTGCTGAGGTTGGCCTCAAATTTGCAATTCTCCTGTCCTAGTCTCCTGAGTTGCTGGGATTATAGGCAGGCATCACAGTGACCTTTCCTGCCTGTAATCCCAGCAGCTTGGGAGTTGAGGCAGGAAGATTGCAAGTTCAAAGCCACTCAGCAAAGGCGAGGCACTAAGCAACTCAGTGAGACCCTGTTTCTAAATAAAATACAAAATAGGGCTGGGATGTGGCTCTGAGTTCAAACCCTGGTACCAAAAAAAGAAAAAAGAAAAAAAAAAGAGAGAGAGAGAGAAAAGAAAAATGACATATGCTCTTTAGTCACAAACAAACAGGCAGTCTGGGGAGGGGGAGCTCCAGAATGGAGGGAGTGAGGATGCAGGTGGAGAGAATATGGGTCAGGGCTGTGCTCTTAGAGGTAGAAGCAGGTGAAAGTGAAAGAGGTCCATGGAGCTCAGGATGCTCTCTCCAGGGCTGCAGGGAGGACAACCTTGGCCAGGCGAGTCAAACCCAGTTCTCCAGGCAGTCCAGGTAGCCCCTGTCTCAGGGGCTTAGGATCCCAGGACTGGGACAAGCACTGCTGGCAAGAGGTGCTCCGTGTTCTTCCTTCCTAGGGGGGCTAAATACCCAGGGAACCAGCAGGCCTTTTCCAGCTCTTTCCCTGGACTCAGTTACCCAAACAAGGAATTTTTATTCACTTATTTGCTTATTTTATTTATTTTTTGAGATGGGGTCTTGCTAGGTTGCCTATGCTAGCCTCAAACTCCTGATCCTGCCTGATTTAACCTCCGAGTAGCTTGGCAGGAAATCTTACCTTTATCTAGGACCTTCAAAAACTCTGGGTCCTTACATTGTCTTCCTGAAAACCTTATTTACGTTAAAATGTCAAAGACTTATATAGCTTGAAATGTAATGGTTCTCAACTCTGCCTATTCAAAAGAATCATCCAAGGGGTTATATATGTGAAGGAGATGACCATTCAGTGTTTTTTTCTTTTCTTTCCTTTTTCCACCTTGGAGTCTTGATCACGGTGTTACATCACCACCCCTTTTTATTTTCTATTTTGAGCAGATTTCACTGCATTGCTGGGCTGGTCTCATGCTTGCTCTCCTTCCTCAGCCTCCTGAGTAGCTGGGCTCACAGGCATGCACCACCACGCCCGGCTGACCATTGTTTTTATAAAAATAATATATACTCATTCTCAAACAAAACACAACAAGCAATGCAGAAAAGTACAAAGAAGGAAGTGACAAATTTCCCCCAGTAGAATGCCAGCTTCACGAGGGCAGGGTTTTCTATTCTGCTCTCTCTGTATTCCTAACACCTAGACTTTCCAGAAGAGTCATATTTTCTACAGTGCATTCCCCTGTGTTAGCATTTGACAAATGTTATAGCATTTGTGAGGCACTGGGTTCCATCCCCAGCACTGCCAGGGAGCAGGGTTAAGACGGGGGATTCTACCATACCTGCTCGGTTTTAATCAATCAATCAATTATATGTGGTACTCAGCTGAGAATTAACCCAAGGGTGCTCTACCATTGAGCTAATCCTCAACCCTTTTTATTTTTATTTTGACACAGGGTCTGACCTAATTGCTCAAGTTGGTCTTGACCTTGTGATTCTCCTGCCTCTGCCTCCCTAGTAACTGGGATTACAGGCAGATACCACCACCCCTGGGCCTGTTCCTGATTTTGATGCTAATGTTTTCACTTTGTCAAGATTTATAACACATCTGTTGCGACCATAATACTTCCAGTATTTAGTCTTAGTCCTGTATTTAAATCAATTCCATTCTATTTTTTCAACCACATTTTGTCCCTGAGTTTTGCATTTGAGTAATCTTTTGGTTGTGTAAGAAAAAATTGTCAAAGACTTTGAAATGAACCCCACCCCCCTGCAAAATGATGTCCTGCAGCACACCTTTCTGGGTCACCTCTTTTTTTTTTTTTTTTGGTAGCACTGGGGATTCAACTTGGGACTTCACACATACTAAGCATGCACTGAGCTACATCCTCAATCTCTGAGTTGCCTAAAATTGTTTTTCTTTTTTCCTGTAGTACTAGGTATCAAATCCAGGTCTTCATACATGCTCGGCAAACACTATATCCGGGTTACCTAATTCTTTAGGGTACCTCTGTCCTTCAGCCAATCTAAGTTTTAGTAAACAGCAATGCAAATGATTGTTGTCATCAAAATGCAAAATTATGGGTGTGGTGCATCCTCTGTAATCCCAGCTACTCAGAAGATTGAGGCAGGAGAATCAAAAGTTTGAGGCTAGCCTGGGCAACTTAGGGAGACACTGTCCCAAAATATGAAATAAAAAGGGCTGGGGATGTGGCTCAGTGATAGAGCACCCCTGGGTTAAATCCTCAGTATGGCAAGGAAGAAAGAAAATCAATGCCCAAGGATTGTGTATAAATCCCAGCATTCCTTCTTTGCTTATCTATGTATGTGTTCCAATTTTCCCTTGAGCCAGCTGTCACATATTACTTATTCTCTAATTACTTAATGAGTTAAATAAAAATGTTGACATGTGTTCATTTTATATTTTGCACGAAAATAATGATTTTACCTCTTAAAAAAAAAGTACCCTTTTAAATGGTTAGCTAGATTTCATTACGGAGAGTTTTGGTCTTACTTCCCCAAAGGGCTCATGGGTGCTATTTTTTTTTTTTTTTAAAAGCTGTTTGTTTTTTAAAGAGAGAGTGAGAGAGGGGGACAGAGAGAGAGAGAGTTTTAACATTTATTTATTTATTTATTTTTCTTAGTTCTCGGCGGACACAACATCTTTGTTGGTATGTGGTGCTGCTGAGGGTCGAACCCGGGCCGCACGCATGCTAGGCGAGCGCGCTACCGCTTGAGCCACATCCCCAGCCCTCATGGGTGCTATTATCTCTGACCTTTTCCATGTTCTCTATAAATCTGAACAACTTCACTGGGTGAAGTATTCTTGGCTTTCTCTTTTCCACACAACTTTGAAGACTCGTCTCCCTTGTCTTCTGGCATTCAATGTTGCTGTGGAAAAATTTGAGGCTAGATTGGTTTTTTTTTCTTCCTGCTCCTGGGTGCCTGAAGGTTTTTGTCCTTTATCCTTAAAAAGTTCAGTAACTCAGTCAGTAGGGCCCAATGCTGATCATTCTAAATCTGTCCCCCTGGTTTTCTTGTGTCCTTTCAATTCCTACAGCAGGTCCTTCCTGCAGTTTCTTGAGGGGGAAAAAAAAAAGTTTCTCTCCCATGCTATTGTTTGCTTTTCTTTTCAGCACTGGGGATTGAATCCAGAGGCACTCTGCCTGAGCTACCTCTCTGGCCCTTTTCATTTTGAGACAGGTTTTCATTAAGTTGCTGAAGCTGGCCTCAAGCTTGTGATCCTCCTGCCTCAGCCTCCCGAGTTACAGGTGTGCGTGCACGGCATCCAGCTTCCTGATACTACTTTCTGCCTTCTCTTCTCTGTGCTCTTTTCCTGTCCAGTTCATATTCTCATTAACTTTTCTCAAGCATGAAGCCACTAGTGTCTAAGAATTGCCTTCACCCCTGGACACATGTTTCCTCTCAGTTTGTGGCCTCCTGTGATCGCCCTCCCTTTCCGGGCAGTTGAGTGTCGGTTGTCTGCAAGTTCTTATCTCTCTCCCTCTTGGCTCATCCTCCAGGCATTTAGCTTGTTCTGGCAGCAGAACCAGGCTGCCCCTTAGAAAGACAGTCTGGTGGACTGTGAGGTTTTCTGCTTTTCAGTAACAGAGGTGGGCCGGGGAGAGTCCCCTGACTGAGGCCACCCTCACTGGGGCTCCAGGTCTCCTTCCTGCTATTCCTTAACTGCCTTGTCCTCTTCCTGTCTGAGTGTGTGTGTCCCTCTCCCAGGCTAGTACCATCCCATGTCCATGAAGATGGAGGAGATGGGACACCATGTCTCTGGAGGTTAGGGGGCTCTTTTTTTTTTTTTTTTTTTTTAGAGAGGGAGAGAGAGAGAGAGAGAGAGAGAGAGAGAGAGAATTTTAATATTTTATTTTTTAGTTTTCGGCAGACACAACATCTTTGTTTTTTATGTGGTGCTGAGGATGGAACCCGGGCCGCCCGCATGCCAGGCGAGCGCACTACCGCTGAGCCACATCTCCAGCCCCAGGGGGCTGTTTTTGAACCTAGGGGCACTCTATCACCGAGCTCCATCCCAGCTCTTTTTATTTTATATTTTGAGAAAGGCTCTTGCTATGTGCTGAGGCTGACCTTCAACTTGTGATCCTCCTGCCTCAGCCTCCCCAGTTGCTGGGCTTACAGGTGGACACCAGGTAACTCATTTTTTTTGTTTTGTTTTTTTTTTATGTCAACACTCAAATTTTGTCAGGCACAGGGCAAGAGAGTCTGTACTCTTCCCTCCGTCTTCCTTTTACAGTCTGGACTTCCTTAGCAGCCTCTTCCAAAAAAGTAAATTCCCAGGACTGTGCCCCAAAGACCTGGTTCTGTGGGTCTGGGCAGAACCTTGCCCTCCCCACCCAGGTGACGTGGATGTGCTGGCCTGGGCTGAGAACTGCTGACTCATTGACCAGGGGCATTTATCTTTTAGTCAAATTAAAGGAATGCAGCTCTGCTTATGTAAATCCTCCTAGTGCTGAACACTGAACAGGCTTGGAATGTCCTAGTGGGTGGGCCAATCTGATTATTAGCCTCCATTCTACTGGTGAGGACTCTGAGGTCCAGAGAGGGGAAGTGACTTGCCCAGGGTCATACAGGAAGTCAGTAACAGGCAGGGTTGAAGAACTGGAAATGCTGATTCCTGATCTGGGGACCGGGGTTAGTGTGTTACCTTTTATGGCAGCCTACCTCTTAGAGCAGGAAGGTCTTTTAGTCTAAGGCCTGGGGGGCCCCATTCCTATTTCTGGGTCTGGGGTTATTGGGGGAAGGTAGCCAGACAAGCAGTCCCATTCCCAATCCCAGTCCCTCCAGGGAGAATGACCCCCACGTTCCCTCCCCCAGCAGTGCTTTAAGCTAGGAACCTGCGAGTGACCTTGGACCAGGCTTCTCATTGAATGACCCAGGTGAGCAAGCAGCATCAGAAAAGGTGGGAAATTTGGAATTGGGATTGGAGATGGGGTTGGTCAGGTTTTTCGGGAGGGTCTTCAGCTGCCCAGAGAAGGAGCTGCCAGAGAAGTCTGGGCCACAGCAGGGTAGCAAAGCTTGACTGGGCAGTTGGGCTGAGGTGTCCTGCATATTGTCACCCCACGCTGGCTCCCTTCTCATCCTGCCCCACCTTGAGGTAACCCAGCTGGGCCAGCCTGGTGATGTCAGGCAGCCCAGAAGAATCCTGGTCCACCCTTGACTTCTTTGTGGCCCTGGTGGTTCAGTGGCCCCATTGTGAAAAGGGGGAAGAACAGGGCTCTCTGCACAGGGAGAGATCCCCTGAGGATGAGAGCATGTGACATCCCCTGGGATGAGAGCAGAGCCCTGGCCAGTCAGCGCAGGAACTCAAAACTGCTGAGCTCTAAATAGACCCACTCCATCAGGTAACATTTTATTGGAGTTTTTTTTTGAGTTGAGGGGGGAAAGCACTTCACTGTCACCACAAAGCTGCCATTTAATTTCTTTCTGGATCATTTCTGATCTTTGCCTGCTAAATTTCATTCCCGACACCTATCCCCCAGGGTCCTCATTTTTCTTTTTTGGGGGGTGGGTGTGGGTGTGGGTACTAGGGATTGAACCCCGGGTTGCTCTGCCCCTGAGCTACAACCCCAGGCCTTTTTATTTTTAGACAAGGTCATGCTAAGTTGCTCAGGGTCTCACTAAATTGCTGAACTGGCCTTGAAATTGCAATCCTTCTGCCTTGGTTTCCCAAGTTACTGGGATTACAGGTGTGGTGACCCCCAGGGTCACCTCTATTGCTCAGTCCCAGCCCTCTGTTTGGATAGCATGTACCAAAAATGGAAGATGAGAGCGTCCCCTTTCCCCCAGTGTGCCCCAGGGAGTGTGAGTCATGACAGCGCCCCAGCTTGCACCGGTGACCCTGCTCTGGGAGGTACGTGAAGCATGCTTGGACTTCGGTAGACTCCTGGCAGTCACGCGGTGGTGGCTGCGATGACCTGGCTAGATGTAGGAGCACTGCGCTGGACTTGCACATAGGCTGCGGGGCCCCCATGCCCCTAAGTGGACCTTGAAGACATCATCCACATGCGCTGGTTTCTCTGCTTTTCACAGCAACCTCAGGGGCTGACAGGCCAGGGGCCACTGCTGTCCCTTGGGATTCCATTTCACAGGTAAGGAAGCCAAACTTAGAGGGGCCGAAGGCTCAGGGAACCAGACACAGTCCCACACTGCCCCTACCCTGGCTGAAAACCCAGGACCCTGTCCACCCCTCCACCTATTCACACTGTGGGACCCGCAGCCCACTGAGGGCCTCGCTGCTGGTCCAGGCAAGTCTCCCAGGCTTATCTCCCAACAACTTACAGGCACCTTGCTTTTACTCTCTTTTTGGAAATAATGTCCCCTTATCCCGGGGGGGGGGGGTTTCATGTTCTTTAGTTTGCTCTGGCTACCTTCTTTGCTGAACCGTCTCCTCACTTTGGAGAATGCCTGGCTCTCAGGGAAGGAGCTACCCCCATCTTTGTCCCTGGGTTTGCTTCAGAGAGGCCTGGGAGTGGCTGTGCTGGTCAGTGCATATTTGCAATGCCTAAAAATAGTCACACAATTGAGGATTTTAGAGGTGTCCATTCCCTGGGTCTTCCAGGGATTCCTAGAGTCTGGATTGAGAACTCTTGGGTTATGGGGTACTGCCTACTTGTTCTGCCCATCTCCAGAATTCTGGAATCTGGGTGCTTATTATGGCTGGGTGGATGGATATGGCCATGCCTGAAGGAGGCTTTATTTATTTACTTACTTTCTGATGCTGGGGATTGAACCCAGGGCCTTGAACATGCGAAACATACATTCTACAACTGAGTTATACTCCTAGCCTGAGGCTGCTTCTTCTTCTTCTTTTTAACAGCAATTTCATAAAAGGACTAAATTGAGAATGGCTAAATGGCTGAGTCAACTAAGAACTATGTCCAATTCATTTGCTAATTAACATCTGTACAAATCTATACAACAAATAAGTATATACACAGTATGTGTCCATATACTCTGCTATAATAACAATAGCTCATGTTCAGGGAGTGTCAAGGTGCCACACTACTTGATGCTGAGTTCATATTATCTTGTCAGTCTTCCTAAAAAATCAGAATCGTAGAATTTTGCAGTTATGATTCCTCTGAGGCCCAGATAAGTTAAGTAACTTACTCAAAGTCACACAGTAAGTGGTAAAATTGGCCTTTGACACCAAACAATCTGACACTACAGCCATTTGATAAGTCTTCCTTCTCATGAATGTGTGGGGAGCCTGGACTCCCTCCTGTCCCAAGACTTGAGTCTGTTCCTAACTCAGCTGGTTGAATCCTGTTGGGGCTTAGGCAAAGAGAGCAAGCTGTAAGCAAACATTTAAATTGTGTTTTTCTAGAAAGTATAGGTCACACATTGGTGCCTAAGGCCACTGTCTAGGAGTCCTCAACAGGCTCATTATGAAGCGTCCTTTGCCTGGTCCTGCAGGGAGACAGAACACTGCTCTCAGGCAGATTTAGGCTGTAAGATGACCTCCTTTGACCCCAGAGGCTGGCAAGCCCTGGGAAATGTCTGCTCACACAGTCTGTTTTTCCTTTGCCTTTAGCACACCCTGAAAAGTGCCTGCTGGGAATGGCGTTGCTGTTCCTTCTTGTTGCAAAGATTCTTGAAGATGCACTTTGAAGCTGGAAGGGGCTTACAGCCCTGTCTTTCTCAGGAGATGAGTCTCCTGAAAATCATCTCTTCTGTGCAAGGTGGTTCCACTGTTCCACTTCCACACTCCTCTTCCTCTCCCCAGCCTCCTTTGCCAAGCCAGTCCAACATTGAGGATGGAGATAACCTAGCCATCAGGGGACCACATATACGCCTTCTTCTTCTTCTCTATTTTATTTTTTATTATTATTATTTTTTATATTGGGGTTTGAATCCAAGGTAGTCTATCATTGAGCCACATCCCCAGCCACTTTTATTTTTCTTTTGAGATAGGGTCTTGCTAAGTTGCACAGGCTGGCCTCTAACTCTTGAGCCTTCTGAGTAGCTGGGATTAGTGGCATGCGCTACATACCTTAATTCTTATTGTTTAGAAACCAAGGATGGAAGAGAAGTAAGAGCTGGGCATGGTGATGTGGGTCTGTAACTTGTAGGGAGGCTGGAGCAGGATTGCTTGAACCAGCCTGCCCAGCCTAGGGAGTCCCTATTTTAGGAAGGAAGAAAGGCAGGCAGGCAAGAAGCTAAAAGTGCTGTGATCTGTGTTCACCCTGAGGGCTGCCCCCTGGTGCCCTTTTCTATGTAGGACGCCAGTAGTTCTCCAAATGTGGGCCTAGGACCCGCATCAGTAGCACCAGGAAGCTTGTTAGAAGTGCAGACTTTTCGGAGGGTTGTAGGTCAGTGGTGCTGTGCTTGCCTGCACATGCAAGGCCCTGTGTTCAATCCCAGGTACCGCAAGAAGTAAATAAATAAAATAAAAAAAATGAAAGAAAAATAAATTGAATGAAGAAAAGCAGACTATCAAGCCTCTCCCAGATTTGCTGAGTCAGACTCTTTCCACCATCACCCCAGGTGCAATTCTGGGTAAGTGTGAGGACCACTGGCCTGGGTCCTGTCTTTCTCAGCTGGGCATGGTAGAGCATGCCTGTAATCCTAATACCAGCTATTCGGGTGACTGAGGCAGGAGGATCAAAAATTGGAGGCCAGCCTGGGCAAGTTGGTGAGACCCTGTCTCAATATAAAATAAAATATAAAAAGGGTTGGGAATATAGTTCAGTAGTAGAGCATCCCCAGATTTAATCCCTAGTTCTGGGGCAGGAAGTGGGGAGAAAGGAAAAAAAAGGTTTGTGGAATATATGACCAAAAGGATGGATGCCCACAACAGCCTTGGGAGACTGGAATCAGGTGTTATTCTTATTGTGCATGCATGAAAAATTGAGGCCGTAGAGCTTGCAGAGGTCATGGACTGCTGAGGAAGGGACAGGTCTGCCAACTCTGGACCTGTGGCAATGCTAGGTGTACAAGTGCCCATCCTGTGCCGTGCATATGCAGTTGTGCAGGCTGTGTCTGGGTTCCATTTGGGCATGTGTCTGGTGCTATTTCCCCGTCGCTCAGCAGGGCCACTGCAGACACAGTTGTTCCTCTGTGATATTAGTGGGGTTCTGCCTCTCCTGTCACAGGAGATTCAAAGGCCTTCCCAAGGGGTGCTTGGTCTGAGCAGGACTCTGCCCGCAAGTCTTGGAGCCTGATGTCCAGGGTGGGAGGCCGGAGTCTGCTAATGGAGACTCTGTAGGGCCTTCCTGAAGATGGTGAGGAGCTCCCCATCAGGAGTTCCCAGCAAACCACCTCTGCAAGCTGAGGGTCATTGCCCTGTGTCATCCCCTGCGGAGGGAGTCTTTCCTTTGTATTCCACTCCAAACCAGATCTGGGCAGAGTCAGGGCCTGCTTGATCTTTCCTGGGGTTACGTGGCAATTGGCAAGGACTGAGGAAATGGGTGATACCAGTAGACTTTGTGCATGGCAGGCTCGGAGTGGGGGACCCATGGGGACAGAGACCCTCTGGAGTGAACTCCCACATCCTGAGTAGATCTCAGCTTAGGGGCCATCAGAGTACTGTTTTGGCTTGGTGGCGAAACCTTTGGGATCATGGAACCATGCTGTGGAGCAGTGAAATCACTACACCTGGTCAAAGACCCAGCCTCAGGCCCTGCTCTGGGGATGTCTCACCCTCACAGAATCAAGTTCTAGCTTCTTGTCCTGTCCTGTCTTCTAGTGGCTAACAGAACAGGCTGGAAGGCCTCTTCAACCACTGCAGTGTCTTGCTTTCATCCTCCCCCCTCTCCTTCCAACGGTGAACACGGTCTGGCTGAGAGCCTTAGTCAGGGGAAGAGCAGGAGGGCATGTGCAAGGCCAAGGGTGTGGGTCCTTGCAGCTAAGTTCTGCAGAAATTGAGCCCTTGCCTCAGAGCACCCAGGATTGCAGCACCTCGCAGGGTGTAGGCAGAGCTTGGGGCCCAGCCTGCTTCTCTGAACCCTGGTTGCAAGGCCATGAGGGGGGCTGTGACAGCTGCACTGAAGAGACTGCAGGACCCAAGAGGACTCTACCCTGGCTACCCCAGGACCCTGGGGACTGTGTGGAGCTGGCGGCTGTTACCTCACCCAGCCAGCTCAGAGCTGAAGGAAGAGCTGGGGCTGAGCCTCTGGGAGCCCCAAGGCCTCCAGGGCTCAGAGCAGCTCCAGGCATTGTGGGAGGTAGGAGGAAGAGAAGCAATTTCTCAAGAAAAGTAAGGGGGCCTGGATCACAGCCTCCGCTTCCTCTTCTGGAGAAAGCAGCAGCTCAGCTGTGCTGGGGGCCAGTTCTGCAGCCTCTGTCCCCGGAGCCTGCAGTATTGAGCAGAGTAGGTCAGAGCAGGCGGCTCCTGAGACTTTGGAAAAACAGGGTTGGGAGAAGAGGTTGGCTTACAGGGAAAGAACGCAGATTCTTGAGAGCACAGACCTGGATTCCATCTAATTTACTGTCCTATGTGGAACACTTTTGAGAATGAAAGGGGCTGTGTTAATTATGACACCAGGACAACAGATACAAACGGGGACTCAGGGCAAACTGAGATGTGTGTTACCCTACTTATTACCACTTCCTAGTTGTGTGGGTTTGAGCAAGTTATATAACCTCTCTGAATTCTGCTTTCTGTATAAAAAAGGATACTATGATGTGCCTGCCTCCCAGGGCTGTTGGGGGATGAAAGTGGTGGACTACATTATGTGGGAGTTCCTGGAACAGCCCTTGGCATAGACCAGGCTCTCAATGTTTGTTTTCTTCCTTTGAGGAAGTAAACAAGGACCCACCTGACTGTACTGAAGTGAAAGGGTCTCAGGAGGGTGTGTACACAGCTCTAGAGACAGATTCCGATTCTTCCTGTGCCTGCGATTCTTCCTATGACCTCCAGAGGGGTGATGGTGAAGGTGGGAGTCAGGTGTTCCTTATGGCCTTCCTATGCCCCCGGGAAGGTGGGCCAGTGATGGTGCTGGGCTGGAACTCCCTGGTGGACTTGTACCCTGCCTGCCCCTTGGTGGTGAATTTTGTGTCAACAGAGGGTTCCCATTATGGCCCAGCCTGGAGCAGCTTTGCTGTCACTTGTCTTGGCTTGCCTGCTTCTATTCTTTTGGGGTTACCCTGTGAGGGGAGGAGCACTTGCATTCCTGGGGATATCTGGGAAGGCTAGAGGCCAAGCTGGAGTTAGGCAGCTTGCATTTACTGTGCCCCCTCCTGGGGCCAGATGAACTGAAGGGAGCTCATTCCAACCTACAACTTTTCCAGAACTGGGTCTGGGGCCAGGCTCTGCTACGTATGGTTAGACTTTTTAAGTCAAAAGTCTCCAGGCCTCAGACTCCTGCTGGGAAGTGGGGTGAGCCACCCTATTCTTGAAGCTGCAGCTGAGAGGTATAAGGCAAGGGCAGAGGCCAGTGCTGGCCCTGCACATACATGGCCTCAGCTCTCTACCATTTGGGTTCCCATGTAGTGTTGCCTGCTTCTGTTCCCTTGTAGCCCTGGAAGCCCCTGAAGGCAGAGTGTGCACTCACGAGAGGCTGAACTGCATCTCCAGAGCCTAGTACAGAGGTGTGCAGGAAACTAAAGGATGTGGCTTCACTTCTGCTCAGTGTGCTCTGCAAAGGCCCACGATGCTGCAGCAAGTGGAAAGTGATACTGTGGCTCAGGGAGACCTTGTGCTGAGACATTATCTAGGGCCTCAACTACTGGCTTCTTGGTCCTCCATTCCTTCTCTTTACACCTAGAGCAGCTTCTACCTGCAATTCAAGTCAGGGTTTGCCAGAAAAGTGGTTTCTCTGAAATAGTTAATTATGAAAGACGTCTTGGGGTATGGAGCTCAGCCCTCCACAAACTCATTTGGCCAGTCCCTAGCAGTCAATACAGAGCCAAAATCCTCAGGTGGCAGTTAAGGAGGCAGGAAATAAGCAGCTCCTCCCAGTGGGTGCAGGGTCCACCTCAGACCTGAGGCCACAGGCTGTGGCCCTGAAGGCTTCCAGCCAACCCTTTCAACACCTGTAGCACGGAAGTCCTCTCCTGAATGAGGTCAAGGGGTGGGACATCAAACAAAGGGCAAACCAAGAGCCAAGTCAATATTTAATACATTCTTATTAATAGAATCTGGCCATCTCCATTCAATGTTGACAAAACAAATTTTTTTCCTCTAGTACTGGGGATTGGTCTCAGGGCCTCATGCATGCTAGGCAAACACTTTACTACTGAGCTATACCTACAACCCTTTTTATTTTTGAGACAAGATCTCACTAAATTGCCCAGGCTTAGGGCTGGGGTTGTGGCTCATTGGTAGAGCACTTGCCTAGCAAGTGTGAGGCACTGGGTTAGATTCTTGGCACTGCATATAAATAAATAAAATAAATTGCCCAGGCTGGCCTTGAACTTTTAATCCTTCTGCTTCAGCCTGTCAATAGCTAAGATTACAGGCATGCATTACTGAACCTAGCTCCAGTGTTGAAAATTTGACAGGCAAAAGAATGGCATCTCATGGTTTAAATTCATATTTTTAATTAGAAAAATGTAGGATTTTTCACATATTTGTGGGACATTAGTATTTCTTCTTCTGGAACCAGGCCATTCACATTCTTTGTTAGTTGTCTTCTGTATTAAGCTTTTCTCAATGATTTATAGATACTCTTTGTATATTGTGTACATAAATCCTTTGTAATGTATTTTCTCTGTCATTTGTCTTTTAATTTTGTTGTACGATTTCACAATGTCCCATGGGTGTCTCTTCCTTTGACTTCTGTGTTTCATGTTATACTTAGGATTTATCTGAGAGATGATTCAGCTGCTGCTTAGACATTCTGAGAAAAAATGGCCACAACACTTCTAGTGGCAGAAAAACATGCTATTCAAAAGAAATTATTTAAGCCAGGTTCAGTGGAGCACGCCTGTTATCCCAGTGGCTTGGGAGGCTGAGACAGAATCATAAGTTCAAAGCCAGCCTTAGCAATGGCGAGGTGCTAAGCAACTTGGTGAGATCCTGTCTCTAAATAAAATACAAAATAGGGCCAGGGACGTGGCTCAGTGGTTGAGCACCCCTGAGTTCACTCTCCAATTAAAAAAAAAAAATTATTCAAAAAATAAGAATGATCTTCCCTAAGCATTTATTTAAATATTAATATATAAGTAAAAATTTCAAAATGGCATAATAAGACTAACAGCTCTATATTCACAGATGGTCAGATGCTGACAAACAAGATCTATGTACATCAAGACTTGGTTGTTATGAGAATGCATATGAAGGCCTAAGAAATGGTCTATTTATAGGCTTTGGTGGTGCCATAATTCCCAATTTTCTTCTGGCCCCTGATGTTGCCTGAGAACCATGCAAGGTTGAACTGGATCCCATTATGTTGGAGGATTTACTTTTAGAAGATATCTTTCTGCACGTGGTAGTCCCCCTAAAAATGTGACAAAGGAAAAAAGAAGAAGAAAAGTAAAATTAAAATGGTAAACAAAAACAAAAGTAAACAGTCTTTTTCTTAACCTGCTTGGAGCCATGATCCATGATTTTCCTTGGCTTCATGTCTCTGTAACCCTGGGTAAGGCAAATTTCCTTTATTAAATATACAGAAAATTGAGGATGTGTTTTTACTACTACTATAGCTAGGAGTAAAAACACATCCTCAATTTCTTGAAGGAAGAAAGGCCCACTGTCCATCATATAAATGTATCCTAAATTTGTCCTTCTAAATGTCAAGGATTCTTTTTTAATTCTGTCATTTGTGACCAGGCCTCAGACCCTCTCTCTGCCTACTCCTTCTTCTGCCTACAATCAGAGCCCCTCTGCAGAGAACAGAGTTGAGATCCATACACCCAGATCTATTCTGATCAAATGAAAGAAATCTTTTTTTTTTTTTTTGGTGGTACCCGATCCCAGGGGTGGTCTATCACTGAGCCACGTCCCCTAGCCCTTTTTATTTATTTATTTTTTAAAAATAATTTTTTAGGAGCTGGGATTGTGGCTCAGTGGTTGAACGCTCACCTAGCACCTGCAAGGCCCTGGGTTCTATCTTCAGCACCACATAAAAATAAGTAAATAAAATAAAGATATTGTGTCCAGTTACAACTAAAGAATAAATGTTAAAAAAAATATATATTTTTTAGTTGTTGATGGGCCTTTATTTTAATCACTTATTTATATGTGGTGCTAAGAATTGAACCCAGTGCCTCACACATTCGAGGCAAGTGCTCTACAGCAGAGCTACAACCCCAGCCCGTGGTTTTTATTTTTTGAGACAGGGTCTCAATACGTTACCCGGCTAGCTTTGAATCTCTGATCCTCCTGCTTCAGCCTCCACAACAGTAGCTGGGATTATAGGTGTGGGCCACCATGCCTTGCACACAAAAATACTTTTAAAATCCCTGACCAAGAGATATCCTGGAATTATCATACTTGTTCAATCTTGACCAAGGCAGCCTTGTGGGCGAGTGGAGATGAAGCAGAGCTGGGCTCCTGTTCATGGTCCTGCTACCATAGCCCCTTGGTTGGCCAGGAGAAGCAGGGATAAGCCTCTTCTCACCAGACTAGCCCAGAGGAAAGCTGAAGATGTGGTTCCCTGGGGAGGGGCAAGCATCGCCTCACCCAGTGGTGTCTGCCAGGACCACATAAACCAGAAGCCACCTTGCTTACACCTAAAGATCTGCCAGTCTCTCCCCCCACTCCATTGCCCCTTAAAACCAGGGAAGAAGCCCCTGAAATAGCCTATTACAAAGTCCTTCCACCACATTGCTTCTCTTGCTGATAACAACTTTCTTTCCCCCAAATAAAATCCAAACCAAACAACTATGAGGTGAGGCCTGCATATTAACAGTGCAACACAAGCAGCATTACCTAGAGAAGCCCTTCCTGCTGCTCGGCAACCCACCCAAGTGCCAAATTAGGCCCACCACTACTTCCATGGCACCAGGGCAGGCGGTAGCCTCCCAGCTCTGATTTGGGGGCCACAGCCTCTAAGGGATGACATTCTCATGGGCTGGATGAAAAGTGGTTTTTCAACATTTTAACTCTTCCTCTAGGGCAATTTTACTGCAGATCTGGCAAAGATCTGCTAAGGTAGCAGACAGCAGCCTGAAGTTTTCCTATGCTGATTTCCTGCTGAGAAATTAAGCCCAGAGCGAAAACCTGCTGTTTATGTTGATTTACAGAATGAATCTGCCAACAGCAGCCTCCATTTCACTGGGGCCATCCATTTTCCTCCCACTCAGACATCCAGGAACACAACTGGCTCATTGTGTGTTATCCTGGAGACTTGGAGGGCAGGGTGGAGAGCTAAGGTCTCTGGCAAAGAGCCAAGTTTATTCTCTCTCTCTCTGCAGGGAGGGACTCTCAACCAGGTGAGCAGACTGGGAGCTGGGAAACCACCTCTCAGAGAAGCCAGTAGAAACCAGGAGAATGGAGTGCAGATATAAAGAGGCTGTGGCAAGGGGGAACAGAGTTACAAAACGCACTGGTATCAGCCAGTGAGAATTACAAAGAATCCTATCTTAAACACACAGGCTAATTAGAACCTAGCATGGAAACTGGAACTGGCTTTTGGACAAGTATGAGTTTGACTACTTATTAAGCTAGGTTTGAGGTGACAGAGTAAGGGAGTCAACAGCGGTGAATAATATAACAGGGTTTTGCTTTGTTCCAATAAGTAAAATTGAGAGAAGAGATCATGCATGTTTTTGAGGAATGTCCATAGACTAAGTGCAGAAATGAAAGTCCTCTAGGCTAGCCTGGTCCTACTTCTGAAACTGAGACCTGGCTGGGCCTGCCTCAGGCAAACCCTCCCCACGTCAGCCAGGCCACAGCTTCCCTACCATAAACCCGCTGGGGTTGGACCAGAGGCCTTTTAAGGTCTTCTGTTCTGTGTGAATGAGGAAATGAGTATTTCCCAAGGCAGAGGAATAAATGAAGGAAATAAGAAAATGTCCCCAGTAAAGGATATCTGCCGGTCACTTGCGCATTAAAAACCACAAAATTAAACTAAGATTTACTAATTCCTTCAATTTCTGTACCCTGGCAGAAGGATTAGCACATACAAGATGTTTGTTTATGAACTTAACAAGAAATGACAATTTGGTAACGTTTGCCTTCCTTTCTTTTCCCCCATTCCACTTTTGTTTTTTATTATCCAGAAGGAAAAGAGGTAGAAAAACCACAAAAGCAAACACAACAGATTGCAAAAGTTGACTGCAGACTGGTTGCCCTCTCTCTCTGCAAGCAATTCTGTTACAATATACAGTCATTTTGGAGTCACAATCAGGCAGACTGATTGGAATTGTTCATCCTGCCAGACCTTACCTACAAGGCAGAAGGTGGAGGTGCCCTGGCAGAAGTCAGGAAAGATGCTACTAAAAACTATGCATTATAAGCACGCTGTCAATATATGACCATACTAGCTTTTGTTCTTTGCTCGGTATACAGACAGCCCCCAGAGAAGACACATCCCAGCAGAGCAAAGTGGGAAAGGGAAGATAGAAGTCATTTATGTGTGCTCCCGCCCCAAGAAGCCTGGCTTGCTTGACCTTTTGGTTTCCCCACTGCGGTCTCTTCTCTGCAACTCTTGCAGTGGCTCATTGAATGGCAGTAATAAGAATTGTAATGCATTCCACTGTCATTTATTTAAAAATAAATAAATAAATTAGAAAACATTAGTCATAATCAATTTAGGAGTAGATGGTTAAAAAAGTCTGGAATAATGTTTTTGTTTTGGATCAGACCTTAACCCTCAGTTCATTAGCTGGAAAGGCAACATTTAACAATGGCTAATTTTAATAAATGTTTCAAAGCATTTATATATACTTGTCCTTTTCTCCCTTATACTCTATGTTGTAAAAGATATCAAAGAACATACCCCCTTGGCTTGAAACCACCGTAACTACTTTTTCTCCTCTTAGACTTTTGGGAGATTGGCATCTTCTTCCTCTTTCTTTCATTTCTGGTTTTATTTGTAAAGTAGTGAGAAGACACAGGTTCTTCCTCATCGAGTTCCTCGGGATCATTCTTTCTGGGGCCTCTGTTGCCTGGAAGGCTTATCCCTGGAGAACTGTCCTTGGCTACAAACGGGAAATGCAGACATTTACAGGTGATATGGAGCTGGCCCATGTGTTCTACTGTCTGTATGAAGATACACAGCTTCACAGTTCAGACACACAGATACACAGTTCAGTCCATCCCCAGCTGCTTTCCTGGTACCTTCCTGCCACATTGATTCAACAATTCAATCAGGTTTAGCTCATATTCTACCTTTTGCAGCCTGCACTCCTGTGATGAACTGAGCAGTTAATCCTGATATAAATGTTAAACAATTTTATCTATGATTTTAAACATTTTGAAAAAATAAGCCCAACAAAAGGGAAACATAAATTATATTCTGCCTTGGCTCTGAACAATAGTTTCTTAATAAATGGATATCAGAAAATTCTAAACCATATTTCTTCATAGAAAAAGCTACTTCTTTGCATAATTGTTGTGAATATTTCACATCTTATACAGGAAAAGGGCCTGTATGAAAGCACACACTTGCAAAGAATATCTATGGTAGTTTCTATAGGTATCTGTATTTGAATGCAAGGCATCCTTAAAGGAAGCTGCTCTGGTGTGCCCTCCAGGCCACCCTGCTGCCTGGTCGGAAGGGTAGCATGGAGGGCTTGGGATTCCAACCCTGGTTCATATGGGAAACAGATACAGCGCAGGGGAAAGAGCACTGTCATACTAGTTGTGTGACTCTGGAAAAATGAAAAGTTCACTCTCCTCATCAGTAAAATGGGGGTTGTAAGGATAAGATGGTATAAGACAGGTGAAGCTCTTGTCACAAAGTGCTTAAGAAGAGGGAGTAATAGTCACCATGCTGTTGGGATGTTTCCCTGAAGCAGCCCTGTCTGTGTGCACAAAAGCCCCTTCCAAACTAGTCATGACATGAAACAAATGTGAAGCTCCTACCAAGGATCATCAAATATAATTAGAGCATGGCTTTTATTTTATTTTTTTTGTGGGGATGGAATCCAGAGCCTCACACATGTTAGGCCGGTGCTGTACCAATGAACTACATCCCTGGCCCCAGAGAGTGGCTTTTAATGAAATAATTATCATATTTATGAGGAACCTACTTTTTAATGGATAAAAAACATTGTGAAGTGAAAGCTTAAAGTACATGTTCATTTATTTCTCTTTCTGCTCACCATTTCATTAGCCTGGAGAAGATTTTCCTTTGCTTATTACAGAAAAAAGAAAATGTTGAACTTGGCTGGTCTGTGAGGTCTTATTGAATGGCAATATATTAGTTGAGGGCAGACATCTGCCCTTTTACTATTTCCTGCAACAAAATATTTCCTTGTTCTCTGTTTTTTTTTAGTCAGTACATTCCACAGCCAGTGATGAGGCCCTACAGGACATGCCTAAAGCGACTTTTGGGAGCATCTGTTAATGATGCCCTCACTAGGACATGTTCTTTCACTGACTAATAACAGTAGCATTCTGAAGATTTGTTCATTTTTTCCAAAACATTTGAACCTCTACATTTTATCTCTAGATATACTTGTTAGATAACATGTTCCTTCCTCAGATAAGGACACTGAAGCACAAAGAGGTTGCTGGTGGTTTGCCAAGGATCACAGAGTAAGATAGTGACAGATATGAGATGGGCACCCAGGGCTGCTATTTCTTGGTACTCACTTTACCAGAACCAGCAATGACTGGGCCTAATGTTCCCTTTTGGGCCCTATTAGCAAGTTTAATAACTGGATAAACACTAGTGTCCTCTCAGAAGTGCCTCTATACCACTGGGGCTGTTCTGAGGACTTGAACTTCAGTGTAACAAGGTGTAAGAATCATTAACACAACCCAGAAACCACATAATTCTAATCCAGAGAGATATATCGCTTAACATTAAAACAGGCTTTTATAAAACACACATTTGCTGAATACCGAACCTGGCAATGTCCACTCAGAGTATTTCTGTAATATTGGAATCACTTCTGCACCATATTTTTCCAGCTTGTCTTCAGTAACACCATCAATTTGAAGTAAAACCTCAGGATCAGAAGATAAAGATTCTGTGCATGGGTATAAAATTAGGAATTTAAATTACCACCCATAGAAAATCCACTGAATTCATGCTCATTCACTCTTTCAGTTCATGTCTGCTAAATGCCAGCTAACTGCAGAGCACTGGGCACATGGGCCGATTTTCTGTTTTCTTGTTGTGGTGCTGGATATTGAACTCAGGGCCTATGCATGCTAGGCAAGCACTCTACCAACTGAGTGATATTCCCAGCCCACACAGGCTGCTTTAGGCAAAGTTAGTACCACAGAGGCAGCAGACAGGCCCAAAGGGCAGAAGCCATCATCCAATTCCAGCAGGGAGGACACATAAACCAGGGCAGTGAGTGGGAGAGGGCCATGGGCTTGGGAGAAGCTGGAGGGTAGGATCTGGGCAATGTACTCAGACTTTAAACAGACTCTGCTCTTGCCACTGTTCCCACTGCCAAGATTTGCCCAGCTGTAAGACTGATGTCACCTGTATTTGCTGAGAACACCCACATTTCTATTTCCAGCTCTGACTTCTTTCTGGCACTCCAGACTTGTACACCCTGCCCAAGAGACCTAACCAAATGCTACTGCCCCCAGCCCAAATTTGTTCTTCATCCAGTCTTTCCCATGTGGGATGGAGCAATGAGCAGGCAGTTCAAAATCCTTTACAGAGAGACAGCACATCCATCTCGCAACTGGACAAGTCTGTCATTTTAAAGGTCACTCTGGCTGCTGTATGGAATATAGACTGTGAGGGAAAGATGGAAACTAGGAGCCTGGTGGGAGCCAGTGCATGAACAAGTAATGATAGAACAATCTAGAATGTAGGAGTGGAGTCAGAGAGGAGAGACTTGGTTAACTTTTAGAGGCTGAGTCTGTAGCGTCTATTGTTGTGTGGCTATGGGGAGTAAGGGAGTAATAATTCCTATTTATCTGACTTGAGCAAAGGATGGATTTCATATCCTTTCCAATCTGTGATTTTCACATCATTCCTATGTTTAGAGGAAAAGCGATAGACTGTGGGACAGAACAGAAGGTTTATGAAGGGGGCTAGTGGAAGATGAAGTGGGAAAGGCAAGTAAAATGTAGACCCTTGATAGAATTTATATCTTATCTGTAAAGCTGTTGTAGTTTTAGTGGTTTTTGGAAAGATTAAGATGTACATAGTGCTCACATCTGGACATAAGGAGACCAGTTGAGAAACTACACTAATAATCTTGGGAAAAAATGCTGTTTTTCATTGATTCTAAGTCACATATTTTTTCACATAGTAGCATTCCGGAAGTCAAGATGCATCCTACAATTGCTGATGGCCATTGGCAGCTATCTTTTGGTTGTTACTGGTCCAGGTAACTTGGTCCCAGCTATTAATACTGTTGACAGGTTAACAAAGTCACTCTATTATTGGTATCTTACATATATAACTTTGCTACATAACATCTTCAAAAAGATTGTACTGTGATTAGCATTAAAAAAGCAACTATTAAAAAAAAACTACGAATGCAGAAAAGCTGGAGACACAGTAATGGGGAATAAATTTGGCATTAATTTACTGAGTCTTTGAGGAAATGACCACAATTTCAGTTTCTTTCAATTTTTTTATGTGACCTAAAAAAAGATGCCTAGAGGTTGGGGTTGTGGCTCAGATGAAGAGTGCTTGCCTAGCATGTGTGAGGCACTCATCACCACATGAAAATAAAATAAAGGTACTGTGTTCACCTACAACTAAAAATAAATGTTAAAAAAAAAAGAAAAAGAAAAAGAAAAAAAATGCCTAAAGTAGACGAAGTAGTATTACATTTTTGTTTTCAGGAGATGTGCAACCTTTTGTTGATACCTTCTGGTGGGCTGGGGTGTAGCTCAGTGGTTGAGCAGGTGTTTAGTATAGACAAGATCCTGGGTACAACCCCCAGTACCATAGCACACAACAAAACAAACCAGAATGAGAAACATTAGGACCTGGACACCTGAGTGAAGGAGTGATTTGGCAGTAGGGGTAAGAATGGAAGAGAGAGGTGATGATTAAGAAACTAAATGCAGGAAGAAATATGCACCAGTCAATTATATGAACAACTTATTTTTTCAGAGACTTTACTACTGAAATTCTAGGTTGATCTATTTCAATCCATGGAAACAATCAGTAAGTACTTCTTAACTAAAGACACATCAGTATGCTAGATCCAGATTCAAAGAAGCATAAAGCATGATTTCTTTTTATAAAAAACTTAGCTCTTCACAACACTGACTTTTGCACATGGAAATGAAGCTAAACATTATAAGGCAGGTAAATAATCATCACAAATAATCAACACCTGACTTTACATAATACAATTAACCTCATCTTTTAACATCTAGCATTAGAGCAAAACATAAATTTAAAATCATACCACACACAATGTGATATTTATATCAAAACACACACACACACACATACACACACACACACACATTTTTTTTTGGCAGTGCTGTGGGTAGAATCTGACCACTAAGCTATCCCCTAGTCCTTAAAACTCTATTTTGTGTGTGTGTGAATCCAGGTTCTTTTTTAAAAAAAAAAAACACTAAGCTATATCCTCAGTCCTTTTTATATTTTTTGAGACAAGGTTTTGCTAAGTTGCTGAGGCTGTCCCCAAACTTATTATCCTCCTGCCTCAGCCTCATGGGTCCCTAGGATCACAGATATGCACCACTATACCTGGTGGAACTGTCTTCAAGAATTATGATTTTATCTCAAGAATGAGTTTAAATGGTTAAAGAGCTTTCAAAACAGATTAAATAAAATAATTAAATAGACTGGACATATTTATCACTCAAGAAGTTCCTTAGTAAGGTGAATTTTACCTTATTAATCTGTGCCATGTAATGAAAGGTACACATGCACCTACCTGCAAGCTTCTTGAGAGTAGCAGTATTAAAAATATTGAAGTAATGGACACCAAAAACTTTCCCCAGGGATTTGCAGACTTCTGTAAGTTCTCCAAGACATTTCTTAACCATCTCTTCCCTCTCAGATACTTTTGCTACTAAAGCTTTTTGTTTTTTCAAGTTGCTGAAATTTTCCATTTCAATAAAATCTACCTTTGTGAGAAAGAAATCATAGGAGTAGATAAATGAACACTTGCTCCCAAATAGGGGCTTTATTCAATGATTAACGACATTTATTTATTTATTTTTTTGTATTACTGTTCTTCTAAGTAGACAATAAGCCCCTTTGGAATAGGGGCTATGCATTCTCCATTTTTCTGTCTCCAGGATCTGGTATAGCATAGTTTCTTAAAAAATGCTTATTAAATGATTATAGGAAGATTTAGTGACCCTCAAACCCATTAAATTCATTTTGACAGATGTCAAATAACTTGAATTCAATTTTAAGCTCTTTCCAATTAAGAAGTTCAGAATATGTTCCTATAGGACAGCATCAAGAAATGTGGTATTGGTAAGCCTTGGGAGAGACACTGCACTTTGCAGTAATATACTTTGGTCCACTCACTGTGAGATAATAAAATAAAACAAACATTTAAAATGGCTTACCTTTAAATGCCCATTTAGTACACTCTGGGCTTTTGTTCCCAGCATTATATAGGCAATTGGTTGGTCATTGGCATTGATATATAAGTCTTCATCCAAAATCTTCTCAAGTATTAGCTTTTTAAAAAGTCTTTCAGCATTGTGACGTGAATAAGCAGATCCCTTTCCAAATATACCTGACTGAATTTTTGCACTCTTACTCCCTAAAGGCAGAAGAAGTTAGATGAGTAAATATAGGTATACCAACACGCTTATAAGAAGCTTAAAAAGTCATTCATGAACATGTTTGACCAATAGATCATCTACTTCACAGGAAAGTCTGTGGTACAAATCAACACTCATTTCTGTATAAGAATATCTGAGTGAAATTCTAAAATTTCTGTGGTTGCATATACCTTTTTTTTTGGTGCCAGGGATGGAACCCAGGGCCTTGCACATTTTAGGAAAGTGCTCTGCTACTGAACTACATTACTAGTTCTTTTTATTTTGAGACAGGGACTTGCTAAGTGGTAGAGGCTGACCTCAAACTTGCAATCTTGCTGCCTCAGCCTGCCAGGAACTGGAATTACAGGCATATGACATTGTTCTTGGCAGCTATCACTTAAAATGTTTTTGTTTTCAGCCAGGGTCACCATTTGAAATTTATCTACTGAATCCCCACTATGAAAGACCATTTATGTTATTCCCTTTACTTTCTCCTTCCCCAAAATTTGTTAGTTATATCCTATTTATTGGTTCATCTTTTTTATTTGGTACCAGAGCTTGAACCCAGGGGCACTAAATTGCTGAGGCTGGCTTTGATCTTGTGATTCTCCGGCCTCAACCTCCCAAGTCACTGGGTTTAGAGGCATGCCTGCCTGGACATCTATTGATTGATTATTTCTGTACCTTTAGAAAGAACTCCCCACAAACATCCTCCCCTCTATAAGAGGTTATGTGCACATGAAGCCCTTCCATACTCCTTTTATCCTACTTTTATTTTAACACGTTGAGATTAGCATTTACATGCTGGCCTGTCTGTAACCATGGTTAAGTCTATATGTGGATTCTAATTACTTATTTTATGACAAGTTTCTTCCATATTTGGAACAATGTCCTAGCTCTTATGCAATCCAAAGGAAAATGTTTACTTCATCCATGTCAAATGGATTATTTTTTATAAGTTTTATCAATTATTCAAAATCAAGTTATGATTTCTTTTGTTTTATATCTGATCTTTGCTCTTATATAATCTCCCCCTTGGAGTTTCCAGACCCTTCTCTTTTGTTGGTCAAGAAGTAATGTTTGTGTTAATCACTATAAACAATAAAAAAATTTGTTTTTTATTCTTTCTATATACTGATGGAGACTCGTATTCTTGACTGTTACAATTTGTACAGATTGCTACTGGCCCTATAGCATAGCCGTTATGATGGGATTTCTTCTCAGTGGACTCACAGGTCCGTGCCACTATCTAATGTCTTGTGATGTGTGATCATTTTGTTTAGTTTCCATGATTGCTGATATTAATCTGATGTTAGTCTGGTTTTAGTTCCTGTTTTTTCTTTCAAAAGCTTAAGATTGTCTTTGACGAGGTCTAGAATATGCCACCATGGCATAAAAATTATTTTGAGCAGAAGGCATTTGAGTTCCTGAAATCTTTTATCTGCTAAAAAGAAGAGTCTGTCCAAAAAACCCAAAAGAACTCACTTGTCATCAATTCCCTCCCTGGGAAAAACCAGAGAAGGTTGATCTTATAAGCAAAGATGAGAAGCCTGTACACCATACTTAAACAGACATGGTCACAAAAAATGTCCTATCTCCCATCTAATCTCTGAAGGGCCCATTTACCACCTTCCTTCCTTTGTACCAGGGCTTGAACCCAGGGGTGCTTAACCATTAAGTCATATACCCAGCCTTTTTTATTTTTTTGGGACAGGGTCTCACTAGGTTCCTTAGTGCTTCACTAAGTTGCTGAGGCTGGCTTTGAACTTGCTATATCCTCCTGCCTCAGCCTATGGAGCTGTTGGGATTAAAGGTGTATGCCACTGGTCCATTTACCTCTCCTTTTAAATTTTTTTACATTTTTTATTAGTTGCTGATATTTATTTCTTTATTTATATGAGGTGCTGAGAATCAAACCCAGTGCTTCACACTAGTATGGCAAGTGCTCTACCACTGAGCTACAACCTCAGCCCCCAGTTTTCCAATCATTTTGCTTGGATCTTAGAAGATTTTCTTGACTTTATTTTCCAACCTTTCTTTTAAATTTACTTTGTCAATTCTGTTAAATGTTTAACAGCTCTTTCCTATTCTTTCTTTTCCATAATATTAAATTGCTATTTAAATCTTTGTGGTAATATTAATTTGGAATTTTCCCTTCTCTCTCCTTAAATTACTGCCTTTTTTCTAAATTATCTCTATCTTCCAGGGAGAACTATTTTGCTTATTTATTTCCTTCTTCCTTCCTTCTGTCCCTTTATTCCTTCTGTCTCTCTCTCTCTCTCTCTTCTGGACTGGGGATTGAACCCAGAGCTACTCTACCACTGAGATACATCCCAGCCTTTTAAATTTCGACAGGCATCACTAAATTGCTGAGGCTTACTTCAAACTTTCAATCCTCCTGCCTCAGTCTCCAAATCACTGGGATTACAGATGTGCACCACTAGGCCCATCTGAATTTTTTTAGATGTTTAATTTCAATTAACTAAAAAAAATAAAACAGATGACTTACCTAGGAAAATATCAACCAGCATGTTCATAGTAAATCTTCCAGAAGGACCTACATGTTTTATATTTCTTGTTCCTTGTGATGAACTATATTCTTGAACAAAACTTACAATATTTTTCACGTCATCAGTCACATCTCTTGTTTTATAATCCTATGAATAAAAAGATTACCTTCTGTTATAGTTAATATAATGACAGATAGATTACTACAGTTTAATATTAACTGTGGTAGACTCGTAACTCATTTCTAGACCAAAACTAAGACTAAAAATTAAGGAAGTTTCAAATGTTTCTTCTTGCCAAAGTTCTAGTACAATTAGTATTCTATCTATTTTATTACTGTTTCACAGACATATCTTGTCTTTCAACTATCTGCCAGCACTCTGTGGGTAAGAAAAATATATAAATATATAAAATCCTTCACACCTCCTGAAACAGTGCTCTATTATTTCCCATCAGTTCACTGTCTCATTTCCCTCACGTGCCCCAACCTTGCCGACTTTTTGAGTCCCTATTACTGATGGTCTTTCACTTCCACTTATCCTACTTTTCTATACTAGCAATACTCAGCACACTTGTAATTCTGAAAATCTACACTACTGTGTCTTTGGATACATGACTTCATGCATGCTCTAGGCAAGCACTGTACCACTGAGCTAGGCCCTAGTCCTCTCACTCCTTTTAACCCTTGTTCACTTGCCACTTTCTGACAACCTGAAGTTGAACAAGTTTCTTGTGTTACATCAACAATCAGTAGTCTTTCTGAGGTCTCATCCAGAAAAGTCCAGAGAAACCCCTCACTCTAATATCATCCCTGCCTTAATTCTTGGTGACTTCAGTATGCAGAGATGACTCTCCAACTGCTGGCCGTAGGTATCTGGATTTCCTCTGCTCCAATGATTCTGTCTTCCAACTACATCACCCACTTGCTCTCATGTCACACCAATAATGGCAACTCTTCATTCTCAGACTATTTATCCTATCTTTTAACTCATGCCATCTAGCACTCTGACTCCAACAAGCCACTGGGACTGCCTAGCCAATGATCCTCCACCTCAGATGTCCTCCAAACTCAGCTTAAATTTCACAGCAGTTCTTATTATCATTACCTCACATGCCATCCACCTGCTGTTTGGTCAGTTCATGGCATTACTTGGCAAAACACGTTAGGTCCAACACACCTGTACCTGTGTCTGAACTTAGCTGGACAAACACATAAATTATGTAGAATATCTTTATTTTCAATACATGGCCACAAATCTCAATTGGACCTTTAATGTTGTAGGTAATTATTATATATCCCTAGTGTATTATTCCTCAATTTTTTTTCTTTTCTTTTTTTCCTTTGGTACTGGGTATTGACCCCAGGGGCACTCAACCACCGAGCCACATCCCCAGGCCTATTTTGTATTTTATTTAGAGACAGGCTCTCTCTGAGTTGGATAGGGTTTCACTATGTTGCTGAGGCTGGCTTTGAATTTTCAATCCTCCTGTCTCATCCTCCTGTGCACCACCATGCCTGGAGCTCCATTTTTATTTTATTTTTTTTTTGTTATACATGGTCACAATATCTTTATTTTTATGTGGTGCTGAGGATTGAACCCAGTGCCTCACGCTTGACAGGTGAGCACTCTACCTCTGAGCCACAACCCCAGCCCCTAATACTCTTTTTTTAATACCTTTATTTCTTTTTTTAAAAATTTTTTTTTAATATTTATTTTTTAGTTATTGGCAGACACAACATCTTTGTTGGTATGTGGCGCTGAAGATCGAACCCGGGCCGCACGCATGCCAGGCGAGCGCGCTACGGCTTGAGCCACATCCCCAGCCTCACCTTTATTTCATTTGTTTTATTTTTAATGTGGTGCTGGGGATCGGACTCAGTGCCTCATGCATGCTAGGAAAGTACTCTATCACTGAGCCACAACTCCAGCCCAGACCTCCATTTTTTTAAACCATAGAAACCCACAAACTATGGCATATCATCTAGGTGTATGTGTGTTTTGTTTTTTTTAAATTTTTTGGTAGTTGTGGATGGACAGAATGCATTTATCTTATTTGTTTATTTTTATGTGGTGCTAAGGATTGAACCCAGTGCCTCTCACATACAAGTGCTCTGCCACTGAGCCACATCCCAACCCCTGGATGCGTTTTTAAAAATAAAATTTAACTGGCACAGTCATAGAACATGACTGGAAAATTGATATATTTATTATGGATGCTTTTGGGTTACAATGGCAGAGTTGAATAGTTCTAGCAGAAATCAGGTAGTCATAAAGTCTGAAGTATTTTACTTTCTGTCCCTTAAAAATTGGCCGTGGTGGTGCACACCTGTAAACCCAGCTACTAAGAGATCCTGTCTCAAAAAATTTTTTTTTAAAGTTCTGGGGATATAGCTCAGTGGTAGAGCATACCTGGGTTCAATCCTCAGAACAGGGGATAGGAGGTCACTTGGAGAGTTGTCTATATTCAGTCTCCAATTTTTGCCTCATTTTACTGAAAACGGTCAAGTCAAGGTCATTAAGATTTCTGCAATGCTAAATCCTATGCTGAATTCTTAGTCCTTCCTGTACTTGACTTAGCAGCAGCACTTGACATGATTAGCACTTCCTCCTTCTTGAAACACTTCCTGTACTTGGTTTCCTTGGCTTTCCTCTTACTGCTGCTCTTTCTTGGTTTCCTTTCATAGTTCTTCCTCTTTTCCTCAACCTCTTAGGAGCCATGGTAAGTCTTTGGTTTTCTTATGTTCTATTTTTTTTTTTTTTTTTTAGTGCTGAGGATTGAACCCAGGGGCACTCTACCACTGAGCTACATTCCTAGCCCTTTTTTATTTTGAGACAGGGTCTCACTAAGTCGCCTAGATTGGCCTCAAACTTGTGATCCTCCTCCTTCAGTTTACCCAGTAGCTAGGATTACAGGTGTGTGTCATTTTGCCTGGCCCTTCTGCCTAAGTTTATACTCATGAAGATATTAGCTGGTCTTGTGGCTTTAAGTATCATCTTTTAATTAATGCCAACCACTCCCAACTTTACATGTATCACCAACCTCTTAATAAAATTTCTGAATCAAACAGACCTATGTCATTCATGTCCAAAACTGAACTCTTAATCTTCCTTGCCAAATAGCCTTCTGTATTTTGGCTAAAGGTAACTCCATTCTTGTAGTTCCTCCAGTCCTTTAGCCTTCATTTTGCTTTTCTGGCCCTCCATTAGACCTCTTCCTGTCACAGACTCTCAACCCTGCTCGGACACGGGGCTTCCTGCAGTCCCTCTAGTGCTCCAGGACTACTCTCCACCTCAGGGCTTTGGTTCTGGTTAATGCTTCTGCCAATATGCTCATATTCAGAGAGCTGCTCAGCTAACTTTCATTTCAAGTTTTTGCTCAAATGGGCCAACTTATCTAATACTGCATTTTGGACCCCACCCATTGTTCCTGTCTTCTTACTCTGCTGAACTTTTCACCAAAGTTCTTTTCCTTAACATATTCTTGTTGTGTATATTACTTGCTATCAGCCTTCCCCTACTACAATGCAAGCTCTACAAGAGCAAGTATTTTTATTTATTTTGTTCAATAATGTGTCTTAAATTCTTAGAAAAGTGTCTGCTATAGAAACAGTCCTCAATAAATATCTATTGATAGAGTAAACTGATTAGCGCTGTTTATAGAGTGGAGTGGGAAGACACAGTTGTGAATCTGCAGATTCTACACTGAGAGAGTAAACTCCCCTGTTTTGGTCAGTGCTGCAAATCTCAATTGCAGCAATTACAATTATATGAACACATATGTCTCTCCCTTCCAGACTATGAACTGGTCTACAATGTGTTCATTTGGGAGTCTCCAACATTTTGCAAACATTTTAAAAGATATGAAATGTGAAAATATTCTATAACCAGTCTTGTAGTTATTAAAACATAAAATTGCCATGATAGGTACAATACGTACCTAATGATTGAATTTAACAACCTTCCAAGGTGATTTGAGGGGACAGATCGTACTGAACTCAGAAGCCAGTGCCATTATTAGTATAATTGTTTTTAGTACTGGGGATTACCTGGGGTGCTTTATCACAGAGTTATACCTTCAGTCCTTTAAAAAAATATATATATCTATTTTTAGTTGTAGCTGGATATAATACTTTTATTTTATTTGTTTTTATTTTTATGTGGTACCAGGGATGGAACCCAGTGTCTCATGCATGTTAGGCAAGCACTCTATCATTGAGTCACAATTCCAGCCCCCAGTCATCTTTTATTTTGAGATAGGGTCTCATTAAATTGCTGAGACTGGATTTGAACTCGAGATTCTCCTGTCTTAGCCTCCTAAATGTCTGGAATTACAGGTGTGTGCTACTGTGCTGGTGCCATTCTTTGTAGGTTAAAAAAAAAAAAAAAAGAGTAATTTAAAGTACTTGAGTATAAACACAGCACCTACTAATGCTACTCTTTCAAGATTTTTTTTTTTGTTAATTGTATTTTTTTGTGGACTGGAGGTTGAAACCAGGACCTCACACATGCTAGGCAAGTGCTCTACAACTATGCTATAGCTGGGTCCATTTTAAAATTTTATTTTGAGGCAGGGTCTCACTAAGTTGCCTGCCTCAGCCTCCCAAGTAGCTGGGATTACAGGTGTGTGTCTTCCAACTGACTGAGATCTTTAAATATAGGTTATAGTTGATTTAAAATATTCTACCTGCCCATGTTAGATCATTTGGCATGTTTATGAATTAATGATATTTCTAAAATATTCTGTAAATATCAGTGCACATATGTAACCTCAATATTTTGAACAGGTGGGTGTTTAGTATATTTTCTTAACAGTCTTCTAATTCTAAAAAATGATATTCTATAAAATATTTTAAGAGGGCTGGGGTTGTGGCTCAGTGGTAGAGTGTTTGCCTAGCATGTGGGAGGCCCTGGGTACAATCCTTAGCACCACATAAAAGTAAATAAATAAAATAAAGGTATTGTGTCCAATTACAACTAAAAAATAAATATAATATAATGTAATATGTGTGTGTGTGTGTGTGTGTGTATAAAGAATTTTTCTATTCCTAATTATGATATGGAGGACAAGCCCTTTCTCTTGACTTTTGTGGCCCATATTCTGGGATCTAACTTGTGTTTTCTTTTTTAAGTTTTAAGAGAAAAAAAAAAAAAAGCTGGCAATTTCCTTAATTATTAAAGAATTAAAAACAAAACTAAACTAAACAATAACTCATTTTACCTTTGTTTTACAGCAATTATCACAAGAAACATCCGGGTATTTCTTACAAAAATCAGGGTTAAATCCATTTTCTCCGAAGTAAGCTAAAAGCTGTATTCTCCTGCATTCTGTTATATTTTCACAGTAATGTACCATGCTATACAAATTATTGAAATGAGTCTCTCTTGTATGATGGTTTCCATCTTTTTCCACTAAAAGGGATGAAAAGCATAGTAAAACATACTTACTACATTAGAAATTTAAAGTATAGCACAGAAATACTTAGAATTATAGAACTTTAATACTAAATAAGAAAATTGCTATTATTGGCATTCTATTAGTATAACAATTTCTTATTATAATTAACTGGGATTTATGTTTATCTCAAGATTTTAATTTAATTTTATAGCATTACATTTTAGATTTTTGTTTTCAAATTGAAAAACTTTTTTGGTGGTAGAGACTAAACACAGGGTGTCCATGTTCTTACCACTGAACCATATCCTCAGACCCTGAAATGAAAAGATTTTTTTTCAAATTTTCATTATTTCCAATGATGAAGGCTAGACTTAATTATCATTTAATCTATCACAAGTAGGAGATGTATGGGTTTTGTCTAAAAATACAAGTGGGCAAACCAAGTGTAAACAAGGGATTTTTTTGGGTTAATACCCATTTTGGTATAGTGTAAGAATCTTGAACTTTGGCATCAGATGAAATCATGCTCAGTTAGGGTTCTGCATTTATTAGTTCTGTATCTGATTTTTCTTCTCTGTATAATGAGAAAATAGTCTTATCTTTTAAGGTTGTTGTGAGAAAAAAAATGAATTGATATGTGTAAAGGATTTAAAATAGCATGTGGCAAGTGCTAACAGTATATTATCTACAACAATTACCATCCCTGCAACACAGTCACTACTCCCACTGCTCCTACTATTTTGGCTACTGCCTCAGAGACCTTGGGGGCAAGTCAAAAATCTTTCTGAAGCTTGCTTTTCTCGTGAGCAGCTCTACCTAAAAAGTTAGATGTTGCTTATAATCCCAGCAGTTCAGGAGGCCAAGGCAAGAGGATGACAAATTCAAGGACAGTCTCAGCAACTTAGCAAGGCCCGAAGCACCTTAGAGAGATCCTGCCTCAAAACAGAATATAAAAAGGGCTGGGGATGTAGCTCAGTGGTTAAGCACCCCTGGGTTAATCCCTGATACCAAAAAAAGCTAGTTTTTATGGGTAAATAAAGTAAGATGATATAGAGTTTGACACAGTGCATAGCATGTACCATGCTGAGTATCTCTGCCAGAGTGAGAAAGTGATCTTAAAAATAGATATTTATAAAATATATTCAATTATCACACCTGAGTACAAAGATGGGCCCAGGATATAATAAAATTCTAAAATATGTATTTACTTTGACCCAAGAAAAACTTGGTCTAGAAATATTTCCTACATAAATAACTGCAAAAATGCCTAAAGATATCAGTACAAGGGTATTCAATACTGCGTTGTTGGCAGCAGTAAAAAACAAGAAATAATCTAAATATCTAATAAGAGGGGACTGGCTTAATAAACATGAAATTATCAGACTATGAAATTCTATGTAGCTAATTTATTCATATTAATTCTAGGGATAATTACAATCTAGTATTGACTGAAAAAAAGGGGTATATTTATATATATCTTTTTTTTTTAATTTTTAATATTTATTTTTTAGTTCTCAGCAGACACAACATCTTTGTTGGTATGTGGTACTGAAGATCGAACCCGGGCCGCACACATACCAGGCGAGCGCGCTACCACTTGAGCCACATCCCCAGCCCTATATATATCTTTATATATATACATACATATATGTGTGGTGTGTGTGTGTGCGCACACGTGAGAGAGAATGTATAATGTAATTCCATTTATATTTTAAAATACAAGCATCTGGGAAAGGTAAACACAAATACAAGATGTTGCCTGCCTTTAATGGGGGAGGAGGGATGAGACAGGAGAGGGATATCTAGGAGACTATTGGTTGTACTCCCCCTCCCTTTTTTTTTTTTTGAGAGAATGTCTCACTATGTTGTGCAGGCTGGCCTCAACTCCTGAGCTCAAGTGATCCTCCTGCCTTGGCTTTCTTGGTAGTTGGGACTATAGTTACGTGCCACAATACTTGGTTTTGTTTTATTTCTTAAACTGGATGGTAGTTCATGAGAGTTTATTATTTTCTCCTTTTTATCTTTCTTTGAAATATGTATTACATGCAAATTTAAATGATAAAATTGGGTCTAGAAGGATACAAAAGAAATCAACAACTCAAGTTGTTTCTTGAGACAAGACCACGGGCATGATTTAGCAATTTCCTGCCTTACACATGTCTGTGACATTTTCCATAATAAGCATGTATTACTTTTACAATAAAAGTGAACTAAAATAAAATTTTAATTTATTTAAATACCTCTATTTCTCCATGATTATTTAAGGAAAACTGGACCCAAAGTACCACAATAGTAGGAGTGATTAATCTCATGACATGACAGAACATGACAGAATGTCTCTAGTAGAGCTCAGCTTACTCATTATAAGCCTCTTCAGTCTGGTCACATCATGATAGGTATAGAAAAGCAGGCAGTGAGATATTTCTCCATCTCGTCCAGCTCTGCCGGATTCCTGGTAGTAACCTTCCACAGATTTAGGAAGAGATGCATGAATCACAAATCGCACATCAGGTTTGTCAATCCCCATTCCAAAGGCAATTGTTGCACAGATAACCTGATGTAAAGCAAAGGCCCATTAGATTCATAATGCATTTAAAGGAACATTTTAATAATGGATGTTTCTAAAAGCTGTATCCCTTATTTTACTTTAAAATGCACTCTACTTGACCAACTTATGTCTTAACTTGGTTCCACTATTTAGCATGACTAAGACAAGATTTTCATATTGATAACTTGCAATTTTATTAAGCCCATGAAGAGAAAGAGAAGCTTAGTGTGGTTGGCACTTTCTTATGTGAGTTGGTTTCACTACATGAGAGATTAATTGCACTCATTAGCCCTTCAATGTGTTGTCAGTGTTTGTTCTGTTTCTGATATGGAGGTGTGTGGGGGTTCTGTTCATATTGCCATAATATCCAGGCCTGTGTACATAAGTAATACTATCCTCAGGGGCTCCAGGCTGTTCCCAGGGCTCTGGCTCTCAGAGGTCATTGCTGCTAGCTCCTTGATGATTCAGGACAATAGTGCTCTCACCTGCTTCAGTTTTACCTGTGTCACCAGCTGAAACATACGCTGACTCTTTTTATTCATCAGTTGATTTCAGAGTCAAGGTTGTGAAATTTTAATTAAATCTCATATGGGTAAAAGTCAGAGCAGCTTATACAGGAGGGGAAAAAAGAAAAAGAAAAAGAAAAAAAAAGACCAGGGTCTATGGCTCTTGGCCCATACAATCACTTAGTGGAAGCAAGGTGATGGTTAAATTTTAGGAGGTTGACAAATCAGTTTTCAAGAATATCCATTTCAGTTGCAAATTTAGGACCTATTTAACCCAGACCAAAATGCTATATCTCCAGGCAAAATTACATTATACAAATAAAGCTGTAAGTCTTTTTTTAGCACTTAAAAAAAAAATGAATTGCTACTGCAAGAACAGTATTTCAAAAGCAATGAAAATATCTGGCAGCCAGACTGAGGCTAATGACATGATTTCAGTAACTGTGGGTACCAGAAAGGAACTGTAAGCTATGGGGTACGTGGACAGAAAATGGGCACATTTATCAACACTGGGAATGGCAGTGGCCTGCACTCTAGGTTAGTCATCCATCTAATTTATGGTACTTTGATCAAAAGGAAATCTCCTCAAAAAGTGAAAATCTATTGTGTCCTCCGGTGACGGAGAGCAGGCGGGGAAGTTGCGCAGTGAGATGTGCCTGCCCAGAGCTCTGCAAATGTCGTCTACCTTGAAGCCTGGTGATACTCCCACTGCGAGGAGGGCACATGGCTATGAAGCACATCCTGAAGGCTCTGAGTGAGGCCACAGTGATGCTGACTCTTTCTGAAAGCTCTTATTTCTTTAACTAGGAAACTGGCTTTGACACATTACGCTTCCTTCCTTATTTTGGTATTGTTTTTAAACTTCAGGCTACATTCATTCTTCTTTAAAAAATTTTTAATTGTAGATAGACACAATATCTTTATTTTATTTATTTATTTACTTTTATGTGGTGCTGAGGATTGAGCCCACTCCCTCACTCATTCGAAGCAAGTTCTCTACCACTGAGCTACAACCCTGCCCCAGGCTACATTCATTCTTTTCGAAGAAAAACACCATATTTTATTTTTATTCTTTTTTCATCTATAATGGGGATGAACCCAGTGGTGCTCAGCTATTTTTTTTAATATTTATTTTTTTAGTTGGACACAATACCTTTATTCCATTCATTTATTTTTGTGTGGTGCTGAGGATCAAACCCAGGGCCCCGTGAGTGCTAGGCGAGTGCTCTACCACTGAGCCATAATCCTAGCCCCCCTCAGCTATTTTTATTTATTTTTAAAAATTAGGGCTGGGGTTGTGGCTCAGTGGTAGAGTCTTTGCCTAGCACATGTGAGGTGCTGGATTTGATCCCCTGTTTTAGACAGGGTCTAAGTTGCTCAGTCTGCCCTTGAATTTGCAATCCTTCAGCCTCAGCCTCCTGAGTTGCTGGATTATAGAAGTGTGTCACCACTCCAGTATAGATCTCACCAATTTTTAATTCCTCCCTTGTCATTTATTGTTTGTTCAAATCTTTCAGTCTATTTCTAGATTTCTGTTCCACTCATCTATATATAATGTACTACAAACCAGTAATGTGCTATTTTTTTTCAAATTCTTTTAGTTTTTTTCATTTGACTGTCTTCCATGCAAACTTTAGAAAAAGTTTATACAAAGAAAAAAACTGAAATGTGTAATTATTTCAGTGAAGACAAACCAGTTTTTCTAAACTTTTTACATATCTGAAAATGCCTTTATTGTTTTCAACATATATGACAGTGAGCTGGGTATGAAATACTTTTGTCCAAGTCTTCTCCCCACCACCCCCCGCCTCCCCAGTATTGGGGACTGAGCCCAACAGCGCTCTAGAATTTTATTCTATTTTTAATTTTTGACAGGGTCTCACTAAGTTGCCCATGCTGGTCTGAGTTTGCAACCCTCCAGACTCAGCCTCCCAAGAGATTAAAGGCATGAGCCACCATGCCCAGCTACTCTTCCCTCTTCTGATTCTGAAGATTGTCCTCCTGTTTTTGATATTTTTGATTTCTAATTCTCCCCCGCCATCTTTTTTTGTGGTACTGGGGTTTGAACCCAGAGGTACTTTACCACTGAGGTAAATCCCCTAGCCCTTTTATTTTTATTTTGAGATAGGGTCTCACTGAGTTGCTTAGGGCCCTGCTAAGTTGCTGAGGCTGAACTTGAACCTGTGATCTTCCTGCCTCAGTCTCCTGAGTCACCTTTATACTCTAAATCATCTTCATTATGTTGTTTGGTAAGACAGAACCACAGGAAGCCATGGTAGACAAAATAGGCCCAATTTCTAGCCAGTCAGGTTTGTCACTGGGTGGATCCTATATTTGGCATGCAGAACTCTGATGGTGCTGAAGGGCTGCAGCAGTATGGCTCTACATTTAATATTCTTAGGTTGGATCCCTATTCCTTGTTGCTAATACACCATTCCTTATTGCTAATACATCACATTTAAAATTTTTTTTTCTCTCAATTTTTGTCTTTTATTCCCTCTAACATTCTCAAGTTAAAGTTATTCACTATATTCCTGATTGCTTCTCAGTTTTTTTACTTTTTATTTTTTTGTACCAGACATAGAACCCAGAGATTCTTAACCATTGGGCCACATCTGCAGCCCTATTTATTGATTGATTAATTGATTGATTGGTACCAGGGATTGAACTCAAGGGTGCTTAACCACGGAACCACTTCCCCAGCCCCCCCCCTTTTTAAATTTATTTTTTAGTTCTCGGCAGACACAACATCTTTGTTTGTATGTGGTGCTGAGGATCGAACCCGGGCCACACGCATGCCAGGTGAGCGTGCTACTGCTTGAGCCACATCCCCAGCCCTTCCCTAGCCATTTATAAATTTTTTATTTTGAGACAGGGTCTCATTAGGTTGCTTACAACTTCACTAAGTTGCTGAGGCTGGCTTTGAACCTGCGACTCCCCTGCCTCAGCCTCCTGAGCCGCTGGGATTAGAGGTATGTGTCACCATGCCTGGCATCCTTTTTTATTTTTATTTTGAGATAGGATCATACAAAGTTGCTCAAAGCCTTGCTAAATTGCTGAGGCTGGCCTCAAACTTGTGATTCTCCTGTCTTAGCCTCTTGAGCCGCTGGGATTATAGGTGTGGGCCACCATATCTGGCTCCTTTTCAGTCTCATTTTTTTTTTTTAATATTTATTTTTTAGTTTTTCGACGGACACAACATCTTTGTTTGTATGTGGTGCTGAGGATCGAACCCGGGCCGCACGCATGCCAGGCGAGCGCGCTACCGCTTGAGCCACATCCCCAGCCCCTTAGTCTCATTTTGATGTTTTCTATCTTTAAGATAAAAACAATTTGCATTCTACATGCACAAGTTTGCTAATATACCAGAAAAGATTATTCCTTTTGTTTATTTAAAAAAATGTTACCTGGCAGCCATCCTGATTAATCCACTTGTGTTGCACTTCATCTCTGGCAGAATCACTGAGGCCAGCATGATAAGCAAGAGCAGCAAGACCATTCTTCTGTAAAGTGTCAGCCATTGTGTCACATTCCCGCCTGGAGAGGCAGTAGATTATCCCTGAGTCATCTGTCAAGAAATCAAAAATGGTGGTGAGAAGTGAGGACTTTTAACATAAATAACAATATGATTTACACTATGTTTTTAGAAATGTTAAGAAACATAAACAGATTTCTGTAGTGCACTTAGAACACAGGATGATCACACAGAATAACTCAGGAAAAAAATTCATACAAAGAAATAAGATGCGACTTAAAAAAATTTTTTTTTTTAGTTGTAGATGGACACAATACCTTTATTTTCTTATGTGATGCTGAGGATTGAATCCAGTGCCTCACACATGTTACACGAGCGCTCTACCACTGAGCCACAACCCCAGCCCAAAATGCAACTTTTAATTCTATCCCTGTTAATGCCTTATGAGATGAACCTGGACTAATCCTAGGCTCTATTTCACACTGGCTCTAAAATGGGAAAGCTCCCTTATACAGGCTTATAGAAAACACATGACAATATTTATCAAAGAGTCTTAAAAATACCTCTGACCAGCAAACTACAGTGATGCAGCCACATGAATGTTTATAGCAGCACAATTCACAATAGCTAAATTGTGGAACCAGCCTTCAATAGATAAACAGATAGGGCTGGGGTTGTGGCTCAGAGGTACAGCACTCACCTACCACGTGCAAGGTCCTGGGTTCGATCCTCAGCACCACATAAAAAATAAATAAAATAAAGGTATTGTGTTCAATTACAACTAAAAAATAAATATAAAAAGATAGACAAATAGATAAAGAAACTGTGGTATATATACACAACTGAATATTACTCAGCATTAAAAGAGAATAAATTTAAGGCATTTGCAGGTAAATGGATAGAGTTGGAGAATATTATGCTAAGTGAAGTAAGCCAATCCCCAAAAACCAGAGGCCGAATGTTTTTTCTGATAAGTGGATGCTGATCAATAATGGGGGTGTGGGAAGAGACAGGAGGAATGGAGGAACTTTGGATAGGTTAAAGGAGAGGGAGGAAAAGGGAGGGGAAATGGGAGTAGGAAAGATGGTAGAATGAGATAGACATTGTTACCCTAGGTACATGAAGACACAAATGATGTGATTCTATTGTGTATACAACCAGAGAAATAAAAAACTGTGCTCTATTTGTATGAATTGAAATGCACTCTGCTGTCATGTAGAACAACAACAACAAAAAAAAAAGATACACCTTTGAACCAGTTTCCTTCTAGGAAACTAACCTAGGAAATAAAGTGATATATGGACTCACACCAAAAGTTTTGTTTATAATTTAAAAATTAAAAAGATTTTAATGGGAAACATTATGGGAATAAGGCTGTGAAATAAAATATACTGTATCAAGTGTTTTTTCTTTTATGTCAATATCTTTATTTATTAATTTAACTTTTATGTGGTGCTGAGGATCGAACCAGTGCTTCACACATGCGAGGCAAGTGCTCTGCCACTGAGCTATAGCCCCACTCCCTGTATCAAGTGTTTTCTAAGAAAAAAGATCAATTGACCTATAACATCTTTTAAAAAAAAGTGTTTTTTGAGTTATAAAAAGCATGCAAAAATACCTTTTATAACTTTTTAAACTTTTTTTTTTTTTTTTTTAAAGAGAAAGTGAGAGACAGAGAGAATTTTTTAACATTTATTTTTTAGTTTTTGGCGGGCACAACATCTTTGTTTGTATGTGGTGCTGAGGATCAAATCCGGATCACATGAATGCCAGGCGAGCGCGCTACCGCTTGAGCCACATCCCCAGCCCTGCCTTTTATAACTTAAAGAACAAAAATGGAGCAAACTGTTATGAACTTCAGAATCTCATTTTATTTAATATAACTCAAAGGCAAACACATTTGGGAGAAGGCACTACAATAAAGAGTTATATTCATACACCGATAGAAGCCATAGAAAGCACTGAAACCAAAATGATAATATAAGTGTGTAGGAGGAAATATTTAATATGTTTTTTTGTTAAAGTTTATTGTTATCTAACCAAATGAGATTTTATAAATTCTAGAATTGAAAGAGTTACAATATTCTGGTCTATAAATAATGAGTTAAGTATCATCATTAAACAAAAAGAAATGTTTAATTTGCTATTTTATATATTCTATTGTGGTACTAAAGAGACACCTATTATTTTTAGATATCACATAACTGTACTCACATGGGTGATGCTTTCGGATCCATTCTAAGCAATCAAATGCTACCTTTTTAGGTTTTTTTGGTAATACATAGTATTTCAGATTATGTCTGTTAAAGCTCATGCTGAACCTGAAAGAAATGCCAAACACAAAATTTAGTTATTATGAAAAATATAGATCTAGCCATTGGCATGAACTGAAAGTATACCTCAAAATCATTAACCCAGATGAGATGTTATTAGAAGATGGGGCATTTGGGAGAGAATTAGGTTATGAGAGTGAAACCATGAATGAGACGAGAGCCCTTATAAAAGTAGAGACCCCACTAGTTTTAGGTGTGGCTATAATGAGAAAAGTACCATCTGCAAACCAGAAAGAGGGACCACACCAGATGGGATCTGCTAGTACACTGATCCTGGACTCCCCAACCTACAGAGCAATGAGAAATAAATTTCTCTTAGCTACCTAGCCTATGATATTCTGTTCAGTTAGCATGAACAAAGGCCAACATCTTCAAAAATTAAATACTGATTTTCCACATTCTAAGCCTAATTATCAGTTTGTCTTAAGGTGAATACTACCACTGGCAGCTTATATAACAGAACACTGAAATGGAGGTTAGATTAAAGGTTAAAGAAAAGAATGTTTGGTGAGTGTGGTGGCACATACTTGCAATCCCAGCAATTCAGGAGAGTGAGGCAGTAGAGTCTCAAGTTCTAGGCCAGCCTGGGCAACTTAGTGAGACCACATCTCAAATATAAAAAGGGTTAAGGGGGGCTGAGTTTATGGCTCAGTGGTAGAGTGCTTGCCTTGCTCATGCAAAGCCCTGGGTTCAATCCTCAGCACCATATAAAAATAAATAAAATAAAATAATTAAAAAAAAAAAAAAAAGGGTTAAGGATGTAGCTCAGTGGTAAAGTGCCTCGGATTTAATCTCCAGTACCAGGAGTAGGGAGAAAGAATAGTGATAAGGAGGGAAGCTCTATGGCATTAGATGATAAAAAATTAGGATTATAGAAGAGGAGTGTACCTCAGTGGGAGTGTGGGAGTGTACCTCAGTGGTATAGCAAAGGCTTAGTATGCACAAAGCCAGACACATGGAGAAACGTAAGATAAGTCAGAAGCCCAGTCTCCAAGGTGAAGCTGACAAAAAATGGAGATGATACTAAAAAAAAAAAAAAAACACTGAAGTGGGGCTGGGATTGTGGCTCAGTGGTAGAGCGCTTGCCTAGCATGGGCCGGCCCAGGTTCCATCCTCAACACCACATAAAAATAAAAGGTATTGTGTTGTGTCCATCTATACCTAAAAAATAAATATTAAAAAAATATTGAAGTGATTAAGAAAATTACAGAGGAAATACACACTTTTAGGCTACCAATGTTCCTAAATTTTGACTCATGATAAATATCCTTCATGCACTTATATGAAAAGTTAATTGTAGGGCAACAGAAGGAGCTCTGGATCCCAAAGGGAACATGGCTGGCTGACACCAGTGCTCCTTCTTTTCTGTCCTACCACTCTTGGCACCCCATTTCCTCCCTCATGCTTACTTAGGGAGCTCATTCTTTCCATTACCTTCTCTCTTATATTTCTCTTTTTGCTTTTCTTCCTAAGACAAATTTCTCAGAAGATACTTATATCTCCAACCAACTAACCATAAACTGAATTTCAATTCTCATCACTTTCATGCTGACTTTTCTTTCTTTCTTTTTTTGATACCAGGGATTGAACCCAGAGGCACTTAACTACTGAGCCACATCCTTAGCTCTTTTTATTTTTTATTTTGAGACAAGCCTTGCTAAGTTGCTGAGGCTGGCTTTGGAACTTGCAATTCTCCTGCCTCAGCATCCTGAGTTGCTGGGATTATAGGTGGATGCCACTGTGCCTGGCCAGCAATACTTTTCCATGCGTTTGGCATTTGTAGGGGTTGCTTTAGGCCTCATTCTCTCTGATCTCTCCCTACTCCACCTTGTTGGCTAGCCTTACAGAAAACCCTCTATTAGCACTCATGACTTCACCTTCTGTGGGAATTTCAACGCTTATGCCTCTGACTTCTCCATCTTCTTCTCCTTATGCTTACTCCTGAAGTGAGAATTACCTCCCACCCTGCAATGCCTGGCTCTCTTCTTTTTTGCAATATCTCCTTCAGCAGTCTATTTTAAACTGCACCCAAATATTATTTCAATGAGTCCCAACTCTTGCCCTCAACTTAGACCTCCTTTCAGAGTTCTGAACCATATTCCAATATGATTTTAGATCCGTGATCTAAAATTGAAGCATGCATTCTCCTAGGAGTACACAAAGACTTTCTAAGGGTAAATGAGCAAAGATAATTTTAAAGCATCTGGAGCCTCAGGTTTTGTTTTAATATTTTTTAGTTGTAGATGGATGGAATCTCTCTCTCTCTTTCTGGTGCTGAGGACTAAACCCTAGGATGCCTCACATGTGTGAGGCAAGTTCTCTATCACTGAGCTACAGCCTCAGCCCTGGAGCCTCAGTTTTTACATGCAGTTAAGACTGATCTGAGAATGCTTTTCCAGACCAGACATCTTGCAGGCTCATCCTTTTCCAGTCTTCCCTTTTATAACTGTCCTCCCATTTCCGAAATACAAACCAACCAACCCCACTTTTTACTCATTTAAAATTTTACCACCATGACTTGTTTCACGAGGTTAAAAACCTCCAGGACACCAAACAAAGCAAAATGAAATACAGTACAGATGTGGGTGAAATTTTCTGTAATCAAAGCACCAGAAATCTGGTGAGTAGTCTTTACATTTTACCTATTTCTGATAAGGGTAAAGAATAACATTGGAAATGAAGCATTTTGGCCCTCATTGGAGTTCTGATTTCAAATAGACCGAGAGTAAAGTAGTGAAGTAAAGATGATCTCCACCTTTGGATGCTGTTTTATCCCTGACCACTGTCACTTTGTGACTTGTGAAACTAACCGTTAAACAATAATTCAAAACCAGCTTTTATTTATATGTACAGAACAGCTGGAATTCTTTTAGTGTTTCAAATGATAGAGGATTAGGTAGCAAACTGGAAAAAAAAAAGATGATAGATAAAAGAATGATACATTCATTAACTATTTTTTTTTGTTGTTGTTCTGGGGATTAAACCCAGATCCTCAGGGATGCTAAGCATGTGTTCCACCATTGAGCTACATACACCCTCAGCTCCTTCTAGGACTATTTTCATTATTCTTAGGCAATTATTTACAGTTGCTATTACAGCAAAGGAAACTGCAGTCCAGATAAAATTATGGCATAAAAGACCTGCCTTACGGGGCTGGGGTTGTTGCTCAGCGGTAGAGCGCTTGCCTAGCACGTGTGAGGCCCTGGGTTCGATCCTCAGCACCACATAAAATAAAGACGTTGTCCATCTACAACTAAAAAAAAAAAAAAAAAAAAAAAAAAAAAAAAAAAAAAGACCTGCCTTACAACAAATACAAATGATGAAGAAAAATCTTAAAATTTATTTGAGCTGATTTGGACTATGGTGTACAAGTATTCCTGTCCATATGAATACTGAAGTGACGATGACTTTCTCTGCACTTAAAAATAGTTTTATCTCAGAAAAGTGTTTTATTTAGTAAAATATTAAAAATAGTTTGGGTCAAAAGGAGAGATAAAAACATGTTTAAGAGAGCCTACATCTTGGGAGCAAATCTTTACCTAGAACACATCAGATAGAGCACTAATCTCTAGGGTATATAAAGAAGCTAAACACCAGGGTTGGGGATGTGGCTCAAGCAGTAGCGCGCTCGCCTGGCATGCGTGCAGCCCAGGTTCAATCCTCAGCACCACATACAAACAAAGATGCTGTGTCTGCCAAAAACTAAAAAATAAATATTAAAAATTCTCTCTTTCTCTCTCTCTTTAAAAAAAATAAATAAATTAAAAAAGCTAAGCACCCAAAAAATCCAATCAACAAACGGGCCAAGGACCTGAACAGACACTTCTCAGAAGAGGATATACAATCAATCAAAAAATATATGAAAAAATGCTCATTATTTCTAGCAATCAGAGAAATGCAAATCAAAACTATTCTAAGATTTCATCTCATTCTAGTCAGAATGGCAGCTATTATGAAGACAAACAACAATAAGTGTTGGCAAGGATGTGGGGAAAAAGGCACACTCATACATTGCTGGTGGGACTACAAATTGGTACAGCCAATATGGAAAGCAGTATAAAGATTCCTTGGAAATCTGGAAAGGGAACTACCATTTGATCCAGATATCCCTCTCCTCAGACCATATCCAAAGGATTTAAAAACAGCATACTACAGGGACACAGCCACATCAATGTTTATAGCAGCACAATTTACAATAGCTAAACTGTGGAGCCAACCTAGATGCCCTTCAGTGGATGAATAGATAAAAAAAAAAATGTGGTATATATACACAATGGAATATTACTCAGCAATAAAAGAGAATAAAATCATGGCATTTACAGGTTAATGGATGGCGCTGGAGAAGATAATGCTAAGTGAAGTTAGTCAATCCCAAAAAATCAAATGCCGAATATTTTCTGATATAAAGAGGCTGACTCATAGTGGGGTAGGTAGGGGGAATGTGGGAGGAAAATGAATTCTAGATAGGGAAGAGGGGAGGGAAGGAAAGGGAGGAGAACAGGGATTAGCAAGGATGGTGGAATGTGATGGACATCATTATCCAAAGTACATGTATGAAGACACGAATCAGGTGTCAACCTACTTTATATATAAACAGAGATATGAAAAATTGTGATATATGTGTAATAAGAATTACAATGCAAAAACCAAAAACAAAGAACATGTATAAAGACATGAACTGGTATGAACATACTTTATATACAAAGATATGAAAAATTGTGTTCTATTTGTGTAATAAGAATTGTAATGCATTCCATTGTCATGTACTTAAAAAATAAAATCAATAAAAATAAAAGAAAATATATTTAGAAGAATGTGGAATCAGAATTCTCATACTCTGCTAATGGGAATGTAAAATGGTACAGGTGCTCTAGAAAACAGCATGGCAGTTTCTTTAACAGGTGAAACACACAGCCAGGCACAGTGGTGCATGCCTGTAATCTCAGTAACTTGGAAGGCTGAGGCAGGAGGACCACAAGTTCAAGGCCAGTGTCAGCAATTTAATGAGACACTCAGCAGCTTTGCAAGATCCTATCTCAAAATAAAAAAACTAAATGAAAGACTGGGGATGTAGCTCAGTGGTTTAAGATCCCTGGTTTTAATCCCCAGCAACAAACAAACAAACAAACAAACAAAACAAAAAGGCAAAACTCTGAGTTATCATAGAACCCAACAATTCCACTCCTGGATATAATATACCCAAGAGAAATGAAAACACATGTCTGCATTAGAACTTGTACATTTATGTTCATAACAGCATTATTCATAATAGTCAAAACATAAAAATAAGCTTAATGTCCATCAATGATAAATAGATAGAACAGAATGTCATATACCTATACAACAGAATATTATTTAGAAACAAACCTTGAAAATATTATGCCAAGTAAAAGAAGAAAGTCACAAAAGATGACATAGAGTGATTCTGTTTATAGAAACCATCTATCTCCCATAGAAGGTAGATCAGTGGTTGTCCAAGACTGGTAGGGAGATGTGAAGGGCAAGGTTATTGGACTGCTATTGGGTAATGGGGTTTTTTGTACCAGGGATTGAACACAAGGGTGATTAACCCAGCCCCTTTTTATTTTGGGACAGGTCTCAAAACAGTTGTGTAGGGCCTTGCTAAATTGCTGAGGCTGGCCTTGAATTTGCAATCCTACAAATTCAATTTTTTCAGATAGGGTCTCACTAAGTTGCTTAGTGTCACGGTTAGTTGCTGAGGATGGCCTTGAATTTACAAAAAAAGTCTCAGCTTCCAGAGCAGCTGGGATTACAGGCATGTGCTACTGTGCCTGGTGGGTAACAGTGTTTTTGAGGGGTGATAGAATGTTTTAAAACTGTGGTGATGTTGCACAATTCCAAATATACCACATACTACTAGATTGATTGTAAACATGTGGATGGTAAGATATGTGCATTATATCTCAATAAAACTATTATTAAAAAAAAATCTGGAACATAATTTGAATTTTTTTCCATTTGTGACATAATTGAAAATACAATTTAGTTAATTTAGATTGTGGGATGGGTACAAAATTTTGTGAACATACAAAAAATCCACTAAATTGTACCTTGTAAATTGATGAATTTTATCATGTGTGAATTATATCACATTAAAGATTTTTTAAAAAACCATCTGTATTCCACTGTATCTTGACTAAGTTTGTATTGAATGTTGCAATTAAATATTATCAGGTCCAGAGTATCAAATTTGTGTCATTTGAAAGAGAGGTGTGAGAAAATGCAGTCAACTTGTGCTCAGCTGTTGTTGCTTTTGAAACTGAGACAGTTGTCATAGGGCTGTTTACTAAAGAGTTTATAGTTGCAGATGGTCAGAATGCCTTTATTTGTTGTTTATTTTTATTTTTTAAAATATATTTTTTAGTTGTAGATGGAACACAATACCTTTATTTTATTTTTTTATGTGGTGCTGGGGGGAATAAACCCAGTACCTCATGCATGGTAGGCAAGTGCTCAACTTAGAGAGACCCTACCTGGGGGAAAAAAAAAAAAAAGAATGGGGATGTGACTCAGTGGTTAAGCGCCAAGTGACACTGGGTTCAATCTCTAGTACCAAAAAATAAAAAGCATATCACAGCTGGGGATGTGGCTCAGTGGTATAGCATTTACCTAGAAGATATAATGCCTTGGGTTCAGCCCCTAGCACGCGAGAGAGAGACACACACACACACACACACACACACACTCACAAAACAGCACATCAACCATTGTGTCACAAGGCATGGTGGCACATCATGTAATCTCAGTGACTTGGGAGGCTCAGGGAGGAAGATTCCAAGTTTGAGGCTAGCCTCAGCAACTTAGTGACACTCTGTCTCAATTTTTTAAAAAGGCTGGGAATATAGTTCAGTGGCAGAGTATCCCTGGGTTCAATCCCTAGTGAAGGGGAAGTTAAAAAAAAAAAAGCATTAAAAAAACCCCAACATTTTATAAGGTATACTGAAACCAACAGGATTTTGATTTCCCTCTTTCAAATATATTAGATATAAGGTAGAGGGTTTTTATTGAAAGATTGACAAAAATACTTAATAGCCATTAGATAGTTCCTAGTAAAGCCTTTTTAAAGGGTATATTTCCTGGAAAAAGTAAAGTGAATAACTAATGATTTTGCTTATTTTGCCCAATAGCTTCCAACTTTTAGCCTCCCACAAAGTTTGACAGACCTAATTGAGTTGTCAGCTGAAAGATCATTAGAAATAATTTTTGATGACATCATGATGTGCTATCATAAAATGCCTTCCATTTCCATCCACATGTTTATGTAAGCAACATTTCTCAGGCTTATAAGAAATAAAAACTGATTCAATTCATCCATAGATATGTGAACTGAAAAATAAAAAAATACTGTCTCATTAGGAAACATTCTCAATCAAACTTTATGCTTAAGATTTTTTTTTTAGTTGTCATTGGACCTGTATTTTATTTATTTATATGTGGTGCTGAGAATCGAACCCAGTGTCTCACACATGCCAAGCAAGCACTCTACCACTGAGCCACAACCCCAGCCCTTAAGAACTGTTTTAAAAATATATTTAAGTTATCCAATCAATTATGTATGATGAATTATTTTATTTTATTTTACTTCTAGGGACTGAACCTAGGGGTGCAGTACAACTGAGCTATATCCTCAGTCCTTTTTATTTTGAGACAGGGTTGGGTAAATTGTCAAGGATGAACTTGCAAAATCCTCCTGCCTCAGCCTCTCAAGTCATTGAGATTATAGGTGTGTTCCATTATGTTCAGCATGACTAATAATTGTAATAATTCAAACCAGATGAAAATTCTGGCATAAAATTAGAAGACAAATTTATATATATATAATTATTTTTTACAGTTAAGAATGACAGAGTAAGTAAAAATTCTGTGGGGGAAAATAAAAGGAAAATATGAGTTCAAAGAGAAAATTAGAAAAGTGTAGAATACATGACAAATAAACGGCAAACTTTTTTTTCTTCCCTATTTCTTCTTCTTCTCTCCCCCTTGTCCTATATAGCACTGAAAATTTGGTTTATGTAACTGATTAAAAATGAACAAAACAAAACAGGGTTGGGGATGTAGCTTAGTGGCACAGTACTTGCCTAAAATGCCCATGGCCCCCACAAAAAAGAAAACCCAGAGACTGCATTTGGCATAATCAGGTAGAAAGAGCTTAAAAATAGTGCCTGTTAGAAAAAGAAAAAAATGCCAGGTATGGTGGCATATACCTGTAATCCCAACAACTCAGGAGGTTGAGGCAGGAGGACTGCAAGTTCAAAGCTAGCCTCAGTAATTTAGCAAGGCCCTAAACAACTTAGTGAGACTCTGTCTCAAAAAACAAACAAACAAAACATAAAAAGACTAGAGATGTGGCTCAGTGGTTAAGTGCCCCTGGGTTCAATCCTGGTACAAAAAAAAAAAAAAAAAAAGAAAAAAAGAAAAAAAGAAAAAATGTTATAGATCAGCATAGAAAAAAATTTCTAGCATATAGTCTAATAAAGAACCTCAACTACATCTTAAGTATAGTCTATAATACATAGAAATTATGGGAGCAAAATACCCCCCAAATTTTATACAAACACTTCTCTTCAAGTGAGAGTAAATTAAAATACTGAATTCCAAATTTTGTGATCACATACACACAATTCTGAGGACTCTAAAATTCTTGCCCTTCAGTATGATTATTAGTACTATATAAAAGTGGTATTAGAAACAAAATGTTTTAAGCTGGAACCAAACAACTTAAAGGCTGGAAGAAATCCAAATTGCTTTGGTACCTGTTTTTGATCAGATAATTTAGAAGCTACCAGTTTAATCTGCAAAGGCCCTTGCAGGTATCTTAATCTCATGAACCACTTCATATCCTTCACATGGAACTTTCAGTTCTGTTCTTAACTCTGTGAGAGATATTGTTGTTATTTTTATTTCTTACACTATTGATAGAGCCAACTGGTCTGTCTTTTTTTTTAAGAGAGAAAGTCATGCTATGTTGCTCAGGTTGGCCCTGAATTCCTGGGCTTAAGCAATCCTCCCGCCTCAGTCTCTTGAGTAGCAGTATGTCATCATATCAAAATGTTACACACTCACAACACACACACACACACACATTTGTGTGTATATGTATATATATATACACACACATATATATTTTAGACATTGATTGACATTTATTTTATTCACTTATTTATATGTAGTGCTAAGAACTGAACCCAGTGCCTCACATATGCTAGGCAAACACTCTACCACTGAGCCACAACCATAGCCCCATCTTCTTTTTTGAAAAACAGGGTCTTGCTATGTTGCCCAGGTGAATCTCAAACTCATGACCCCAAGTGATCCTTTTGTCTTGGCTCCCTAAGGAGCTAAATTACAGATGTGTGCCACCATGTCCAGTTTGTCTATTTTCAAATGAACAAAAGCCGTTTTCTGTTTTGTCATTACCTCTTTTGGCATTCCACATTAATGTCTATACCTTACTGAAAGCAATGTTAACAAATTAGAAGGAAAAAATATTTAACAGTTTTTTTTTTTTTTAGAGAGAGGGGGGGGAGAGAGAGAGAGAGAGAGAGAGAATTTTTAATATTTATTTCTTAGTTCTCAGCGGACACAACATCTTTGTTGGTATGTGGTGCTGAGGATCGAACCCAGGCCGCACGCATGCCAGGCGAGCGCGCTACCGCTTGAGCCACATCCCCAGCCCCAGTTTTTTTCTTTTTGGTATCAGGGATTGAACCCAGAGTCACTTACCACCGAGCCACATCCTCCACCCTTTTATTTTGAGATAGGGTCTCAGTAAGTTGTTTAGAGCCTTGCCAAGTTGATCGGTCTGGCTTTGAACTTACGATCCTTCTGCTTCAGCCTCCTGAGCTGCTGGGATTATAGGAGGGCGCCACTAAGCCCAGCATCACAAACACATTTTAAATAAAATATTTGCTGAGTGAATGAACCTAATGAAGGATACATGACTCACAAACTCAGGTAGAAGTACAAAATAATCCAGTACAACTTGAATCCACATACAGGAATAACTTAACTCCTGAGCCACATCCCCAGACCTTTTTACTTCGAGACCAAGTCTTGCTAAGTTGTCTAGGCATCACTGAGGCTGGCCTCAAACTTGCAATCCTCCTGCCTCAGCCTCATAAATAGCTGGGATTACAGGCATACGCCATTCCTCCCTGCTGGAATAATTTTTATAGTGGTTTTGGTTATTAAATAATTATGGATTTGATGGCAACAAGAAGTATATTGTGGCTCAGATGAAGACAAAGTTTAAGGTACTTTATTACTGGGAGTACACCAGGGTCCATAGGTGCAACATGCAAATTACTCCCATTTCCAGAGTTGGTGTTGGGATAGAAGTAAACTCTACTGGTAAGTGAAGAAAAACCGTTAGGCCCTAGTTGCCAAACTGTTGCACATTGGAATCACTTGAGGATTAAACAAATGAACCAAAAAACCCAAAATACAAACAAAACAAATCCCACCCTGGCTCCCAGAGCCAAATATTCTGATTTAGCTGGTCTAGGTACAACCTGGGTACTGAGACTTTGGGCTTCACAGGTGATTCTAATGTGCAGAAACTCTGCTAACCAATGCTCTAAGGTTTTAAAAATATGACTTTAAGTTATTACTTACACCTGAGGCTTCACAATCTTCAGCTGAGTGAGGATATCTTTCTGTACTCTGGGATTCGCTGTGGCAGTAAGAGCCATTACTGGAACAGAAGGAAACTTCTGACGAAGCATATTCATTCTTTTGTAATCTTGACGAAAATCATGTCCCCACTAGTTGAAAAAATACTGCTTTTCAGATTATTTAGCTTTTCTTTATATAAAAAGAACACTAATGAATATAAAGAACCACTTTATTCTTCAATGAAACAGTACAACAGTTCACTCAATGTGGGGTTTTCTTTGATTCTGAAGATATACAAATATATACTATTGATAGCACAAATTTAATGATTTTCTAAGACATAAAAACAGTATGTAAGCCAGGCACAGTGGTGCAGTCCGGTAATCCCAGCAGCTCAGGAGGCTGAGGCAGGAAGATCATGAGTGCAAAAACAAGGTGCTAAGCAAATCAGTGAGATCCTATCTCTAAATTATAAAAATAGTTCTGGGGAAGTGGCTCAGTGACTGAGTGCCTGGAGTTCAATCCCTGGTACCCTCCACCGGCAAAAAAAACCAACCCCCCCCCCAAACAAAAAACAGTATTTACCTGACTCACACAATGTGCTTCATCAATAACAAAACGTGCCAAGAGCTTCCTCTCATACAGATTCTCCAGAGTGGAAATCAGCCGGTTACTGGCACAGACCTGGCCCAGAAATACACGAGACATTTAAACCCAGCACTTGAATAGTTTTGCTAAGTTCCATTACAGTTAAGCAGTATTAAAACCCTGACATAAAATTGGCTCTTATTTCAATAACATGAAGAGAACAGCAAAAGTAATAGAAAATAGCAAATCAGATATTTTAGACATTCACCCATGTTTAGCCAACAGTTTACTTATTAAGTTACATTTTTCTGCCTCGATACATGGTCCAACACATGTTTACACTGTTAATGGGGTTACAGATATGTGTTATGTTTGTGCATGTTGTTTGGGGAAAAAATCACGTGTGTATATATTGTACATATAGATATAAGTATGTATGTATTTTGTAGCTTTGTCCATGACAAGGCCTAGTAGAAATGACATCCCAGTAGCAACAAGCACATGTAGCACCCACATCTTGAAAGGGACACAGGAAGAGGACATAGAAGCCAGCTTGATGGAGCACTCTCACTGGTCAAATCTAGGACAAAGAGAATGTCAAAATACAGAATGATAATTGATTGTAACCCACTGAATAAATTAAGAATCCATGAATTCATACTGATAGAAATAAATACGTTCAATTAAAGGGAAAGCTTTTCCTTGTGATACAGTACCTACTATATTAGTAAAATCAAAATTTGGCATCCATTACAGTAATAACTGACCTGGAAGAGAGTCATCAGTGGATGCTAAGATTTGTGGGTAAAACTTTGATGTCTAGAAGGGTACATACATAATCTCAAACTATCCCATAACAGGATATCTGCTAATTACAAACGTGGGCAGGGCTGGGAGGAGTAACTATGATGGAGAAGTCCAGCTGATGCCACCTTAACCAAGTGAACAGTCACCTAACATCAGTAATAGAATGGATCAACATCAAAGCTCTCCCAATAGGACACATAAAATCTGTCACGTCTGTGCTATCCCTGCCTCAGTGAATGGCATAAATTTAATCATGAGGAAACACAAGATAACTCAACTGAGGGGCAGTTTTCAAAACACAACTAATCTTTAGATTTCAAAATGTCAAACTCATGAAAGACAAAAGAGAGAAATTCTTTAGATTAAAGGAGAGTAATCTTGGGTTTTCTTTTGCTACAAAGGACAGCAATATTGGGGACAATGTGTGAAACTAGAAGAAGGTTTAAAACTGAAGTAATAATACTGAATGAATGTATATTTCCTCATTTTTTCTTCAAGGCCTTGCACATATTAAGCACATGGGCTACATTCCTGGTCTAATGTGCGTGCATGTCTTGATTTTGATAACTGTTCTAAGGTTTTATAAGAAAATCCCTTATATTTAGGAAATACATAGTAAAATATTTAGGGTCAAAAGAATATTATGTCTGCAACATTTTTTTATTTGTTCTTTTTAGATATTCTTGATAGTAGAACGTATTCTAACATGTATACATACATACATATATCAAGTATAACTTCCCACTGTTGTTGTACATTATTTGGAGCTTCACTGGTCATGTATTCATATATGAATGTAGGAAAGTCATGTCTGATTCATTCTACTCTCTTTCCTATACCCATCTTTTCTCCCTTCCCTTCATTACCCTTTGTCGAATCCAATGAACTTCTATTTTTCCCTCCCCACCTCTGCAATTTACTTTTTTTTTTGTACCAGGGATTGAATTTAGGGGCACTTAACCAAATCCCAGCCCTTTTTTGGTATTTTATTTAGAGATAGGGTCTCACTGAGTTGCTTAGTGCCTTGCTATGTTGCTGCGGCTGGCTTTGAACTCTCAATCCTTCTGCCTCAGCCTCCCAAACCACTGGGGTTATAGGTGTGCAAAACTGTGCCCGGCTACAACTTACTATTTTTTTTTTTTTTTGGGTGGTGCTGGGGTTTGAGCCCAGGGTCTTGTGCATGTAAGGGAAGCACTCTACCAATTAAGCTATATCTCTAGCCCTGCAACTTACTCTAAATCAAATGTCTGAGGAAAAAAAAATAGAAAGAATGATAAAGTAATTAGAGTGAAATGTTTTCCTTTAGGGTTTCTGGGTGAAATGTTTACAGGAATTCTTTTTTTTTTTTTTTTGAGAGAGAGAGAGAGAGAGAGAGAGAGAGAGAGAGAGAATTTTAATATTTTATTTTTTTAATTTTCGGTGGACACAACATCTTTGTTTGTATGTGGTGCTGGGGATCGAACCTGGGCCACATGCATGCCAGGTGAGCACGCTACTGCTTAAGCCATATCCCCAGCCCTACAGGAATTCTTTGTAATATACTATACATCAAAAACGATGTCAAAGTTTTAAAAATATATAATTCTAGTGGCTTTAAATATTATATTTAAAAATAATGATATAAATACACAAACCTTCTCTGGAGTAACATATAGAAGTTTTATAATTGGGTCTTTTTTTGATAACTGGAGATAAATACTTGTAGCTTCTGAGTCAGTCTTATCACCTGTCAGATATGTAGCTGGAATCTAAGTGTAAAAGTAACAAATATTTAAATTTTATATATTAATTTGACAAGAGTTTATTTACTTTTAGGTTTTATAAATATTTTATAAGTCATATCAGATCTAGCAAACGAAATGTATCTCACTACAATAACAAATAATGAGGACATACATTTTAGAAAAACCCTTATTAAGTACAACTTACAACAGCCTTCCCATTGCTTATTAACTTTTCTTTTTTTTAATACTTATTTTATAGTTGTAGTTGGACATAATACCATTATTTTATTTATTTATTTTTATGTGGTGCTGAGGATCGAACCCAGGGCCTCACAAATGCTGAGTGCTCTATTGCTGAGCCCCAGCCCCAGCTCTACTTATTACCTTTTCTTTAATTTACTTTTCACATTTGTAAATAAGATAAATATGAATTTAGTGTCTAAGAGATTTGAGCCCTATGTATGGCTATATTAATATGAAGAATATTATAGAATGTAGTCATATATTTCCATCAACTGAGCCCTGAAGAAAAAGGATATATGTATGTGGGCATGCACATATGCATGCACTTCAAGACACTGGAAAGAGAACCATGCTGATCCAGCCACCGTAAAAAGAAAAATCTCTTTATATTAGTAAAAAAAAAAAAAAAAAAATATATATATATATACTAGAAAATATAGACTAAAAGCTCTTACTAAAATAATTCTCATAAAAGAATAAAAGATTGAATTACACACCATTATCTGTATCAGAATTTTCAAATGCTTGTGTTTAACTGTACAACTTAACTGTTATGCTTTATTATTATAATTCATGAATTATTTAATAAAAAAGTTATCTAGTACACTGAAACGTAATTCAGTAGAAGGTACACTTTTATTAGTATTTGTATGTTATAACTTACATCCAAGGAAGTCAGCTTTTGGACTTGATCTATTATTAGTGATCTCAAGGGAGAAATGACAATAGTGACCCCAGGAGAAACACAGGCAGGCAGCTGGTAACACAAACTTTTACCACCTCCTAAAAGAGAAACGAAAAAAAAATTTGTCAGCAAGACCATACTTTCAGGGGTCATTTCTATAGTTTGTTACTGGAGAAGTTTTTCTGATCATGTACAGTACCAATAAAATACATCCTATGCCATAATGCTACATATACATTGTTTCATAAAATGTTTTTTAAAAAAAAAATCTGTCAGCTTTTATCTTGAGAGAATGAAGGTAAAAGTTATAAGGGAAACCACATATAATAATCAAAATAGTCGATAGGATATCAAGTGATATTGTTCATGCTCCAATTTGCTGTACCCCTGAGCCAAACTATTCAAGCAGTTAATTAATTAATTAATTTTGGTGCTGGGACTGAACCCAGATATGCTTTACCACTGAGCCATATCCTCATCCCTTTTTGTTTTTCTATTTGGAGACAGAGTCTCATTAAGTTGCTTAAGGCCTTGCTCAGTTGCTGAGGTTGGCTTTGAATGAGCAATTTAAATAAAGCATAAAAATTTATTTTAGGACTTCTTATACAAGCACATACAACAGCAAAAGCATGAATCAGGGCAAAAATACTTAAATACAATGGAATTACTTAAAAGGTCTACCTGGGACATTTAAACATAGCAAGTTTTTTATTTCTAGCAATCCAAAAGATCTCTAAAAACCATGATCCTAGGATTAAATAATTTCTTCTTAATTAATTTATTTTTAAACATTTTTTTAGTTACAGATGGATATAAAAACTTCTTATTTATTTATTTATTTTGGTGCTGAGGATTAAACTCAGCGCCCCACATGTGCTAGGCAGGCACTCTACTACTGAGCCATGACCCCACCCCCATAAAATTTATTTATTTATTTTTAATAACCCCCCCCACATTTAGTTGTAGTTTGATGATACCTTTATTTTATTTCTTTATTTTTACGTGGTGCTGAGGATTGAACCCAGAGCCCCACATATGCTAGGCGAGAGCTCTACCACTAAGCTACAATCCCCACCTCTAAAATTTATTTTTTAAGAACTAGAATATATATATAAAATATACAAAACTGAAAATCAAAAACACATTGATCAGTATGTCTCTATGATCCAGAAGTCACTTTCAAGATCTCAGCTTTTTAAAATCATTATGGGCCTTCTGACAATGTCATAGCTTGAACTCCCAGTACTCTAATCAGTAAGAATAGTCCCAATCTCCCTTTGAAATAAAAGGAGAAACTACATTTGTAGGTATGAGCAGAAGATGAAAAGAAATTTCAAAAGACCAAGACAATTGTTGCTATGTAACTCTCATTCAAATCAATAGGACAGTAAACCAAATTATTTTTTTGTTTTTGCTTGCTGTGCTGGAGATTATGATAACAAGGCACCTGCCCTAGGCAAGCATTCCAGCCCAAAGTACACATTTCAAGCTGACTAAAATGATTACGTAGCAATTAATTTTCAATTTTACCTATCTACTAATGGCAGAGGCTGGAGCTAGGCAGTTTTAGGACCTTAGCTTTTTTCAAACTATATATTATATTTCTTCTTTTTCATATGAATTTCATTTTGGTATATATGTAGAAATGTCAAGGAAACAAAAGGATACTGAGAATAAAGAGACCTGCTTATTAGTTTATCAATAATCATAGTTGTATGTGTGTTCATAGTTGTAGGACTATGAAATGCTATTTAATCTTACTTGTCCTCCCTCAATTTTATCAACTGTAAAATGTACTAGATCAGTTAAAAAACTATTTTTGCCTAAAAGAAACCTTATCTGAAATATGTGTGTGTGTGCACGCACGCGTGCATGTGTGCACATATACATGTAAGCGAAGAAGTTGAAATTAAGGAAGGACTTTAATTTACTTTTTTTTTTGTTTTGTTTTTTGCAGTGCTAAGGGTCCAACCCAGGACCTTGCATGCGCTAGGCAAGCATTCCTCCACTGAGCTACACCTTCAGTCCACTGAGAGGACTTAAAACCTTAAAGGACCATAAAAACCTCTGAGAATCAGTGGCTTATACCAGGGTCCTTTCCAGTAATAGAGTTTTGTTTTGTTTTTTTTTTTAATATTTATTTTTTAGTTCTTGGCGGACACAACATCTTTGTTTGTATGTGGTGCTGAGGATCAAACCCGGGCCGCACGCATGCCAGGCGAGCGAGCAACCGCTTGAGCCACATCCCCAGCCCTCCAGTAATAGAGTTTTCAAGTACTAAATTAAGAGTAAAATAGAAGGTAGAGTGACAACATGTTAATAAAATTTGAAATGCTGATTACTAAGCTTATATCATTTAAATTTCATAAATCAAGGCAAGCAAAAAACAGAGGACTACAAGTAGGGACTGAAACTCCAAATTCTCCTACTTCCTAACCTAACACTTTATTTCATATTCTTATATATATGGCTACAAATCATAGGACAGCTGTTATAGCTTTACTAACATAACGAAAAGTTTTGGACTTTTCGAAACTGGAGCCAAGAAAAAACAGCATTCAACGCTTTACATTTAATCTTCATGACACTGTGAAGCAAGAACTTTATTATTTATCCCTATGGATACAAAGGAAATGGGTAAAGGGGGTAAGTGTCTTGCCCATGGTCATGCTGTTCATAAGCAAGAGCTACACTTTAATCCCAGGCCACTATACCAAACCTGATGAAATAAACTCCCAAAATGGTTCTGATTTTTTTTTCCAGTTGTAGACGAACATAATATCTTTATTTTGTTTATTTTTATGTGGTGCTCAGGATCGAACCCAGTGACTCACACGTGCTAGGTAGGCAAGCGCTCTACCACTGAGCCACAACCCCAGCCCTAATTCTGGTATTTGATGGTGATTTTTTCTTTTGGTTCACTTTTCAAGTCTTATTTAGATTAGAAAAAAAGAAAAATTCTAGATTAAGTCAAATACAATAAATTTTAAGTTAAAAATGGGCATGGTGACTGAAGCGTATAATCCCAGTGATTTGGGAGGCTGAGGCAGGAGAACTGCAAGTTCAAGACTAGCTTTGTAATGTTGTGAACAACCAATTAAAAAAAAAAAAAAAAGGACTAGCTTGGGCAACTTAGTGAGATCCTGTCTTAAATCAATCAATCAATAGAAAAATAAATAAATAAAAAGAGCACCCCTGGGTTCAATCTCCAACACCCATCCTCCTACTCAGAAAGAAAAAAGATCTTAAAGAGCTATAAACTTTATCCTGTCAACAACTAGAATAGATAGGAGGTGAAACACTTTCTTACTATGGCATGGGAGGTTTAAGAGGTCCCTGAAAGATAGAAATACTGTGTAGGTGTTCTTTTTATTTCTATTAAAGGGCTTTCATTTAACATCTGCCAATGGATTCCTGCCAATTTATATCTAAAAATACATACCAGTGGGCATTAGGATAAAGCAGTCTTCACCAAGCAGTGTAGCATTGATCGCCTCTAGCTGATTAGTTCTAAAATTATGCAGGCCAAATTTTTTATGAAAAATCTTCATCATTTCTTTTGTATGAGAAAAACTGAGACCTTGGAAACGCTCGTGTCTCAGATTTGTAGATGCTAAATTCTGCGCCAAGTTGTCTAGAAAAACAATGTTAAGAAAAATCAGTGCATTCAGGTAATAACACAGTTTTAGCATTTACCATTCCCCCTGCAGGATCACTGTGCACCTAGTTCTCTCCAGCACACCTTAACTGTTTACATGGTTTCCTTTCCAAAGAGTGTGAGAAAATCCCCTGATATCCCCGGGTGCTCCCTGGCTTTTTTTTTTTTTGGTACTGAGGATTTAACCAAGGGGTGCTTTACCAGTGAGCCACATCCCTAGCCCTCTTTTTTTGTTTTATTTTTAATTTTTAAAAATAATTTTTAGTTGTTGATGTATCTTTATTTTTTATTTTATTTATTTATATGTGGTGCAAAGGATTGAACCCAGTGCCTCATGCATGCTAGGCAAGCGCTTTGCCACTGAGCCACAACCCCAGCCCTGTTATGTTTTATTTTGAGACAGGGTCTCATTGAGTTGCTTAGGGCCTCTCTAAGTTGCTGAGGCTGGCTTTGAACTTGTGATCCTCTTGCCTCAGCCTCCCAAATCCTTGGGATTACAGGTATATGCTACCACACCTGACTTTCAGAAAATTCTTAAGGGAACAAATCAATTCTTTTTTTTAAAGAGAGAGAGAGAGAGAGAGAGAGAGAATTTCAATATTTATTTTTCAGTTTTCGGCAGACACAACATCTTTGTTGGTATGTGGTGCTGAGGATCGAACCCAGGCCGCACACATGCCAGGCGAGCGCGCTACCGCTTGAGCCACATTTCCAGCTCCATTTTTTTTTTTTTTGTTTTATTTTGTGATACTGGGGATTGAACCCAGGACCTTGTGTGTGTGAGGCAAGCACTCTACCAACTGAGCTATACCCCAGCCCCTCAAATCAATTCTTTTATTGACTTCTACAGTGTCTATCCCTACTATTTATTCTCTTTCTCTTCTTTCTTGACCTTTAAGGTAATCATGAGTTTTCTTCTTGCTTCATTTTTATGTTTTGTGGACCTGGGGCTTAAACCCAGGGGTCATGTACACTAGGCTAACACTCTACCACTGAGCTACAATGCCAGTCCTCCAGCATGTTAGGCCACTCTCTTCAACTGAGTTATATACCTTGATCCCCTCTACTGGATTTGCATTCCCTTTTCTGACTCTAATTTCTCTTCTTATCTCTTAAATTTAGAAGGCTTCCAGGTACCTGGAATTTTCCTAGTCCTGTGATCTTAAACATAACCTACATGCACAGAAAATGCCTGGATGTCTTCTGATACCCTACTAAGTTCCTATCCTGCAAACATCTCCACTCATCTGCAAGACAGTTCTACCTGAACGACTTAACAACACTTCAAGGTCAACCAATCTTAAAAATAGTCGTCCCCAGCTTCTCTCCAACCTGACTCTGCTTCCTGATTCCCCTATTTCTGTGAATGGTGTCATAGTTTTCTCAGTCACTTCAGTCTTGAGGGCCTGAAACCTCAGAGTCATCTGAACTTCTCAGATTCTTCTTTCACAACGTCTCTCACATCCACTCCTGGCTCTTATCCTCTCTGTGGCAACTCTGGCTCAGTAGTGAACAAAGGTACTCATGCCAGCTCTGGCAGCTACCCTCACCCCAACACTCAACTGTCTCAAAGATGATTGCAAACACCAAGTATGACACATTCTAACATACCAAAATAAATCCATTAATGACTATTTTAAAGGTCAATGGCGTAACTGCAAGTACAACCTCCGAGTATTAAGTCATCAATGGCAAAAATAGGAAAGCTGTAGTTTATAAAACTCTGCACATGTACACTTGGTTCAGTTAAAAAGCACTATGTAATAACTTTACAGGGCTGATGTAAAGTTTTAAAATTAATTTTGGCTTTATTCTGGATCTTTAAAGTGGCTAAATTCACTCCTCCAAAAACTCTTTAAACTGTTAGCTCCAAGAGGGGAGGAAATATTTGTTATCTGTCTTTAGAGTATTACCAGACCCAGCACAGTACATGGCACATTGTGAGCACTTAACACATATTTGTTGAATGAATGAATGAAAATGATTCTAGGCTGAAAGAAGTAATCTGATGGCTTTAAGAAATTTTTGTGGGGGGATAGGAAGGATGGTAGAATGAAACAGACATTATTATTACTATGTGTATATATGTGACTGCATGAGCAATATGATTCTGCAACCTGTACACTCAGAAAAATGAGAAATTATATACCATCTGATTCAAATGTATGATATGTCAAGGTCATTATACTGTCATGTGTAACTAATTAAAACAAATAAAAAATTAAGATACACATACATTTTAACATATAAATTTTTTTTTATGCCCATAAAACTTGACCTTCATGATGAGCTTTATTGTTTTAGGGACTAAAGATGTTAATTTAAAGGCAAAGCACATTTGTAAATGATTTTAGGGCTTTACTACAATAGGTTATAATTATACATTTTATAAAACTACAGCTGCTACAGAGACAAAAGAGCATCTTGCTTTTGAAATTTCAATTTGTAATGCATATTATCAGTAGAAATTTGCATAGAAACAATGTAGTTTTCAGGCAATGATGACTTTTGCTATGTTTTTTCTTATACAATTCCTATTTTGGACAGTTCTGTTTTCCTATAATATTTAAGCATACAATTTATTTTAAACTTACCAGTGTGATTCTGAATTGATTCTGAAAAGCTTTTAGTTTGAGCAGTAGATGACACTGAAAGACAGTTTGTCTTGGCTGAAGAAATCTTCTCTGATACTGATTTAATTGGTCTACCTTCCTTGATAGGGTGATAGGCAGCTGTGGAGGATTTGCTGGCTGTTAAATTATGCATTATATTTTCCCAGTCCTCATCATCATCAAAGTCATCTATGTCAAAATTATCAATATCATAGGAAGCCTGGATTTCTCCTTCTAAGTAATTTTTTGAAGCAATGTTTTTATTCTGATTTTTTATAGCCGTGCTTGTAAGAACATTTCTTTCATTTCTTTTTTCTATCCTTGGTGTTTCAGCCCAGTTGCCACTTACAAAGGACTTCTGTAAATGGGAAGTGAATAACGGTCTTTCAAAGAAATTCTTCAAGGTGTCTGAGGATTCTGTCTTCTCTGGGGTAGTGGTCAGTAAACATTTCCCAGTGGAAAGAGAATTTGAGGGAAGGTGTGGAAAATTTAACTCCTTAACAGAATTCCCCCCTGGGCAGAAATCACTCTCCACTGGGTTATCAAGTGAAACAGGCCTGTGTCTCCACACTGAACCAAAAAGACTGACATCATTTCCATTAAAATCTGCTTCAGCTAGGAGTTTCCTTCTGAAGAGAGAAAAGAAAACAACCCATTCAATGTAAGTAGTTTACTATGGTAGGTCACAAAATAATTTTTAGTTTTCAACCCAAACAGAAATTGTGGCAAAATATCTCATTTTTCCCAGTCTCAAAAATTTGAATACAAATGCAAAAGGAATAGTTTGAAAAGCAAACAAATTTAAAACACAGAAATATGACAATTATCCTTATGTAATTCCCAGGTCAGAAAGGCTGGCCTGGCCCTATCCTTTTTTTTTTTTTGTTACTGGGGATTGAACTCAGGGACATTCAATCACATCCCCAGCCCTATTGTTTTTTATTAGAAACAGTGTCTCACTGAGTTGCTTGGTGTCTCACTGTTGCTGAGGCTGGCTTTGAACCTGCAATTCTCTTGTCTCAGCCTCCCAAGCCACTGGGATTATAGGCATGTGCCACTGCACCTGGCTTTTTTTTTTTGATGAGTAGTAGAAATGAATTTGGTATTTTTCAGAATGAGAAAAATCAAGATACCTTATATTCCGCTGTTGAAGCAGCTCATTCCCACAATTCAAAGCTTTCAGATCATCAACAGGAATCATATCAACTAATTTGCAGATGTGGTCCATCACATGAATAAGCTGCTGCTTTAAATTTATCTGTCTAGCTATAAAACAATTATGTTATTAATATTTTCCTTAAAAACAATAAAGACTTAAACTTTTAAGTCATACATGTAAAATGTGAAACCATAAACAGCTATATAGTGTTCTAATATCTGCCTGTGAATTGAGATCAGATTATCTCTAATGAGAGCTCATAACTGTTTTCATTTAATTTCATGATAATATTTCTCTTAGGGTAGCAAGGTCATTGGAAGATGTTTATCAATTCACTATGATTTTTTGATTAATTACACATATAAATGTCATTATATGTAGGTAAGGGCTGGCAGGCAAGAGCCTCACTTGTTTTGGCCTGCCTGATTGGTCCAGGCTTTCCTTGAATGCTCACAGCACGATACCTGGACTTTTTTGGAGGCCTCCTCTGTCCTACTCCTTCAGTGGGCATCTGTTATAAGGTAGCCCAAGGAGAATGAGCTCTGGAAATCTTTCAACTTTCACTGAGAAAGAGGACCTCTTTTCAACAAGCCTGAAATGCTGATGGTGGCCATCTTTGCTACCACCCAGGAAGGACAGACAGCTGGAGAATAAAACCTGCATAAGGGAAAGCAGAAAATAAAGATGAAATGAGATGAGATATGGCTGAGATGGAGAGATGTGACAAACGAGTGGAGAGAAAAGGCAAGTAAGTGTATGGGAGAAAACATGATGATAATGTTTGGAATTCAACCAGCAAGCTCCATGCGCTTTGTTTTCTAAAAAATAAATTTCAATTTTTTTTTTATTAAGCCATATAACTAGGAAATAGAATTTCAAAGGAGTTAATGGAAGAAAACAAATAGTCTAGGGTAGAAATAAGAAGCAAAGAAGATGTCTGCTCCACCTCAAGAGCTTGTGATATGTAGGAAGAAAAAAAAATCAGTTTGGGGGCTTTAGGAGAAATGGTATTTTCAGGGTACGAGGAAAGAAAGAGATTAAATGTTCAAAGAGAATGAGGCCACAGAGGCTACGACCAACAGCAGGAGCTGTTGGTGAAGGCTTTAAAGGTCAGGAAGGAGAGGAGGAGAGGAAGAGAGAAAAGAACAGGGGAGGACAGAATAGTGTGGGGACAACCATCTATATGAGAATGATGTGGGAAATTTGGGTTTCTACTGGTGACTGTGAGGAAGTAGGGATGTGAGGTAGGAGATGATAAAAGAAGAACTGCTCAATTCCTATGTAACTTCTGTTTTCTATGCAAGGAGAATGTGTACTGGTCTGAAGATAGTGAAAATCAAAATAGGCTCAAAGATAGACACAAATACCTTCCCAGTTGGGAAAGAGCTTGGTCTGCCTGGTGGACACACTACACCTCAGACTACATAGGAAATCCATAAGTAAGATCTCAGAGACCCTGTTGCTGATATAAGAGGCATCTAGTGAATAAGAGTTGATGAAAAATTAAGGCAGACATTGTTCTAATTTTCAAAAAAAATGTTGAAGGTGATTGTCAAAAGTTACAGGCTGGTGATCTTAACGTAAGTTCAACATAAAATTACATATCTACCTACTCTAGAGCTGATGCCCATCCATTCCCTCTTGCTGCCACAGACCTTGACCTTTTTGGATTAAGAGCTTGTCTTTTGCATTCCATGGAAAAGGAAAAAAAATATAATTGGAAGGTAGATATGTAACTAGTTGAACAGGAAGTGGTGATGAATGGCCTAATGTCAACTAAGACAGAGGCCTCTAGTGGCATTCTGTAGGGCTCTGTCCATGCCCCTACCCTAGGAATGATTTTATCAGTGAAACTTAATGATACAGAGACAAACACAGTACAGTGGTTATCAGTGTGAGCTCAAGAGCCTCAAGATTGCTGGGTTCAAATTCCAGCTCTGCTGCTATCTAATTCTGTGAACATGTATAATTATTTAACTCTTCCATACCTTAGATTCCTTATATGTATGATGAAGATAAGAGAACTGTCTCCAAGGGCTAATGTAAGGACTGAATTAGTGCTGAGAAGATCAGATATTTCAGGAACATCCCTAACAATAAATTCAGAGACCAAAATAAAAGACACGAGCAGACAGAACAGAAAACACTACAAACGTGCATATACACAGCCCCCATGAAAAAAAGTTCAGCATCTGTCAAACAAGAGTATTGCGCTTCACAGAAATATTCAGAGAACAAAAATAGCTCTGGGAAGTTGAGCTGATAAAAATGAAAAATTTCATAGAAAAGTTAGATAAAACAGAGAAAATCTCCTAAAAAGTAGAAAAGCAAGAGATGAAAGATAATTAATGGATGTCTAACATACAAATAATAGAAATTCTAGGAAGATTCAAAGAGAAGAAAAAGACAATAAAAAATAAATAATACCAGAAAAACTTACAGAATAGAAGTACACAAATTTCTAGAACGAAGTGCCTCTGGCAGCTGGGGACAGTGGCACACACTTATAATCCTAGAGACTCAGAAGGCTGAGGCAGGAGGATCAAGGTCAGACCCAGTAATTTAGCAAAACCCTGTCTCAAAATTAAAAAATAAAAAAGATGGATGGGAGGTGGGGAAGGAGAAAGTGCTGGGGAGTGATAGTAGCCAAATTACATTGTTGTATTGTGTATGGTGTGTATGTTCAAATACCCCATTAGTATATACAACTATTATGTACCAATAAAAAAAATGTGGGGAGAAAAAAAGATTTTTCTCCATCTTTTATCCTATAAAAAGCTAAAAAATAGCTGGGTGCGGTGGAGCAGGAGGCTGAGACAGGATTGTGAGTTCAAAGCCAATCTTGGCAAAAGCAAGGCACTAAGCAACTTGGTGAGACCCTGTCTCTAAATAAAATACAAAACAGGGCTGGGGATGTCGCTTAGTGGTCAAGTGCCCCAGAGTTCAATCCCCGGTACCCATCCCCCACCCCCCAAAAAAGTTAAAAGATAAAAATAATAAAAGAAAAGAAAAAGAAAGTGCCTTTGGGAAGAAATTAAGGGTGGAAAAGGGGACTGGTGTTTTTCAACTTATGAACAATTGGATTATTTATACTAGATATTTAATAGAAAAATTTTAAAAAGTAAGGCAGTTGTGGAAGTGTACAGTTATAATCCCAGCTATTTGGGAGGCTGAGGCAGGAGGATTCCAAGTTCAAGGCCAATCTCAGCAATTTAGCCAGACTCTGTCACAAAATAATATTTTAAAAAGTTGGGGATGTAGCTCAGTAGTATAGCATTTCCTTAGTATATGCAAGGTTCTGGGTTAAAAAAATCCTCAGACCCTACCACATGGCCCCCTGAAAAAAGAGAAACAAATAGAATCCCCCAGAAATAATTGAAGCAAATAAGCAAAAAGTACTACATTTTCATCAAGACCAGGCTCAGAGTACATACAAGGGACAACCAAGAGAATGAAAGGTCCAGAAACCAATATGTGTAAGAGTTAAAAAAGATTCAACAGTATTTTGATTGGGGAGAGGGACTTCTAAGATTCCCTCTGTATTTATCTCACTAGGATTAAAGTTATAGGAAGGTAAATTCTGGAAATGTGAGATGATTTTTTTAACAAGCAGTATTTTCAAGGTAGAGATGAATCTTGTGAAACTATGACCTTACGCATGTTCAAGAAAATGCTAGCTAACCAATGAAGAAGAAGAATTCTATGATATTAGAACAAAAGGCACAAAAAAATTTGCCATTTTAACTATACAGGATGAAAACATAAATCTTAACTTTATAAACAAAAGTAAGTAGCTGAAATATGTGATATGTCTCTAATGCTTTTTGTACCATCAAAGTCTTCATTAGTTTCTGGATTGGGCTCTTGAGTAGTCATCTTCTCTGGTTTCGATAAAACATCTTTTGATGCGCTGAGAACATCCTTCTCTCTGTCAGAGGCATCAAGATCCTTTAACATACTTAAAAAAAAAAAAGTTAAACCAATCATACTGTAGACTTGACCAAATAAATGTATTATTTTTCCCCTAACAGTTTTCCTTTTTCTTTTTGATACTGAGAATTGAACCTAGGGGCACTTAACCACTGAACCACATTCCCAGACCTTTTTAGTTTTTATTTTGAGACAAGGTCTTGCTAAGTTGCTAAAGGTCTCGCTAAATTGCTGAGGCTGGCTTTGAACTTATGATCCTTCTGCCTCAGCTTCCCAAGCCACTGGGATTACAGGTGTGTACCACCACACCCAGCTATCCTAACATTTTTCTACAACTGGTTAGACAGTATACAACAGATAAGAAAAATTATTTTATATCTCCTCTATTCTAAAGCCTCTTTAGCTGTTCCTCAAAGTCTTTCTTTATCTGGTCCCAAGATACTTTTCAACTTTTATCTCCAATTATGCCCTTTCAGTAACACCACCTCCAATCACACTGCACCATTTATATTCCTTACAAATGCTGCATTGTCTATTTTAAGGTTTTGCCTCTGTTCTTCTCTCAATTAAAAAAAAAAAAAAACCTGCCATGGTAAACATTTTTTTCTAAAATATTTTTTAATTGTTGATAAACCTTTATTTTTTTTATTTGTTTGTATGTGGTGCTGAGAATTGAACCCAGTGCCTCACGTGTGCTAGGCAAGTGCGCTACCAATGAGCCCCAACCTGAGCCCAGTAAACTCTTTATATCTAGTAATATCTGTTCTCATAGGTCCAGCCCAAGTGTTACTTCTGTTTTCTCCATCAAGTGGTTACTAACATTTCTCTCTTCTGAGATTCCAAAGCACTTTATCTGGACTTCTTATATAATGCCAATATGTATGTATCTGTTTTTATATATATAATTATTTCACATAGAATATCCAAAAATATATCAACTATAAGCATCAGTCTAATGGGATAGAAAAATAACAAAATAAATTAGAACTGAGTGTTAAGAAGAGGATACTGTGGAAACCCAAGGAAAGTTAACATTTTTTGGAGTTTGAGAAGTTTTTGTTGAGGAGATGGGATCTGAGCCAAACTTCAGACTATCCATGAATCAACTGTATTTTCCTAAAGCAGGATTTCAAAATGCAATTTTCTAACGAAATCAAAACAGTGATGAATAACTTTTTATATGACTTTTCAAATAAAAATATATAACAAAAAAGATCATATTTTTAGCAGTTCCTTCTTATTGGCCTGACTCATTAGTCTCACTGGAACTCTGGGTTATTACAACAGCATAATTGGAGATAAAACATGCTTGCAGTCCCAGACATTCTAAGAGTATGGGCAAGAGGATTACTTGAGTTCAGGAATTAAAGGTCAGCCTGGGCAACATAGTAAGACCACATCTCTTTAAAAGAAAATAAACAGAATTGGAGTTGTGGCTCAGTGGTAGAATGCTCAACTAGCATGTGTGAGGCCCTGGGTTTGATCCTCAGTACCACATATAAATAACTAAAAAAAATATAAAAAAAAAAAAGAAAACAAACAAAAAAACCACAGCTGAGAAAAGGTAATTTGAGGTCAGAAGATAAAGAATTTTGAGGGCTAGCTAAAGAGGTTTTGAAATAGAGGAGATAATACATGATCCTCTATACTGTTACACACTGTCCATTCAACTTCAAAATTCAGGTTATAATCAGCATTAAAAAATGAAAGAGGGAAAAAAAGAATGCACATAAAATTTAAATGTATACTGTACCTAAAGTATCATTTGAGGAAATTCTATTTCAGTTTTACAAAATATACAAATATGTATACTAGGTTACAATGGAAAATGTGGAGACAATCAACCTTGCAAATAGTCATTTTCCAATTGTTAAAAAGTCTTGATGAAGCTATTTATAGCATTACAACTCAATAAATTACAAAGTCATTAAAAGGACTAAAAATATGTAGCAATATGAAATATGCTTTTAAAAAATAAAGTTTAAGTTTTTTAAACTTTAAAAAGTTGTAAAAAGATTATTTTAAAGCATATTCCATATTGCTACATATTTTTAGTCCTTTTAATGACTTGAGTTTTAATACGATGTGAATTTTTGCTCAGTTTTGTAACTGTCTATACTCTGTATGAATTTTTATCAGAAAGGAAAAGAGGAGGGAAGTTCTTAGGATTCTTTAGTTTTTTTTTTTTTCTTTAGAGAATTTTTAATATTTATTTTTTAGTTCTCGGCGGACACAACATCTTTGTTGGTATGTGGTGCTGAGGATCGAACCCGGGCCACACGCATGCCAGGCGAGCACGCTACCGCTTGAGCCACATCCCCAACCCCGGATTCTTTAGTTTTGTCATCAAATGGTAACCATACTTAAATCTCTCCCTCCTCTTCAAACATCCCAACACATCTATTAAAGACAAACCAGGAGAACTAACCTAGGTCATACATAAAACATCTCATTCCTTTCCTAACTAAGATGATATACTACAGGGATCTTTTTCTCACCAAAATATTGATTAAATGATATGGTATATACATACTCCACTACTCAAATGGACTGAGATTTCAATTGGAGCAAGTTGGTAATAATGTTAATTAGTAATTTATGCTACTGAGCAATTGTGTCACTAATTTGTTAAAATTCAGTGAATGACAAATACAATGATCAATTCTCTCTTATAGGATAAAGAAAGCAATATATTATATGCTGACTCATTCTTAAATAATGCAATATTTGTGTCATTTCAGTCCAGGAGTTCAGAAATATATTTTTTTGGAATATAGTTCTCATGTCAAAATCAACTGCATAGCCAGATTACATACATACAAACATATACCTGTAATCCCAGCCTCTTAGGAGGCTGAGGCAGGAGGATTACAAGTTCCAGGCCAGCCTCAGCAATTTATCAAGGCCCTGACACAAAATTAAAAGCAAACAAACTACATAAAATATTTTTGGAGGTTCCATATAATAAGTGAGAATGAGACTTGACATTTTAAGAACAGTACTAATTGCTGGGCAAGGTGCTGTACACCTAAAATCCCAGCGATGAGGCTAAGACAGGAGGATCACAAATTTAAGGCCAGGGGGCTGGGATTGTGGCTCAGTGGTAAAGCGCTCGCCTAGCACGGCTGGGACCCGGGTTAAATCTTCAGCACCACATAAAAATAAAGGCATTGTGTTGTGTCCACCTACACCTTACAAAGAAAAAAAAAAAAATTTAAGGCCTGCCCTGGCAATTTAGTGATAGCCTGCTTCAAAATAAAAAAATAAAAAGGACTGGGGAGCTAGGGTTGTAGCTCAGTGGTAGAGCACTTATCTAACACGTGTAAGACTCTGGATTTGATTCTCAGCACCACATAAAAATAAATAAATAGAATAAAGGTGCTTTGAAGAAAAGTTCTAAAAAAAAAAGAAGGACTGGGGATACAGCTCAGTGGTAGCGTACCCCTGGATTCAATCCTCAGTACCCACTTCCCACCAAAAGACTACAAATAACTTAAATGGAGATTTTCTGATGCTTTGGCCTTGTATTTATTTATTTATTTATTTTAAAGAGAGAGTGGGGGGGGGAGAGAGAGATGATTTTTTAAAAATATTTATTTCTTAGTTCTTGGCGGACACAACATTTTTGTTGGTATGTAGTGCTGAGGATCGAACCCGGGCCGCACGCACGCCAGACGAGCGCGCTACCGCCTGAGCCACATTCCCAGCCCCTTGGCCTTGTATTTATGATCCTCTTGGGTAGGTGGGATTACCAGTATGTGCCAAGGCACCCAGTTCTTAAAATCACATTTGGTCTTACTTTCTCTTATTCTTCATGTCCAAACCCAAATTCTTTCAGTTCTACTTTTTAATTTTTTCCTTTTTCTTGAGGTATAGTAATAAATTCAGTGGTGCTTTACCACTGAGTTATATCCCCCCTTTTTTTTTTTAAACAGGGTCTTGTTAAGTTGCTGAGTCTGGCCTCAAACTTGTGATCCTCCTGCCTCAGCCTCTTTAGTTGCTGGGATTACAGATGTGTGGTACTGTGCCTACCTTTTTTAAAAAATATTTTTTTAATGTCAATGGACCTTTATTTTATTTATTTATATGTGGTTCTGAGAACTGAACCCAGCGACTCACAAAATGCTAGGTATCCTGGTCTCTACCCACTAGATAGCAGCAGCACCACCTCTCCAAAATATCTCCAGATAATAGCAAATGTCTCTGGCTGGAGGGGAGAGAAGGAAGATGTAGATTTAGTTTGACATGGCTTTAGCCTTCTGAGTCCTGTTGTCCCTGAGTGCTCCTTAGTAACCCTATCTCCCCATGTACTTTTCCAGCACACTATAAATCAACAAAACCACCAGAGTGATATGTGTAGCTTAGTAACCCTGATCTATTTCCCCAGGTACTTTTCCAGCACACTATAAATCAACAAAACCACCAGAGTGATATGTATAGCTTTACCACAGGACACTGGTACCATCAGTGTCAGGAATGTCCCCAACCTCCTCTTTTTTAAATATTTTTCAGTTGTAGATGGACACAATACCTTTATTTTTTATGTGGTGCTGAGGATCGAAACCAGTGACTCACATGTGGTAGGCAAGCACTCTACCACTGACCTACCCAGCCCTGTGCCCACTTCTTTGATCTTAGCTTGAGATAAATCAAGCACATTGCAAGTTGGCTGAAAGTCATGTTTGTCCTGACCACAATATGAGCCCCCTTTAACTCAAATGGTAGGGATCCACTGGTCCTGCTGCTGCCCTTGATAATGCTTCTGTCATGCTCTGTACAATCCTGGATCTCTCTCTCTCCCTTTGATCTCAAGTAACAAAAAATACATTTATGTAATAATGATAATAAAGCATCCAGAAAAAAACAATGTTTCTGATCATTAGTTAGTTTACCTAAAGCTTTTCAAAGAGGAAGAAGCACCAGAAATAATTTCTTCTTCTGGAGAAGGTGGAACAAAATCTATGTCATAGTCATCATCATCAAAATCAATATGTGGAAGCTTCTCAGTTGAAAGTAATTCAACTTCTTCTACATTTTTCTTCTTTTCACCGTTACCTAAGGTAGAACAGTTAATAAACATAGGCTATTTTAATAATTAATGAGACAGAAAGAACTGGGCATGAGCACTTACAAGTGAATGCTTTGGGCAAGTCATAAATAATCACACCACTCTGTACAGGAGTCCTCTCCTTTCACACGGGAATATTTGCTTATTTCTTCATAAATAATTAGTGAGTCACTGGATTAAGTCCAATGAATGCTGGATTGAGGCTGAAGATTTGCTTAGGGATTTCCATGCCTATCTCCAGTTAAATTTTGAAAGCCATGCTTAGTATCAACATTGTCATGTTTCTATTTTTCACTCATATTTAAATAAGGATAATGTGCAGTGAAAAGTCTAATAGCTCAAACACTGTTGCCTTTATAGATAAACTGCCTCTACTTTACCACAGAGCTTTCGTAAAAACACTTTTTCAGAAAGTGTTCAAACACTTTGTGATAGGTAAACTAGAGAGCACTAATGTGATATGTAGTTGAATCTAAAAGATACTTATTCTCTTTTGTTTTACTTATTATTACTTTTCAGTTCTCTCTTACCCTACAGCAACCTTGATGAGATTGATATAAAAAATTTTTTACTCTTGGGGAATGGTATATCAGTAGCTCTAGCTACTAGGGAGGCTAAGACAGAAGAGTTAAGTCTAGGAGTTTTGGGGTCAGTCTGGGCAACATAGCAGGACCTTTCTCTTTAAAAAGTTATTTTTAAAAGTCTAATATTTATAACCATATCATAAGGTGGCTTACTTCCACATGGTGGTTAATCTTAGGACATTTTGGACATCAAATAACTAAGACCTATCCAGAAAATACTTTGAACATAATTTATAATATAGCCACATATCACATGATGTTTTGAACAACAACAGACCACATACAGGATGGTGGTCCTGTAAGATTAAAATGGGATATATTGTGTAACGGTGCAACTTATTACTCATATGTTTATGACGATGAGTACTATGCATTATATTTGATGTAATGATAGTAATGATGCATTATATTTGATGTATTTGATTGTTTGTCAATGATACTATAATGTCCCAAGCCTTTATAATCACTAGCCACTTAGTGACTCACCCAGAGCATTGTCAGGCTTATAAGCCTCATTCATTAAGTGTTCTATATAATACCTGCTTTTTTTTCTTTAAATCTTCTAGATCATATTTTATAACATTTTCTATATTTTATATATTTTTAGATACATAGATATTTAGCACTGTAGTTACAATTATCTATAGTAGTCAGTCCAGTAGCATGCTGTACATATTTGTGCCTAGGAGCCACAGGCTACATCTAGGTGTGTAGAAGGCTGTACCTTGGGTTTATGGAAGCATCCTCTGTGATGTTTGCATAACAGTGAAATGGTCTAATATCACATTTCTTAGAATATATTGTCATTAAATGGGCCTGGCTATACTTCAGTAGCATGCTTAGATCATATTATACATCAATATTTGGTGTATAATTTATGGTAATAAGCCCTAAGGAATTATATCTGTAGGAAGGCTTAATCTCACTTTCCAGTTCTATCAGTAACTAGCCATTTTAACCTTGGTGGACCTTATTTTCTTCATATATAAAATCACAGACCTGTCGATAGTGTTAATATGAAAATCATATTAGCAGAATAAAACTTTCTAATTAATCAGTATGTCCTAACTCAAGAATGTAGCCAATAGATTATTCAACAAGCATCTCACTAGGTCCTAAAGTCCTTACGGATAAAAGCTCTATCTATTCTTACTACTATTCCCAACGCTTAGATTTAAAAAAAAAAAAAAAAAAATGTTTATTTTTTAGTTGTAGTTGAACACAATACTTTTATTTTATTTATTTATTTTTATACGGTGCTGAGGACCAAACCCAGGGCCTTACATGTGTTAGGTGAGCACTTTATAGCTGGGCCACAACCCCAGCCTCCCCAATGCTTAGCTTTAAATTAAAAAAAAAAAAAAAAAAAAAAAAAAGTCAACGTAAGTATAAATTGATAAAAGAACTTTTACCTCTTTCATCTCCCAAATGAGTTTTCAAAGAGTAACTTTCCTGAGTATTGTCATTTATAAGCGTTTCAGAAACAGGGTCATCATCGATGCAGATCACACCACTACTTAACCATTCCGAGTCATCCTTCTGGTCCTTAGCCGAATCAATTTGCTGGTTTTCAGAGGATGAGGGAGTCAAATCAGTTTTTACTGTATTTGTTTTATGAGGCTGTGGTTTTATAAAGTTTCTCTTAGCTTTTTTTGATTTCTGAGCAGTGCTTACTCTAACAAAGTGATTTTCGGGTGGTGTAGAAAATGTTTTTGAAGTATCAAAGTCATCCATATCATCCCAATCATTCATAACGCTGAAAGAATCTGGTGAAGAACTAAATTCTAATTTCTTGAAAACAGCATTGCAGGGGGTCTTTATTGCTGGTGTGTTTTGGGTAGTACATAAAACTTCCTGTGGAATCTGCAACATATTAGGCAATAATGATTTTGAACTGGTAGCCTTGGTTTGCTGTCCTGCTGGAACATTTTTAAAGAAGTCATTGATCGTGGTCTGCTGATTTGGGTTGTGGGACAGAGACTCATTGAAGGAAAAGGCCTCTGACACATTCACATCTTTATCACTTAAAACAGGTGTTTTTGCTACGGACACGCTAGTTACAGAAGCTACAGATGCATCATTATCTGAAGACAATTTCTTCTTAAAAGTAAAACCCCTGAAAAATAATGGAAAAAAACGGATTAGATAAATTCATTGGTTAGTGCTGGGGACTGAACCAGGGCTTCTTGTATGCTAGCAGGCTTTCTACAACTAAGCTACACCCCCAACCCCCAGATGAATTCATTTTAACAAACCCACTCACACTACAATAGTCTATTTTTTTTTTTTTTTACTAATTCATGACAAGTTATACTAACTGCATTACAAGTAGGCAAAAAATTTATTTCCCTCTGTAATTTTAAAATTTATTAGACAACAAGTTATAATTCGTATGCTCTGATTCTTCTCATTCAGGGGCTAATTATTTGATTTTGAGAGTCCCCAGGCCATTTCCACGCTCTATTCTTGGTCTACTAATCCTAGCACCTCCAAAAGGAAGGAATAACATTTGTGTAAAGAGAACCAAACGTAGCTACCTTTTGCTACTCTGATAAAAATTTTGAGGGAAAAAGAATTATAAATTACTAGCTCTGATGAGATCTGAAGGAGAAATAAAGGAGGCAGGAATCCCGAATATCTGCTAGGTTTAATGGCATGAAAATCTGTAGTGACTTTAAAGCCAAGCACCTAGAACAGTGTCTGAAAATGGTAAAGGCACAGTATATACATAATACAAATTATTGTTAGTTATCATTAGGAGTGTAGATTATAGCTTACAAAACTGAAGACCTGTAGTTTCATTATACATTCTTTTGGAAAGGAAAAGAAATTATATTAAAATATTATATATACCTATCACAAATTCACACAAAAAATTCATTATTTCTTTACTGGAAAAGTATAATGTACCAGGAACTCTGTAAAGGTGCTGCACAATTATTACTTGATGCTGGTAAATAAATGCTACCATTAATTTGCAAAATGGAAAAATCATTAAACCTCTCAGTTTCATTTCCTCATATGCACAATTAAGAAATTGAGGCTGGGGTTGTGGCTCAGTGGTAGAGTGCTCCCCTAGCATGCACGAGGCACTGGGTTCGATTCTCAGTACCACATAAGTATAAAATAAAGATATTGTGTCCACCTAAAGCTAAAAAATAAATATTAAAAAAAAAAAAAAGAAATTGAAGTGCTAGAGTTGTAGCTTAGTGGTAGAGCACTAGCCTAGCATGTATTAGGCACTGGATTTGATCCTTAGCACCAAATAAATAAATATATAACAAAATAAATAAATAAATAAACAAAATAAAGGTATTGTGTCCATCTATAACTAAAAAAAGAATTCTTAAAAAAAATTGAAAAACGAGATCTTACTTGTTAAGACTCGATGAGGGAAGGGGGGATAGGAAGGACAGCAGAATAAAATAGATATTATTATTGCTGTATGTATATAGGTGACTGTATGACCAATGTGATTCTGCAATCTGTACAATCAGAAAAGTGAGAAATTATATCCCATTTGATTCAAATGTATGAATTGTCAAGATCATTGTACTGTCATGTGTAACCAATTAAAAAAAAAAAGACACAATGAATTAGTGCCTATGACAGAAAAATAACCAACATACTTACGAAGACTTAGGTTTTGAAAGACTTAATTTACTATTAAGTTTTCTAGCTGAGTGACGCTCTAGTTGCTCCTGTAGATTATTTAGAGGGACAGCAGCCATGATCCTAAATGGTGAGGGGGAAAAAATGTCAGTGAAGTTAGGAATTTTACATTAATCATGATATTTATCAAGAGGAATGCCTTGATTCAAAAAGGCATTGTTCCCACCTATACCCAGAGTAATGACTTTTTTTTTTTTTGGTCAACAATGTTTTGATATTTACATTTGGTGACATTTGAAATATATAATCTTTAATCAACCTGAAAAAGAAAATGACCTATTTCCCCCTCTTTTCCTCCATACACACTAAAATAAGCACACTAGATATTTAAACTCCACCACCAATGAGTTTACCAGCAAGATACTGTGCTTTATAATCACCTGGTTTCAACCTGAAAAAATACTCCTAAAAGCATATTTCCATTCTTGTGTAACAAACTGTAGTGGTACTGAGCTATTATTTCCCAAGATAATGTACAGCTCAAGGCACCTTAAAATTACTCGAGCTAGCTGGGTGTTCTGGTGTATACCTGTATCCCTCTGAGGCAGGAGGATCACAAGGTTGAGGCCAACCTCAGCAACTTAGCAAGGCCCTAAGCAACTCAGTGAGACCCTGTCTCAAAATAAAAAATTAAAAAGGCTAGAGATGTGGCTCTGTGGTAAAGCACCCAGGGTTTAAACCCCAGATGAAAGAAAGAGAGGAAGGAAGGAAGGGTTGTAATCTATGCATAGGAAGACATTTTAATTTTAACTGATAGTTATAATCCTTTTTCCCACTCTTATTTTTCTCTTCTTTCTTTCCCTCCCTCAATTCCTTCCTTCCCCAGGGCCTAGGCAAGTACTCTAAAATTGAGTTAAACCCTCGCCCTTCCCACTCTATTTTTACCAGAGATCTACTTTTATTTTTATGCCATGTATCTTAGGAAAAAGGATTAAACACTACTAGATGACATTAATGGGAATATGAAGTTTTACAAAAATTGCATTTTACTCATTAATTATTAAAATAACCAATGTTTACGAAGAAATGATAAATGTTCAAGGTGATGGACATGCTAATTATAATTACCCTGTTTGATCATTGTACACTGTATATATTTATCCAAATATCACTGTACCCTATAAATGTATACATTAGTATCAACTTCCAAAAATAAATAACAATGTTTATTAACTGTTTTAATTGCCATGGTAGTGAGAAGAAAAATTTAGAAACTGAATACTCACTTGAGAAATCTCACATATTGAGTTGGATGACTATGGTATAGATTTCCTCCTAACTTCTCCAGAGGAAAGAATTATTTCTTCTACTGTTTCTTCAAGATGTTTTAGGTAATATAGCTAATTATTTAATAATCACTGAATAATTCAGCTTGGTATGTGAATTATATCTCAATGAAGTTATTACTAAAAATTTTAAAAAGTAGACAGGAGAGTATTATGAATCCCTACATACCTATCACCCAGATGCATCAATTATCAAATACATTCAATATTGTTTTTCTAGGGGGTGGGGGTTACGGGGATTGAACTCAGAGGCACTGGACCATTGAGTCACATATCCAGTCCTATTTTGTATTTTATTTAGATACAGGGTGTCACTGAGTTGCTTATTAGTTCCTCACTTTTGCTGAGGCTGGCTTTGAACTCATAATCCTCCAGTCTCAGCCTCCCAAGATGCTGGGATTACAAGCATGTGCCACCGAACTCTACATGCATACCCCAAGGTCCTCACTCCACCATTCTAGAAGCCCACCTATGAAAAGGGTGACATTTGTTGGCCATTTGTATATCCTCTTTTGAAAAATGTATGTTTAGGTGATTTGCCCATTTTAAAATGGGAATATTTGTCCTTCTTTGCTGTTAAGCTCTTTATATATCCTGAAAATTAATCCCATATTAGACACATAGTTTGCAAATATTTTCTCCCATTCTGTATGTTGTATCTTCACTCTGTTGATTATTTCCTTTGTTGCACAGAAACTTTTTAGTTTGATGTAATCTCACTGATCAAATTTTGCTTTTGTTGACTATGCTTTTGGGGGTCATATCCAAAAAAATCTTTGCCCACACCAATGTTCTGAAATGTTTTTCCTATATTTTCTTCTAATAGTTTCAAAGTTTCAGGTCTTAAATATAAGTCTTTGATCCAATTTGAGTTAATTTTCATACACGATAAGGAATAGATTTAATTTCTTTCTTCTCTAAGTGGCTATTCAGTTTCCCCAGTACCATTTCTGTTTTTTTCCAGCACCATTTATTGCAGAGACTCTTTTTTTCCAATATATACGCTTGCTACCTTTGTCAAAAATCAGTTGGCTGATCAGTAAGTGTGTAAATTTCTAGGTTCTTTTTTTTTAATATTTATTTTTTATTTGTAGTTGCTGTGGGTATTTAAGGTCTTTTGTGATTCCATATGAATTTTGTGACTCCCTCCTCTTTTTTCCTAGCTCTGTAAAGAATGCCCTTGGTATTTTACTAGGTATTACACTGAATCTATTCATCACTTTGAACAGTATGGACATTTAAACAATATTAAGTATATAATATGAACATGGGATGTTTTTCCAGTTTTCGGTGTTCTCAAAATTTCTTTCTAAAGTGTTCTGTAATTTTCAATATAGAGATTATTAACGTCCTTGATAAAATTTACTCCTGTGCATATGTGTGAGCACTTACGAATGGGACTGCTTTCTTTATTTCTTTATCAGCAATTTTGTTATTGGTATATATTTTAAAAAACTACTATTTAAATCCTGTGACTTTAGTGAATTCATTCATGAGGTCTAACACTTTTTTGTACACCTCCGTGTCCCAAAAGGTAGTGACTTGCTATGTTTCCAGGCTGGACTTTAATTCCTAGGCTCAAATAATCCTCCCAACTGAAACTTCTGAGTAACTGTGATTATAGGTACACAAAACTGTGCCCAACTCCCCTCCCCATCTTAAAAACACTGATCTTTTATTGAAGCATGCTCTCTCTAGAGTCCCGTCCAATGTGAAAGTCTTTCCCAGACTACAGCCCTCTCAGAATTTCAACATCAGCCAAGCACTGCTGACAAACATGCAGAGATACAAATAAATACATTGAGCCTCAAGACACTAAGCAGAACAAAATGGTCCATGGCATCATTACTTACTGTTTTCTACATTCCTTCTATATCTTAATTATTTTCAGATCAAAGTCAGCCATAGTATTATAATAGTAGAGATTCTCTACATTATATCATAGCATGATTTTACATGTATATTTACTCATCCCAGTAATATAACAGCTTATTAATTATCTCATTACTATACCTTAATCCTAGGAGTACCTTTCCCAAGTTTTATAATGCACTACTTTTTGGTCATTACTCCAGTCAAAGTCCTAATTAAAGTCATGGTAGTGAAAAATAGCATTTCCCTACTGAAACCTTCAGTGAGAATGCTTTCATGAAGTTGGCCGAGTATGTTGTATCTTCATTCTGTTGATTATTTCCTTTATTGTATAGAAACTTTTTAGTTTGATGTAATCTCACTGGTCAAATTTTGCAATAGAGTATGTCCAGGTTACATATTCTATGAAAATATAAATAAAATTATTTGAAACATATAAAAGCTTTTCACCTCAAACATAAAAATCAATGATAAAATTAAAGGAGAAAAATTAACTGAAAACAAATAAATCTGAATTAAACTCAACACAAGAATCATAAGTACAACTTGGAAAATGATTAAAATTTTCCTTTACATATAGAAGTTATGCCATTGTAATAGAATATAAATAAGCAAAAAGCTGATTAAACAATACAAACCCTATAATGAGTAAAACAAACCAAGCTAAAAAAATATATCCATACATTAAAAAAAAAATCAATAAAAGATGGGATGAAAGAAAGATCATCCAGAGCTTGAATTTAAATACACACACAACACACACACACACACAGCAAAAGACTTCTTGGAGTAGTAAAAGAAACCAATGGCAAAGAATAAATGATTAAAGGAGTTCTGTTTGAACAATGTCTTGAATTAATAAAAAGAACTTAGGCCAGAAGTTGAGAGGACCTACATTTAACAACTACATTAAGATAATAAGAGATAGTCTTATGACATTGAACTAAAAAAAAAAAAATTAAATCCTACAATAAGTTATAAGCAGGAAAAAAATCAGAATAAAAGTAACAAACAGAATTACTTCTACTTCTGAGCAATACAGAGAACATTTATAGGATTGTTATGGTTTGGATCTGGAATGTCCTCCCAATCAAAAGTTCATGTTTTGAAAGCATGATCCCTGATGCAACAAGGTTCAGAGGTTGGGTTTTTAGGCAATCATTAGGGCTCTGGCCTTATCAGTGAACCAATTCAAATCGCTGGATTAATCCACTAGTATGCCTTGGACAACCCCTGTCCCAAGCCCTTTCCTCTCCTTTCCCCCATCTCTCTCTTACTTTCTCTCCCTCCCTTCCTTCCCTCACTCCCTTCTCTGCTTCCTGGCTGCCACAAGCTGAGCAGCTTTTCTCAGTCACACCGGTCACACCTTTCTGCCATGAAGTTCAACTTAATGGGCTGACCAACCACAGACTAAACCTCTTGAACCATGAACCACAATAAATTTTTACTCATTTAAGTTGTTCTTGTCAGGCATTTTGGTCACAGAGACACACAGAAGTCTAACACAAAGATAATCAGAAAGTGCAGTGTGGTGGCACACCCCTGCAATCCCAGTAAGGAGGCTGAGGCAGAAGGATCACAAGTTTGAGGCCAGCCTCAGCAATTTATCAAGATCCATCTCAAAATAAAAAAGTGCTGGGGATGTAACTCAGAAGTAAAGCACCCCTGGGTTCAATCCCTATTATCAAAAACCAAAACCAAAACAACAACAGAAGACTACCAGGAAAAAAAGGCCCAGGCAACTTTCAAGAGAAATATCTTTATGGAATTTAAAGGCGATAAAAATGACTTTAGTCATTAGTTATAGTAGGTTTCAAATGTTATCTTTAAAACTGGCTATTAAGAATTGTTCAGGGCTGGGGTTGTGGCTTAGCGGTAGAGTGCTTGCCTAGCACGTGCAAAGCCCTGGGTTCGATCCTCAGCACTACCTAAAAATAAAAATAAAGGTATTATGTCTAACTACAGCTAAAAAAATAAATATATAAAAAAAGAATTGTTCAAATAGTAACAGTGCCCTAAAATTTTAAAAAGTCATATGATCTGAATTAACTGGATCTATTAAACACATTGTAATAATATTAATGGGAAAAGGACTATTGCTAGGAAGTACATAATTATAACAAAAAAAGTAAGATATAAAACGACTTTTATTTTGGGGCTGGGGATGTGGCTCAAGTGGTAGCGCGCTCGCCTGGCATGCGTGTGGCCCGGATTCGATCCTCAGCACCACAGACAAACAAAGATGTTGTGTCCGCCAAAAACTAAAAAATAAATATTTTTTAAAAATTCTCTTTCTCTCTAAAAAAGATAAATAAAATAAATAAATAAAATAAAAAATAGTGATGGGCCAGGAGCGGGGGTGCATGCCTGTAATCCCAGCAACCCAGGAGACTGAGACAGGAGGATTGCGAGTTCAAAGCCAGCCTCAGCAACAGCAGGTGCTAAGCAACTCAATGAGACCCTGTCTCTAAATAAGATATAAAATAGTGTTGGAGATGTGGCTTAATGGTTGAGTGCTCCTAAATTTAATCCCCTGCAACAGCAACAACAACAACAACAATACAGGTGGGCCAAGCATGGTGGCACATGCCTGTAACCCCAACAGCTGGAAGGCTGTCCCAGGAGGATTGCAAGTTCAAAGCCAGACTCATCAACTCAGCAAGACCCTGTCTCAAAACAAACAAACAAACAAACAACCCCCCTCCCCCCAAAAAAGGGCTGGGGATATGGTTCAGTAGTTAAGTGTCCCCTGTGTTCAATCCCCTGAAACAATAAACAAACAAACTTGAATGAATGGAGACTATGTATGACATACTGTTGTCAAAATTTATCTCATTATTTCCCCACAAGAAAAGAAAATGTATTAATTATTGGATATCATATGGTCTCCAAGCCCATTTTCCAAGGATCTTTCAGAGGGTTTTTTTTCCACATAGGTTTTAATTCATATTCTTTTTTCTCCCTGTTCCCCAGCCCCCAGCCCCCAGTGCTGGGGATTGAATCTGAAGTGCTCTAACCACTGAGCTACACCCCCAGCCCTTTTTATTTATTATATTGAGACAGGTTCTCACAAAGTTGCTCAGGTTGGCCTTGCAACTTGTGGTCTTCCTGCCTCGGCCTTTTCCTCTCCTGGCAAAGGAGAGGAAAGCAATGAATAAATTATATAAGTTACAGATCTTAGAGCACAGAATAACAATTCAAAATTTGAGAGAAATGTGGGCTGGTGTTGTGGCTCAGCCCACATTTTGATCCTAAGCACCACATAAAAATAAATAAGACAAAATAAAGGTATTGTGTCCATCTACAACTAAAAATATATTTTAAAAAATTTTGAGAGAAATGGCAGAAAAGATGAAGAAGATAAAGATAATAAAATGGCAAATAGTAAAATAAAATATAAAGGATGAAAGTAACATATAAAGAAATGAAATATAAGAAAAACAGAACCATAAATACCATAGTATATTAATGATTTTAAAATCTAAATTAAATAGATTTTTTAAATCAATATTGACAAAACAAAATGAACTGTCAAAACAGAAGAATTTAAAAATAATTTTTTAAAAAATTATTTTTTAAAAAAGTACCAAAATTCATTCTATAAAATAAACATGATCTTGACCTTAAAGCTTCATTAACACAAAATAAAAAACATGAATTCTTGCTTGTCAACCTCAAAGAAACCTGCAGCTCTGCCTGGCAAAACTGTTTCTCTGATCCACTTATTTTCTCTCTTTCTATAACCACTTTCTCAAAATTTCCGATTCCTCACTCTTAGCAGATGACTTCCCTTCTATGACACAGAGAAAGCAGAAACCAACACATGGAACTCCTTCATCTTCCAACTGCCAAACAGGCAAGACCACCTTATGTGGACCCAGCCTACCCTCTCTGACCACCTCAAGTTCTCTACCGAAACTTTAGGATCCATACAGATCTCCCATCTTTTCAAAAAATGTAATCTATTACTTACATTCAATACTCTTACTCTGTATAATTAGTCCTCTTTCTCAACTAGTTTTCCTTTTAGATTGTATATATATGAGAGACTCTTTAGGGGAAATAAGAAAACACAATACCTACAAGACTCCTTACGTTTCCTACACTTACTGATCTCTCTTCACTTGCACAGCTGAACTTCTTGAGAGGCTTTCACTCTCCATTTCTCTAAGCCCAATGACTCTTCTATTATAAATCTGGCTTTAACCTGATCACAGTTCTAACATCCTGAATAGGGTCAATATGATTTCCATTTTAATTAATTCAACATACTTTTTCAATTCCTATATGTCCTAACCTCCTGGCACACAAAGCAGCTGACTACATCACCCTCTTGAAACACATGCCTTCTTTCAGATGCTCTTCACAGTTCATTTCTACTCCTCCTTCCTTGTCAATTTAGGCAGTAGCGTAATGGTGGTTATGAGCATGAGCTCTGAGGCAGAATATGTGGGTTTGTATTCTGGATCTATCACTCATTAGCTAAGTGTCCTTGAACATAACATTATTCCTCATCTCTAAAATGCCTACCCACCTTATATAACTATTATACAAATTAAATAAATTAATATTTATGAAGTGCTAAGAATGGTGTTTGGAAGATAGTAAGCAATATTAAGAGTCTGATAAAGAAAAGTTCCCCTATAATACACTTACAATAACAGTTTTCAATTGTACTAGCTATTGTAATTGCATTTTGACATTTATTGAATGAGAATTAAAAAACAATGTTAAAAATATATAAAATATATCAAGGTTTTTATATCTGTGGTCAATTATGGCTTATCCAAGAGATGAAAAGCTGATACATTAAGTGAAATCACTAATAATGTATCAATCCAATAGTTTAATGAAAAAAAATCAATACAATCAGGTCGACTGATTTAAAAATATAATGTCCCTGCAGTAAAAGGCAGTTAAGTGTGTGGCTCAATAGTTTCACTTACATATACAACTGAATAAATAATAGTTAAATCAAAGCAAAGAATGTTCCAGCACCAAAGCAGGCTTCCAGGTGCTCTTTCCTAGTTAGAGTTGCTTTACTCTTCTTAAAATTCTTGCACATATAGTATCATACAGTATCTATCACCAATGCATTTTTGAAAGGATATCAGATAAAAATCAAACCATTTTAAGCAAACACATCAAAACACAGAATCAGAAGTATTTAAAATCAAGAACCAATATAATATCTTATATTTTATAATGGGAGTGAATTCATTAAAATCAGGGGCAAGACTGGAAACAAGACTATTCTCTCATTTTCACTATCAAATTGAGCATTCTTGCCAATGCAAAAATGTTCAAAAAAGAAAATACTAGGAAAGACAAGATTATCATTACATGTGGACAACTTGATTATATACCAACAAAATCCAAAGAAAATCAGTCATAACAATGGCTAATTAAAACTTCAGGAAAGTGAAATAAAAGATAAATATAAATTCTCAAAAGCTAAATGCATTCTCATGAAGTAATAATAACTAACTTGAAAATGCAATTTTTTTAAAGGCATTTAACTAGCAATAGCAAAGAAAAATATTAAATAAGTAGTAATTAACCTAACAAAAGACATTCATAACTGAATGAAAGTGACCAAATAATACTGAGAGAAATAAAGATGTGAACCGAGAAATATTTCATATTCTTAAATGAAAGGTCTTCATCATGTACAACTACAAGACTAGGATCCTAATTAGAATAAGATATACTCCATGTTTGTATGTCAAAATATACTCCACTGTCATGTATGTCTAAAAAGAACAATATTACAAAAAGAAAAAGAAAGAAAGGTCTAAATATCATAAAGATAACATTTCTTCATGAATTAATTTCTGGAACAACAAAATTCCAATTAAAATGCCATAAGAATATTTCATAAAACTCAACAAAAATGGTTTGACTTTTATCTGATATCCTTTCCTTTGACAAAAACAAGAGACAAAAATTCTAAATAAGACTGGAATGGGAACTAATATATATATATATATATATACACACACACACACACACACACACACACACACACACACATATACACACACACACACACACATATATATATATATACACACACACACATATACATATATATATATACACACACACACATATATTTTTTTTTAAAAAAAGAATGTTATATATCTTTAAAAAAAGAAAAACAAAAACCTAGTCCCCAAAATATAATGGATAATGAAAGAAGAAAATAGGAAAAGGAATTAGTATTTAACGAATGTCTTTAGGATAGTAAGTAAGCAATATACCCTAGATCAGAAATGTGCAAACTATGACTCACAGATCAAATATGAACTGCTACCTATTTTGTAGTTTTGCATTTGTTCACATACTGCCAATGGTTGCTTCTGCATAACAAGTGAGTAGTTATAATAGAGACTATCTGGTACGCAAAGCCTAAAATATTTATAATCTGATCCTTTATAGAAAAGGCTTTTTGACCATTGCCTTAGACTATTGCTAGAAAAAAAAAAGAAGAAATTCCTAAATACATCAAATCTTTGACAATTTAAATAAAAAATGCTCAGGACAAAATCTCAATGAAATTGAGAACCCAGGAAGGTAAGGTAAGCATGAAGTTGCTTCTGTTCTGAGGATATCTGTCTAATCCTGAGAACCTAAACATCAATTTTGATAGCCTTGGTGGAAAAGGATAGACAGAAATCGAAGTTAGAGCCTTCCTATTGTGAGAAGTCTTTCTATATAAACCAGCATACCAAAGAACTATGTCTTTGGGGCCAAAATCAAATCCCACTTCCATTCCCAAGAATTTAGAAGAAAAAGTAAAGTTACTGTCAGGTGCAGTGGTATACACCTATAATCCCAGCTATCTAGGAGGCTGAGATAGGAGGATTAAGTTCAAGGCCAGGAAGGAAGGAAAACAAAATAAAAAAAGTTATTTGTTCCTAAAGGACTAACTACAGAAGATGCTGAAATCATAAACTCCTAAAACTTTTCAAACCAATTTTCATCACCTGCACAATTAAAAAAAGCAAGCAAGCAATGAATTTAGATTAAAATGAGTTTAACCTCAAGGCACTTGGCAAGTGCAAAACTGTCTCTGGAGGAATATACCTTTATCCTATGCCTTAATTAATTATCACAAAAAAATTTTCAAGGTCAGTGCATAGCCAAGCATGCATGGAAACAAGGTACCAGGAATGAGAAAGAACTAGTAAACATAGAGAAATACTTTGAGGTGTAAGAATATAAAGCAACTGTATACATTATGAGAGAAATAAAAGGCAAAGGCCAGCCTCAGGAACCTAGTGTCAAAAAAAGACCTTGTGTCAAAAAAAGGGTGGGGTAGTGAGTAGGGGTGTACCTTAATGGTCAAGGGTCCGTGAGCTCAATCCTCCGTATTGTGAGAAAGAGAGAGCAGGGTGGGGAAGAGGAAGAAAGGAAGGAAAGCCAAGCTAGGAAGAATATGCAAGAGAGAAAAATAGGAAAAATTGGGGCGGGGGATGTGGCTCAAGCGGTAATGCACTCGCCTGGCATGCCAGGGCGCTGGTTCGATCCTCAGCACCACATAAAATAAAGATGTTGTGTCCAGGGATAGGAAGGATAGCAGAATAAAATAGACACTACTATTGCTATATGTATATACATGACTGTACGACCAATGTGATTCAGCAACCTGTATACTCAGAAAAAGGAGTAATTATACCCCATTTGATTTCAAATGTATGATATATCAAGATCATTGTACTGTCACGTGTAACTAATTAAAACAAATTTAAAAAAATGTATTAAAAAAAGATGTTGTGTCCACCAAAAACTAAAAAAAAAAAATATTTAAAATTAAAAAAAATTACCTTGCCAAAAGAATTTCTAAGCTAAAAACTAACCAAAATTAATAGAGTAACCAGATTACACAAAGCTAAAAAGACAGTAAGCTAGCAGAAAAGTCACATGAAAGCATTCAGGATCCTCTTTTTGTTAGTTTTGTATTGCTGTGACCAATCCTCAACTAGAACAATTTAGATCTGGACATGGTGATGCACTCCTGTAATCCCAGCAGCAAAGTCTAAGGCAGGAGAATTGCAAGTTCAAAGCCAGCTTTAGCAACTTAGCAAGATCCTGTCTCAAAATAAAAATAAAAAGGGAAGGGGATGTGGCTCAGGGGTTGAGTGTCCTTGTGTTCAATTCCTGGTGTCAAAAAAAAAAAAAAAAAAAGAGAGGTAAAGTTTATTTTGGCTTTCAGGGGTTAAGTCCATGTCCAGCCAACTCCATAGCTCTGGGCCCAAGATGAGGCAGAACATCATGGCAGAAGGGTGAGGGGGAGGGAAGCTGTTCAGTTCATGACAGCCAGGAAGCAAAGACAGTGAGTGAACATTCCCCTCACTAGGGACAAAAACCCCAAAGACATGCCCCCAATGACCTACTTCCTCTAGCCATATACTATCTGCCTACAGTTCCCACCAGTTAATCTATTCAAGTGGATTAATCCATTTATTTACAGTTCTCATAATCTACTAATTTCACCTCTGAACATTCTTCTTACATTGTATCATAAATGAGCTTTTGCAGGAAACCTTGCATCCAAACCACAACACTCTTTGTGGATTTCTCACATTTCTACATTGTTGTCCAAGACTTCTGAGCAAAGGACATGTTTAGTGGCAAATGACCTTGAAAACTGAAGATAACAGTAATCCCTCCAGAGAGATCTGGGGCCATGCATTCCCAAAGACATCCTGAGTAGTAATGACAAAGCCCTCTCATGTCTCATGTCTTCCTTACATTTCAGAGAGGAAATATCAAAGTACCTTCCCCTTCAGAATCAGGAGAGATCTGTCTCCATTCCAGAGTAATGTGTAGTCTCTCTGAAGGGGAGGGCATGCAGATGGACCAGCAACTCCATAGAAGTTCAGAGTCTCTCCTGTTCTGTACTGGACCGGATCTGCACTATTCTTCAGTCTTCATCACAAAACCTTGTAGGAATTGGGGCAAGGGAAAGTGATGTGTGAAACTGTGGTGCATTTTTATCTATATCTGACTAGAAGTCTTGTGTCTTGTCTGTGTAAAAAATTGTAGCAGGCAAAATTGCTATCTTACAAATAGAATACAATTCAGACCTTTTATAGTCTCTGATTTAATTGAGACATATGCAGAGACACAAAGACAACAGAAAATATGAGAAGAGACTTGGTAGAGTAAGAAAGTCTAACATAAATCTAGCAAAAGTTCCACAGAAAAAACAGGGCAGAATTAATATTGGAGAATATGTCTGGGACTTTTCCAGAACTAATTAAATACATAAGTCCTCAGATTCAAGAAAGCTCAGAAATTCCAAGCAGGAGACATAAATTTCATGTGTGACATTTGGGCAAAATATTGATTTCTCACCTGGGGTAATAGTTCAGTGGTAGAGCATGTTCTTAGCATGTGTAAGGCCCTGTGTTGAATCCCCAGCATGCTCCTCAAATTTACTTCAAAAATTAAGGCAGGCTTGGTGGCGCATACCTGTAATCCCAGTGACTGACTTGAGACTAGGGCAAAAAGATCAAAAGTTCAAGACCAGCTTTAGCAACTTAGCAAGGCCCTAAGCAACTTAGTGAGGTCTGGCCTCAAAAAGGCTGGGCATGTGACTCAGGGGTTAAGCCCCTGGGTTCAATTCTTGGGACAAAAGTAAACAAATAAATAAAAAATAAGGATATTGCCAGGCGTGGTAGCATACACCTGTAATCCCAGCAGCGGAAGGCGAGGCAAGAGGATCACAAGTTCAAAGCCAGCCTCAACAACTTAGTGAGGACCTAAGAAACTTAGTAAAACTTTGTCTCAAAAAAAAAAAAAAAAAAAAAAAAAAAAAAAAAGGCTGGGGATATGGATCAGTAGTTGAGGGGCCTTGGGTTCAATCCTTCGTACAAGAAAAAAAAGAAGAGCCAGGTATAGGATTCATACCTGTAATCCTAGCTGCCGAGGAGGCTGAGGAAGGAGGATTGAAAGTTCAAAGGCAGCCTCAGCAATTTTGCTAGGCCCTAAGCAACCCAGTGAGACCCTGTCTCTAATAAAATATAAAAATAGAGATAGGGATGTGGCTCAGTTCCAGCGCTGGGTTCAATCCCTGGTAGTCCCCTCAAAAAATACTGAATTGTACACTTTTTCTTCATGGTGCTGAGTGTCAAACCCAGGGTCTCATTCATGCTAGGCAAATGCTCTACCACTGAGTTACATCCCCAGCCCTGCTAAATGGCACTTGATTAAACCCAGGAGTGCTTTACCACTGAGCAACATTTCCCAGCCCTTTTTATTTTTATTATTAGTGACAGGGTCTCACTAAGTTACTTAGGGTCTTGCTAAATTGTTGAGGCTGGCCTTGAACTTGTGATCCTCCTATCTTAGCCTCCTGAGTCACTGGGATTACAGGCATGCACCAGTGTAACTGGCTGAACTGTATACTTTTAAAAGGTAAATAAACAATCTCAATGAAGCTTTTGTTTTTTAAGAAACTAACTACAGGGGCTGGGTTGTGGCTCAGCGGTAGAGTAGTCGCCTAGCACATGCGTGTGAGGCCTTGGGTTGGATCCTCAGCACCATATAAAAATAAATAAAGGTATTGTGTCCAACTACAACTTAAAAAAAAAAAACAAAAACTTAACTACAACAAAATCAGACAGTGTTAGTGAAGATGTGGAGAAATCAAAACTCTCTTACACATTGCTGGTGTGAATATAAAATGGTTCAGCCAGTTTGGTGAAGTTGAGTAGTACTCTAGGAGGCTACATATAGGATTACCATATGACAGAGCAATTTCACTCCTAAGTATATACTCAAAAGAATGGAATACAAGCTGGGCACGGGTGTGCATACCTGTAAGCCCAGTGACTCTGGAGGCTGAAGCAGGAGGATTGCAAGTTCAAAGCCAGCCTCAGCAAAAGCAAGGTACTAAGCAATTCAGTGAGATCCTGTCTCTAAAATACAAAATAGGGCTGGGGATGTGGCTTAGTGGTCGAGTGCCTCTAAGTTCAATCCCTGATACCCGGCACCCCACCAAAAACAAAAGGGGGGAGGGGACAAGCTGTAACAGTTAATCTTTTTTTTTTTTTTTAAGAGAGAGAGAGAGAGAGAGAGAGAGAGAGAGAGAGAGAGAGAGAGAGAGAGAGAGAGTTTTTAATATTTATTTTTTAGTTTTTCGGCAGACACAACATCTTTGTTTGTATGTGGTGCTGAGGATTGAACCCGGGCTGCACGCATACCAGGCGAGCGCGCTACCGCTTGAGCCACATCCCCAGCCCTGTAACAGTTAATCTTGATTGTCAACTTGATTAGATTGAGAAATATACTTAGAAAATTAATAAAACACCATGTTGGGTGTTTTCAAGGGTGCTTCCAGAGATGACTAGCATGTGAGACAGCAAATGGAAGAAGAAAGACACACCCTGAATGTGAGCAGCTCTGTCCAATAAGCTGGGGACCTGGATGGAACAAAAATGAAAGGAGGAAGTTTGCCAGCAGGAACAAACTCAATTCTTCTTGCATAGGTGCATCTTTCATGGCTGTCATTACCTATGAACATCAGACTTCAACTTCTTCAGCCCTTCAGCATGGACTCAAACCAGAAACTTTCCAGGGAGCTTCTAGGCTTTCAGTCTGGGACTGGGACTATATCATTAATCTCTCTGGTTTTGAGGCTTCCAGCTTCTTAGACTGAGCAACTACTGGTTTCTACTGCTCTCCAGTGTTATAGGCACCATTGTAGGACTATACAGCCTCTGATCATGTGACTCAATTTAATATATTCTCTTTTAATATATATTTGATTCTATTTGTCTAAAGAACCCTGACTAATATAATTATTTTCTGTCCATGGTTTCGGAGGTTTAGCCCATTTGGGCCTGTTGCTATGGGCTTATGATTAAGCAGGACATTATGGCCAGAATGGTGTAGCAGCACAAAGCTGGTTACTTCATAGCAGCCAGGAAGCAAGGAGAGAGACAAGCTATAACCTTCCAGGGCACAAGAGGTGAGCTACTTCCTCCAACTAGGTCCCACCTCCTTAAGTTTCTACCACCTCAACAGTCCATTTGATTATGAACCCATAAACATATCAATCCATCAATGAGATCAGAGTCCTCATGATTCAATCAGTTCCCTAATCCCTACCTCTGAAGATTATTGCATTGTGGCCCAAGTCTTCAACACATGAGCCTTTGAGGGACATTCCAGATCTAAACCATAAATATTCACACAAATACACAAATGTTCCCAGGAACATTATGCATAATAACCCAAAAGTGAAAACAAGGCAAATAGCCCTCAACTGATGTGAATAAATTAAATGTGTATGTATACATAATGTGTCATTTGATCATATGAAGGAATATAGTACTAATAAATACAAAATGATAATTAACCTTGAAAACATTATGCTAAGTGAAAGAAGACAGTCTCAAAGAGTCATGTATTGATTCCGATTTCATTTATGTGGAATGAACAAGAATGGGAAAATCTGCAGAGACAGAAAAAAGAGTAAGATTGCCTAGGGTTCAGAAGGATGAGAGGATTTGGGGAAGATGGCAAAGGGTGTGGGGTTTCTCTTTGGGCTAAAGACACTTAACTGTACACATAAAATGGGTGAATTTTATGATATGTGAAATATGTCTCCATAAAGCTATTATTTTGGAAGTAACGAGAAATAGAGAAATTTTGAGATTCTCATAAATCTGTACCTTGGGTTGGGAAAACAGCTCAGTGGTAGAGCACTTGCCCAGCATGAATGAAGCCCTGGGTTCATTCCCAGTATTAAAATAACAGCTTGCCACTGAGAGACCAGGCCATTTTATATAAAAGATTTGGACATCCTTGGATTTTGGAATCTAAGGAGTATCCAACTACAATCCCCAATAGGTACTAAGGGAAAGCTGTATTTTGATGCTCAAAACATCCTATTTGGCCAGTGGAAATACAGTTCCTTCAAGATGGCCCCCACCTTTTGTACTAATTAGTTATACATGAAAGTAGAATGCATTTTGACACTTCATACATAAATGAGGTATAACTTCTCATTCTTCTGGTTGCCCAAGTCCTTTTTTATTGTGGTAAAATACACATAACACATGATTTCTCATCATTATCATTTTCAAAGGCCCAAGTCTGAAGTGTTACATATATTCATATTCACCCCAGAAGTTTTTCATTCTTGACACTGAAACGATATCCATTAAACAAGTAGTTCTCGTTACCACCTCCTTTCAGCCCCTAGCAACTATCATTCTACTTTCAATTTCTGAGTTAGACTTTCTAGACACCTCTTATAAGTGGAATCATACAGTATTTATCTTGTTGTAACTGACTTATTTTACTTAGCACAGTATCTTCAAGGTTCATCCATATTGTGGCAAGTGTAAGAATTTCCCTCCTTTTAAGCTGGGCATGGTGGCTGACGCCTGTAATTCCAGTGGCTCAGGAGGCTGAGGCAGGAAGATCCCAAGTTCAAAGCCAGCCTCAGCAATTTAGCAGGGCCCTAAGCAACTAACTTAGTGAAACCTTGTCTCAAAATAAAAAATAAAACTCCAGCTAGGGGCTGGAGTTGTGGCTCAGTGGTAGAGTACTCACCTAGAATGTGTGAGGTACTGGGTTCAATCCTCAGCACTACATAAAAATAAATAAATAAAATAAAGGTATTGTGTCCATCCACAAAAAAGGTGGTGGGACTAGGATGTAGCTCAGTAGTGAAGCACCCCCAGGTCAATCCTGGTACAAAAAAAAAAAAAAGAATTTCCCTCCTTTAAAGATCAGTAACATTCTATTGTATAATAATATTACATCTTATTTATCTTTTCATCTATCAAAGGATGTCTGGGTTGCTTCTACCTTTGGCTACTGTGAATAATAATAAACGTGGGTATAGTAGTTTTTGTTTTGTTTTTTTGAGATCTGGCTTTCAGTTCTTTTCAATTCTTTCAATAGCAAACAAGGCTTCCAACTTTTCCACATACTTAGCAATACTTATTATTTTCTGGTTGCTTTTTTGGATTTTTTGTTTGTTTGTGATACTGTGGATTGAACTCAGGAACTTGTGCATGCTAGTATATAGCACTGAGCCACATCCCTGGTGAAATAAGGTCTCAATAGTTTGCTCAGGCTGACTTTGAACTTCCAATGCTCCTGCCTCAGGCTTGCACATACTGGGATTATAAGTGTGCACTATTGCATCTGACTTTGTTTTTAATGGCTGTGAGGTTGTATCTCCTGATTGATTTGCAATTCACTAATGATCAGTAAAAATTGGCATTTTTTTGTATGCTTATTGACCATAGCATATATTCTCTAAAAAAAAAAAAATGACTGTTTAAGACCTTTACCCACTTTTTAAGGCAATTATTTTTTTTATTTGTTGAGCTATAGTTGTTTATATATTCTATATATTAGTCCCTTATCATATAGATTAGTTGGAAGAATCTGAGGAGGATTAGGTTAAATCTTCTTTATTTTTTGGCGAGGGTGAGGGTGGGTACGTGGATTACAGGGGAGCTTAACCACTGAGCCACATCTTCCAGCCGTTTTGTAAAAAATATATTTTGAGACAGGGTCCCACTTAGTTGCTTATGGCCTTGCTAAATTGCTGAGGCTGGCTTTGAACTTGTGATCATCCTCTTGCCTCAGCCTCCTGAACTGCTGCAATTACAGGCATGGGCCACCATACCTGGCTAAAGCCTCCTTTAAATGTTCTTAAAAATCAGTGAAATCATTTGGTTCGGAGCTTTTCTTCATTGGGAGGCTCCTGATTTCTGATTCAATCTCCTTAAGTCACGGGTCTATTCAGATTTTGTTTCTTCATGATTCAGACTTGGTGGTTATGTTTCTAGAACTTATCCATTTTATCTTCTTTATCAAATGTTTTGGATATGTGGTATCTATTGTCTGTGCTATAAAAGATACTTGAGCCTAGGTCTTTTGTAAAGTTTTGTACTGGGTATTTAACCCAGGGGTGACACTGAGTCACATCCCCAGCACTTTTTTAATGTTTTATTTTGAGACAGGATTCCACTAAATTGCTTAAGGATCTTGCTAAATTGCTGAGGCTGGCCTCAAATTAGTGATCCTCTTGCCTCAGCCTCCTAAGTCATGGAGATTACAGGCATAAGCCAAACCAGCCCACCTAAAGGAAAGTTTATATAGTTCTGGAAGCTGGAACATACAAAAGCACAGAGCCAATATCTGCTAGGTTTCAGATGAGGCCCTCTTGGTGAAAGGGCAAGGGCGCATGTGCAGAGGAGAGAAAATGGAGCAGAAGTCCTATGAGAGAGGCATGAGAGCTCTGTCCCTATGACCCAAACACCTCCTACTAGGCCCCATCTGTCAACACTGCCACGCTGAGGAATAAGGGTCTTTAGTGGACATCCTCAAATCATACTAGTTGGTATACAAATGCTCATAGTGTTCTCTTATAAACATTTTTTTATTTTGGGGGGGGCACTAGAGATTGAACCCAGGGGTGCTTAATCACTGAGCCACATCCCCAGCACTTTTTTATATTTTATTTGGAGAAAGGGTCTTACTGGTTGCTTAGGGCTTCATAAATTGTAGAGGCTTGGTTGAACTCACGATCCTCCTGCCTCAGCCTCCCGAGCCACTGGGATTATAGGTGTGCGCCAATGCGCCAAGCTTATAAACATTTTTATGTATTAAAAAAATATTATAGATCCAAGATGGTGGGCTAAGGGAGGTTGCATTCTGTGTCGTTCTGAGACCTGGGATTCAAGTAGTGGTAATACTGTTACTCTGTGATTACAGGACCCCTGACAGCTGCTCCCATGCAGGTCTCCAGGCCTCAGCATCAGCACAGGACTATCAGTCACTTGTCCATGCAGGTCCTCCAGGTGCCCAAGTAGGACCACCAGCATTAGCAACCATGCAGGATACACAGCTGCAACCCGGGCAAAGGAACTCCGGCTGCTACTCCCGTAGGACCACCATCTACCAGCATGGGGCTCCTCTAGTTGCTCCCTCTGGGGGCACTGCAAACACTGCCACAGTCCCCTATACATGGTAGCCTACACCTGGGGGCACTGCCCTGAGTCCAGTGACAGCCACCAGCCACAATACTGCATGCCATAGAGCTGTATCTCTGAACACGTTGCTCAACAACACGGCCTGATCCTATCCTACATGACACCCCAACACTGAAAGCAGTCACCTCCATCTTGGGACACCTTCATCACCATCTTTAGTTGGGGCAACTCCCAGTTTGGAATATAGGCTGGGGATTAGAAACAATATCAAGGTACCAAAAGTCTCCAACTCCCTTCTCTCCCTGGATGCCGGTAACTCTGCACAGTGCCTCCGGCTACGTGTCTGGTCACTAGCTCACAAAACCAGGTCGCAAAACTGGGTCCTAAACTGCCCAATATAAAATAGCATTCCATGACAGATGCGCATCCCCCAGAATGCAGCCCACAAGACCTCTGGAGAGAAAGGTTCTTGATTGGGAAGTAGAAAGGGAGTGGGTGAGTGAAGTATAGTTTAGAGACTAAATTAGAGACCAGGAATTTCGAGGTCTATAAGAAGATAAGACCAGGTGCCCATATCACACGAGTGGGCCTCAAAGTAGATCCTTGTAAAGTACACTGCCCTTTGGCGATGGGCAAGTACTATACCCCACCTCCAGGAGCCATACCCCCAAGACCAACCCTTCCATCCTAATAACCTTCAGCATCCTGAGAGTGGAGATACCAGAAAATAGACAACCTCATCTATTGGATGAGAAGGGAACCTGGAAAGACACTCATGGACAAGAAAAACAATCCTTGTATCTTCCTTGAGATTGTTCTTTTCCCCTCTCACTCTCTTCTCCCACCCTCACATCCCCAACATTTGTGAAATCAAGTACTTTTCATGAATTAGGCTACTGAGGCCGGAGATGTTGGAATAGTATATTACAGTGGTGTTGTATACTTTTTTAATCTCCTATTTTTACATTCTTTACTTTTCTTAATATTTATGTTTGTTTTTTTTTAACTCTGCGTCTTCACACTTACTTATCTCCCCCAAATTACTTTCTGTTCTCCTGCTACTAACCAACTTCTCTAGATTCTCTTCATGCTTTCTAAGATCTAATAACTATATCCTCACCTCCTACCCCTTCAAAATCTCATCCTACAACTCACCCCCCATTCTTTGTCCACCATCAGAAACTGTAGACTCTTTTGGAAAGCTACTGTTTATATTGTAGGTAATAATTGAACTTACCATTTCTGTATTTATTTATTTTTAATTTTTTTTAGTTGTAGTTGGACACAATATCTTAATTTTATTTATTTTTATGTAGTGCTGAGGATCGAACCCCAGTGCCTCACACATGCTCAGCGAGCACTCTACCACTGAGCCACAACCCCAGCCCCCCATTTCTGTATATTGTGACAAAACTATAAACATCTAAATAGCAGCTGTTTGGGTTAAGGTTGTATACTGTTTGAATTAGAATCTGTTCACATTGTTCTCTTCCTTAAAGGAGAGGCATTGGAAATCTGCAGGGACATTGTAAGCCTACAGGGTAAAAACTGTAAAGCCTTGGATCTGCAGTGATAGTAGGGAAGATACACTTAACAACATAAGAAGGGAAGAAAGTGCCCCCAACAAACCGAGATATTACATTATTAGAATCCATGGCCAGCACAATAGAAGAAATGACAGAGAAGGAGTTCAGGATGTACATAATTAAAATGTTCTGTGAATTAAAGGATGATATAAGAGAGAAAATACAAGTAGCAAGAGATCATTTCGATAAAGTGCTACATAAGCAAATACAGGAAGCAAAAGATTACTTCAATAAAGAAACAGAGGTTCTGAAAAAAAAAAACAGAAATCTTTGAAATGAAAGAGACAATAAACAAAATTAAAAGCTCAATAGAAAGCATCACAAACAGATGATATCATTTGGAAGACAGGACATCAGACAATGAAGACAAAATATATATTCTTGAAAATAACATTGACCACACAGTGAAGATGGTATGAAACTATGAGCAGAACATTCAAGAATTATGGGATAACAGGGCTGGGGTTGTGGCTCAGTGGTAGAGCACTCACCTGGAATGCACGAGGCCCTGGGTTCGATATCCTCAACACCACATAAAAATAAATAAATAAATAAAATAAAGGTAGTGTGTCTAACCAAAAAAAAAAAAAAAAAAAAAAAAGAAAAAGAAAAAGAAAAAACCCCACTAATTATGGGTTAACAAAAAGACGAAATTTAAGAATTACTGGAATAGAGGAAGGCATAGAGTTCCAAACCAAAGGAATGAACAATCTATTCAATTAAACAATATCAGAAAATTTTCCAAACATGAAGAATAAATTGGAAAATCAAATACAAGAGGCTTATAGGACACCAAATGTACAAAATCACAACGATGCACACCAAGGCACATTATAATGAAAACATCTAACATACAAAATAAGGAGAGAATTTTAAAAGCCACAAGATAAAGGAATCAGATTAACATACAGGGGGAAACCAATTAGAATATCTGCAGATTTTTCAACCCAGACCCTGAAAGCTAGAAGATCCTAGAACAATATATATCAAGCTCTGAAAGAAAATGGATGCCAACCGAGAATCTTATATCCAGGATAATTAAGCTTTAGATTTGATGACAAAAATGAAAACCTTCCATAGTAAACAAAAGTTAGAAGAATTTACAACTAGAAAGCCTGCACTACAGAACATCCTCGGCATAATATTCCATGAGGAAATGAAAAATAACAATGAAAATCAGCAAAGGGAGGTATTACACTAAAGGAAAAACTAATCAAAGGAGAAAGTAAGTCAAATTAAATATGAAATATAAACAAAAAATGACAATACAAACCACGTCTCAATAATAACTCTGAATGTTTAATGGCCTAAACTCACCAATCAAAAGACATAGACTAGCAAATTAAAAAAAAAAAAAAAAAAAAAAAAACCAACAATATGCTGTCTTCAAGATACTCATCTCATAGGAAAAGACACCCACAAACTGAAGGTGAAAGGATGGGGAAAAAAACATACCACTCAAATGGACTGCGGAAATAAGCAGGGGTTTAAATCCTCTTTATCAAATAAAAGATCAAGCCAAAGTTAATCAAAAGGGATAAAGGACATTTCATACTGCTTAAGGGAACCATACATCAACAATTATAAATACATATGCCCCAAACAATGGAACATCTACATTCATTAAACTCTTCTCAAGTTCAAGAGTCAAACAGACCACAACATAAAAATTCTGGGTGGGCTGGGGATGTGGCTCAGCAGTAGCGCGCTCGCCTGGCATGCGTGCGGCCCGGGTTCGATCCTCAGCACCACATACCAACAAAGATGTTGTGTCCGCCGAGAACTAAGAAGTAAAAATTAAAAATTCTCTAAAAAAAAAACAAAACAAAACAAAAAAAAAAAAACTAAAAAAAAAAATTCTGGGTAACTTAGGCTGGGGATGTGGCTCAAGCGGTAGCGCACTCGCCTGGCATGTGTGCGGCCCGGGTTCGATCCTCAGCACAATATACAAACAATGGTGTTTTGTCCACTGAAAACTAAAAAATAAATATTAAAATTCTCTCCCTCTCTCTCTCTCTTTTAAAAAAAAAAATTCTGGCAAATCAAATACAAAAACATATCAAAAAGATAGTGCACCATGATCAAGTGGGGTTCATCCCAGGGATGCAAGGTTGGTTCAACATAAGGAAATCAAGAAATGTAATTCATCACTCCAATAGACTTAAAAAATCATATGACCATTTCAATAGATGCAGAAAAAGCATTTGACAAAACATAGCACCCCTTCATGTTCAAAACACTAGAAAAACTAGGGATAACAGAAACATATCTCAACATTATAAAAGTTATCTATGGTAAGCTCAGGCCAACATCATTCTAAATGGAGAAAAATTGAAAGCATTCCCTTTAAAAACTGGAACAAAACAGTGATGCCCTCTTTCACCATTACTATTTAACACAGTTCTTGAAACTCTAGCCAAAGCAATTAGATGAAAGAAATTAAAGACATATGAATAGGAAAAGAAGAACTCAAATTATCACTATTTGCTGACGATATAATTCTATACCTAGAAGATCCAAAAAAATTACACAAGAAAACTTCTAGAACTAATAAATGAATTTGGCAAAGTAGCAAAATATAAAATCAACACCTATAAGTCAAAGACATTTCTGTACATCAGTAACAAATCCTCTGAAAGAGGAATATTTTGACATTTACAATAGCCACCCCCACCCCCTGCAAAAAAAAATATTTGGGAATTAAAGAAAGAGGTGAAAGATCTCTACAATGAAAATTCAGAACATTAAAGAAAGAAATTAAAGAAGACCTTAGAAGAAAAAAACTATCACATATTTACTCATTTGCACAATCCTGAATTACAGGAAGTATTTCAGAATTGCTAAACTCTTATCACTATATAAACCAAAAAACCTACTAAGAATAGTTCAATTTCAATTGAATTTCATACACACACACACACACACACACACACACACACACACACACTTTCAGTTGTAGTTGGACACAATACCTTTATTTTATTTATGCTAGGTGAGCGCTCTAAACTGAGCTAGCCCAGATTTCTTCTTTACATTGTGGTTATATAATCAAATTATTATACTCAAAAGTTACTTAATTGGTCCTTTCAACCCATTTTCTGCGTGATTATGTTAACTACTTGAAATAGATTTATTAGTTTGTGTTTATACCCTTCTTGTGGATTTAATTTCTGTGTGTGTGGTACTGGGTTAACTTAATGTTTTGATACATAAAGCACTGATACACTCTCAAAATTCAAAACTACATAAACAGATTTTTTTTTTTCCAGAGAAGCAGCCTCCCCATTTCTTTTCTTATCTACCTCCTTAGGGCTATCAATTTCATTAATTTCTGGTTTAGCCTTCACATCTATCATTTCACCTTCTTTCTTACATAAAAGGCAGTATATATATATATATATATATATATATATATATATATATATACACATACTTTTCTACTTATGTATTAGAAATCACTTTATATCAATTTATAAAGATTTTCCTCATTCTTCTTGCAGCTATACAGTACATTATTGTGTGGATGTTTATTCAACAAATTTTCTGTTTGGACATTTAAGCATTCCACAGTATTTTACAATTACAGATGCTGCTGTGATGAATAACTTTGTGTACTCATACTTTCCTACTGTTTAAAATATATCTTTAGGAGCTGGGCAGGAGTGCACACCTGTAAACCCAGGGATTCCTGAGACTAAGGCAGGAGAGATCACAAGTTTGAGGTTAGTCTCAGCAACTTAGCAAGACCCTGTCTTAAAATAAAATTAAGTCCAGGCTTGGTGGCCCATATCTGTAATACCAGGGAGGCAAAGGCATGAGGATTACGAATTCAAAGCCAGCCTCAGCAATTTAGGAGGCACTAAGCAACTCAGTTAGACTCTGTCTCTAATAAAATACAAAATAGGGTTAGCAATGTGGCTCAGGGGTCAAGTGCCCCTGAGTTCAATCCCTGGTACTCTAAAAAAATAAAAAGGGCTGGGTATGTGACTAAGTGGTAGAGCACCACTGAGTTCAATCCCCAGTACTGCAAAAAAGTTAATTAATTTAAAATATATATATATAAAATTCCTGCAAGTGGAATTGCTAGGCCAAAGTGTATATGCATATGTAACTTGTAAGATATTACCAAATTACACTCTTATTACTATACAAACAAACAAAAAAACTACAAAAAATAGTTCAAATTTAATTGTATTTCTTTGCTAAAACCAAAAAAGGTTTTATCAGTTTACATTTCCCATAGTCTCACATTGGTTCTTAAATTTTCTAATTACTACAAATCTGATAGGTAAGAAATGGAAATATTTTCATGAAAAGGGTTTTTTGTAATTTATTTCAACATCTAAAAGTCTAATCTCTGTAATATTTTTCTCAGTGTTTTCCCTAGCTGCTGCATGTTTTCTTCTTCCTATATGAACTTTGGAATCAACTTATCTAGTACCAATATTTTATACTGATTAAAAAAAATTTTTTGTAGTTGTAGATGGATACAATACCTTTATTTTATTTATCTTTATGTGGTGCTGAGGATCAAACTCAGGGCTTACACTTGGTAGGCAAGCACTCTACCACTAAGCTACAACCCCAGCCCTATACTGGTATTTTTACTGAGATTCTAGAAATGTTACTTTTATGATGTTGTGTTGTCCTATCTTGGAAGTGTGGATGTCTTTTTATTTAATTAAGGCAATTTTTGCGTTACTTAGAAGTATTTTAAACATTTCTTCATTTAGGTTCTACATGATTTTAAATTCCTAAATATTTTATTTCTTTTAATTGTCACTGTAATGGGATTTCCCCCTTCATTATATATTGTTTATCTGTATATATTAAGACTATTGCCTTCTGAATGTTAATTGCCTATTGTTAGCTTATGACATTCTTTCTTGCGTCGCTTTTCTTATTGATCATGTGTAATATTCCAGATATATTACTATATCATCTGCAAACAGGGACAATATAACTTTTTATTCTCTAAATCTTATGCCTCTGATTGATTTCTCTTATCTAATTACATTGGCTAAGCCTCCAGTGCAATGTCAAATGATTGAAATTGATATCTTTTTCTTTTCCTTGATCTTAATAAAAATGCCTCCAGTAATCATATACCATGTCTTGTGAGACTTGTCAACATGGCAAATAGTATTAATAATTCTGATGAACCATCTTTTCATTCCTGGTATAAATCTTACTTGGTCATGAGCTAATATTTTTATAATGTTATACAGGATTTTATCTGGCAATATTTTAGAACTTTTTCATAGATATTTATAAGTACGATGTATCTTTAGTTTTCTTTTTGTGTATGTGCTATCTTTATCTAATTTGTATATAATTTTATACTTGGTTCACAAAAACTGATGGAAGAATAATTATGCTAAAAAGAAATGTGATTTATGTGTAAAAGAAATCAAATTTAAAAAAATCTTCTATGATTTCATTTATCAAAAACTGTAGTGACAGAAACCAGATTAATGACCATGGGAAAGAGGAGAATTACAAAGAGATATGAGGAATCTTATGGGAGTGATGAATGTGTTCATTAACTTGATTATAGTGGTGATGATAATGCATGTGTGTAAAATGGATCAAAATGTACGCATTAAAAATGTATATACTTTACTATACATTTTTATCAAGATAGCTGCTTAAAACAATAAACAAATCAAGCATAGTGATGCCTACCTGTAACCCTAGCTACTCAGGAGGCTGAGGCAGAAGAATCACAAGTTTGAGACCAGTCTCTGCCACTGAGGCCCTCTCTCAAAACAAAAAAACTTAAAAAAGCTGGGGGGTGGGGCATGTTATATAGGTCAGTAGTAAAGTGATCCTGGGTTTGATTCCCCAGTATAAAAAAATTAATTTTCAAATTAATGAGCAGAAACTAATGAAGTTAGAAAATGAAAAAAACACCTAATGAAAATAGAAAAAAAAAGGAACTTATAGAAAGAAGAGTAAAATATAATAAACATATAACAGAGGAGATTAATAAACCAAGTTTGTTCTGTGAAGACTTATCAAAACCAACAGAAAAGACACTAGTATGGTTTGGATAAGTATCCCCTAATTGTCTCTGTGGTTTAGGCTTACTCCCTAGTTTGATTCTATTGGGAGGTGTTACAGCATTTAAGAGATGGGACCTAGTGGAAGGTCTTAAGGTCACAGGGGACATGGCCTTAAAGGGGACTATGGGAACCTAATTGCTTTCATGTTTTTGCTTCCTGGCTATGAGCGAGCACTTTTGTTTTACCACATTCCCACCATGATGTACCACCACAGGCCCAAAGAAACAGGACCAATCAATCATAGATGTACCCTCTAAGATTAACAGCCACCATAAACCTATTTTCTTCATAAGTTAATTATCTCAATTACTTTGTTATAGTGGCAGAAAGCTAACAAGGACATACACAAATAATTTAAGGACTGAAAAGAAACTTTGCATACAGCATAGATATGAACACATAATAATTGGTTGTTATGAACAACTGTGGCAATAAATTTTAAAGTTTATATGAAATGGGTAAATTTTTAAAAGATTAACTTGTCAAAACAAACAAAAAGAAACAGAAACTTAAGAAGTCATATCTACAGTTAAAAAAAAATTCTACCCATAAGGATAACATCAAGACCATATATATTAATTTTTATGAACATTTATGGCAATAAAAGATTCCAATTTTACATAAACTACTCCAAAGTATAGAAGAAGGAACTTCCCACCTCAATCTACAAAGCTAGCACGATCTTGAAACTGAATCCTTCAAGGGCAGTTCAACTGTGAAAAATTCCAGGCTAATTCTTATTCACAAAAATAGATGCAAAAATTTCAAACACTAAATTAGCAAACCAAATCCAGCATACATAAAATAAGCCATGACCAAGTTCTGTTATCTCAGTAATGCAAGGTTGGTTCAGCATTAGAAAAAAATCAACTAATAAAACTCATCACAATATAAAATGAAAGCAGAAAGTCATATAAATATCACTTCCAAGATCTACAAAATAAACAGAATAATTAAACATCCATTCACAATGAAATCCATTCATGACGAAAACACTTATTGAACAAGAAATAGAAGGGAACTCCCCTAACCTGACAGAGGGATATATATTTTAAAATATAATAATCTGCAGTAAGGTGAACTTTGGAAAGCCTTTCCTTTTAGATCAAGAATAATACAAGGGCTGGGGATGTGGCTCAAGCGGTGGTGCGCTCGCCTGGAATGCGTGTGGCCCGGGTTCGATCCTCAGCACCATGTACAAACAAAGATGTTGTGTCCGCCGAAAAAACTGAAAAATAAATATTAAAAAATTCTCTCTCCCTTTAAAAAAAAAAAAAGAAGAATACAAGAGCCCCCCACACTGAAGTCTCTGTGAGGCTGGTTGGGCCTGACAGTAGGCATGCAGTGTACTGTCTGTCCACTTCTAGGGCAAACCCAGGTAATGTGGAGCCACTGTGGTCCTAAATTTGGGGAATCCCTAATTGACAAAGAACATTACCACAAGCCTGTGACTGAGCTCACTGAGCAGGAGAAATATGACCAGGAGCTCAAGAAAACTCAGCTCATCAACACTGCCCCATGACAAAAACAAACTGTGTTTGAAGATGTAGTCATCAGTAAATTCACCAATATGATGATAAAAAGAGGAAACAAAGTATTGGCCAGATCCCTCATGAACCAGACTCTGGAATCTGTAAAAAGCAAGCAGTTTGAGAAGTACAATGCCACTTCTGGAGAGGAGTAAGCAAACATCAAACACGACCCCTAAACCATCTTCCATCAAGCACTAAAAAATAATGAGTCTGTGCTGGGCTGGTACCATCCTTAAGGGTTGCCATTCTACCAGGTCCCCTTGCCTCTAGCCAACTAGTGTTGTTGCTTCCTAGCCATGTAATGGATGATCACTGAATGATGGAGAGAATAAGCGCTGATGCTGAAGAAGCTGTCACACAGGCTTCTGCAGGCCTTTCACAACAAGGGCCTTGTGATCAAGAAGCCAACTGAGCCCTGGCTCACTACCATTGTTGGTAGAGGGAGAGGAAAGGTTCCCAGAGGAGCCCAAGGCCCTCTGCCACACACAAACAAAAAACCTCATAAACCACTGCACTGTTGAAAATTACCTGGGGATTAAAAAGTACTTCATTTTTTAGAAGACTAGAACTGCATGTTTATTGCCTATAAAACCTTCTTTGGGTCTAGAACTGGCTCTCCCTGTGCTATCTCTTTGTAAAGAGGTAAGATTTCTTCCAAGAAACTCAGGGCCCAGTCTTGTCCCATCTCAGAGTGGGCCTTTGGATGCTATGAAAAAGAAGCAATTTTAGTGTTAGAGAAGATTTATTAGAAAATCTTCACCCTGAACTTGTATAACATATTATACAGTAATTACCATTCATTAAAACTGACTAGAGGAAAGTTAAAAAAAAAATTCAATACAAGAATCAAGGGCTGGGGATGTGGCTCAAGTGGTAGCGCGCTCGCCTGGCACGCGTGGGGCCCGGGTTCGATCCTCAGCACCACATACCAACAAAGATGTTGTGTCTGCCGAGAACTAAAAAATAAATATTAAAAAAAAATTCTCTCTCTCTCTCTCCTCTCTCACTCTCTCTTTAAAAAAAAAAAAAAAAAAGAATGCCCATTATCACCACTTTTATGCACTGGGAATCCAAGCCAGAGCAGTAAATAAGAAAAACAAATAAAAGGTACAATAACTTTTGGGAATGGTGGTGACACATAGCTATAATCCTAGCCACGTGGGAGGCTAAGACAGGAGGATCACAAGTTTGAGACCAGCCTTGGCAATTTAGTGAGACCTTGTCTCAAAATAAAAAATGAAAAGGGCTGGGGATGTAGCTCAGTGGTAAACTGCCCCTGTGTCAATCCCCAGTGCCAAAAAGGGGGGAGGGGGAGTACAATAATTGAAAAGAAGCAAAACCATTAGGAGTCACAAATGATATGACTCTACATAGAGAGATCTAGAAGAATCTTCCGTTGTTTTTTTTTTTTTAAAGAGAGAGAAAGACAGAAAGAGAGAGAGAGAATTTTAATATTTATTTTTTAGTTTTTGGTGGACACAACATCTTTGTTTGTGTGTGGTGCTGAGGATCGAAACCGGGCCGCACGCATGCCAGGCGAGCGCGCTACCGCTTGAGCCACATCCCCAGCCCAGAATCTTCAGTTTAATTATTAAAATTCTTTTGTGTTTGTGTGTGTGTACCAGGGATTGAATCCATGGGTACTTAACCTCTGAGCCACATCCCAGCCCTTTTTATATTTTACTTGGAGACAGGGTCTCACTAAGTAACTTAGGGACTCACTAAATTGCTAAGCCTGGTTTTGAACTCTCAATCCTCTTGCCTCAGCCTCCTGAGCCACCAGGATTACAGGCATGAGCCATTGTGCCTGGCTAATTATTAAAATTCTTTTTTTTTTTAAGAGAGAGTGAGAGAGGAGGGGGAGAGAGAGAGAGAGAGAGAGAGAGAATTTTTTTTTTAATATTTATTTTTTAGTTCTTGGCAGACACAACATCTTTGTTGGTATGTGGTGCTGAGGATCGAACCCAGGCCGCACTCATGCCAGGCGAGCGCGCTGCTGCTTGAGCCACATCCCCAGCCCTAATTATTAAAATTCTTAAGTGAGTGTAAATGGCTGAATAATGCCCTGGAGCCTATGATCCAAAGTCTACATAATAAAACTTAAAAGCTGTGAATAAGTTTGGTTATGTGATAAAAGCGAATTATTATCACAGATGGAATTAAGGCTGCTAAACAGCTGATCTTAAAATAGGAAGACTAGATAACACATTTTTTTCATTTTTTAAATTATACTTTTTTATCACTTCATTTATACTCATAGTAATTAATTTTCTTCTTCCAAATTTTGGTTAGCATTTTCTTGAACCCATTGGTTTCTTCATTAGAGTTTTGAAAAATTCTTACCCAGTCCAAAGTTATTGGAAATCTGTATTTGTCACAATACTTTTCAGTTTTTGTGAACCTCCTTTATGACACTGCACTTTTAGATATAGCTTTTGGCACCAGGCGCAACAGCACACACCTATAATCCCAACAGTTCAGGAGGCTGAGACAAGAGGATCGCAAGTTCAAAGTCAGCCTCAGCAAAAGCGAGGCACTTATCAACTCAATGTGAGACCTGTCTCTAAATAAAATATAAAATAGGGCTGGGGATGTAGCTCACTGGTCAAGTGCCCCTGAGATCCGTGATACCCACCCCCCTCAAAAAAAAGAGATAGTTATTTACAAAATCTTCCAGAAAGGCATCAGAATAAAGCAATTTAGCTGTGGCAAGACTAAAACAGCCATGATTAAAGATCCAATGACCATTCACAAAGGATAAAAAAATTGTTATTTCTGCAGCATACAATAATTTAATATTACAATTATGACACAACATAGCGTAAGATAGCCAGGGGTGGTAACATATCTGTAATCCCAGCTACACAGGTATCTGAGATAAAAGGATCATCCCAAATTCCAGGTCAGCCTGGGCAATTTAGGGGGACCCTGCCCCAAAATAAAATAAAAAGGGCTAAGAATGTAGCTCAGAGATAGCATGCCTCCTGGGTTCAATCCCCAGTATTGAAAAGAAAACCAAAAACATGTATCAAGACAAATGAAAATTTTAGTACTCTCCTACAATTTTGAAATACATATTAACAATTCATTCGTATGGGACTGGGGTTGTAGCTCAATGATAGAGCACTTGCCTAGCACATGTGAGGCACTGGGTTCGATACTCAGCACCACATAATGGTTAAAAATAATAATACATTCATACATGCCAGGTGTAGAGGCACATGACTATAATCCCAGCAACTCAGGGTGCTAAAGTAGAGGGATCCCAAGTTCAAGGCCAGTCTCAGCAACTTAGACCTGTCTCAAAATAAAAAATCAAAAGGAGTGGTACACATCTATAATTCCAGCAACTCAGGAAGCTGAGGCAGGAGGATCACAATTTTGGCTAGCTTCAGCAACTTATCAAGAACCTAGATCAGGGGCTAGGGATGTAGCTCTAGCGGTAGCGCTCGCCTGGCATGCACGTAGCGCTGGGTTCATCCTAAGCACCACATACAAATAAAATAAAGATGTTGTGTCTGCAGAAAACTAAACAATAAATATTTTAAAAGTTCATATTCTCTGTCTTAGAAAAACAAGAACCTAGATCAAAATAAAAAATAAAAAAGACTAGGGATATGGTTTGGTGATTAAGTGCCTCTGGGTTCAATCCCCAATACCAAAGAAACCCAATGTACTCATACGAATGTAAGTGTAATACATGCCTTTGGTACTTCCAGGCCCCCTCTGGAAATCCCAAAGTTAGCTCTCGAATGAAAAGACTTAATTTTAGAATTTGATTTTGGGGGCTGGGGATGTGGCTCAAGCGGTAGGTAGCCCGCTCGCCTGGCACGCGCAAGGCACTGGGTTCGATCTGCAGCACCACATATAAAATAAAAATAAAAAATAAAGATGTTGTGTTCACCGAAAACTAAAAAATAAATATTAAAAAATTCTCTCTCTCTCTTTAAAAAAAAAAGAATTTGATTTTGGGAAGTTTGTCAAGCATAGCAAAGGTATTTAAATATTTATTTAAATAGGACCAAAATGAAATAAAACCAAGGCAAGAAAGAAAAACAGGAAAACTATACTGAATTATGCAGTTGGTCCCCATATAATCATAAGTACCCTTTTAAGTGGGAAAGAGAATCATGTGACAGAATCAGAGATGGCAACTTGAGAAGGATTCAGCCCAGTGTTAACTGGCTCTAATAACAGGGGGAATAAGACAAGCTAAGGGATGTGATTAGCCTCCAGAAACTGAAAAGGGAAAGAAAGTGCATTCTCTCCTAAAGCCCTCAAAAAGGAATGCAGCCTGCCAACACCTCAATTTTAGCCAGTAAGACACAGTCAGTTTCTAAACTACAGAACAGTAAGATAAATCTGTGTCTTTTTAAGCCACTAACTTTGTGGTAATTTGATACAGAAGCTATTTATAAAAACTGCTAGATATGAGATCAATATACAAACATTAATTCTATTTTTTATATATCAGCAATAAACAGCTAGAAAACTTCAGAAACCTTATTTATAGTAAAATCAAAATAAATACTCCCCAAAATATACAAAAACTATGACTATTATATCTATTCAGAAAACAGTATATCATTATTTTTATTAAGAAACAAATAAACAAATGAACTATATTCATGATTGGAAAACAATACTGTGAAGATGTTAATTCTAACCAGGGAGGGTAGCATATGCCTGTAATTCTAGTGACTTGGGAGATTAAAGTAAAAGGTTAGCAATTTTTGCCAGGCATGGCAGCCCATGCCTATAATCTTAGCAGCTCAGAAGGCTGAGGCAGGAGGATCATGAGTTCAAAGACAACCTCAGCAAAAGTAAGAAAAGTACTAAGAAACTCAGTCTTTAAATAAAATACAAAATAGGACTGGGGATGCGGGTCAGTGGTCGAGTACCCCTGAGTTCAATCCCTGGTACCCCTCCCCACAAAAAAAAAAAAAAAGGATAGCAATTTTGAAGCCAGCCTGGGCAACTTATCAAGACCTTGTCTCAAAATAAAAACAGAAAAAGTGGTGGGGAAGTGGTGCAATGGTAAGCACCCCTGGATTCAATTCCCAATACCAGGGTAAAAAAAAAAAAAGATGCAGTTCTCCCAAGTTGATGTATGACTTGATGCAATTCCAATCAAAATGCTAACGTTTTTTCCTACATGAACTTAATTGCTAAGTTCAGATTTATATGGAGATGCAAAATTTCAAAAAACAACCAAAAAGCAAGATTATATATAAAGTCTAATGAAAAAACCATTTTAAAAACATTGAGGTATGCCACGGTCATGGCTTGCCTTGTGGTAGAGGGCTTGCCTAGCATGAACAAGGCACTGGGTTTGATCCTTAGCATCACGTAAATATAAAAAATAAAAATACTGTGTCCACCTAGAACAAACAAACAAAAAAATTTGAGCATTGAGGTATTGCTGGGCGTGGAACTCAGGAGGCTGAGGCAGGAGGATTACAAGTTCAAAGCCAGCCTCAGCGATTTAGTATTTCCCTAAAGAACTTTGTGAAACTCTGCAATCCTCCTTCCTCAGTTTCCAAGCAGCTGGGACTACAAACATGCATCATCATACTCTTGTTGTCAACAGTATACATTTAAAACACACTTCCTCTAGGGAGGGGCGTGCAGGGAGGTGCTAGAGATTGATTTAATCACTAATGGCCAATTACATAATCAATTATGCCTAGGCAACAAAGCCTACATAAAAACCCAAAAGGATGAGACTCCGAGAGCTTCTGGGTTGGTGAAGATGTAGACCTGGAGAGGGCATAAAAGCTTCATGTCCCTTTCCCACATTCCTTACGTCTTCCATCTGGCTGTCTGAATTGTATTCTTTTCTAATAAGCTGTAATCTAGTAAGCAAACTGTTTTCCCTGGAGTTCTGTGACCTGTTTTAGCAAATTATGGAAACCCAAATGGGGTTCTGATTTATAGTCAATCTGGACAGAAGTTGTGGATAATGTGGGGATCCACTACTCATGATTGAAGTCTGAAACAGAAGCAAAGAGTGCAGGAGGTACAGTTTGGTGGGAATGAGCTCTTAACATGGGGGCAGGGGGTGTCTACAGTGACAGAACTGAGTCAAATGGTAGATGGTCAGTGGTTACCAGATGGAGACATGAAGAATTACTTTTGTGAGGGAAAAGTTCATTGCTATTCATAACATAATCATTATGTCAGAAATGAACTTTTATGTGGTTATAGAGGAGAGAGGATATGGGATTTCTCTTTCACCCAGAATTACATCCCCAGCCCTTTCTAAAAACTTTACTTTGAACCAGCATATCTATCAAGGCTGGCCTTGAATGAGTGACACTTGTGCCTCAGCCTCTGAAATCACTGGGATTACAGGTATGCCCAGACCCAGGATATGGGATTTCCCTTGCAGTAGTATACACAAACAATAGAATTTTTTTTTCAATAAATAATGTGACTTCTTTTTAAAAATTATTATTTTATTTTTTTATATGTCAGTCTGAGAATTGAACCCAGTGCTTCACATATGCTAGTCAAGTACCCTACCACTGAGCTACAACCCAAGCCCTGGAGTGTTTTTTGTTTGTAGTACTGGAAATTGAACCGAGGGCCTCTCATATACTAGGCAAACACTACACCACTTAGCTACAGCACCAGCTCTTTTAAATTTTGAGACAGGATCTCATAAGTTGCCCAAGCTGGCCTTGAACTTGTGATCCTCTTGCCTCAGCCTCCCAAAGTAGCTGGGAGGACAAGTGTGTACCACTATACCTGGCTACAATGGACTATTACACAGCCTTATAAAAAGATGGAAATCCTGCAATATGAAACAACACAGATGAACCTTGAGGTCATATTGCTATTTGAAATAAGCTAATCACAGGTCAAATCCTACATGATTCTGTTTGTATAAGATATCTAAAATAGTCAAAACCAGAGAGGTGAAGAATGGTGATTGCCAGGTGTGCTATAGGAGGATGAGTGAATAAGAAGTTGCTAATCACAGAGTATAAAGTTTTAGTAAAAGAAGATGAGTACTGGGCTGGGGATGTGGCTCAAGTGGTAGCATGCTCGCCTGGCATGCGTGCGGCCCGGGTTCGATCCTCAGCACCACATACCAACAAAGATGTTGTGTCCGCCGAGAACTAAAAAAAAATAAATATTAAAAAAAATTCTCTCTCTCTATCTATCTCTCTCTCTCCTCTCTCACTCTCTCTTTAAAAAAAAAAAAAAAAAAAAAGATGAGTATTTCTACAATGAATAGTACAACATTGTGCCTGTATTGTATTGTTCATTTTTTAAAAATTATTATTAATCTACTAATTATTCATAGTAGATTTGATGTTACCACAATAAAGTTAAAATAAGTAGACTTCAAAAAAACTTGCCAGTAGTTGGATTATTTTAGATACCTCATATAAGTAGAATCATGTAGTATTTGTCCTGTGACTGGTATATTTCAAATAGTAATAAGACTTGAAGGTTCATCTGTGATCTTTCATATTGCAGGATTTCCATCTTTTTTAAGGCTTAGTAATGTTCCATTGTAGCCAGGTATATCAGTACACACAAGTACTCCCAGCTATTCAGGAGGCTGATGTAGGAATGGAAATGTAATGAAATATTTAACAGCAATAAAAATAAATTAAGACATATTAAAATCATAGAAAATATTTAAAATGAAAAAACTTTTATCTATTCTAGGAATACATACTTCCGAGGTATTGATCATGTTCTATTTCTTTCTTTCTTAAATATTTTTTTAGTTGTAGATGGACACAATACCTTTTATTTTTACATGGTGCTGAGGATGGAACCCAGTGCCTCCCACGTGTGAGGCGAGCATTCACTGAGCTACAACCCAGCCCATGTTTTATTTCTTGATCTCAATGATGGTTACATGTAATTATAATTTTAAAATTAGCATTTATATTTACTATTTGTACAACATATTTTTTTTAGAGAAGGGTTTCTGAAAAACCTGTTAAACAAATTCTAAAAGAGTTATGACTTCTAGGGGTTGGGGATGTGGCTCATGCGGTGGCGCACTCGCCTGGCATGTGTGCGGCCCGGGTTGGATCCTCAGCACCACATACAAACAAAGAAAAAGAGTTGTGATTTCTAACTGTATCTTGTCGCTCATAATAAAATTTTTAAAAAGAGAAATTACAGGGCTGGGGATGTGGCTCAAGCGGTAGTGCGCTTGCCTGGCACGCATGCAGCCAGGGTTCGATCCTCAGCACCACATACAAACAAAGATGTTGTGTCCACTGAAAACTAAAAAATGAATATTAAAAATTCTCTCTCTCTCTCCCCCTCTCTCTTTAAAAAAAAAAGAAAGAAATTACATACAAATAACAAATAAAGGATTAATATTAAAAAATATGTGGGCTAGGGATGTGGCTCAGTGGTAGAGCAACTTGCTTCACATATGTGAATCCGAGTTCAATCCTCATCACAAAAAATAAAAATAAAAAAATGTTAAGATCATCCAAGTATCTATGAACAAATGATCAAAATAAATAAGTAAATAAACACATAGTTCACCAGAATTATATAGACACTAAATAAACTGATGGAAAATGTCTGACTTTTTTTAATAGCATGAGGCACCATTTCACACCAAGAAGAATTTTGTGATACTTTACAAGATAAATGACAACCAGAAAGACTGAATAGTTACATAGAATAATTTAATACTGAAAAAAGGAAAATAACAAATTATGAGTACACTATGAGTATAGCTACCTAAGAAAATATGTACGGCTTATTTTATAGCTAAAATATAGAAAGGATTCATGAAAAATTAAAGGTAAAGTGACTGAACGATTGGATTATGCCAGAAATGTTTTTCTGAAATGATACCGAGAATGTTTCAGTAACATAGAATTTTTAAACAAAGTAAACTCAAATATTTCATTGCCATTCTAGAGAACAACATAAATACGTCATGACTCCAGGAACTTCTATTCAACTTCACTTTTATTTTTCATTCAGCTAATATTTACCCAGTAACTTCTTGGTGCCAAGCAGCCCAATAGGCATTGAAGTAGAGAAGAGCAAGACATAATTACTGCTTTTAAACTAGTGGAAACAGACATGCCAACAAGTAATTACAATGTAATGGGATAAGTCTGACAATAAAGTCTTTAAAAGCATTATGGTTTCTCAGAGGAAGGAAAAACAGAAAAATCATAGGGAAGCTTTTCAAAGAACACTGAATAGGATCTTAAAACAAGAGTGGAACCTTCCAGACAGGATTGAGTTTGTAAAGAGTAGTCTATGCACTATGTGTACTTAAAACGGAGATGGCAGAGTATGTGGTTAGAGAAACAGACTGCTCAAAGGCCTAATCTATGCTAAGGAGTTGAGATTTTATCCTACAGGTTATTGAGATCCCCCCAGAGGCTTTGAACACTAAGTTCCCACAATTATTTTTCAATTACCTTGAACCTTTTTATTCTATCCCTTCTTCCCTTGAAAAAAATAAATATACAGTGGCTGGGGTTGTAGAGCCTTTACCTCATATGTGTGAGGCATTGGGCTCAATCCTCAGCACCACATAAAAATAAATAAATAAAATAAAGGTACTGTGTCCATCTACAACTAAAAAAAAAAAAACTTAAAAAAGATACATATACAAAAGTATGAAAAACAGAGTGATATTCATGTATCTTCCAACCAAACTTAAATTCTGGGCTGGGGTTGTGACTCAGTGGTAGAGTGCTTGCCTAGCAGGCGTGCACTGGGTCTGATCTGCAGCACTAGTGAAGGTATTGTGTCCACCTACAGTTAAAATAAATAAATGTGTGTGTGTGTGTGTGTGTGTGTGTGTGTGTGTGTGTATATATATATGAAATTAAATTCTGTCCTATTCCTTTTTTTAAGTTGTAGATGGACACAATACCCTTATTTATTTATTTATTTATGGAGCTGAGGATTGAACCTCATACTTTACACATGCTTAGCAAGTGCTCTTACCACTGAGCCACAACCCCAGCCCCACTATTCCTCTTTTAAAGGCAAAAAACATTTCAGATTTTATGAAATCCCACTCCTTCCCATCCTTACCTCCCATAGTTAATACTGATTATTCTTAAGTAGAAGTACATATTTCCCCTGCATATTGTTCTTTTACTACACATCTAATATGATGGTCTTTGTCTAATTTTCAACTCTTGATTCCTCATCAGTAAAATGAAGGCAATAATTACCTTTCTGGGTTACTGGTAGGATTACAAATTATATGGATAAGGTGCCTGTTTTGGTGATCGGCCTTGAAAGTGACTTAGAGCATGGTGGTACATACTTGTAATCCCAGCTATTCAGGTGGCTGAGGCAGAGGATAGCAAATTCCAGGTCAGGCTCTGCAACTTTTCAGACCCTCTCAAAATAAAATAAAAAGGGCTGGGGTGTGGCTCAGTGGCAGAGGGTTCAAGTCTCAGTACCACCATCACCCCTCAAAAAGACTCAAGACCCAGAAATCTCGTTTCCTCCAAGTAAACTATAAGCAACTTTCTGACAGTATACCAGCCCATCTAACAAAATGTTGATTCAACTGAATCTATTCTCCAAAGTTCTACTTGCACCCTTTGTTTTCTGATCTCTCACCCAGTCTCTCATTCCTGCCCCTTAAGACTGTGGTACCTGAGTGCCTATTTATCTAAATTGGTGGCATCAGGCGCTTCCAGGTGCCTACTTCATCTCATACCAACATTTAAGCTTCTGATTTAAAGGCAGTGGGGTGTGGAAAAAAGCCTGACGATGTGAGTTTGATGCTTTGGGGTCAGGCAGCTTTTAGTTCAGATCTCTATCATTTATGAGATCATCTCTTTGTGGCTCAAATTCTTCATGCCTAAAATGAAGACAAATTTCCCTACTTCTGGGTAATAACAGAACCCTTACCGTGTTCCAGGAACTCTTGGAAGCATTTGCTGCATGTATTAAATCATTTAATCCTAATAAAACTTCAGGAAGATCATTTTTTCCCCTGTGACTGACGAAAACTAAGTAACATGTGAATAGAGCTAGTGCGTCAAGAGCCAGGATTCAAACCCTGGCAATCTGATGCAGTCTGTTCTTAACCACAACGCTTTGCTGGAGTGCAGTAAAGCTACAATTGCACGATAATGGGGGCGAGGCACATGGCACACAATAGACACTCAAACAGAGCAAGGCATTTGAATTTCCCCTCGGGAGGGAAATGGGGGCAGTGCCAGACTCGGGGTCAAGATCTCGCCGCGGTTACTCTACGCAATTACTGTGTTAGCCACCGGAGTACGTGGTCAACAGGACGCGTGGTAGGCCCGGCTCTGCCACCGACGCCGGGAGGGTCCCGGCAAGGTTGGCCTCTTCCCCGGACCTCTGTTTCGGTAGGCCTCGGGGAGCCTAAGAGAACCGGTAAACAACAGGGGAACCAGCGAGGCCTCTAGCTCTGAGCCGGGCCGCCGGGAAAGAAACTAGGCCCATGAGAGTCCACACGTAATTTCACAAGCGGCTCAAGGCACTCACCACTCATGCAGGATACTGCTGGGCCGAACCAGAATCCAAACTCCGCGCGCCGCCACCACGGCCTCCGCGCCGGGCGCCAGCCCACTGCGCGCCACAAGTCGGAGGGTTCTGATTGGTTACGTCCTGAGTCAGTTGACCAATAACATTGCCACTGGCAGTTATTCCCGCCCCCTGGGGGGATGACTGTAGGAAGCCCAATCAGAGTCCAAAAAGGAAGGTCAAGTGACAGTAAATCCCGGACCTCTAGGGCTGGTTGTGGAGTCTGTTTTTTTTGTGTATTGCTTAGTATTGATGAAGGGTTTATGTGGAACAAGCAGCTGGGATCCGGACTGTGACAGGATTGAAAATCTCAACATTGGCTGGGTGTGATGGCGCCCGCCTGAAATCCCAGGACTCTGGAGGCTGCAGCAAAAACGATCACAAGTTTGAGGCCAGCCTCAGCAACTTAGTGAGGCCCTTAACAACTAGCGAGATCCTGTCTCAAAATAAAAATATTGCTTGATCTTGGGGCTGGGGATGTGGCTCAAGTAGTAGCGCGCTCGCCTGGCATCCGTGCAGCCCGGGTTCGATCCTCAGCACCACATACAAACAAAGATGTTGTTTTCTGCTGAAAACTGAAAAATAAATATTAAAAAAATATATATATTGCGTGATCTTATATGAGAAATATAAAAACTAAAAAAAAGCTCAAATATACAGATATAGAGAAAACACTGGTGGAGTGCAGAGAGGTAGTTCAGAGGATTCAAAGTAGCAGCAGATACACAGAATGAACACATCTAGAGGTCTCATGTACAACATGAGCACTATAAGCAATAAAACTATTCTATATATTGCATTCATGCTTAGTAGTTTTTTAGCCTCTCATCGCAGAAAGAAAAAGAAGGGGATTAACTGAAATGATGGATGTGTTTTTTTCTTGACGATAGTAATCTTTTTACTATCTGTATATATACACAAACATATGTATTATGCCTTAAATATACACAATGAAATTTATTTTTCAAAAAGCTGATCTGGGATTGGAGTTGTGGCTCAGCGATAGAACATTCGCCTAGCACTTCAGAGACCCTGGGTTCGATCCTCAGCACCACATAAAAACAAATAAATAAATAAAAAGGTATTAACAACTACAACTAAAAAAAAAAAAAAAAAAAGCTGAAAATCTGCCAGTTCAGTGGCACACGCTGTAATCCTAGTGGTTTGGTAGGCTGAGGCAAGAGGATCACTAAGCCAGCCTCAAAAACATAGCAAATCCCGGGGCTGCAGAGGGCTGGAGATGTGGCTCAAGCGGTAGCGCACTCGCCTGGCATGTGTGCGGCCGGGTTCAATCCTCAGCACCACATACAAACAAAGATGTTGTGTCCGCTGAAAACTAAAAAATAAATATTAAAATTCTCTCTCTCTCTCTCTCTCTTTCTCCCCTTCTCCCCCTTCCTCTCTCTCATTTCCCTAAGCAATTTAGTAGACCTGGGGCTGGGGGTGTGGTTCAGTGGTCAAGCACCCCTGGTTCAATCCCTGGTAGAAATAAAACAAAACCTGATAAGTAAATCCTTTCAAATACACATAAATAAATTCTGATAAATAAATCCTTTCATATACACAAGAGGTTGAAGCAGGAGGATTGCAAGTTTGAGGACAGACTGGGCAACTTAGACCCTACCTCAAAATAAAAAGGTTGGAGGAAATTAGCTCAGTGGTAGGGCACTTGACTAGCACGTGTGAGACCCTGTGTTCAATCCCCAGTACCACAAAAACAAACAAAAAAACCCACAAATATGTTTCTGCTTTATTAGGGACATTTTCTATGTGAAATCTGCCTTTTCTTTCTGCCTTTTCTTTTTCCTAATCAAGCATTCTACCACTAAGCCACATCCCTAAACCTTTTATTTTATTTTACTTTATATTATTTTTCAGGCTGTCCTCAAACTTTTAAGCCTCCTGCTTCAGCCTCCAAAGTAGCTGGGATTACAGGCATGTGCCATTACACTTAGCTAAAATTAGCATATTTTTAATAGCAAAATAGCCAAGCAAGAAACAGACTATAGACAAGGTAAAGGTATGGACAATCTACAAAAAGAATAAAAAGTCCAGTGATTTGAGTGGCTGAGGCAGGAGGAGGATTGCAAGTTTGAGGTCAACCTGGGCAGCTTAGTGAGACCCTGCCTCAAAATAACAATAAAAAGAGGTAGGGATGTAGCTCAGTGGTAGAGCTCCACTGGATTCAATCCTCAAGAGTGGAAAAAAAATGTATAAAGATAAATTAATACTGGGCGCCGTGGCATATACCCATAATCCCAGCGACTCAAGAGGCTGTGGAGGAGGATTGTGAGTTTAAAGCCAGCCTCAGCAACTTCACAAGGCCCTAAACGACTTAGTGAGACCCTTTCCCAAAATAAAATGTACTGAGTATGTGGTTCAGTACTTAAGCGCCCCTGGGTTCAATCCCCAGTACCAAAAGAAAAAAAAATAATAAGATAATGCCAGCAGAAAACAGAGTTTCATTTAGAGGTTTATTTGTCAGGCTGGAATTTTGAAAGAAGCTGTTTGAAGAGACTATTATGTCTCTCAGTGAAACCAGCTATTTGGGACCTCTTAGAGACATAAAAATTCTATTGAATGTCTTTTCCAAGAGTCCAACATTGTAAATTTTGAAAAGGGAAACAAATATCTTGGTTCCTCCCTATAATGTCAGTAACTCCAAAGGGAACAAGGAGTGTTTTGTTAAGGACTCGTATTGTGGCCTCAATACATGCAGAGACATCTTGTGATTCTGATTTACAAGAGTGTGAGACAAGACTTCTCAGTTTCCTTTACCTTGAAGGAAACAATTTTAAGGTAATGGTCCAAGAGTTTTTAATAAATGTGAAACGGGATATTTGCCGACCAAATCATCTCATACTAAGAGGACTGCTAAAAGTTTGGCCTAGTGTGTTGATACTTCCATCTTGCTCTTTATCAGGGATGTCCTGGTTAAGAATTGGAAAGCAGCAACATTCCACTGAGCTCCACCACATGTGACGCCTGGCAGTGGGATTCATATTGTCTATGAGTTCACATTGTTGTTCAATCCTTTAATCCCAAGGAGGCTTCCAGGTAGCCAAGGGATCTGCAGGAGACTGAGTTTCTCCAGCAGCATTATATCTGGCAAGGGACTAAGGACAGAGGAAGCCACTGTTAGGTCCGTGGCGACTTGGTGGCGACTTAGTGGCAACTTAGAACAAAGCAGCCCGCGCCAGAAAAAAACATCAATCAGATGCCGGCAGAAACGTCTGTCAATCAGCCAGATCTCCTGACTAACTCCTGTCAATCAACAGGACCCCCCTGGCCAATCCTGAAGTTCAGCCAACTCCCCTGACCAACTTCAAGGGGGCAAGGGACCCTAGAAACACCTTTTCCTGTCCCAAGCCCTTCCCTTCCTGCTGTAAGCCCCATAAAAGTCCAGCCCGGTTGAGCTTCCATGCGGTTTCTCCTCAGACCCTTCCCCTGTCTCCTCTGTGGGTCTGATCGAGTTCGGGAGTGATATCTCAATAAAGCCTACCCCACCTGATCTGACAGCCACCAATTCCTGTAGGTGGAATGTAATACTATAGGGTCCAGGTTGGGCTTCATTCAATCTTAAGGAGGCTGTGCTGAGCTTGTGGGGTACAGTTTCCATGATCTGAAATATACTAGGCAGCTAGGTATGGAGGGTCACAGGCTCAAGGTCTGCAAGTGCCTCTATTTCCAGGAGAACCCAGTATGGAGCTAGTTATTTTTGATTTAATGATATACAGCAGGAGGCAAAGAATGTAAGTAGTTTCTTGCATCAGAAGCCCTGGAGCAACTTCTGGTCATTATATGTGGTTTGGAGATGGCAGGAGGCCTGAGAAGAGGTTGCCAAAGCCTCTTCAGTATAAGAGTTTCTGATGGTACTAATGAGATTGCCTGATGATTTTTAATTTGAAAGTGAAATTTGTAAATGAGCAATATGCTGTTACGAGAACCCCCAAAAGATGTTGGATTTATATGTCTATAATGGGTGGGTCAGATAAGTTTCCTTGAAGAACATCATCAGTAATAATGTCACACCTGTGCTCCTGGAGAAAAGCCAGTGCAGTCAAGATCAAACTGTATGTGGTGGTGAAAGACCCCCGAGACCCCAACCCAGAATGGAACACGCGAGTCACTGGATGCAATCAGCAGGAGGAATTTATTCACATAGGCGCCTATGGAGCAAAGCAGAACCTCAGCCGTGGCTTAGGCAGCTTGCATGCATGGGCTCGGGGTTACAGGATTTTTATAGGTTGCAAGGGATAAGATTCCAACTTAGCACAGTAACAGTTATTTCATTGGCCCCCCATGACAGCTTGGCACAGTATCAGCTATTTCATTGGCCCCCTCTCAAGCTCCCCTAAAAGTGGTCACAGGGGCAGAGTGGGTTTGGAGACCCCACCCATGTGCTCCTATTTTTGTCCTCTTTTGCTCAAGTCTGCCCCTCTGGAACATCTCGTGGTTTCTTAACTGTCTGGGACATCTTGCGGTTTTGACATGAGGGTATTAACGTATGGGTTACAACAGGGGGGTGTGGGGCATGGGTTGCGGTTAGGAGGAAGCATCTTGTGACTGCAGAGCAAAACGTTATATTTCTTAACATTAAGCTTAAGGCTTTGAGGCTGGGTCTTTCAGTGGTAAACTGTACCCTGAGCTTAGAAAATGGACATTATGTTCCTTCAGAGACAAAGGCAAATTACAGCTGAAAGCTTGTCGAATAGATCCTGAACATATCATACTAACCAAAATTATAAAGCAAATTATTTACAATTTGCTGATTGGTTAGATTCAGTAATTTTAGTAATATTAGATACTAAGTGCAAGAGTCCTAATGAATGGGAACACAGAAATAAGAATGTAGTAATCAACCAGGCATGGTGGCACACAACTGTAATCCCAGCAGCTTGGAAAAGGCTGAGATAGGAGAATCACAAGGTCAAGGCCAGCCTCAGCAACAACAACAAAAAAAAAAGGGTTGGGAATGTAGCTCAGTAGCAAATTGCTCCTGAGTTAAATAAATCCCCAGGGGAGAGAGAGAGAGAGAGAGAGAGAGAGAGAGAGAGAGAGAGAGAGAGAGAGAGAGAGAGAGAGAGAGAGGAGAGAATGTATTAATCCATTAGAAAGCACCCACTATGAACAAACTGTTTGTGTCTTCCCGATTTCATATGTCAAAATCCTAGCATCTAATGTGGATTTTTTTTTTTTTAATGATAGGGCGTTTGAGGAGGTAATTAGGCTAAGTGAAGTCATAAGAATGGACCCCTAATCTGATAGGATTGTTTTTCTCCTAAGTCTGCACCAAAGGTAGAGATCAGTGAACCTTCCTTCCTTCCTTTCTTTTTCTTTCTTTCTCTATTTCTTTTCTTCATTCCCTCCTTTTCTCTCTCTCTCTCTCTCTGTCTCTCTCTCTCTCTCTCTCTCTCTCTCTCTCTCTCTGTTCTAGCAATGGAAACCAGAACCTTACACATAGAGGACAAGCACTCTACCACTGAGCTACACCCTCCGCCTAATATAAGATTCTTTTAGGGTATTGGGTACCATGACTGGGGAATTTAAGCAACACTACAATTTAAGTGAGGTACATCCATTCTTTACATGAAATTACCTTTAAAATTTTTTTAAGTTTAATTTATTTTTCTTCTGCATTACTGGGAATTGAATTTGGGGCATTCCACCCTGATCTACATCCCAATTCCTGTTTGTTTTCTTTTGAGATGGGGGTCTCACTAAATTGCACAGGATGACCTCAAATTTGGGATTCTCCTGCCTCAGCCTTCAGTGTCTTTGGTATTACAGGTGTGTGCCATCATACCTGGCTAACATACGTATTTTAAGACTATAGGGGGCATTATGTTTAAATTCGGTGAAATACCCATACAGGTATAATATGTATAATTATTGGGGCACTGTAATTTGTGCCCCAATATTGATTAGCCCATAACGTTTTGTCAATTGGTACTTTTTAGGAAAGCTAAAATTAACTTAGAACCTAGATTGTAGAGGAACAAAAGCTAAACAGTGTCCCCTTTTTTTAATCACATAAATTCAGTATAGAAATATTATTACAGGAATTTTGGATTTCCAATTGAATCAAATTAAGTACCTCTGTTTTAATGTAGTTATATGTTGTCAAATGACAAAATTACAACAATTTAAAGATCTTAATTAGCCTTTTTTTTTTTTCAAGTCTAGGATCCAGCAACACTTAATTCTATAAAATTGAATGATTGTCATCTCAGCGGCTCTGGAGACTGAGGCAGGAGGATCTCAAGTTCAAAGCCAGCCTCAGCAATGGAGAGGCACTAAGCAACTAAGTGAGACCCTGTCTCTAAATAAAATGCAAAATAGGGCTGGGGATGTGGCTCAGTGGTTGAGGGCCCCTGAGTTCAATATCTGGTACTCCTGCCTTCCCCCCAAAAATTGAAAGAATGTTCTAATGGGCCCAGCAGAAGAGGCTGTTTTTTCTTCAGAAGACTAAGAATGGAACCACTATATGATCGAGCTATACCACTCCTTGATAAAGAATTAAAGTCATCATATTATAGTGATACATGCAAGCCCATGTTTATAACATACAATTCACAATAGCCAACTATGGAACCAGCCTACGTATTCATCAGTGTATGAATGAATAAAGAAAATGTGGTAATATACACTCAAGTTTTATTAAGCCATAAAGACAAATATTATGTCATTTGTAGGAAAATGGATGGAACTTGAGAACATTATGTTAAGTGAAATAAGCTATACTTAGAAGGTCAAGGGTTATATGTTTTCTCTCATATGTGAAAGCTAGAGAAGAAAAAGGAAAAGAAAGTTGGGGAGATCTCATAAAAACAGAAGGGAGATTAGTAGAGGAAAGACACAAGGGAGCAGGGGAGGGAAAGGGGAATACTGGAGAAAGATATTGATCAAATTACATTGTAATATTTTGTGCATGTATGAATATGTAATAATAAATTCCACCATTATGTGCAACTATAATGCACTGATATAAAATGTGGAAAAAAATTTAAAAGTTGGTTTTATAGACAGAGAAGGACTGAAGAAAGCAGAAACAAACAACAAAAAGTGGATTGGCCTTTTCAAAGTAAATTTCCTTGTAAGGCAAACAAAGAAATACAACAATAGAAAAGTAGCTGATTCATTTTAACATCAGGTTACCTCAGATTATTTTTTGTAAGGATTAAAGGATTAAAGGATGAAAGCAGAGAGAACTTCAATTTCATGCCAATTGAAACTTGCCTGTTTAGGAAACTTGGCTGTTTCTCTTTCTCTCTCTTTCTAGCTCTCTGTATTCCAGGAAAGTCAGACATAGAATCTCAGCATGAGTGACTTCATTTTGGGGCCCAATGCAGGAATTTACTCTGTTTCCTGTAATTTTTATTTAACAATGTCATATAGAGAGATAAATTATATGTGATATATGTGGGTTACAAGTATGTATCATGTATAATTTATTCTGTGTTTATGTTAAAACAGATATTATATACATACATGACTTTTTTACTTTTTATTTTCTCTTCCTCTACATAGGGCACCCCCCCCACACACAAACACTTTTTTTCTTCCTGTCTTAGCCTTTTATCAGACTGACAGGATGGTATTTAGTTTCTGTCCCAAGCTGATAAGAGGAAAGGGGAGGGGAAGGGCCTGGAGTCACAAGATGCCAGCTTCTCCTGAAGTGGCCCCCTATCTCCAATGTATTCTGTCCTGCTTTTTTTTTTTTTTTTAGTCTTAAAGAAAATCTAGTTTTTAAAATATTTTTTTTTAGTTGTAGATGGAAATAATATCTTTCTTTCTTTCTATGTGGTGCTAAGGATTGAACCCAGTGCCTCACACATGGGAGGCAAGTGCTCCACCACTGAGCTATAGCTCCTTAAAGAAAATCCTTTTTTTTTTTTTTTTTTAAAGAGAGAGAGAGAGAGAGAGAGAGAGAGAGAGAGAGAGAGAGAGAGAATTTTAATATTTATTATTTAGTTTTCGGGGGACACAACATCTTTGTTGGTATGTGGTGCTGAGGATCAAACCCAGGCCGCATGCATGCCAGGCGAGCACGCTACTTCTTGAGCCACATCCCCAGCCCTCTTTAAAGAAAATCTTTTAGAATAAAAACAAAAGTTTTTATTCCCCCCTCCAACTGTCACTTTTTTCTTTTTGTCTCCTGTCTGTCCCCAACCAATTCTTCCTCGCCTTCCCTTTGAGTATTTACTTGATAAGTGATAAGCTCCAGTTTGTTCCAAGCAGCCTCAGTGGAAAGCATTCTATATCCAAAAGAACAATGATGCCATAGCCTCATTTGATGAAACTTTGGCTTTTTCAAAAGACACACAACAAATTTAGTTTTAACTTTAATTGGTTTTTAAAAATTAGTTGTTAACCAAGGCACCGTGGCATATACCTATAATCCCAGTAGCTCAGGAGGCTGAGGCAGGAAGATCACAAATTCAAATCCAACCTCAGCAACATAGTAAGGCCCTAAGCAACTCAACGAGACCCTGTCTCTAAATAAAATATAAAAAAGGGCTGAGGATGTGGGTCAGTGTTTAAGTGCCCCTGAGTTAAATCCCCAGTACAAAAAAAAAAAAAAAAGTGTCAATGAATATTAATCGTACAAATTAGCCAGCCATGATGACACATGACACATGCCTGAAATCCCAGAGACCTGGGAGGCTGAAGCAGGAAAATCACAAGTTTGAGGCCAGTCTCAGCAACTTAGCACGACCCTCAACAATTTAGTGGGTCACACTAAGCATGTTTCAAACTAAAAAAACTAAGGATTGGGGCTGTAGCTCAGTGGTAGAGCACTTGCCTAGCACATGTGAGGCACTGGGCAATCATATTAAAAATAAATAAAATAAAAGTATTATGTCCATCTACAACTATAAATAAATAAATAAGCAAACAAACAAACAAACAAATAAATAAATAAATAAGAAAAGAGGGTTAGAGATGTAGCTCACTGGGAAAATACCCCAGGGTTCAATCCCCAGTAGCAAAAAAAAAAGTACAAATTAGCGAATTTCCTAATTGACTTTTTAATTCAGAATTCACAAATAAAGCCCATTCTACAGAACTAAATGATGGCTCCTACCGGGCAACAGCAGAATGGTAGGTTTTGTAAGGTAGGAACAAGGAAAGAGAATAGTAGAAAAATAATTGGTTAACATCAGGTTACTTTGGATTACTTGTTCTACTTTTTGGTATTGGGAATGGAACTCAGGGGTGCTTACCCGTTGAACCACATCCTGGTCCTAGGTCCTATTTATTTATTTAGGTGGGGCTGGGATTGAACCCAGGGACTTAGTGCATGCTAGGCAAGCACCCTACCAACTGAGCTGTATCCTCAACCCCCTTTTTATTTTTTGAGACAGGGTCTCACTAAGTGGCTTAGGGCCTCAATAAATTGCTGAGGCTGGCTTTGAATTTGTGATTCTCCTGCTTCAGTCTCCCAAACCACTGGGATTACAGGCATGCATGGGCTATCACACTTGATTTGGATTCTTTTTTTTTTTTTTTTTTAAGAGGGGGGGGGATTTTAATATTTATTTATTTATTTTTTAGTTTTTGGCAGATACAACATCTTTGTTTGTATGTGGTGCTGAGGATCGAACCCCTGCCGCACGCATGCCAGGCGAGCGTGCTACCGCTTGAGCCACATCCCCAGCCCTGGATTCCTTGTGAGGGTAAAACCGAAGGGACTTCTTCATTATTCTGACTCAGACTTTGCTCTCATGAATAAATTGATGCATTATCACAGAAGTGGTTTAATTATCATGAAAATGGGTTTGTTATAAAAGTTAATCTGGGGGCTGGGGATGTGGCTCAAGCGGTAGTGCGCTCGCCTGGCATGCGTTTGGCCCAGGTTCGATCCTCAGCACCACATACAAACAAAGATGTTGTGTCCGACAATAACTAAAAAAAAAAAAAAAATTAAAAATTCTCTCTCTCTCTCTCTCTCTCTCTCTGTCTCTCTCCCTCTCTCTTTTAAAAAAAAAGTTAATCTGGAGCCTGTCCTTGTGTTGCCTGCCAGTAATCCCAGCAATTTGGGAGGCTGAGACTGGAGTTCAAGGCCAGCATGGACAACTTGGAGAGATCCTAAGCAATTTAGCAAGACACTGTCTCAAAATAAAAAATAAAAAGGGCTGGGGGCTAAGTGGTTAAGCATCCCTGAGTTCAATTTCCAGCACCAAAGATAAATAAATAAATAGGGCTGGGGTTGTGGCTCAGTGGTAAAGCACCCCTGGGTTCAATCCCCAGAAAAAAGAAAATAAGTGAATTTGGCCCTCTCTTGTTCCCTCTTGCCCTCTTTCCCTTCTGCCATAGGATAAGCACTCAACGTATATAGGCCTCTTGATCTTGAACTTTCCCCAAACTAATTATTGTTACCCCTTCTCTTCTATCCTAATAGATTTATAGTTAAAAAAAAAATACTTTACTATAAACTACTTTAGCAGGGGTTTGGAGGGAACAATCTAGATGTCCATGTTTAATGTGCAAGGAACTCCTGTACTTCCTAATTCTTAAAAATGACTTACATAACATTCCCTGGAAACTGTTCTCATCCAATATGTTAGCAGCCTTCTGTTGGCCTCCCCCTCATTAAAAGGCCTCAAAAGAGATTTCTTAATCTGCCTTTCTTTGCCCTTAAGGGCCACAAAGCTGCTAAAATAAATCACAATTATGCTTGTCCCAAGCCCATTACTTGGACATGATAAATCAGTGAAAAAGAGACACTCACTTTCTTCTAGGGAACTAGATATACTCAAAGGACCTGGACTCACCACAATTGCACAAATGCATTTCACCTTCTTGGATATGCCTTGCCTTTGCTGACAGTCAATATTAAAATATATTTCAAATGCAAGACCTCTATTACATTTAAAATTTTTTTTTTAGTTGTAAATGGACACAATGTCTTTATTTTATTTGTTTATTTTTATGTGTTGCTGGGGATCAAACCCAGGGCCTCAAACATGCTAGGCAAGTGCTACTACCACTGAGGCACAACCCCGGCCCCAAAACCTCTATTACATTTTAACTCAAGCTAACAGCATTAAATAATTGCCTTGGTCTTAAAACCTAAAAAGTTTTTTCTTCACCTTAACAAGTCCTTGCAATCTGAGTAGTAGGTATTCCTGATTACAGAAAGGACTTTGTTCTTTTCTGCTGTTGAAAAAAAAAAGGGGGGGGGCTGGGGTTGTGGCTCAGCAGTAGAGCACTCACAACATTCGAGGTCCTGGGTTTGACCCTCAGCACCACATAAAAATAAATAAATAAATAAAGTAATGGTATTGTGTCCAACAACAACAACAAAAATAAATAGATATTTCTTTAAAAATATTTTTTAGTTGTAGATGGATACAATATCTTTATTTATTTTATGTGATGCTGAGATTGAACCCAGAGCCTCACACATGTGAGCATGTGAGGCAGGTGCTCTACCACTGAGCTACAGCCCCAGCCTTAAAAAATAATTTTTTTAAAGGAGCTGGGCATTGTGGTGTAATTCTAGCTACTTGGGAGGCTGAGACAGGAGGATCACAAGTTGAAGGCCAGTGTCAGCAACTTAGTGATACCCTGTCTAAAATAAAATGGGCTCAGTGGTAGAACACTCCTGGGTTCAACAATTCCCAATATCAAAAACAAAATTTTTTTTTTTGAAATTGACCTTGGTCATACAGACCCAGACTAACAGAACAACTCCCTATTACCCCCTTGTAACTTGCCCTTTTAGCATCTGCTGTGCCCTCAGTCTGTGTTCTGTGGTGAAAACATCTATCCTGGTTCAGTTTTCTTCCTGGATCCCCTCTAAATGGGCTTGCTTAAACATACTGATGTGATAAACAAACAGAGGTAAATTAGCAGCATGGTTATCTTAGCCATTGCTGTCAGTTACCTTCAGACAAGTATCAAAAAACTTATGATAAATTTTGTATTTCTTTGCAGTGTATGATGTTTGTATGTATTCAAAAAGAAAAAAAAAGTTAAAAAAAGCCAAAACCACAATTCTTATCTACTGAGTAAATAAATATTGCATTTTATTCATCTTTGCTGATAATAATATCCTATGCAGGTACCAGATAAGCCCAGCATCTTTACTGCTAATGCCAACTTACTAAAAACCTAAAAATTGTTTTGCAGATTTTTTCCATATACTTCTGCTTTCACATATCTTACCCCCTTTTGTTGGGGGAGGGGAGGGAGAGGGAGAGAAAGAGAGAAAGAGGAAGGAAGGAAAGAAAGAAGGAGGGAAGAGAGGGAGGGAGGGAAAAAGGGGATGAAACCCAGGGGTGCTCAACCACTGAGATACATCCCCAGCCCATTTTAATTTTTTATTTTGAGAAAGAGTCTAGCAAAATTGCCTATGCTGGCCTCGAACTTGTGATGCTCCTGCCTCAGCACTGGGAGCCACTGGGATGACTGGCATGCAGGCCACCACATTTCCATCTTTTTTGTTAACAAAATCCTGATTTTTGCCTGGACATCTATGTTCCCACCTCCAACTGAGGCTATCCCCAGCTAAAGGGCAAGTCTTTTTTTGTTGGTACCGGGATTGAACTTGGGGCACTTTAACCACAGAGCTACATCCCCAGCACTTTTTGGTATTTTTATTTAGAGACAGGATCTCATTGAGTTATTTGCGACCTCACTAAATTGCTGAGGCTGGTTTTGAACTCACAATCTTCCTGCCTCAGACCCTGAAGCCGCTGGGATTACAGGCTTGAGACACCGTGCCAGGCAAGGATTGGATAGGCACCCTCTCCTGGGTGGGGATTAGTCCAGCCTAGACATGTGATATAGTTCTAGCCAATGAGATACAAGAGAAATCTTATATTGAAGCTTCCAAGAAAAGCTCCTACACTTCCATAAACAGACTCCCATTCTCTTTTTCTGATCAATGTTGGGTCTGAATGTTGTCCCTGGAGCTGCAGTAGCATTCTCGTAGCTGGGACAGAATCTAGTCTGGGGAATATAGAGGAAAAAAGACAGGACTCTGGGTCTTCCACAACATCACTGAATATACCAGCCAAGGGTATGCCCTGTGTCAGGAAATCTTACTCAATGAGGTAATAAATTGCACTGGTTTGTTTATTTATTTATTTGGTATCAGGGTTGGAACCCAGGGGGGCTTAAACACTGAGCAACATCCCCAGCCCTTTTCATTTTCTATTTTGAGACATGGTCTTGCTAAGTTGGTGAGGCTAGCTTTGAACTTGCAATCCTCCTGTCTCAGCCTCCGGAGTCACTAGGATTACAGGTGTGTGCCACCACACCCAGCTTGCTCTAATTTTTAGAAGCCAAGTTGAAGTTGAGAATTTTATATGTGTGTGTATATATATATATATTTCTGTTTGATTCTTTAGATTCTCTTTCCACTCCTTCCAAGAACTGGTAGGCTGGATTTGGCCAGTGGCATGCATATGCTGTAGATCAAAGTGTAGGAGCCAGGTCATGGTTCAACACTGACCACATCTTTAACCAAGGTTTAAGCTCTTGCCAGATCGCCTTTCTAGTATAGTTATGCATCTTAGTTTGTTTTATGTTTTCATAACAAAATACTGGAGGCCGGGCACTTTATAAAGAGGTTGAAGCTGGATGAGGTGGCACATGCTTGTAATGGTAGCTACTCAGGAGGCTGAGGCAGGAGGATTGCAAGTTCAAGGACTGATGGCAATATAGTAAGACCCTGTTTCAAAAATAAAATAGAAAGGTCTGAGGAATAGTTTAGTGGTAGAGCACCCCTGGGTTCAATCCCCTTGGGAATGGGAAGAAAGAAAGAAAAGAGGTTTATTTAACCCACAGTTTTGGAGCCTGAAAATCCAGATCAGGCAGCCTCAGCTATTTGGCCTCTGGTGAGTGTCCCATGGCTGTGTCACAATATGGCAGAGAAGTCGAAGGGAAAGAGCCAAGCCATGGTGTGGTCTTTATAACAACTTGTCCTTGTGAGAACTAACTCTGTAAGACCATCACTCATCCCTTTTGAGGATCATGCTTCCATGATCTAATGACTTTCCCTCAGGCCCCACATCTTAAAGGTTCTACCACCTAAACTCTGCCACAGTAGGAATGAAGCCTCCAGTACATGAACATGTGGGGGGACATGGTCAAACCCTATCTAAATCATAGCACTATCCTTCTCATCGGATCCCAATAACCACTCCTTTCCTTTACCCTGTCAAGTGTGGTGGTAGCTTTTATCTATGACCGGTTCCATTCTTTTTTTTTTTTTTTTTTAAAGAGAGAGTGAGAGAGAGAGAGAGAATTTTTTTAATATTTATTTTTTAGTTCTTGGTGGATACAACATCTTTATTGGTATGTGGTGCTGAGGATGGAACCCGGGCCGCAAGCATGCCAGGCGAGCGCGCTACCGCTTGAGCCACATCCCCAGTCCCCATCCCTTTTTGATTCCTTGAACCCTTTCTATGTATTTGTAAATAACCCCCCTTCCTCAAGGGAAATGTCTTCTTCTGAGTGTGTCATCTGTTCTTCTAGGACCCTGACTGGTATGTTGGATTACTGTCCACCTGACTGAACCTGTACTGGCTTTAAGGTCATCTTACAATCATCTTTTACATATATGGATCTGTTCCTTGGTTTCAGGCCATGAGATTTCTTACATTCTGCACAAATGGTGAATTTATTGCTTTCATCAAAATATGTACTTTTCCAATAAATCTGTCAATATTTTTATTGATTTCAACTATAAATTTTGGGTTGCTCACGCTTATGGGAAAACAACAAGGAGAAACAGATCCCCAAATATCTTTGGATTCATGACTTTTACATGCCTATAAGTGTCTTCTAAAGAAGCCTTCTGAGATGCCCCAGATGAAAACAGATCAACTAGGGTTTGATGATGACATTTTAGATATGACATCAATGACATGATCCATGAAAGAGAATGGACAAACTGTGCTAGGTGTGGTCATGGTGGTAGAAACCTGTAATTCCAGCTAGGCTGAGGAAGAAGTATCACAAATTCAAGGCCAGCCTGGGCAAGACCTTGTCTCAAAGTAAAAAATAAAAAGGGCTGGGGACATACCTCAGTGGTAGAGCACTTGCCTATCATGTGTGAAGCTCTAAGTGTAATACCTAGTACTGTTAAGGAAAAAGAAAGAGAATTTTTAATATTTATTTTTTAGTTTTCGGCGGACATAACATCTTTGTTTGTATGTGGTGCTGAGGATCGAACCCGGGCTACATGTATGCCAGGCGAGCACGCTACTGCTTTGAGCCACATCCCCAGCCCCATAATCCAATTTTTAAAATATTTTTTATTTTAATTTTTTAGTTGTAATTGGACACAACCCCTTTATTTTATTTTATTTTATTTATTTATTATTATGTGGTGCTGAGGATTGAACCCAGGGCCTCGCACATGCTCTACTGCTGAGCCACAACCCCAGCCCCAACAATCTGATTTTTAAAAAGTCCAAAGACTTTAACAGACACCTCCCCTAAACAGATGGCAAATAAGCATATGAAAAGATGCTCCACAATATATGTCATAGGGAAATGCCAATTAAAACAATAATAATACCACTACATACCTATTAGAATGGCCAAGATCCAGAATACTGACACTACCAAATGCTAGCAAAGATGCGGAGTTCATTCACTGCGGCTGGAAATGCAAAATGGTACTGTTACTTTAGAAGATATTTTGGCAGTTTCTTTTCTTTAGTTTTTTCTTTTTTGGGGGAGTGTGTGGGTGGGGGGAATGAGGATTTAACCCAGGAGCAATTTACCAATAAGCTACATTCCCAGTCCTTTTTTTAAAAAATTTGAGAAAGGGTCTCCTAAGTTGCTTGGGGGCCTTGCTAAGTTGCTGAGGCTGACATTGAACTTGCAATCCTTCTGTCCCAGTCTTCTGAGCTGATGGGGTTACAGGTGTGCACCACAGCTTCATTCTTCTTTCTTTCTCCTTTTTTCTTTCTTCTCTTCTTCTCTTCTCTATTCTCTCTTCTTCTTCTTCTTCTTCTCCTCCTCATCCTCCTTCTTTTTCTTCTTTTGTACTAGGAATTGAATTCAAAGGTGCTTTACCCCTGAACTACATCTCCAGTTCTTTTTATTTTTAATTTTGAGACAGAGTCTCACCCAGTTGCTAAGGCTGGCCTCAAACTTGTAATCCTTCTACCTTAGCTTCTTGAGTTGCTGGGACGTTTGGTAGTTTCTTATAAAACAAAACACACTCTTCCCATACAATCCAGCAACTATATTATTATTTCATCCAGATGAAAAAATATTGAGGGCTGGGGATGTGGCTCAAGCGGTAGCGCGCTCGCTTGGCATGCCTGCAGCCCGGGTTCGATCCTCAGCACCACATACCAACAAAGATGTTGTGTCTGCCGAGAACTAAAAAATAAATATTAAAAATTCTCTCTAAAAAAAAAAAAGAAAAAGAAAAAATATTGATCATATAAATAGAAATGTATGTTCAGTGATGTACAGAAATACCACCATATGCAAAATAGGATATGCCTTTGTCATCGAAGAGTTGTTAAAAGTTTTCATACCTCAGATTTGAAATAGCCTGTCCTTTAATGTAACTGGATGTACACTTAATAGGTCAAACAGAAAAGAAAGTCTGTGAATCCCCTCAGACATAATAAGACTTTCACTATACATTCAGCTAAGGTGGGAGGGAAAAATGACGAAATAGGATTTTGAAAATTAAATTGGTTAAGTAACCTGATTCAAGCAGCCTAGATCTTGCCCAAAGTCCCTGCAAGTACAAGATGCATATTATCAAAGGGCCAAGACTTTTTCATCTTGAAATATTCATAGATTGGCCCACGACACTTCCCCACTATACTCCCTGGGGAACCAACTTAAAAGAAATCACATATTAAATGACAGTCTACTAAATTACTGCAAAGCATTTTTAAAGAAGTGTGTCAAGGGCTTCTGTCCCCAAGTCCTGCTGTAGCAAATGCTGTTGTCACCCCTTTGCCCCTGAACCCTTTTACCACTTCTGCTCTGTTATTCTCCAGCTTCTGGGCCTTTTGATTCTTTTCCTTTTCACTCCTTTTCTCTCTTTTTTCTTAGTGCTGGGGACTGAACCCAGGGCCTCATGCACTGAACTCTGTTTCCAGTGGCTTTTGTAGCCTTGGGCTACTTTGCTTTGCACACCAACACGAAGAGGAAGCTGGGATTGCCTGAGAATTTATGGGCCCAGCCTCCCAGTGTCCAGGCCCAACTTCCTTGTTCAAAACGGAACAAACTCTGAAGCATAATAATCCCTTAAAAGCTCCCCCAACCACAATCAGACTGAAGTTAGGACTTGGCTAACATCATGTCCTTACTTGGTTTCTTCCCTTCTTCTACTTCTTTTCCCCATTCCTTTAATTGTGTCTCTTAGGAGCACTTCCTTACCAAATCATTTACACATTACTGCTGTCTCAATATTTGCTTTCAAGAACCAAACCTAAGAAACCAACCATCCCAGGTAAACCTTGCTGCTGTGTAGCCTAATGCTGGTATATACATCAAAGTTCTCCAGGAAGGAAAAAAAAAAAAAGGATTTCGTTGAAACTATACTATAGGGATCTCTGACCTTGACTCCATCACTGCAAAAGGACTTTTGTTCCCATATGGGGAGCGGGGAGTGTAGAGGCAGCACAGTGTGCTTACAGCTTTGCCCCTAAAAAGCAAAAAACAAAACAAAAACCAAGAGCAGCTGTTATTTGTGCTTCGTGAGGCGCAGTCACCAGGGGCTGTCCGTTTGCCTTTACTCTTCCTTATTGCTGTGGATGATCCCAGATCTTTATTTCAACTTCCAATTTGATTGAAGAGAATTTGCAACCTCAAAACAAAGATATTTTTGCCAGCCCAACAAGTTTGTGAAAAACCGCTGTATCCTATAGTGTTGGCCACCCACTTGGTTATAATTCTTATTTTTCACTCATCACCTCATCACAAAAAAAAAGAAAGAAAGAAAGAAAATGATGCTTTGCTTTGACTGACACACACCAGCATGCTAAGAACTTTGACATTTCTGCCTGTGTGTGCATGTGTGTGGTACTGGGGGTTGAACCCAGAGGTGCTGTACCACTGAACTATATCCCCAGTCCTTTTTATTTTTCATTTTAATACAGGATCTCACTGAGTTTCTGAGGGTCTTGCTAAGTTGGTAACACTGGCCTCAAACTTGTGATCCTCCTGCCTCAGCCTCCTGAGTCACCTGCATTATAGTTGTGCACCACTGAGCCAGGCTATACATCTTTTCTTAGTGGCTGTGTTCACATAGGACTTACAGTTCTTGGATTCCATGACATGAAATGTAGACATTTTCATATAACAAAAGCTGAAAGAATTAATTCTTATCAGACTTGCACTATAAGAAGTGCTAAAGCTTGCTCATCAGGCTGAAGGGCAAGGATAATACAGAAAAACTTGCATCCACAGGAAAGAATAAAAAACATCATATATGGGTAATATAAAGCACTGTATTATTTGATATTTTCTTTAAAAGATACCTAACTATTTCAAGCAAAAATAGCAACTAATTATGATAGGGTTTAAAACATGTGAGAGTAAAACATGTGACAATAATAGCATTGCATAAGGGAGTGTAAATGAAATTTTTTGTTGTTGTTACTGAGGATGAACCCAGGATACAGAGTATTGAACTCAGAGGCACTCTACCACTCAGCTACATCCCCACCCCTTTTTATGGTTTATTTTGAGACAGGGTTTCATTAAATTGCTGAGACTGGTCTCAAAATTGCAATCCTTCTGCCTCAGTCTCCTGAGCCACTGGAATTACAGGCATGTACCACTGTGCCTGAAATGGAATTATTATTCTTTTTACTTACTTATTTATTTGTTTTGTTTGTTTGTTTGTTTTTCTGTGTGTGATATTGGGGATTGAACTCAGGAGTGCTGTATTACTGATCTACATCCCCAGCCCTTTAAAAAAATTTTTAAGATACACCCTCCACCCCGCCTTTTTATTTTGAGATATGAGTCTTTTCTTTTTCTTTCTCTCTCTCTTTCTTTCTTTCTTTCTTTTCTTTTCTTTTCTTTTTTCTTTTTTTTTTTTTTGTGAGACAGTGTCTCCCTAAGTTGCTGCAGCTGGCTTCAAACTTGCAACCCTCCTGCTTCAGCCTCTTGAGTACCTGCGATTACCTGGAAGAATCATTCTTTTTTTAGATTATAGATTTTATGGAAGTTGATATAAATTAATTGTAAGTAGCATGTGATAAATTAAGGGTTAATACTATAATCACTTATTGTTAAACTGATAATATTATATAAAGAGTTGGAGCTAAAAAACCAATAGAGAAAATAAAATGAACTCTTAAAATATTTGATAAGTTGAAAGGAGGAAAAGGACAATAAAAAAATGTGGTGCAAGTGAAAAACAAATATCAAGTGGTAGATTTAAACACAATCATATCAATTGTTGCATTAAATGTAAGTGGTTCAAACGCTTAAATTAAAGGACAGAAGATTATCAAACTAGATAACAATAATCCAAATCTATTCTGTCTTAAGGAACTTATTTTAAATATATAGAGGCAGATAAAGTGAAAATAAAGTATGTTATATAGGCCTAATACAGTAAATAAAGAAATATAAAAGAATGAGAACAAATAAGAAATCAGGTGTGGCTGTATTTATATCAAATAAAGTAAGCTTCAAGATAAGGAGAGAGTTTTGATATTGATAAAAGGGTCAATTCACCAAGAAGACTTAACAATTATTGTGTACAATTATTAACTGTACTAGTTTTCTAGGGTTGCTATTACAAAGTACCACAGACTGGGTGGCTTCATTAACAGAAATTTATTTTCTCACAGTGTAGACATTTGAGACGGTGAAATTGGCAGGGTTGGTTCCCCCCGAAGGCCACCTTCTCCCTGTACCTTCAAATCTTTTCCCCTCTGTTGTTGTCTGTGTCCAGATTTCTTCTTCTTATAAGGATACAATTTTCCCCCCAGTACTGGGATTGAATCCAGGGGTGCTCTACCACTGAGCTACATCCCCAGGCCTTTCAGTTTTTTATTTTGAGACAGGGTCTTGCTAAGTTGCCCCAGAATGGCCTTGAACACGCAATCTTCCTGTCTTGGCTCCTGAGTCTGAGTTTACAGGCATACACCACAGTGCTCAGCTTCATGTTAAACTTAATTCCCTCTGTAAAGACCTTTTCTCCAAATATAGTACAAATGTACTTGGATTTAGGACTTCAGGAATTTTGAGGGAGGGCAGTATTCAGTCCATAACAGTAGTGGAGCTTCAAAATACTTGAGGCAGAGGGGTTGGAGGTGTGGCAAAGTGGTAGAGCACTTATCTAGCATGTGCAAAGCCCTGAGTTCAATTCCTCACCACCACTAAGACAAAATAGACAAACAAATAAATAAACAATAACAAAAACCCCACAAGATATGGGGTTTTGTCCCATGTGAGGCAAAAACTAACAAAACTAAAGAGATAACCAGACAATTCCAGACCTGTGATTGGAGATGTCAACATCTGTCAGTAAGTGATAGATCAAGGAAACAATAATCAGTAAGGATACAGAAGACTTGCAGAACCACAATTAACCAGCTGTTAGGTTCAGATATGAGGTGTCCCCCAAAAGCTCTTTTGTTGATGCAGGAATTTTCAGAGAGGAAATTATTGGATTGTGAAAGCTGGAACCTCATCAGTCCCTCTTAAGTTTAAATGGACTGGGTGGCAAATGTAGGCAGGTAGGATGTGGCTAGAGGAGGTGGGTCACTGGGGTGTGCCCTAGAAGGGCTCATCTTTTCTGTGGCCTCTTGTCCCCTCCTTCCTCCCTGCTTCCTGGCTGTCATGAACAAAGCAGTGTTCCTCCACCACACCCTTCCTCCATGATGCTCTGCCTCACCTTGGGCCCAGAGCAATGGACTTGGCTCACCATGGACTGAACCTCTGAAACCATGAGCCAAAATAAACTTTCTCTCCTCTAAGTTGTTCTTGTCAGGTATTTTGGTCAGAGCAACACAAAGCTAACACAGCCTACTTGACATTTATAAAAAAAAAATATGCTCAATAATTGTAGAATGTACTCTTTTTCAAAGACAAATGAGTCAATATGCTGAACTACAAATGAGTCAATAAATATTAAAGGATTAACATTTTATAGATTATATTCAAAGACCATCATGAAATTATAGTTTCAAATAATAGCACACATCTAGAAAAGCCCCAAGTATTTGGAAGCTAAATAACATACTACTAAATAACTAATGGGTCAAAGAAGAAATCACAAGGAAAACTTAAATATCTCAAACTAGCATGGTAGCTCATGCCTGTACGTTCAGCTACTTGGGAGGCTGAGGCAAAAGGATCACAAATTCAAGACCAGCTTAGACAACTTAGTGAGACACTGTCTCAAAATAAAATAAAAAGGGCTAGGGATGCAGCTCAGTGTTTCCCTAACATTCATGAAGCCCTGAATTCAATCCCCAATACTGGAAAAAAAAAAAAAAACACTTGAACTAAAAGATAATGATAATATATTATGCCCGTATTATGGAATGCAGGTAAAGCTGATTTTAGAAAGAGGTTTATAGCTTTAAATGATTATGCTATAAAAGTTTCAAATTAATGAATTTGGTATTTCACCTCAAGTAGCTAGAAAAAGAAAAATAAATTCAAAGTGACAGGGGGAAAGGAAATAATAAAAGCAAGGGCAGAAATCAGTGAAATAAAAATCCCAATAAGATTAGGGAAAATAAAATTTGGTTCTTTGAAGATTAATAAAATTCATAAACCCTAGCAAGACTTAGAAAGAGAGAGAGAAGTGAGGGGTGGGGAGGGAGAAAAATAAAAGTAGGACCAGCACAAATGCTCTTCAGTGGTTCTTTGTACTGTTATTGCAATGTTTCTGTATGTTTGAAATTATATAAAAATAAAAATTTAAACAAAATGGGCGAAATGTGCAAACCAATACTATGATAGGCCTCCAATTTTGATCAAAGAGATTATCTTTTTCTGCTAAGATGAAGACAGGAGTGGGAGAAGCGTGGGAAGGAATTATGGTTGAAGAATTAAGAGGGCTGGGTCCTTAGATGCACCCCAGCCATGGCCGGGACTGATTTCGTTCCAGTGCACAGCCTTCTGACCTGGATGCCTACATCAGCCAGGTGCTGCCCTTGCCACGTGGAGTTTTCTGAGCTGCATTAGGGTTCCATGCCATTTGCATTCTCTCCTTGAAGTTTCTTAACTTAATGCTTAAGTTGCTTCTGCAGATCTAATCTAAACATCATGGAAAGCCAAATTTTTTTTTCTCCTACAATATTATGGAGGGAGAGGATTAAGTTTTACAGGGGGAGAAGGCAGGCATTTAAATTTAGACATTGTGGATGAAAGCAAGTCTCATGTTGCATTGGAATCAGAGACAAGGCAGAGCCACTTCTTTATTCTAAAAACCAACAGCTGCTCAGAGACGAGCAGATTGAACCACTTCCTCCCTGCTCAGAAATTCTGGGAGTACACACACACTCACACACACACACATGCACACTTACATACACATATGGTTAGAAGAACAAAGAAAAGGAGCAAAGAGAAAAATAATTCATTAATGATGTCACTTGCAACTTCAGAACACAGTTCTGTATCCCATATCACCTGATTTCCTGCAAGGTCACCCACTTTATGAGTCCAGGCAACTCCATCAAAGCAAGAAGTTAAGGATTATATTGCACATAAGCATCAATCAATGAATCAAGATGAAGTGGTTAGTGGAGAAAAAAGAAAACTTTTTTTTAATGAAATATCTCAAACATGCACAGAAGAATAGTGTGACAGACCACTCATATACCCACCACCCAGACTCAACAATCCTGTTCCACTGAGTGGGAAAGAATTATGAAAGAGGAAGTCTGCAGTAGGATCTACAGCAGGGCAGAGTTAAATTTAGCTTTACTGGGAGCTTGCTTCGACTTGATTAGTCAGCTAATCAAAGCTCTTTGTTTAATTCATTTTCCTTATCAGTAAAGAAAGGCTATTCACGACTCACCAGCTGCAGCAAGTTTCATAGGTCGTGGTCACATACTTAGGCCCTGTTCAAGATCCTTTGTTTTAGTTGATCCCTTTTTAATCAAGAGAAAAAAGAAGGCTTTGTATTATTTTCTACATTTTTCAACAAAAGCGAGACTTACATTTTCTAATTCTATAATCTGCTGTGTTTAAGACGGTGAACAGGACATCCACATGGAGACGATCATTGGGCAAATAGATCCATAAACTGGATCACAAGGGAGAGTTCTGGGATTGGAGGTCTCGTAGAGGTGACAGTTCAATAGTCTGCACCAGGTGTGGTGGTGCACACTGTAATCCCAGCAATTCAGGAGGCTGAGGCAAGAGGATCACAAGTTTAGGGCCAGTCTCAGAAACTTAGTGAGACCCATCTCAAAATAAAAAAACAAAAAGGTCTGGGAATGTAGTAGTAGTAGTAAAGCATCCCTGGGTTCAAACCCCACTTTGGAGACTGGAAAAAAAAGTGCAGAAGGGGAGTAAGGCCTAGGTAAGGCCCTGGGACACCCCCAGTCAGGTTAGAGGAGGGCCGTGAAAGAACTAGACCACGGAACACATGGTCCTGGGAGAAAAGGGGAACTAAAGAGGCTAATCAGAGAGAGAGAGAGAGAGAGAGAGTAAAAGTACTGAAGTCTCTCGATATGAGGCAGGAGAAGAATTGGCACAGCTGGGTGTAGTGGCATATGTCTTTAATCCCAGTGACTCAGGAGGCTGAGGCAGGAGGATTTCAAATTCAAAGTTAGCCTCATAAACTTGGTGAAGCTCTAAGCCATTTAGTGAGAACCTGTCTTAAATTAAAAGATAAAAAGGGTTGGAGAGTGGTTCAGCACACCTGGATTCAATCCCTAATACCAAAAACAAACAAAAAACCAAACTCGAGAAGAGCTTGGCACAAACAGGATGAGACAGAGGTAAAAATCTAATTTCTTCCAGCTTGCCTCACCCTTCCCCACTTGCCTGGGGCCAGGTCCTTTCTACTCTGGAATCTCTTCCTTCCAATCCTTTTTTTTTTTTTTTTGCAGCATTGGGGATTGAAATTCAACCCAGTAGTGCTGTACCACTGAGCTGCATCCCCAGCCCTTCTTATTTTTTATTTATTTATTTTTATTTATTTTTTTATTTGTTCTGATTAGTTATGCATGACAGTAGAATGCATTCTGACACATCACACATGAATGGAGTATAACTTCTCATTCTTCTGGTTGTATATGATGAAGGATCACACCAGTTGTGTAGTCATATATGCACATAGGATATTAATGTCTGATTCATTCTACTATCCTTCCTATCTCCATACCCTCTCCCCTCTGCCTAATCCAAAGTACCTCTATTCTTCCCCAGCACCCTCACCCCTTTATTGTGAATTAGCATCACATATCAAGAGAAAACATTCTGCCTTTGATATTTGGGGAGTGGCTTATTTTGCTTAGCATATTCCCCAGATCCATCCATTTACTGGCAAATGCCATAATCTCATTCTTCTTTAAGGCTGAGTAATATCCCATTGTGTATATATACCATATTTTCTTTATCCATTCATCTTTTGAAGGGCACTAAGGTTGGTTCCATAGTTTAGCTATTGTGAATTGAGCTATTATAAACCTTGATGTGGCTGCATCAATGTAGTAGGCTTATTTTAAGTCCTTTGGTATAAACCAAGGAGTAAGATAGCTGGATCAAATAGTGGTTCCATTCCACGTTTTCTGAAGACTCTCCATACTATTTTCCATAGTGGTTGCACCAATTTGCAGTCCCACCAGCAATGTATGAGTGTACCTTTGCCCCCACATCCTCACCAACATTTATTGTTGCTAACATTCTTGATAATTGCTGTTTAGACTGGAGTGAGATAAAAATCTTACAGTAGTTTTGATTTGCATTTCGCTAATTGCTAGAGATGCTGAATATTTTTTTCATATATTTATTGATCAATTGTATTACTTCTATGAAGTGTCTGTTCAGTTCCTTTGTCCATTTATTGATTGGGTTACTTGTTTTTTGGTGTCCAGATTTTTGTGTTCTTTGTATATATTAGCAATAACAAAGCAATCTAAATGCTATGTTATACTAACATAACAAGTTGTGCTTTATAGGCTGCTATGAGATTGCATAGTTGAAATCCCCAGTATAGAGTAGTGTCATGGAAGACTTCCAGATTAAATGATATTTGGATTGAGAGCTGAAGAATTAGTAAAGATAAAAACAGTGGGGAGAGAAGATATTCTAAGCAGAGGAAAGTCAAAGATCCAAATGATGTATGTTCTTCCAAATAATTTTGCTCTAAGTTTCTAAGGCATTTTATGCACAAAAACAGTAGGATCTAAGTACTATCCTTAGGGAAAAAAAATGAGAAAAAGTGACTCAAATAATTTTCCATAGAACTTAATTCTCTTCCAGAACCCTAGTTGAGGAAAGTAAGGAGAAGAGCATGATGTGTTTGCTTTTGAGGCATTTGATTTGTTGGTGGTTCTTTTGTTATTGAACCACTCTTCTCCTCTTACTTTGATACCATACCCTTCTGGATGTCATGCCTCTGATCATTTCTCATTAGACTACTTCAGCCATTCTTTCTCTTCTGGCCACACAGAAGTTTTGTTCCTCTGACTCTGTCAACCCTCTCACTTCTCACTCTACTTACCCCAGATGGCCTGGTTCATACCTTTTTTTATAGATGGGTGGAAGTAGCGAAAGCTTCTCAATATGTAGAGCTAGCCAAAGATCTGCAGCTAGAAAACTCAACTCCTCCAGATTTGACTGAGAGAGCAAGGGCCAGAGAAAGCCATGCATTTCCCCCCACATCCTCTCAACCTGTGCTTTAAGTTTTTATTCTTATTTAGGGACCTTCCTCTTATAGAGAGGAAAGGTTCATCTTGGCTCACAGTTTCAGAGGTTTCAGTCTATGTTGCTGGGCCCTTTTGCTTTGGGAGCACGTAGCAGAGGAGGCCTGTTTAACTCATGGCAACCCAGAAGCAGAAAAAAGCCCTCTTTATTTTTTTTGAGACAGGGTCTCACTAAGTTGCTTAGGGCCTTACTAAGTTGCTGAGGCTGGCCTTGAACTTGCAATCCTCCAGCCTCAGCCTCCCAAGTTGCTGGGATTATAGGCATGTGTCATTACTCCTGGTTCCTCCAATCCTTTTATCATCTCCTTCTCCCACACTCCTCCTGGACCAGCTAATTTCTACTCATCTGCTACACCTCAGCCTAAAAATCTCTTCTCTGGCTTCCAGTCAGATCAGAGTCCACTGTATACACTCTGTACTTTTCCTCCATCAATCATCTCAGTTGTCATTTTGTATTTTTACAACTCTGACTCAACAGACTACCTCAGTGTCTGGCCCAAGTTGTGCTCTATAAAGATATTCTGAATTAAGGAGTGACTGAATGAATGATATACAAATGAATGAAAGTGAGAAGATTCTGACACATTCCCAGTACCCAGGTACTCTTTCTGGAACTCCTCAGAAGATCCATTTTATCACCTACAGTTCCCACCAACAACCCTGGGTGGCGCCAACTGCCACCTTCCCCTGCTGCTGCCCCCCGTGGCCCGTTCATCCAGGGGTCTCTCTGGCTTCCTCCTCTCCAACCTCAGCTCAGCTTGCTGGAGATCACTGGCCATCTTAGTGAAAGCTGTTTCCAGGGATGGATGAGGGAGGAAGCCAGACTGGAACCTGTGGGAGGTGAGGAAAAGAAGACCGTAGATCCAGACGGCTTTTTTACAAGTTTGACTTCGAAAGGGAGGAGAGATTAGGATGATGGCTGCAAGGAGATTTGGGGTCAAAGTAGTTCTTTTTAAATTTCAAGAGAGATTTAAACATGCTTGAATGTCAGCAGGAAGGTTCCAGTTAGGAGGGAGAGGTTGAATAAACAGGAGTGAGAAAGAATCCTGAGAGGAGAGGAGGTGCCTCTAATGAGCACTTAAATGTTAGCATGAGCTTCTTTCTGGTTCTTACTGCCTTGGAGTTGGCTGAGGCCCCAGACAAGTGGGCAGCCCCTCCCCAATTTCAGGATGCTAGACCACCTAAGCAGGATCTGGAAGGGAAACAGCTGAGAGCTCGGTTTGAGTCACTATCTTGACCACCCACCTCCAGCTTGTAAAGAGGCTGGATCAGCAGCCATGAGAGAGACACAGAGACAATAAAGTCAATTTCTTTAGGAGAGACTTGGATGGTGGGGCTCATCCCCTAGCCACCCTTGTGAGAGGCATGCTTAGGATGTTCCTCAAATCACTGGGGAGGAGGGCACCTGGAGAACATGAAGGGTGGTGCCTAGACCCAGGGAGTCCCACGGTGTCACACCCACACCTGGAGATTTACAGAGATGACGCGGTTGTGGCTTCCTGTCACAGCCCACTGGCTTTGAAAAGGGATCTGCTTGAGAGATGGGTGAAGATCAATCAAATGCATGCATTTCCCATGGAGCAGATGTGGACCATAAGTGCGGGAGAGAGTGGGGCTGGAAGTTGATCCGGAGCATTTGTTTCTTACCTAGGGCGATTTTACACCCAGGGAGACATTTTGCAATGTCCAAAGACATTTTTGATGATCATGAATAGGAAGTACTACTAACGGGTCATCCAGTGGGCAGAGGCCAGGGAGGCTGCCAGATATTCTCCAGTACACAGGACAGGGCAGTGGAGAGGGGAGGAGAGTGTAGGGTTTGTGTCAGTAAGCTAAAAGAATCCTTTTTTTTTTTTTAAAAAAAAAAGTATTTATGTTTTAGTTATAGATGGACACAATATCTTTATTTTATATTTATGTGATGCTGAGGATCGAACCCAGTGCCTCATGCATGTTAGGCGAGCGCTCTGCCTGTGAGCCACAATCCCAGCCCCCTGAAAGAAAGAGTCCTTGAATGACGGGAACTTTTTCATGGCATATAGGCTCATCTTCGGCTGGAAGTGGGGATGGGAGGACCCTGGGGGCTTGAGAAAACAAAGAATTGAAATAGTCATTTTTAGTAGTAGTAGGGGAGCTAGATGACATGTGGTAGGGCTGCCAAAGTGTAGTGATGACCACAGACAACATGTGAGAGAATGGAGGGTTTGGGGAGGTGGAGCCAGGACCGATTTCTGAAGATCATCTGGGGAGGGACCTTCTATGGGACCTCATTGCAAAACCTCTGTGTACTGGTGTTTATCACCCAGGACCCTCAGCCTAGCACGGCTAAAACTGGAGTGCCACTAAGGGTTCTCTCTGTTAATAGTTTCATCTTCTCTTGTTGAAGGTCTGAGTTGTCACTAGTCCAACTTCGGCATCCCTCACTAGCCCACATCAGATGAGTCAGTTCCTTGATTAGTGCTAACACAGTCACTGCAGGGGACCCTCAGCCTCCTTTCCTTCATTTCTGCCTTTCCAAAAGGGGAGACCTTCTGATTTGCATCTCATCAGTGACATTGAGCATAGCTCTAGCTCTGCATGTTCTCAACTGCTCCTGCATAAGTCGAGATGCAGCCGTGGGTGCCTTCTAAGGAAATGGAACAGCTTGATGTTGGGGTGGCAAGCAATAGACACTGAACCTCATCACAAGGAAAACTAGCTGGAAGAATGCGGAGTCCGTCATAAAATTAAAGAACCTGATTTAGAAAGAACAGGGGAGGTCCCAAGGACCCAGAACCAGGAGTTGACAGTCCTGTCTGGCCACGTACAGGGACATGCTAGCTCCAATTTCTCTGCCTTTGCTTCTTTCCATTAGTATGCCTAGATGGGTCAGTGCTAAGCCCACCCCACTTCCCCAGAGAGGACAGACAGAGCTTTGGATTCCTATAGATAATCAGAATGCCGTTCCCAGAATCCAGGGAAATAGAAGCAGGACTAAGAAAACAAATGTACGGGAAGCTCACGAACCTCTTTGACTTTATCAAAAGAATTATAGAATGCTTGTCTCCTGGAAGACCTCCTACCATTTCCTATAGTCTCCTTCCTCCACAATGGAATTAAAAAAAATTAACCCATTTTTTTCATAGCTATAATGAAATACCTGAGTCTGTCTGGTTACTTTATAAAGAAAAAAAGTTTATTTGGCTCATGGTTGTGGAGGTTCAAGAGCAGGGATGCCAACAATGCTTGGGCTCTGGGGAGGACCACGTGGAGGATGGTATCAGTGGTAAGAGTGCATAAGATGGGGAAGAAGAGATCACAAAGACAAACAGGAACCAAGAGACTGGGGTGTGGCCAGCCTTGTTCTTTTATGATAACCCTCTCTCAAGAACCAACTGAAGGTCTCACAGAACTTCCTTAATCCCATCGAAGAGCAGTACCTCCAATGACCTAGTGGCCTTCCATTAGGTCCCACCTCTTCTTTTAACATTGCCACACTGGGGACTAAGCTTCCCACACATGAACCTTTAGAAGATAAACTACCTCCACCACAGCAGGAGATCACTAAACTCTGAGTTTTAGACACCTTGGACGAAATCAGGACTGCACAATAGTTTCAAAGGCTCACTGCATCCTTGGTCTAGAATCCCTCCTTCGGTAGCCTGTCAACTGCAGGTGACCAGCAGTTTAACTCTTTAACACTCTCTGATAAGCAGGACCCTAAGCCTCTTCTTAACCTTGTTGTTTCTTTCTTTCTTTTTTTTTTTTTTCCTCTAAAAGGGCAAGACACTATTTTAGTCACTGTTTTGCAGGGAGAAAAAAATGCTGTTTGTCCTTATGATTCATTTTGGTGGTTTTTGGGTGATGTTGTATTGATTCATGACAACTCACTCAGCATCTGGTATGAATTAAGTGGGACTTTCTCTTGGTGGCAGTAAAACGAAGATCTTAAACAAGGCTAACATTAAGCAGAGGCCTGGTGGGAATTTAGGAGTTTGAGCAATCTTTAGGGCCTGAGAGTCAGTTCAGTCAGATGCTGTACCGTCTCAGCAAAGTTAGCCATAAGCGACATGCGGCTGCAGGGTGGTGCTGCTTGTGACATAATGTCTGCTTCTCACTGTCACATGGATGACTCCTTGCAGGTCAAATAGCTTCCCATAATGAGGTGGTATACTCTGCAGCCATTATCTCAATTAGACAAATGGAGAAACTGAGGCAGGAAGTTGTGATGAATTTCACATCAGGAGCCAGATTTTCTCTGGTTTATTCCAGGAAGTCTTCCACAGAATCCCAGAGGACATTCAGTGGTTTTTAATGAGGGATGATTTTGCCAACCTGAGGGACACAGGGCAATGTCTGGACACATTTTTGGTTGCCACAGCTTGGGAGGTGCAGCTGGCGCCTAGTTTTGTGTAGAGGGCAGGGCTGCTGCTGGTCATCCTGTAACTCAAACATCAAGAATTATTAAGCCCACAGGTCAAGAGTGCTGGGATTGGCAAACCTTGCTCTAATCCAAACTGACCCCAAATCCCAAGTGATGTGATGATTGTCAGGCTACTAACTGACTTAATGGAAAGGTCTACCTACAGTGAAAACATGAAAAATGATGTGATTTTATTCTGTTTAAAAAGAATATGTGTCTTGCCTAGACCTCAGTCTCTAAACACCATTCTCCACTAAAAGGAACCAGGGCTCCTGAGCAATGGCTGAACCAGGCCTGGAACCAATGAATGACGAAGGCATCAGAGACCACAGGGCTCTGTCAAAAGGACACAGGGAGCTGGGTGCAGTGGAGCATGCCTGCCATCCCAGTGGCTCAGGAGGCTGAGGCAGGAGGATCATAGGTTCAAAGCCAGACTTAGCAATTCAGCAGGGCCCTAAGCAACTTAATGAGATCCTGTCTCAAAATAAAAAAAATACAAAGGATGTGGCTCGGTGGTTAAGTGCCCTGGGGTACAATCCTTGGTAGCAGAGAGAGAGAGAGAGAGAGAAAGGACACAGAAGCCAACATGAAGGGGTTGTCTCTGGCCAAACACAGAATGATTTGAGAAGCAAGAATAATGCAACTATGTTTTAAAATCCAAGTCTGCAAATTGAAAGAGGAGCTTGTGATAAAAAGGTGAAAAGCTACCTCAGAATCATATAACCTGTAGACTGTTTCCTTTATTAAAAAATAATGCTTCAATTACCTTTTTGTTTTTATTTTTTGGTACTGGGGATTAAACCAGAGGCACTTTACCACTGAGCCACATCCCCACACCTTTTTATTCTTATTTTTGAGATAGGGTCTTGCTAAGTTGCCCAGGTTTGGCTTCAAACTTATGATTCTCCTGCCTCAGCTTCCACAGGAGCTAGGGTGACAGGTGTGTACCACCATGCTTGGTTCCTTTTTAAACATAGGTAGTCTCATTTTTCTTCAGTATTATCAACAATGGAGGGAGTGAAGCCTGTATTGCCTCTGTTGAGCTTGTGTGATTAACTTCTCTAGAAAGAAAACCAGAACGAGGATGCGCATTGATCACGTAATCACTGTCAAATCATGATTGAACACATACTCTGGGGTAGTTGCAGGGCTGGTGTGGGAAAGAGAAAGAAAGAGCCAGATCTGGGAGAACAGATGATTGCAGCACAGATGGACACTCCATGATAGGCTGCTTCAATTGGAATCTTCCCTTTATAACTGAAAACCCAACTCAAATAAATTTAAACAATGAAGAGAAATTATACACTCATATAGTCAAGAAGCCAGATAGTGCTACTCAAAATATGGGCCTCAGACTCAATGGCCCACAAACTGTTTTTCCTCCACAATGAGAAAACTCCATTGTTGAAATATCCATTGCATGATCATCTTTCTATAAACTTCCTTTCCTCCATTGTTGATAATGCTAAAGAACAGTGAAAATACCTTCATTTAAGAGATGATGGGAGTGGATTAGGCAGAGGGGAGTGAAGGGAGGAGAGGGGGGTATGGAGGTGGAAAAGATGGTGGAATGAGACAGACATTATTACCTTATGTACATGTAGGATTGCACAAATGGTGTGACTCTGCATTGTGTACAACCGAGAAATGAAAAGTTGTGCTCTATTTGTGTATGATGAGTTGAAATGCATTCTGCTGTCATGTATAACTAATTGGAACAAAAGAAGAAAAGAGGTGATGAGAGTACATTTTTTTTTTCATATGGGAAATCTCTACAAGCCTTATAATTCAATTTTACCGTAATTTATGGAAGTATTAGTCAAGAAAATAACAACAGAAAGACTGGAAATAAAAAATAAAATCACTATTATCACAAATAGTTTAAAAAACAGTGGTCCAGGGTGGTCGGGCTGCCATTAGAATCCTCTGATGAGCTTTGACAACTCCTAATGTGGGGCTCCTTCCCAGAGATTTTGGTTTTATAGGCCTGGTGTGGGGCTGAGGCATGGCTGTTTTTGGAAGCTGATCAGGTTCTTGTAATGTGTAGCCAGAGCTGAGAACAAATGGTCTGGATTCAGGGTGCCCTCAGAGAAGCCTTGGTCCAATGGTCAGGAATGTCATCAAGGCCCAGTGTTCTCATCACACTAAATGATTATACTAGAAAAGAAGAAAGATCTCAAATCAATGCTCAGCCTCTACCTTAAGAAACTAGAAGAAAAAGAGCAAATTAAATATAAGGTAAGCAAACAAAGAAAACAATAAAGATCAAAGAAAAAATCAGTGAAATGGAAAAACAGAAGAATAATTGAGAAAATCAAAGAAACCAAAAGCTGGTTCTTTGAGAATATCAATAAAACGGATAACTCTCTAGCTAGACTAATTAGAAAAAAAGAAAATACAAATTACCAATATCAGGAAATATGTTAGATTTCTGTCACTGTGATTGAATATCTGAGATAATCAACTCAAAAGAAGGAAAAATTTATTTTGGTGCATTGTTTCAGAGGTTTCAATCTACACCAGGTGCAATGGTGCACATCTGTAATCCCAGCAGCATGGGAGGCTGAGGCAGGAGGATCCTAAATTCAAAGCCAGCTTAGGCAATTTATCAAGGCCCTAAGCAACTTAGCAAGACTCTGTCTCAAAATAAAAAGGGCTGCAGATGTTGTTCAGTGGTTGAGGATCCCTGGATTCAATCCTTGATACAAAAAGAAAAAAAGAAGTTTTAATCCATAGTCACTTGGTTCCATTGTTTGGGGCCTGTGATAAGGCAGAACATAATAGTGAGTACTGAGAAGTGAAGCTGGGGAGCTTGGGTTCCACTATTCCCTTCAAGGGCACCCCACTCAATGACCTAACTTCTTTCCACTAGGCTGAAACCCTCTACTGAAATCTTCCCAGTAACACCAGTCTGTCAACCAAACATTTAGCATATGGGCTTTCAAGAGAACATATAAGATTCAAACCATACCAGGAAGGAGAGGGGAGACATCATTACAGATTCTACAGATATTAAAGGAATAAAGTTGACATAAACAACTTTATGTCAACAGATTGATAACTTAGGTAAAATGGATATCTTCCTTGAAAGACTCAAACTACCAAAACTCATTCAAAAAGAATGCCCTCTACTTATAAAGAAATATAATTTGTAGTTTTTTCCCCAAACTGTCATTGAAACAAGTATTAACCAAGACACCAAAAACAAACACATTCAAGAAAATATATGGGAATTCTTAAAATCCCACTACCTGCTAAAAAGGAAACAGTTCTTAAGACATTAATCACTCATTGTCTGCCCCCGAAGCTGTTTTTTGTTTGCTTGTTTTGTTTTGTTTTTATGTGCTAGGGACTAAACACAGGGCCTCCTCACACATGCTAGGCAAGCATTCTACCACTGACCTACACCTCTGGCCCCTTTACAGATTTTTTGAAAAATAATTATCCTCACTCAGAATCTGGCCCTTTAATAGCCTTAAACTATACTGTATGATCTCCATGGTTCCAGGTCTTTGAACCCAAAGGGAGCCATTTAGCCTGTTTCTGGAGTTTGGCTTGAAAAGGTGTGCTGGAACTAATCATTTACTCTCTTAGAAGGTTGGTCTAAGAGATGCAAAGTGAAGGAATAGTTGACTATAGGAGCTGAGGATGGAGACTCTTATCAATCAAGTAGCTGTAGCATGGAACCATGAGGAGAATAGAAAGGTCTGAAGAGGTGAATGGAGCAGATGCATAGGTACGGGCAGAAACTGCCTGAGAGAACAAACTCACTAAGGATGAGGGAATACCTCATGGGTCTGTCTTGTGAGGCCTAAAGAATGAATGAATTCATTCTTTATAGCTGAGCTACACTGTGAGGACTTTTTCTTATAGCCAAAACCACCCCGACTAAACCATTTCCCTTCCTGCAAGTTAAATCCTTGGAGTTAGTTCTCAGCCTAAGGATACCATGGACTACCTTCTTCATTCCTGAAGGCCTCAGAGATTTAATTGGTTTCTCCTTTCTTCTTCCTTCCTCCCTTCAATCCTTCCTTTCTTATTCTCCTTTCTCTCTCTTTCTGTCTCTCTTTCATGTGTATATATTTGTTCATTTAGAAAAATTTAAAATGGAGGCATAACATACATATAGTAAAGTACATATATCTGAAATTCATTATTTCAAGAATTTTTATGTACACACTACTGTGGTTTGGATGTCTCCCAAAAGCTCTCTGTGTTGATGCAGAAATGTTCAGAGGTCAAGACTGGATTGTGAGAGCTGTAGCCCCATCCATCCATCCTACTTTCAATGGACTGACTGGGTAGTGACTGTAGGTGGGGGTGGGGGTGGTGGCTGGAGAAGTTGGGTGGTTGGAGAGGTGCATCTTCCCTGAGGCCTCTTCCCCCCCTCCTCCCTCTCTCTGCTTCCTGGCTGCCATGAACAGAGCAGTGCTCCTCCACCATACCCTTCTGCCATGACGCTCTGCTTCACCTTGGGCCCAGAACAACAGAGTTGGTGCACCATGGACTAAACCTCTAAAACCATGAGCCAAAATAAACTTTTCCTCCTCTAAGTTGTTTTTGTTAGGTATTTTGATCACAGTGATGAAAAACTAACACGTGCATGTGCATGTGCATGCACACACACACACACACAATTTAAGTACCACCCAGACAAAACATTTCCAATACTTTTCCTTTTCTCTGTGGAATTGCAGATCATATTAGAAACAAGTGGTTGGGTTGTCCATTCACTATAGACTGAATTGTGTTCCCCAGAACTTCATATGTTGAATAGTTAAGTTTCAGTGTGACTTTATTTGGAGATGAGGTCTTTAGGAAAAATTAACTGAGGGGCTAAGTATGGGGTGTCCTTATAAGAAGAAAAGAGAATCCATAGGATTGGTATCCTTAAAAAAAAAAAGAAAAGAAAAGCCAGCACTGTCTCAAGGAATACACAAATGAAAAATCATGTGAACACACAGTGAGACAGTGGATATCTACAAGCCAAGAGAAGAGGTCTCAGAATGAAACCTAACTTGCCAGCACCTTGACCTTGGATATCCCTGTCTCCTGAGCCATAATAAAATAAACCATTTTATTTAAGCCACCCTTTTAATGTTATTTTGTTATGGCAGTCTAAGCAGACTAACACACCATGTGCCCTATATCAAAAAGAGAGGAGAAAGAAATATGTAACATAAAACTACCCTTGCTGGGAGCTTGGGCATCTGACCCACAATCCACGCTGGTGATGGGTGCCCAGCATGGAGTGGGAGGAGAGTGCTAGTTGACAGCCTGGAGGGCGGGCAGTAGAAGTCCAGTCCACTTCCAGGCTGACTTGGACAGATTGTAAGAAGATGTTTGATCCATTTGGAACTGTAGTTAAATGTCAACCAACAGCCTCTCACCCATCTGTCCTTGAGGAAGTGCTCCAAGACATCCCAACAATCCAATAGAGCCTCATTTTGCGTTCTTGATCCAAGCGTGAGCCTGGTGGGTAGACCCATCTGAGCACTGACTTGTTAGGAAAAACTAATCCACACCTTGGAATGAACCACAGCAATGTACCAGCCAGCCAACAATGAGCCTTTGAAAACAACGTACTGGTATAGCCACAGCTCTCCCTGGTATTAAATAGCAGCCTCCCTTACCTGAATATTGGTAAAACTTTGGCCAGAAGTATCTCAGAGGGGTGAATCTTGGTACAGACCCCGCCTTACTTCTTCATTGTCCTGTGGGTTATCCCCTTAGCAGCTTCTGTGTCCTAAGAAGGCCCTCTCCTCCCAGACTTGTCACTCCAAACTTGTCACTGTGTATTAATGTACTAATGATAGAAAGCTTTTCATCCCTTTCTCTGCAACTGCATGTATTTTAATCTCTAAAATGGAGTTTTCATTTCTTTTTTGTTGTGTCCATGATTCCTCTTATTTTTCTGCAATGTTGCAATGTAGTCTATTCACTCACCTGCAACACGATGCCCCATATATTGGTCAGCTTTTTGTCTCTGTGATGAAATACCTGAGAAAATCAATGTAGAGGAGGAAAGACTTATTTTAGTTCATGGTTTCAGTCCATGGTTGTCTGGCTTCATTGTTTTGGGCCTAAGGGGAGGTAAGACATCATGGTCGAAGGGTGTGGCAGAGCAAAGCTGTCACCTCATGGTGACTGGGCAGCACAGAATGAGTCAGGAACAGGGACAAGATATACCCTTCAAGGACATGCTTCCAGTGATGGATTTTCTCTAGCTAAGCTCCACTCACTAAAGTTTCTACCACCTCCCAATAATATTATTAGGCTATGAATCCATCACTGGATTAATCCTCTGATGAAGGTAAAGCCTTTGTGATCCAATCACTACTCAAAAGCTCCACCTCTGAACATTGCTACATTGGGGACCTTCAACACAGGAGCCTTTGGGGGACATTCCAGATCCAAACTCTAACACCCCCCATAGAGGACTTCTTGTGCTGCCGTGGTAGGAAGCAGGGGAAGGATATACCCCAGACTCCACATGGCAGGTCCTTTGAGACCAAGTGAAAGGATGCAGTCAAGGAGACATTGTAGGGGCTTCAACTCTCCCCCTAATGTTTTCTTTAAATGGGATGACAGGGATTATGTGGGTGTTATTTATTTATTTATTTATTTAGGTGCTGAGGATTTGAACCCAGGACCTTGCATATGCTAGGAAAGCTGTCTACCACTGAGCGACCTTCCCAGTTCTCTATTATTCTTTATGCCTCTTTGTATATCATATTTAATAATAGCTCTTACCAGGTGTGGTGGTGCATGCTTGTAATCCTAGTGGCTCATGAGGCTGAAGCAGGAGGATCATGAGTTCAAAGCCAGTCTCAGCAACTCACTGAGGCCCTAAGTAATTCAGTGAGACCCTGTGTCTAAATAATATATTTTTAAAAAGCTAGGGATGTGGCTCAGTGGTAAAGCACTCCTGGGTTCAATCTCTGGAATAATAATAATAATAATAATAATAATAATAATAATAATAATAATAATTCTTTAAAAATTAATAGAAAGAAAAGTCAGTGTACAAGAATGTCACAATGTTGAGCAAAATTCACATTGTATTATGGTGCAGAGACTGTCATCTCTCTAACCTGGCCAGGTGCTCCTCCTCTCCTCTCCTCCCAGGGAGGCCATGATACCAACAGGGGCAACTTACAGATTGGGTCCTTTGATGCTGCTGGAACCTCTTGGCAAGTGGGTTCAGAGTCTTGGGAAATGCAGGCCCTGGCACAGAGAAGGAAGCTTGGGCATTTGCTGGAGTCCATAGTCTCCATCAGAAGTGTAGTGGGGCCTCTTGAACCCATCAGAAAGGAGGTCTGTGGTGGATATGGGGGGCCTGGGAAGAAGCGAAGTAAGCAACAAATAACAACAAACAAGAACTCCAAACCTGTCCCTGGTCCTTGGGTGACAATGGAAGAAAGGGAGCCACCCTACTCTACCTCCCTGGTCAGTTCTTTTTTATTTTTATTAATTAATTTATTTTTGGTACCAGGGATTGAACTCAGGAGACCTTAACCACTGAGCCACATCCCCAGTCCATTTCTAAAATATTTTATTTAGAGACAGGATCATACTGAGTTACTTAGCACCTCGCTAAATTGCTGTGACTGGTTTTTGAATTCACAATCCTCCTGCCTCAGCCTCCTGAGCCTTTGGGAGCACTGGACCACCCCTCCACTGGCCCTAGTCAGATCTTTTTTCTTTCCCCACAAAAACTTTGCCAGCCTCTTAGCTCAACCCTTGCCCCCACCTCTCTGAGCAAACACTCCCTTTCCCATGCACCAAGCAAAGAGAACCCCTCTGGTTCTTTCCACTTCTCCTCTTGTCCCCATCCTGCACTTAATCCTCTGCACCTACATCCTTTTCTCCCTATTTAAAGCCAGTCCCTCCCCTGAGTTCTCCCATTTCCTCCTGTTGGTCTGGGACCACAAAACCAACGTGTCTCTCCCATGTCTTCAACTTCTTTCCTCCAGACAGTGTCCTTCTCATTTGCATTTAAACATGCTCAAGTCTTTCCCATCTGGGCTAAGTAGCCCAGAATAGCCTGAAAACTTTTGAAAACACTCCATTTATTATTGTTGTTATCATCATCATCATCATCATCATTATTATTATTTTATTTTGTGACATTGGGAACTGAACCCAGGGGTGCTCTACCACTAAGCTACCTCCCCAGTCCTTTCTATTTTGAGACAGGGCCTTGCTAAGTAGCCCAGACTAGGATGAAATTTGCAATCCTCCTGCCTCAGGCTCCTGAGATGCTGGAATTACAGGCATGCACCACTGTGCCCTGCTTTCTATATTAATTTTGAATAAATATGCAAGACATGTCTTTGTGAGAAAGAGTCATACATATTGTGGAGGGATTTTGGATCATGATCAGATTGTTCTGTTTCTTTTTCAGGGAGAGGAAAATCAAATAGTTGCATAATGGTATCACCCAGGCTTTGGGCTTCTGGAGGAAAATTTAATCAAGGCCCTCCTGGGATATCTTCACAGTCATTTCTAGAAAGTTTTGTGTCCTTTATGCTTTTATGTATCTCCTATTTTTTTTAGTCCATTCATGCTGCTAGAGCAAAATACTATAGACTCAATGACTTATAAACAACAGAAACTTATTATTCACAGCTCTGGAGGCTAGAAATGAGATCAGGGTACCTGCACAGTCAGGTCCAGTGGGGATCCTCTTCTGGGCTTCAGATTTGCTGATTCCTCATTATATCCTCACATGGTGGAGAGCAGAGGGAGGAGGAGGAGAGAGAGATACCTGGAATCCTTTAATATGGGCACCAACCCCATTCCTGAGGGTCCCATCCTTATGACCTAATCAATTCCGAAAAGTTCTACTTCCTAATACTTTGAGGTTAGGATTTCAATAGATGAATCTGGGGAGACAGCAGCTCTCCCCTCAGGCCCTGCCAACTCCTCACAAGAGCCAGCGGACTCTCTTCAGTTTTCTTCATTCTCAGCCTCTTTGTACCACTTAAAGTTTTGGGTCTTTTCTCCCTTGAAATCTTCCCTTTCCTCTCCATCTGTGGATCTGCTCTCTCCGGGCAGCTCACATACACAGGCCTTAGCTGGCTTAGACCTCCTAAACTTCTCTTTCTACCCCAATCTGGGGACCTTGTCCACTCCATGTCACCCTGGCACAATTCAGCTAGGGGTCCCTATCCTCTTGAAATCTAGGCAGCCATCAATCTCACAAATGGCAGAACTCAAGGCTTCTCCAGGTTTCTTCTGATTCCCAGGAACTCGGGCCTCATCTTCTCTTCGTATCTGGCTTCCTTGTGTGCTGCCTGTCTGCACCAGATTGAGTCTGATGGACACCTAAACCTTTTCTTTGCTTTTCTCACAATTTAATCACACTCCACTGTGGGGTCATTAGATTGTGCCAAGGATTTTGGAGGAGAGTGGTATTCCAAGTCTGGAGGTCTTGTTGGGCCTTGCCCAGCCTCCCACCATCTTGCTTTCTTTCCTTCCAAGTTTCTCTTTCCTACCTTTAATTTGTTCTGGCAACTCCTAAGTCCTCCCCATCATCTGAAGCATCTTCATCTCCTCTGAATCTCAAGATCTGACTGGGCCCCTGGAGAGTGGGAGTTTCACCATCTAAAGCAAGATCTTAGCAAGCTCTTAGCACGACATTTCCCACACAAAGTCAATTTCTTAACAGAAGTTCTGAAACCAACTATTAATTAAAAAAAAAAAATTCTCCACCTTGTTTCAGCCCTGCTTTTTGCCCCCTTCAGCTTCAGCCCCACATATCCCACAGGAACCTCAGGCTCATCTTCCTTCTGTTTAAGCCAGACTTTTCCCCTTCACTCTCATGATTGGCATTCCCCTCTGACCAGATGCTTGGGGCTCCCTGACTGCCACCTCCAGGCCAGTGTCATTTCTTACCCAGGTAACCGTTTCTGGGCCACCCCTCCCATCCATCCCCAAGGGGTACCATAGACCTCCCCAAATACAAATCTGGTCTCCACACAACTCTGCATCCTCCTCCTCCAGGTTCCCACTTTTCTGAGTGCAGGTGACTCCCTGTTGACCTCCCAGCTGTCGCTCACTGCTCCCCACCCACTGCCTTCTCTCAGCCTCCTCAGGGGACCTTGCTTTCCTTCATTCTCTGGGCCTGTGCACTGGGGTCTCCTCTTTTGCTCTACCTGTCCATGCACAACCCCCCCAATCCTCTTGCTATCTTAGGCTTGCTTGTTAAGCTCACATTCTCTGTCACTTGTTCTGGAAATGTGTCCCTGATTGCACACTTAGAGCTAAGTACCCTTCCCACGATGAGTGTGTGTGTGTGTGTGTGTGTGTGTGTGTGTGTGTGTATTAATAGCACCTTCTATAGTCATACTAATATAAACACTATTGATTTAATTAAATATTGTGATATTTACAAGATGAGGAGAGGAAAGGTGTGTTTGTGTGGTGCACGGGAGTGTATGGGGGAGGGTGCTGCAGTCCGGCTGGGCAAAATAACCGGGAGATGACAAGCAACTTGAAGGTTGAAGCGGGAACTGCTTTATTGCGGGGGAAACTCAGCGGGAACTGAGTGGGAACTCAAGGTAGCAGGCACCCAAGGTAGCAGGAGCCGCCTTATTGCAAAACAGCAGAGGTATATATACCTAACTGGTTACATACAGCTTGACTCAATTAGAATCATCCAGTTATGGCAATCAGCCAATAAGGAATCTCCATCAACTTAAAGGCTCAGTGGCATGGCTTCAAAAACCACTCCTCCTGGCAAACTGCCAGGCGCCATCTTGTCTTGATTTGCGGTCCCCAACAGGAAGGATAGGGTATATGATAGGAGAGAGTTTAATCTTCATCTTCCATAGTAGGAAGTCAGAAGTTAGATGATGATTCAAATAAAAATTTAAAAAAATAGTCGTATAAGCATGGTATTTAGAATGACAGAAGTAAATACCAAAATAGAAATTAAGAGTTTGACCTTTCCAGAACTGGATTAGGAACCGTTACTATTAAACTGGTGTTTACAACACAACTAATGAAAGAATTAAATTAGGAAAATAAGTGAAACAGATTGAATTTGAGCTGCTTTGCTTAGAGTTGGAGGGCAGACCTTGGCCCCTGCCTATCCCTGGGACTCTCAGAGTGCCATGGGAAACTGGATGGATCCCATGGGTCTCACACAATTCTCCAGGAAGAGTGAGAACCATCCAGTGCCTTGGGTGAGAAATAGCCACTTTAACAACAGCCACTGTCTGTGATTCAGGATGGCAGCACTTGGTTGCGTTTAGTTTCTACAAAGAAGCCAATGCAGACTTCTCTCTTTTGTGGCTAATCAATAGTCAAGAATCTGGAAGCTGGAATCTCCCAAGGCCATTGTGCCTGAAAACTATGAATCATCCCTTGCCCTTCACCTCCTGTGGGCAGCTGTGTCTTTCAGATGGTTTCTTTCTCCTCTCCACTGCTAACTCTTTTTAAATTTGTACTAGGAATTGAACCCAGGGGCCCTCTACCACTGAGCTACACCCCCAGGATCTTGCTAAATTGTTGAGGCTGATCTCAAACTTGCAATCCTCCTGCCTCAGCCTCCAGAACAGCTGGGATTATAGGCATGCACCACAACACCCATCAGCCAGAGTGGTTTCTGCTGGCTGCTCATGAGCCTTCCTGGTTCTTCATAGAGATTCAGGGAGAGTATCTTCAGAAAGAGCCAGGAAAAGAGCTCTGTTCCCAGAGCTGTCTCTAACACCATGAATAATTTTTTTCCTGACAAAATCTTGGCCATATTAAATCAAAGAAACTGCATATTTTGATTAAGTTATTCCCAGGCCAAGTTTTTACATAGAGTCTCAGCAATGTCAAGGCATGATACATAATTATAGTATCTTTAAATTAAGAAGAGGCTGTGTGAGGATGCTAATGCAGCATACTGCCCTTAGAAAACTTCCGAGCTTGAATTATGGAGAACAAGAACATCTTTTTACTGTATTATTTCCAGTGACATGTGAAGGTAATCTTTGATAAGTCTTAGAGATATATATGTATTTATACAATCTGCAAAAAAGGAGCTGGGTGTGGTGGTGTACACCTGTAAAGCCAGCAACTCAGAAGGCTGAGGCAAGAGGATCACAAGTTTGAGGCCAGCCACAGCAACTCTTCAAGGACCTAGCAACTTAGTGAAACCCTATCTCACAATAAAAAATAATAAGGGCTGGGGATGCGACTCAGTGGTTAAGCACCCTTGGGTTCAGTTACTGGTACAAAAAAAAAAAAATAGCTGGGGATATAGTTCTATCTGATAAGTGCCCCTGGGTTCAATCCCTAATAACAAAACAAAACAAGACAAAAACTGAAAGAAAAAGAAAAGAACAAAAAAGGTTTTACAAAGCGATAGGAGAGTTGCATGACATGACTACATGCAAGTCTTCCCCAGACTTCTAGAACACCTCTCTTTGTGGAATTTTTTTTTTAAAGAGAGAGAGTGAGAGAGAGAGAGAGAGAGAGAGAGAGAGAGAGAGAGAGAGAGAGTTTTTTAATATTTATTTTCCATTTCTCGGCGAACACAACATCGTTATTTGTATGTGGTGCTGAGGATCGAACCCGGGTCGCACGCATGCCAGGCGAGCGCGCTACTGCTTGAGCCACATCCCCAGCCCTCTCTGTGGAATTTTTAATATTGAAGGTTTTTCCTTTTTTGTGTGTGCATGGTTTTATTTTTTATTTATTTTTTTTAAAGAGAGAGAGAATGTTAATATTTATTTTTTAGTTTTGGCGGACATAGCATCTTTATTTGTATGTGGTGCTGAGGATCGAACCCAGGCCATACAAATGCCAGGCGAGTGCACTACCGCTTGAGCCACATCCCCAACCCCCATGGTTTTATTTTTAATTAATTTTTTTGGTACTGGGGATTAAATCTAGGGGTGCTTTACTACTAAGCTCCATCACCAGCCCTTTTTATTTTAAGATGGGATTTTGCTAAATTTCTGAGGCTGGCCTCGAATTTGCAATCCTCTTGTGTCAGGCTCTCAATCACTGGGATTATGGGCAGGCGTCACCATTCCTGGCTTAATTTAAATTTTTAAAGACTTTATTTAGAACAGTTTTAGTTTACAGTAAACTAAAGAGGCAGGGGCTGGGGATATAGAGTGCTTGCCTAGCCCATGTAAGGTTCAGAGTTCAATCCTTAGCATCACATTAAAAAATAATAATAAAATAAAATAAAGGCATGCTGTTCATCTATAAGTATAAATAAATAAATAAATAAATAAATAAATAAATAAAATAAAGAGGCTGCTACGGAGAGTTCCCATATTCCCCTTCCCCAGATATGCACAGCCTCTTCCATTATCAACAGCCCCCACCCAAGCCCATAGTTTTGGTGCATGCTTTGTAAAACCTTTTTTTGTTCTTTTCATATAGGTTTGGACAAACATATAATGACATGTGTCCACCATTACAGTGTCACACAAAATGTTCACTGCCTTATTTAGATAGAAGTCTTATTTTGAGGTGTACCCCAGGTTTTTCCCCTGTATCTAAAAACTCTCACTCCAAGATGGGTATGGAGGTGCACATGCTATAATGCCAGCATCTCGGGAGGCTGAGGCAGGAAGATCACAAGTTTGAGACCAGCCTCAGCAACTTAGACAGGGCCTAAGAAATTTAGCAAGACCCTGTCTCAATCAATCAATCAATCAATCAATCAATCAATCAATCAATAGAACTGGGAATGTGGCTCAGTGGAAGAGCACCCCTGAGTTCAATCTTTGGTATGTCACACCCACTGCTACTCCCAGGACTGAGCTCTGTCCCCACTCCAAACATACTTGCCTAGACTCACAGCAGCCTTAGGACAAAAGGGACAACTGATCCAGAAGGAAATATCCCAAGGTTGGGCCAACTGCCCTCTGCCCCGGAGATTTGGAATGGGGACACATAATGACAGGGTCAGTTAACATATGTAGGCACCACACTTGTTAGGGATATGAGAATATTGGCTGGTCTGTAGAGCCAGTGGGGTGGGAAGCAGATGTTCAGGGAAGCAAGGAGATGACTCTGTCCTGAGATCCAGAGACGGCTGGAGGCAAAGTCAAAAAGAGAGACCAAGTGCTGGGCTCAGTGGCACACACCTATAATCCCAGCAGCTCAGGAGGCTGAGGCACAAGGTCGGTGAGTTCAAAGCCAGTCTCAGCAACTTAGCGAGGCCCTAAGCAGCTTAGTGAGATCCTGTCTTTAAATAAAATATGAAAAAAGGATGGGGATGTGGCTCAAAGGTAAAGCGCCCCTGGGTTCAATGGCTGCTACCAGGGGTGGGGGGGCAAGTGATGGAGAGATGGGGGGAAAAAGAGATAGAGATATAGTAAGAAAAAAAGAGAGAGAGATGATGCCAGGAAAATCAGAGAAGAGACAGAGGCACATATTGAAAAAGACAGAGGGACAGGAAGACCCTGTTCTGGCTGCCCCACATCTCTGCCCTCAGCCCAGGATTCTGGGAGCTGGCCCTGCTGCTCCACTTCTTAACCTGGAGGAAGGGACTCTGTCCCTTGCATCTGCACATTCCCTGGTGACTCAGCCACCAGACAGTTCTTGGGCTGGTGGGGAGCTAAGCTGCTGTTGTGTGTCTGTTCCGGTAATTTATTTTTATTCTTTTTGAGGGTGGGGATGGGCAGTCAGTGCTTTTTTTCCCCCAAAGGGATGGGAATTGGCATGTCAGTCAGGATAATAAAACTTGCTAAGTATGTCTCTTTGTTCAGACACGGTTCCCTGCCATCTCCAGTCATGAAGTCAACACTGCTGTAGGAGTGACACTTAAGTGACTGGGTTTTTATTTTTGTCCCCAAGGTACAAAAAGTGCTGCCTACTTTCTTAGTGAGCACAGGATGGGAATGTGGAGCAAGGCTGGGGAGCACTCAGGAAGCTCAGAGCAGCTGGTCCCGGGCGGAGGCTACCTTGCTGATCTTTGTGGAGCGACAACCCCAGGATGACAGATTTGATGAGTGTTTTGTCCATCAACTCATTGTCATAGTAGGTGCTCAATAAATACAGGTTGAAAGCATAAAATTGATGTCCCCAGGGAGGTATACCGGCCACAGCAACAGGAGTGAATGGGAAGGTAGCAGGGACTGAGGATGTGGGCTTCAGGTCTCCTCCACTTCCAGGTGTGTCTCTGGAGGCACCCCCCTTTCATGTGGCTGACAATGAAACACGCCTGGGGAGGGTCCAATACCTGGACCCATCATGGACACTTGGGCTCGGGGGAAGAGAGATTAGGCCGTTCAGAGGAAACCAGCTCACTAGGCTGGGATCCAGAGAGCGGACCTGAGACAGGGACCCTGGCAGCCCTTCCCTCCTCATGACAAACACCATGCTGGGCTGATGGCCTTCTCTCCCTACTTCCCATCCTATACCCTTCACTTTCTGGGGGCCCTGCACGTACACATCTGTGTCTCAATTCTTCAGGGAGAGGTGTCCAGGCCGAGCCTTATCCAGTGGCATGTAGGGTCTGGGAAGACTATTCCTTAGGTCACCAAGAGGCCTGCAATGTCCTAGAGCTGATGCTGCCCAAGATGGTGGGGCTACAACCTCCCAGCTGCCCTGCCAGCCCTGACCTTCTGGCAGGGGCTGAAGCTGCCCTCTGATCACTGATGTTCATCTGCTCATTGGCCACCTGAGTCTGGGAGAGAACAGGGGTGGGCGGCCCACAGTAGGCGACCCATAACCAGGGGTAGAACAGTAAAGTGCTCTTCCTTCCAGGGGTCCTTCAGTCTCTGGGTCTCCCTGGAGTCTGAGAGGCATTTTCCTGAGTTTCCAGGTTTGAGATTTCCTTCAATTATCTTCCTGTGTGGTTGACATCACTGCTGGCTTCGGGAGTCCTGGGAGACATTTTTCCCTTAAGGATTGGATACTTTTCATCCCATTGTCTCACGCATTGACTGCTGTGAAGTTCAAGGCTGTCTTGATCATTAGGCTTTGAATATGAGGTGTCCCTAAAAGCTCAGGAGACAATATAGCATGAGAGGTAAAACGATTTGATTAAGAGTGTAACCTCATCAGTGTGTTAATCCTTTTAATGGGTACATAATTTGCATGGATGGATGTACTTGTGATAACTGTAGGAGGTAGGGTGTGGCTGAGGAAGTGGGTAACTGGAGGTGTGCCTTGAGGATTATACCTTGTCCCTGGCTCCTCACTCTCTCTGCTTCTTGGCTGCAGAACAGATTGGCTTTCCTCCACCAGGCCTTTCCGCCAGCATGTTCTGCCTCATCTCAACTCCAGAGGGATGGAGTTGCCTGATCAGGGACTGAACCTCTGAAGCCATGAGCCCAAAATAAACTTTTCCTCCTCTAAGTTGTTCTTGTCAGGTATTTTAGTCACCACAACGAAAAGCTGACTAACATAATTAAGATCTTTAAAAATTGCCTGTTTTTTTCTCTTTCAACTTTGGGAGAAATCTTTATTTTTATACCAAGCTCAAGAATTATAGGTGGCACATGCCTATAATCCTAGCATTTGGGAGGTGGAGGTGGGAGGATCCCTTGAAATCAGCAGCTTGAGACCAGCCTGGGCAACATAGCAAGACTGTATCTCAAAAAGTAGATCAATAAAATAAAGTCTTAGGGTTGGGTTGCCTTCTTGATTGGTACAAAATGACCAATCTTAGTTCATTTGAAATATCTTTTACTCATTTATTTTACAACTGTTTACTGAGTGCTTACTATATGCTAGGTACTAGTTTAAGTTCTAGGGAGACAGCAGTAAGAAAATAGGTAAAACTTTTGTAAGAGACCACCAAGAGACTGACTCATGCAATTGCAGAAGGGGATTTATTGAGGATCCATTCCAGCGGGCTGGGGCTCTGTGCTCACTCAAGAAGGGAGAGCAGCCCAGAGCCCAGGGCAGAGGTGAAGCAGTGCTTAAGTACACTTTTTGGGGAGGGCGGGGGCTTTATATACATCAGAACAAATCATCATGAGGCGCTAAAAAATTGAACAACAACTCTGAGACATGATTAGCACATTCATTGGTGGGAACAGGTCGGGCGGGGTTGATTGGTCACTCCTAAGCGGGGTACACATTTAAACTGATTGGTTTGGGCCCTGAATGCCTACGTGCCAAGCTACACAGGGTCCTAGGTTATTAAACAACTAAATGGTCAGTGGGGCATTGTCTTAACTGCCTCAGGAATTTCAGGTTCTGTGTGCAGTTCAGAAACTTTACAATACCTAGTCCTTTACTTTTTAACTCAGGCTTTGCAGCTTAGAAACTTTACCCTTTCACTTTTTCCTTGTGGATTTTACAATTGTGGGGTGTGTGTGTGTATGTGTGTGTGTGTGTGTGTGTGTGAGAGAGAGAGAGAGAGAGAGAGAGAGAGAGAGAGAGAGACCGCGCAAGTGAGCAGGGAGGACAGAGGGAATATCCAAGTTTTTGATTACAGATTTTGTTCTATTTGGTTTATCCAGAAATTTAAGGTTTGTTCGCTCTGCCCCACTATCTTCATGTTCTATCTTCATGCTTTAACCTAAAAGCCTGGAATTGTCTCTGCTTTCTTTTCATCTCTTCATTAATATCCCCACTTTCCACAGAGGTTCCGCTTGTCTATCTTCTGTTTAATAATCCAATTTCCTGGGTGCCTGTTCATCACAGCTTTCAGGGACAATCTAATATGATGAAGCACCCACCTGCCCTGCACGTCGTTGGTTGTCTGATCTTGCTGAGAATAGGTAATAACTGTGTTCTAAAATCACCTTGCATTTCATGTGAGAGATCTATCTCAGAGGATGGGGTTATCAATATGGTTTTTCTGCTTCTTTTACTTCAATGCTCAGTGCTTTCTCGCTGGGATCAGATTAATTTTCTTCCTCTTTTATTTAGACTTCCTTGCAATTCACGTGTGAACCCAACAAGAACAAGTGGATGTTAAAAAAAGTTGCTAAACTTTGCAGTGTGTATGTGTTCAAAAGAGGAAGAGGAGAGGAGGAAAGAGAGGGAGGGGGGCAGACCATTTAAATAGTGTCTGAGATTCTCCTCCTTGTTCTGCTCCTAGAGACAGATTTGACTCAACTCTGCATCTCTCAGTGGTTCTCACGTGGGTCCCATGTGCCTCTTACACTGGGTGTCTCATCATGAGACGTGTGACTCTAATGTCTAAAGAACTATATTTTTCAAACAACATGACCCACAAAGCAAACCATCTACTTCATCTGGTGCTCAACCAAAGAAACAGCCATCTGTCCTCTTTTTGGAAGCAAAACTGGCTGAGCTGGATTTTTGATCGTTTGGTACTGTGTAGTATAGAAATTTATGGGTAATTTAAAGAATTTGCATGAGTAATTCTGACCATATGGGATAAAGTTTTACACAGAGATGTTAGAATCGATCCTCAGATAAGATATGACCCCATTGTACTAGACTTGTCAACCACAGTGTCTGGGAGGCTGTACCCCTTCTGACTGACTCTAGTGGGCAGACATCTCCGCCAAGAGCCTCCACTTTATAGATCTCTGACAATCTATGGCATGACTTGGTACAAACAGAACAGATGAGCTAATCAGATTCCTCTTTTCTGGGATATGTACATGAAAATATCTAAACAATGAGGCCATTAGCCATGGGAGCTGAGGCTTCAAAGTCACATATTGTCATTTCTGTAATACCCTAGGGGCAGCTCTATTCAGTGTGGGAGGGAATTTGTAAACACAGTTCATTAACTGAACATCCATTTGGTGAGGACACTCAAGCAGCCCTTCAGAGAAGCCCTCTGGTGAGGCGCTGAGGCCTCCTGCCAACAGCCTTGCGAGTGAGACATCTTGGAAGCAGATCCTCCAGTCCCCGCCAAGCCTTCTTCAACCACCATCTTGACTACAACTCCATGAGAGACCCGAGCCAGAACTACCCAGCTAAGTATTGCCAAATTCCTGACCCATAAATGTGTGAGATTGCAAATGTGTGTTGTTTTAAGTCACCAAGTTTGGGACTGATTTGCTACCTCTCCCTATTATTCACAGCTAGAGTGTGGTCTGATTGGTGGATGCCCATGCATTAGTAGTTGGTTGGTATTTTGACCATCAATCCTGCGGTTGAGTGATGACATAGGGTAGTAAGTGAGAGGAGACCAAACAGTGGAGGCAGAAAGATCAGCAGCAACCTGGGGAGGCCTGAGTCGCTCATGTTATTTGGAGGAAGACAGAGCAAAGATCTGCAGCCCAGATTAACTATGGTCTTGGATCTTACTGCATCCCAACTTCTATGTCCTCACTGTAAATGCTACACAACTTGAGCCTACATAGGTGAGTTCTCTTCCTCTCTTCATCCATAGCAATTCCAGACCTGAAGCTGGAGGGTTGGGCTGTTGTCCTAGTTATCTTAAGTGGGGTGGGCACAGGCCCTGGCCCACAGGAGGAGTCACTTTCTCTGTATCCTTAGTGCAGTGGTGGATGCACCCTGCCCACTGTTAGTCTCTCCAGTCAGGTGGGATGGGGCTGTGGGAACAGAGCCCTCCTCTCTTTCCTTCCCCTTAGGAGGGGCTAGAATGTATGGATTCAGGCTTCTGAGCTTGGTTCCTCCTCCTTTGTTCTGACTGTGCTTGAAGGTTGGATGTCCAGGGCATTTTCATGGGATTTAAGGATAGAGGTGCCAGAATCTCAGGTCATTCTAGAAACATCCAGAAAGTCAGATATACAGCAACTTTTTGGGTCATCTTCCCTTTTAGTATTAATTACAAAACCTATGAAATACAAAACTATTTAAAAAACCTACCTAAACAATACAAAATATGAAAAGTGAATACCCTCTTCCCAATCTTTGATTATTTAGATTACCCCCAATTTTTCTCTAATACAAATAATCCTTTGATGTGGTATGTTTGTTCACATATCCAAGTCCAACTGAGCTGGGATTTCTAAAGGATGAACTGCTGTAAGTCTACATATTTGATGTTTGGTAGGTTCTTTCAAATGGCCTTCAAAAAACTACATCTGCTGGGTGAGATGGCACATGCCTATATTCCCAGCAACTCAGGAGGCTGAGGCAGGAGGATCGTAAGTTTTAGGCCAGCCTTCGGCAACTTAGCAAGGCTCTATCTCAAAAAAATAAAAAGGGCTAGGGATGGGGCTGGGGTTGTGGCTCAGTGGTAGAGCACTTGCCTAGCATGTATGAGGCACTGGGTTCGAGTCTCAGCACTGCATATAAATAAATAAAATAAAGGTTCATTGACAACTAAAAGATATTTTTTAAAAAAGGGGTGGTGGGTGCTAGGAATGTAACTCAGTGGAAGAATACCTCTGGGTTCAATCCCTAGTGCCTTAACAAAAATCTACAAAAAAACCTACTAACATAGAATGCCAGCAGCACATGGGAGGTCTCTTTTCTTTTCCAGTGGTAGATATTATCAGTTTTTAAACTTGCATTTCTTTGATCTCTAGTGAGCATAAATCTCATTTCTCAACTGCTGACCATCTCAATTGTCTGCTCTTGTGAATTACCTGTTCTTATCCCTTGACCATTTATATATGGGGCTATAAAGCTTTATCCTTTGATATGAAGGGACTCTATGTATTTTAGGGTTATTAGGCATGTTGCACATCGTGTCTATCATTTGTCCTTTATCTTTGTTGTGGTCTCTATCTCTCTAGAATTTTTCAATTTTTATGAGGTCAAATCTGCTTTTTTCCCCCCCTTTAGGGCCTCTAGATTTTGCTTAGAAAGGATTTCTCTACTCCACGAATATAAAAATATTTTAACCTGTTTTCTTCTAGGACCTCAATCATTCTGTTTGATAGTGATACCAAATTGTCCTCCATAAAGGTTGTGCCAATTTACATCCCATCAACAGTAGAGTTCTCCATACCCTTGCCAGCCCTGAGCATGGGCAATCTTTTAAAAATCTTTGCTAATGATGAGCAATGTGACTCTCATAGTTGTTTAAATTAGCATATCTTTAATTATGAGTGAAAACCAGGATCTTTTCATATGGTTATTAGTTATTTGTGTTTCTCTCTCTGTGAATGTCTGGTTATATCCTTGTCCTGGTTTTCTTTTGGCCTGTGAGGCTTTATCTAATTGATAAAGGGCTCTTTTGTTTATAAAGGAAATGAGTCCTGCCTGAGTCCTCACCTGTGTGGTGAATAATTTCTCCCTCAGTTGGTCCTTATCCCTGTAACATGTTGCCAACTGGGTGGTGGGATGAGGGAAGAGCAGCCCTTGTCCCACCTCACCAGTCACCTCACAGCCGCCAGGGCCTCTGCTGCTTCCTGTCCTGACCCTGCTCTTTACAGGAGTCCTCTCCTGATCATAAGGGCCGGATCATTCACCTTCAATTTATTCCAGCTATTTGCCTTTCATTTTTAAAGGTTCTTTATTCCTCATCATTTCTGAGCTGAAAACATCCCTCTGTGTTTTCTAGCCCCATTGTAGATTTTAAAGCTACATATTTTTTGATCATGTTTAGAGATTTGGGTTGAGATGGGAAAGTTGGAACAAGTGTTCAAGTTGCCATCTTGATTCACTGTCTCCCTTGTTATTTTTCTTTTTAATATACAAACATATAACTAATATCTCTTGTTTTTTGCAATTTTTAAATTTGTTTTTCTCCAAACTTATAGTCTTGGAAACATGTTATCTGCAAACAATGATAATTTTACCAGGATTTGACTAACAAGCTTGTATTTGTGAGTTATATAAATGGGATGCCCAAGCAGGCATTTTAAAAATTTTTTTTAATATTTATTTATTTTTTTTTTAGTTTTCAGAGGACACAACATCTTTGTTTGTATGTGGTGCTGAGGATCGAACTGGTGCCACACGCATGCCAGCCCAGCACGCTACCGCTTGAGCCACATCCCCAGCCCAGCATTTTTTAAATTAAAAAAACAAAAATCAGCTGAGTGTGGTGGTGCACGCCTGTAATTCCAGCAGTTCAGAGGTTGAGGCAGGAGGCACGCAAGTTCAAGGTGAGCCTCAGTAACTTACTGAGACCCTACCTCAAAATAAAAAAGAAAACGGGCTGGGGTGTGGCTCAATGGTTGAGTGCCCCTGGGTTCAATCCCTGATACAAAAATAAGTAAATAAAAATAAAAGAATAAAAACAAAAAATCAAAAAACAAAAATTGACTTCTAGCCTTAGGCTACCAATGGGTAGGTAGGTGGTGGGCTGGATGCCGGGTAATGGTTGTTGCAAGGCAGAGAGAGATCACCAGGGGGCGCTCTTCACTGGAGAAGCAACAGAACGGTCTCAAGTGTGCTTTCTTGGCCATTCATTTACATTATATTGACAATCAACAGATGAAGCCTAGGTCCATTTGGTCCTCCATGTTGGAAGCACTGTGGTGTCCTCTTGTCCTTTTCTTGTGCTTTTTCTTTTTTTTTTTTTGTTCCATCCTTTGGTCCTTTCAGAATCTCTAATTCTCCCCGGTCATGCCCTTATCCATCCCTACCTGTTTCCTTGCCTTTTCCTGTGGGTTCTACAGAAAGAACATTGGCCCAACGAGGCATTCCAGAGAGAAAGGGTTCAAGGTACAAACAGGTTGAGAAACCTTTACAACCATGCCAACCCTTTAGAAATGGTCTGGCATTTTAAAGAGACAGGGGATAGATATCTTGGGTACAGACATCACTGTGCAGCCAGTACCCCGTGTCAACATGAGCTCTGATTTGTATATCCCTCCTTAGCACCCGGGAGGACCAGTGTTTGCCAGGCCTTGCTGTGGGGAATGCTGGCTCTCAGGCCCCTGGGTAAGAAGTGATCAAGCAGTGTTATTCCTAGTGACTAGGGAAGTGTGATGTGTCACTCACACAGGAAGTTCCCAGAGTCAGGCCAGGGAGCTCTCTCTTCAGAAGGCACCTAGAGTAGAAGTGACACATCTTACCACCTCCCCTTGCCCCACCTGATCCATAAGAGAAGCAGAGTCAGCCACAGGAGCCCAGATGGCAGGCCAGCCACCCAGGCCAGCATTCCCAGTCTGCTCCTTGGGGAATTCTGTCTTCCCAAGATGGTAAGCTGAAGCAACTTGGCCCCAGGGGGACCTGGGAGAAAGTTAGTGGAGCAGCACCTAGACTCCCAGGAACTGCTGAACAACCAGGCCTTCCAAAATCTTCTTTCCAGGGCATTGCCATTAATGTGGTTCAGTTTTTATGACTCCTAGACTTTGGATCTCTCCCATTCAAGCTTCAAACTCCTGGGAGACAATATCTGATTAGCCTACAAGGATTGAAAAAGCATCATGAGGTAGGTTGACACCGGCTTGGCTTCTGGGATGGGAGGGGCCCAGGCAGACTCATGGTTCCACCCTGGAACCAATAAAAAGGCCTCTGGAGATTTGCAAATCTCACTAAAAGGAAGCAAAGGCCCCTGTGAAAATCAATGGATGGAGATTTAGTTCTTAGAAGATCAGGCTTAGAGCAAATAAACAGTAAGAAGTTGGTTGTGGCTCCTGGATCTGAAAGCTGGGCCTTGAGAAGATGGAGGATGCCTGTGGCCACCCCAACCAGACTGGCTTGAGAGGAGAGGTCAGGCTCTGACAGAAGCCTCAGTGTGTTCAGAAAACTGTGTTCAGTGCTCCTTTTAGAGTATCATGGGCTTGGTCCTTCTTAACACATTCTATTCTTGTATTTATGAGGTTTAGCAATAATGGACCCATTTAATAGAAAGAATAACAGCAAAAATGGTAGCCAACATTTAGGAAGTGATTCCTAGGGGCAGGCACAAACTCACAATGTGGGCATCATCATCTACATTTTATAGATAAAGAAACAGAGGGCTGGGGTTGTGGTTCAGCCATAGAGTGCTCGCCTAGCACGTGCGAGGTCCTGGGTTCGATCCTCAGCACCACATAAAAATAAGTAAACAAAATAAAGGTATTGTGTACATCTAAAAAATAAATATTAAAAAAAAGAAAAGAAACAGAGCCACAGAGAATCCACTGACTTGCCTCTTCTTCACAGCCAGGAAGGGTGGGACCCAGATTTCTCTAACTCCAGGGTCTTATTATTTTTAGCCAGATAGTCCCAAATTCCCAGGCTCAAGTGGATCCTCCTGCTTCAGCCTCCCAAGTAGCTAGGATGACAGATATGTACCATAGTACCTAACTACAATTCATAAATGTGAAATAACTTTATTATAGTATACTGGTGCAACTGTTCTGAATTATTATTAGTTGTTGCTAATCTCTTACTGTGCCCACTGATAAATTAAGTTTTACCATATGTATGCAAATATAGCCAAAAGCAGAGTTTATATAGGGTTTAGTACTGTTTGCAATTTCAGGCATCCACAGATCGTCTTGGAACCTACCCCTGGTGGATAAGGGGGGAATATAGTACTTAAGAAGGTCTTCCCTTGTTTTCATGCATGAGTTTGGTCAAGAAAATAGGCACTGTAGTCCCTGGTGAGGGAAGCAGTGCCTGAGTTGTTTTCCCCAGGGGTGATACCAAAGCTCAGGAACATTCTTGACCAATTTTTTAACATTCTTGACCGAACTTGCAGGTGAGTCCTGGAAGCAGAGGCTCTCCTGGGCTCTCCACTCAGACTGAGCTGTCCTGGCCAGGATGCAGACAGAAAGGATGGAAATCATGACACTAGATGTCTTTTAGTTGTGTACCAAGGAGTCAGAACTAAATCAAACATAGTCTTTGCCTCAAGTGACTCAAAAACCAGTGAGAAGGCAAACTATAATAAAGTCAGCTCTACAGTTAAGAAAGAGAATCCTTGAGAATCCCTGAGAACAAAGTGAAACTCAAGCACAAAGAGGAAACAAACAGAAGGTGTATCAAACAACTATTTGCAGTGCTGCACAACAAATGGCCCTATAAATTCACTGGCATTTATTTCTGGCTCATGTGTCTGCAAATTGTCTGGGGCAGCCCTGCCAATTTCAGCTGGGTGTGACTAGATTGGCTCCTGGGCACAGGCTTGGTGGAGGTCTGTCCTGTCTTTCTCACTCTTCTGAAAATAAGAGATACCCAGGGGGAAGCATTGCTCTTGGCAATTGCAGAGGTACAAAAGGACAAGCTGTGCCACTGAGTCCATGTCAAGGTTTTGCCCTGGGACATGTCTCCAAATATCTCATTGGCCAAAGTCAGTCACAGAGCAAAGGGACCTGGAGGCAGCCTTTGGGGATTGCCATAAAGCCAGAAGATGCCTACTGTCTGGCTTGGGAATTAAGTGGATAGCAGACTGCCAGAGCTATTGACAAAAAATCTTTTTAAAAAAGATTGGGGGTGCGGGAAGGCTTGAGACACATTCTTCCCACAGTAAATATTTGCCAAACAATAATCAAATCTCACAGAATGCTTCACAGAGGTGGCATCATTTGACATAGGCCTTGTCAGAGAAGTTGAATTTTTCCCAGTGAAGATGGGTTAGGACACTACCTTCAAAGAGGGGTGTGTATGTTGAGAGGCGCTGTTAGAATAGCAGGGTGAGTCCCCGAAGTGTCCTTTCTTTGAATATATTATTCTCTAGGCCTCCACCCCTGCCATTTTCTTTTTCTCTTTCCCTCCCTCCCTCCCTTCCTTTTTTTTTTTTTTTTTAATACTAGGAATTGAACTCAGGGGTGCTCTACCACTGAGCTACATCTCCAGTCCTTTATACTTTTCATTTTGAGACACAGCCTTGCAAATTTGCTGAGGCTGGCCTTGAACTTGGGATCCTCCTGCCTCAGGCCTCCCAAATTGCTGGGATTTTATGTGTATGTCACTGCACCCAGCTACCAGTCATTTTTTAAAAATTTCCAAATTCTAAACTTCCAACTCCATGTCACCAAATACAAGTTCAAGACTCAAGTTTTTTAAGCAAGTAATCATATTGAAAGGTGTAGTGTTGGTCCCTTTTATGTAAATTCCACTGGGCTTAAGTTAGTCAGTCTTACAGCCCACATACCAGGCTTCAGGGTTGTAGCCCAGTGACTGTGTCTAGCTCAGCCATTTTTGAAAGGGCTCCTTATGTCAAAGCTGCAGCTGTGGGGTGAAGAATAATAATCAGGAGTGGGAGCCGGGTGTGATGGTGTATGACTGTAATCCCAGTGGCTTGGGAGGCTGAGGCAGGAGGATCAAGAGTTCAAAGCCAGCCTCAGCAATTTACCAAGAATGTGTCTCTAACTAAAATATTTTTAAAAAGAGTTGGGGATGTGGCTCAATGGTTCAATCCCTGGTATGAAACAACAACAATTTTAACAACAACAACAATAATCAGGAAATCAGGATAGGCAGTGAGTAGGGAATCCACACACAGACCTGAGGTCAAACAATCGTGGGAAAGATGGTAATGGGACAGGATGTAAATAGTATAAACTTTAACAATGTAAAAATATAAACTCGAAAAATTTGGGAGGGGAAGGAGCTAGGAAGTGGTGGTGAGCTCATTTCCTCCACCTAAATTGCAGATTGTTGAGCAATGCCATCTACAGTTGAAACCTGTTGAAAGGACAAATCCATATAGCCACCTACTATTTTTTTTTCTTTTGAAGAAAGCATCTAGAAACATAAAAAGCAGCATAATTATTTGTGGCTTGGCAATTTCTTTAGTTTCATTTAGGTTTCCTTTTGTTCTATTTAATTTAAATACTTTTACTAAAAGGAGCATGTACTATAAGAGACCATTTCTGTAAAAACTTCCAGCCATCTGTCTGTCCTTTTCTCTGAATATATGCATAGAGAGGTGATGTTTCCATTGATGTTCTCTGAGTGGCAGTCATGATTATTTTGGGGGTGCTGGTTTTCTGGACCACTTAAAAATTTTGTTTTGGTACTATTCAGTATCATTTGCATTGCTTATAATGAGCATGAAGTATTTAATAAAAGCAAAACTTTTTTTTTTCATGCTGGGGATTGAGCTCAGAGATTCATGCATACTAGGCACTTAAGCGCCCTACCACTGAGCTACACTTCCAGCCAATCCTAATTTTTTAGAAAAGGCTTTGAGGGACTGGAGTAGAGCACTTGCCTAGCATGTGTGAGGCCCTAAGTTCAATCCCTGGTTAATGCTTAAAAAAATTTTAAAAAAAATTAAAAATTAGGGCTGACTGAGGATGTGGCTTGGTGGTAGAGTGCTTGCCAAGAATGCACAAGGGGCTGGGGGTGTGGCTCAGGGGTAGAGCACTTGCCTAGCATGTGAGAGGTGCTAGGTTCAATCCTCAGCTCCACATAAAAATAAATAAATTGATTAATTAAATAAGGATATTGTATCCAACTACGAATAAAAATATTAAAAAGAAAAAAAAAAAGAATGCACGAGACTGGATTCAATCCTTATTACCCCGCCCCTAGCAAATAGTAGTATGGCTGTGCACAAGGTCACACACCTGTAATTCCAGCTATTTGGGAGGCTAAGACCGAAGGAACACATGTTTGAGACCAGCCTTTGCCATTTAGCAAGACCCTGTCTCAAAATAAAAGATAAAAGGGCTGGAGATGTAGCTCCATGTTAAGAGTCTCCCTGGGTTCTATCTCTAATATAGCAAAAAAGAAAAAAATAAAATAAAAATAGAAGTTTAAAAAAATTAAAACATATTTTTGGAGAAGCAAGGGAAAATGCACTCCTTTGGTAGGCCCATCTCACTAGTGCCAACTGCCTTGCCCAGAACAACACCCAGGGTGCAAGCTGAGCCTGCTCCATGGGATCATTTTCAGGCCTGCTCAGAGCCTTCCTCTGCAGGGTGAGGGGTACAGTTCATTTACCGGTGACCCAGTGGTAGAGATACTTGTTGACCAGGCAGAAGCCTCAAGGTGCACTTTTAAGTCTTTTTTTTTTTTTTTTAAGAGAGAGGGAGAGAGAGAGAGAGAGAGAGAGAGAGAGAGAGAGAGAGAGAGAGAGAGAGAGAGAGAGAGAGAATTTTTAATATTTATTTTTTAGTTATCAGCGGACACAACATCTTTGTATGTGGTGCTGAGGATCGAACCTGGGCCGCACGCACGCCAGGCGAGTGTGCTACCGCTTGAGCCACATCCCCAGCCCGCACTTTTAAGTCTTGAGAATCAATGCTCTGGCAAGTGGGAAGGAAGTGTCCAGAGGCCTTGGGAGTCAGTGCTCCCTGGGTTCATGGCTGTGTGACTCCATTCTTCTGCTCCTCTGGTCTATTTCCTCATCTGAAAACTGACGGAGCCATCCTTGCCTGGCCTTACATTCATGCTGATGTGAGGGATGTGACTAGTGCAGTGCCACTGATAGTCTGTAGTGGTCACTAAGGATACATAACAACTTTCTATCATCACATTATTCCACTTTCACCAATACCTCTCTCAACCCCATTCAAAGTCTTAAGTTATGAGGGGAGGGTGGCTTTATCTGGTTGGTTTAGGGTCCTAAGAGCCACTGTTATAGTCTCAGCTCCATCTAGTGTCCACATCAGGACACAGCTACACATAAGAATTTGCTGCAAATCTTAATTTCCACACTTGCATTGAGCACTCATTAAGCAAAAGGGACAAAAATAATATCAGTTTAAAAAATTCTTCCCCGTACTAAGCTTTGGGGTGTCAAAGCAGGTATTAGAATGTCTAAGGTTTTGTGTATACTGTCTTTGAAAGGATAACAGATTTATGCAACAAATAATAGTTAAATATTATAATAATTGACATTTGTTGAGCACTTCCAATGTGCTGGATAAATTCTAAGTGTTTGAATTGTGTAAGTTTGTTTCACCCTCAAAATGTCATGAAATGAGGCGCTTATTGTGCTATTTTAGATAAGGCCACTGAGGAAAAGAGAGATTAAGTAAAAATTGTCACTTGGCTAACTCCCAAGGGAGGCAGAGGCTGCCCGGAGGGGCAGAAGATGAAGAGGGAGCTAGACAGAAAAATAATGCAAGACCTGAGAGAGAGGATGGGGGTCTGGCATGGTCCACAGGGTCTCAGACTGGAGTTGAGAGGTGAAGAAGAAGCGTGGAGTGTGGTTTGTTTTCCAGCTTGAGCAATCGGGTGGAAGCTGTGATCCCAGAGGGAGTATAAGTATAGGATCAATAGTCAGAAGATATTTATGGAGCATCTACTGCATGCCAGGTACTGGACTATAGGATTCAAGTACACAAGCATGGCCCCTGTCCTTGTAGATCCAAGCCCTATGGGGGAAGGCAGACATCAAAGGCTGCTGATGAATGCTTACTGTGTTATACAGATCTAAGCAGAAGGAAGGTGGGTGGAGTGTGGATGAGCCTGAGCTGACAGGCAATGGGGATTGGGGCTGGAGGTGAGGGTCACCACCTTGGAGGACTGGACAAGGTAGTTAGGGAGGGATGGTTGATCCAAAGAAGAAAAGATGGTGGAGAAGGAGGATGTGCTGAGGAAATGTATGCCCTGAGTGGTGGAACAAGAAGAAAAAGTTTATTGGAGTCTAAAGACAGGATTTGGTGGGAAAGGGAGTGGACAAAGGGTTCTTGTGTCAGTGAAGCATTGGGCAGGACAGGCATTGAAATTGGACAGGACTTGGACTGGGTCAGAGGAGTTCAGAATCGTGTTGGGCAGAGGGAGTTTGCAGATGGGGTGTAGGCAGGAAGGGACAAGAATGGAGTGGAACATGAGTTCCTCTTCCAGGAAAGGAAGGAAACAGCTTGTGGTCTGAAGAGAAGCTGAGGTGAGGACAGGGCTGTTTTCTGTTTTAGGAAGGAGGAGACTGAGACATATTTAAGGGCTAGAGGGAAAGAGCTCTTGGAGAGGGCTAGGTAGAAGTCCTGGGAGAGGGAGGGGCAGCATGTCCTTGGAGGAAGATCAGATCAATGGTGAGAAACGAAAACATTGGTTAGGCAGAGGGATGAGGGGAGGAAGAAGTACAGTGGGGATAGGTTTGAGTAAGTTTATAGAGGAGAGGGAACCAAATGGGGAGCAGGCAGGAGGTGGGAAAGCTGGGCCTGCTTGGAGAGGACTTGCAGTGTTTGATGAAGGCCTGGAGGAAGGGGCGGGGTGCAGGTGCCTCAGTGGGCAGGAGATTGGATTAGTGGGAAGAGTGGGATTGCTGAGTTTTTCTGCAGGGAAAGTCCAAGGTATGGTGGGTCAGAGTAGGAGGTGGGTCCTGAGGGCATAATGGAAACCATTATAACCCAGTGGACCCCACTGGGAACAGGGAGGGGAGTCCGAAGAGGACAAACTAAGAGGAATAAGGGACAGAATTCACAGTAGGATCAACAAATGAGGTATGTGTGGGGACTAAAGCAGAAATGGGAGCCTGGGGAATTTAGGTCAGGGGTGGGATTTCATTTATTTATTTTTTAGTTGTTGATGGACACAATACCTTTATTTTTGTGTGTGTGTGGTGCTGAGGCTTAAACCCAGTGCCTTCTACACACAAGGCAAGCTCTACTACTGAGCTACAACCCCAGCTCCAGGGTAGGATTTCTGAGTAAGGCTTCAGGAATCACCTTTACAACCAGTGCCAGGCATGGCTAAGGCAGAAACTCTGAAGGAAATGAGGCTATCTGACCGGGGATGGCAGGCAGGATGGGCAGAAAGTGTGGGGAAGATGGGTCCAGCCAGGTCCAGGTCAGAGCAGCTGGAGAAGAAGGGGAAAGACTTCCAGTAGAAGAAGGAGGGAGGCAGAAGTCTGAGCCACCTCCAGGGTGCCCTCTGTCCTTGGCACCCAGTTTCAAAGGAATGAGAATGTGTCATGTGAGAAGCTTCATACCAATTCACAGCATCTGAGGCAGGAGAAAAACACCAAATGCAGATACAACCTTATTGTGCTGCTTTTAATTACGAAAGATGTAAAATGATGCATTATAAAACTTGAAAGCTATTTTATACAAATTCCAATCTTTAAATATCATTTAACAATGGGCCCTGGGATCCAGGACACTGGCAGGAAGTCTGATTAGCTGCTGTGATGGTCCCATCCATGAAGAAATGGAGACACACTAGGAACCACCTGTGCATAAATCAGAGGAGCCACCAAGGGTTAGAACCGAAAATGTCTTCAAATATGCGCATGGACTTGGATACACAACATTTCAGCTCAGGTAATATACAGTAGACTTAGGAGAAAGGAAATAGGACAAAGGAGAATTGATTTTTGTTGTTGTTGTTTTTTGGGTGTAGTGCTGGGGATTGAACCCAGGGCCTTGTGCATGCAAGACAAGCACTCTACCAACTGAGCTATATCCCCAACCCAGAACTGATGATGATCTTGATCTGACCAAGAAAATTTTTCTCCTAACACCATATGTCCTAAAAACCACAACCATACAGAAATTAAAAATGGTAACAAATAGGTTTTTAGTACTATGATTTTTAACTGCTAGTAAATGAGAGTAGTATGATTGATGTCTTGTGACAAAACTAAATATTCAAAAATAGTTGTTTTGTTTTTTTTCTGAAGTCTATAGCTATTTCCAATGCTAAGGACCAAGGCTGGCTTGTTACAAAGGCAGCAGTGAGTGCAGGCTTACATGCTGAGGGGCAGGTAACACTGTCCCCGGTGTCCCTAATACCATCTAGGTAAGGCGGGCTTTATAATGCCCAGAATCTTTTCACAAGAAAAGACCAGACTGATGGAGCTAAGGGCAGATTTAATTCAGTGCTAAACCACATTGTCCTCATTACTGACTTCCCCTGGGTGTCTACACTTCTACAGTAACCTAGAAAATGTCCCAGGGGCAGTGCAACTCATCCTGTGGGTCTTGGGGTCTCTGTTGCAAGGCAGGGCTGCTGTGTAACGTGAACTAGGACTCTGATGCCATGACTCCCATGAGTAAGGTACTATGCAAAGAGCGGATTACGTTGGGACCCCCCTTTCCTCAAATAACATACTCTTATGACATCTGTACCATTCTCTGTCTGAAAGGCAAGATCTGATTTGGGGGCCTTTGACGTAGGAGCTGGCTTCTATTAGCACACTGGGGTTTTGGGTAGCTTTACAACTGGAAGGCACTTTTAACAAAAAGTTACCCCCCTCTGAGATCTACATAAAGGGATTTGAAAGTTTAATTGGGAATAAGGCTTGCCAGGGGAGGCCAAGAGCCCCTTCCTGAAGCAGAAATCAGGCAAGGAAGACTTGGTTGGTTTCCTAATTTAACAGCAGATTCAGGGAAAATGGTAAAAACAAGAATTCTTGGGTTCCAAAGGTAGGTGGAGTGAAGGCACCATCAGGGTTGTTTGAAAAATCAGAGATAAGGCCAAGGATTGAGGTCTGGAGAGCCTCCCAGCCAGGGTCCTCTACCAGACTCTTCTTGCCATAGGCACAGAGGTGTCAGATTCAGACCCTCCTTGTGTAGTCTTAATTCTTCGGGTGGGAGCAGTCCAAGCAAAGGTTCTAGCATCTTATCCCTCCTCCAGGGCTCTCTTCCTCCCCATGCTGTCTTCTCATTGCTTAGCTCTTCCCTTTCAGTGCTCTGTGGGCAACGTCATGTTTTCCATTCAGGGGCTAAGTTAGAGGAGGCAGATGGAAATATGATCAAACCATTTTATGATAAGGTATTAATGAATAACCATGAACCAAAATTTCATTTACTATAAAATTACTTCTTCTACCTCAAAGCATGTTTGAAGTCATTTACAGAAAAGCATGGATCTGAGAGGGAAGATCTTTTGAGGTGGAGGCCTAGTCAGGATCCCTTAGGTACCAGCACTTGGGGGCCTTGCCACCTATCTGCTATGGAGCATGATCCCAAGTCTAGTGGTAGATTTGGTCACCTAGTGTTAAAAGCGTATTAAAGTGCATGCTTAATTTAAGCACAGGCACAAGCATTAGAACAGCTAAAGCTCTGAGAAGATTTGGTAGGGAGTGGGATAGCTATAGATTAGACTGCCTTACAGCATGGCAGATCTGTTCATTCATTCATTCATTCATTCATGCACACGAACACACATGTGTGTATTCAATACACAGTCATGAGGCACTTATTCCATGCCAGGCACTTTTTGGGTACTATGGGTTAAATAAGGAATAAGGCACAGCCCCTGCCCTCTAGGAGCTTATGGTCTAGACCCACAGAGAAGCCACTCTGGGGAGGACAGGGAAATTCAGTTGCTGGGTGAGTGAAAGAACCTCCATTTGCTCCTTCCAGTTGGTGTGTAGGGAGAACTGTGCTTGTCTGGAGTTTGTCTGGAGGTCATCCTGTGTCTGAGATACCTACAGTCCCCTCTCTTTCTTGCCCAGTCTCCAGGAAGGAGCATGTTCTACTCAGGCTCATCCATTACCAGGAATCTTTTTTCAGTGATTGAATAAAATAGTCTTCCTTTTCCTCCTGTCCATGAGGAAAAAGTGTATTGAAGCAGCAGTAAAGAGATTACAAACTGGGATAAAAAAACTAGCAGTTGGTTTGCTGAACTCAAGCCTGTCCTTGGACTTGTGGTTAAACTTCTTCATATTATAAGTAAGGCATCTGAGAGAAACATGGCTCTTGCCTAAGCCCTGGAATGTCCTCTAGCTGGAGGGTGCCTGGCCTTAACAGCCAGATGGAAGAGGGCATTGTGGTGCTTTGGTACCGTTGCACAATGCTGAGCCAATGCTATGGGCCCACAGCTTCTGCCTGCCTCCGGTGTCTTCAGTCCCATGTCCTGTCTTCAGTGTTGATTGAGATCAGTGGTTCTGAGCACTACATGACACTACTGAGGCCTCCCATTACATGATATTTTCTACTTTTACGTATTGACCAACTAAACGGCCAATAAAAAGATGGAGGGGTCACAGGATGAGCTTTCCAGTTCATTGGAAGCTCTAAAGCAGCCTGTCTGCAGCAGCACAACTTGTGCCACAGGCTTTGGAGGCAGGATATAGCTGTGTCTAGAAAAAGCCATGGAGTCTGAAACTGAACCTCAGCTGAAAGCCTGAAACCATGGGGTTGATTCCTTCCATGTCGAGATAACTAAAGTCCAGGGTGTTCATTGGCTCCATTTCTATTTTGCTTTGTTTTGGCTGTTTCAGGGATTTTCCTGTTCTGGTGCTTTCTGCTCAGAGTCGGTCAGCTCGAAATGTCTCTTCCACAGAGGGGTCCAGCAGACCCATGCTGGAGTCACTCAACATGCTGAGTCCATCCAGGCTCAGGGGTTCAATTTGGAGCTCCTCTTCCAATGGAAATGGGGTGTCCACATTCAGGTTGACCTCAGGCATGCCTGCTAGCGCACTGCTCAGGTCTTTGAACAGGCTGGTGCTTGAATCTTCTGCAAGGAGCAGCGAGAGAGGAAAAGAGTGCTGTTTAGGAGGCGTGAAAGCCCCATGCTACTAGGAGAAGAACTGAAAATAATCCCCAAAATGTTATCCTACCAACTTCCCAGCTAGGACATTAAACACCCATGTACCCATCATTTATAGGACCACACCTCTTGCCCTAGAATCAACATTCTTTGTTTTGGTACTAGGAATTGAATCCAAGTTGCACTATTACTGAACTAATCCCCAGTCCTTTATATTTTATTGGAAACAAGGTCTAAATTGGCCTCAAACTTGCAATCCCCTGCCTTGGAATTACAGGTATATGTCACTATACCCAGCTTGGAATTGACATTCTTCTTCTTCTTTTTTTTTTTTTTTTTTGGTACTGTGGATTGAACTCAGGGGCACTCAACCACTAAGTCATATCCCCAGTCCCCTTTTTTGTATTTTATTTAGAGATAGGGTCTCGCTGAGTTGCTTAGGGCCTCACTAAGTTATGGAGGCTGGCTTTGAATTTGTGATCCTTCTGCCTCAGCCTCCCAAGTTGCTGGGATTACAGATGTGCACCAATGCACCCAGCTCGGAATTTACATTCTCAACAGTTCCACAACTGGCAATTTTTGCAGTTTTCTCCTTTACAAGGGTTGTCAATCAGCTGAGACTACATATTTCTGAAAAGTTTTGAACAGTAGGCCCTTTTCCTACTCTCTCACAAGGTCTGGGGTTGCACACTTGCATCTCCAAAAGTAAAGCTGGGCCAGGGGATTTTTGTTTTTTGCTTTATCTAATGTTAAATGGCTTAAACTATCTGTAAAAACACAGCAAAGTGAAATCAGTGTAGAAGCTGAGGGGTGGTTCACACTCACCTGTCAGGATTGTGTTGGGGAAGTTCCCGCAGTTGGAATATAGGTTAGGTCTCAAATGAAATGACTCCGGTTGTTCTCGATGACTTTGTTGCACCAGGGGCACCTGGAAGCATCAAAGGTCACGTTGTAAGGAAGAATCTCTGCTTCTCTGAGAGAGGGAACAGTGTGATGTGCTCCCAGAACAGCACCAGGCATGCAAACTGACTCATAGTCCTTCTTTCTAGGATCCCAGAGCGCTCTGCTGACATCCTAATTAATGTAGGCATACTATTTTTTTTTAACAATAACTTTATTTATTTATTTATTTGGTGTTGAGGATCAAACCCAGTGCCTCACGTGTGCTAGTCAAATGCTCTACCACTGAACCATAACCCAAGCCCAAAGGCAGACTATTCTTGTCAGGTAGGCAGACCCTGCAGTGGTGGATGGATTCCTGAGGCCCACATTGTGGGTGACTTATTCCTAACCACAACTGCCCAGCCCATTATGTAATCCCAAGAGATACCAACAGTCATGGTTTCTGCAGCACCTCTGGGTCTCAGACACCCCTTCTCTTCATCCTAACAAAGGCTTTTGCAAACTGCCATTGGTGGAAACCCTTCAAAAGCTTCATCTGTAACCAAGGAAGTAATGTTCTCCTTATCTCACTGGGTTCTGGAAAAATGAGAAAATGAAAGCCTTTCCCTTTAACATGGAGAAGGAGGAACCTTAGGCCATTGCCTCTCTATGATAAAACCTCTGTGAGGATTGGTTAAAATTAGGATCTATTTTAGGTACCTTTCCTAAAATTAATTTTCCAAATCATTTCTTAAAATGTCTCAAAAGGAGTTTCCATCGTTTCAGGAAAATGTTGATTCTTACCTATACTGAAATGGACTGTTTAGAAAACAGGGAGACAGAGTTGGGGTGTAGTGCAATGGTAGAGCACTTTCTTGGCCCTGGAGTCAATCCCTAGAACCATCAACATAACCAACAAACCCCCAAAACAGAAAGGCAGGGTCTACTGGTTCTTTCCAGACTTCACCATGGCCTACCTGGGAAATAGCTATCTTTGTTTTATTAAGTTCTGGAAACTGCTTAACTCTTCCTTTACTCCTTAATCCATCCTGGAGCCTAGCCTGATCCATACTTTCTGAACATTAAAAAATCTAGGAATACTAAAAATGATTATGGAGAGGGGCTGGGATTGTGGCTCAGCGGTACAACGCTCGCCTAGCATGGACGGGACCTGGGTTTGATCCTCAGCACAACATAAAAATAAAGGCATTGTGTTGTGTCTATCTACACCTAAAAAAAAAAAATGTTCACTGAGAGGGAGAGTCAAAAAAGTGGCTGAAGCGGGGTTGTGGCTCAGTGGTATAGTGCACATGTGAGGCCCTGGGTTCGATCCTCAGTACCACATAAAAATAAATAAAATAAAGATAGTGTATCCATTTATAACTATAAAAAAACCAATTTTTTTTTAAAAAAGTGGCTGAATAAAAACATCTTACAGAGGAACTATCCCCCACGCCATCCCTGGACTGGGCTTGCCTAATGTGGTCACTTACAGTGCTGGGTGTTCCAATCAGGCCTGTAGGCACATTGCTGTGCCACTTTCTAAGTCTATTATTGGAGCCAGGTGCTGCCTCTCCTTGTGCCTCAATTTCCTCTACATGAGATCAATCAGTAGCTATGGTCCTTTCCAGTATTACTGATTCAATAACCCTGCTGTGACTACAGTGTAATCAAGTCTCTGGAACTTGAACTTGGTTTTTTTTTTTTTTTCTTTTCCTGTGGAGCTAGAGATAGAATCCAGAGCCCTGCAAATGCTAGAAAAGGACCCTACCACCGAGCTACATCCCTAAGTCTCTGGCACTTGTTCCTCTGCTGAGTCCTGACACTGAAAAAGTAGTCAGCATCAGCATTCTACGGTGAGGGAAGGTTCCAGAGTCTTGTAGCCACAGAACATATCTGAAACCAGGGAAAGCAAGTATCACATTTATTTGGTTGTGGGGTCTACACATCGGATAGCCTAAATCATGCCATTTATGTACCAAGGAAGGGAGATGCAGGGTGTGATCACATACCTGTTGAGGAAAGGCTGAGCCTGGCCTCACAGACTGCTGGTCAAAGCCCACATCTGGGAAGAAGTTGGTCAAAGACGAGCCCTTCAGGGAATAAGGAGGTGACCATTTAGCTTGGAACTCAGAACAAAATACTCATTCCCTCCTCACCAATATTTCTGGCAAGGACTTACCTGGGACGTGAGAAGCTGGAAGTCTGATTGTGGCAGGGATGAGGCTGCCTGGGGCTGCTGGGCAGGGGGCTCTTGAGTGTGGGGCTGCTGTAGGAGAGGCTGGGTGAGCTCCTGGGGTGTGGGGTAAGGGGGTGGTGGGGATACTTGAGCTTGAGCTTCTGTGGGCAAGAAGGAAAGTGGGCTTCGCTCTGAGGACACCATCTAGAAAACACACAGACAAACAATGGCTTGAATTAGCTTCTGAGTTCTAGCAGTCAGTCCTTTGGGATTAGGAAATGTCAAGATGAGAGAAAAGTCTAAGATTGTCCTCACATAGCATTCTATGCCCTGCTGTGAAAAGCCTGTTCCTGATCCCTCAAGTATAACATCAACTGTTTTTTTTTAAGGTGATAGGGTACATGTGTGGGCTTCACACGTATAAGCAAGCACTGTATCATGGAGTAAATTCCCAGTCTTCCAAGTGTAACTCAAATCTTGCTTCTCCACAAAGCATTACCCATTCAATGACATTTCTATTGTCTTAAAAGATAAATAAGAAAGAATACAGCGAATTTAACCAATTTTCTCTTTGCTTTCTCTATGAAAATTATGTTTTGTATTTAATGCTACCTTCTAGTTGAAGATAGAAGGTTGAAAAAGGCACTTAGCTAAGCTGTCTTCCAAACCCCTACTAAGTCAAAACTAAACAATAAACATTAAACATCAACAAAACAATAATAAACAACACTAACATGATAAATAACACAGGAGAGAAGAAAATGGCAAGAAAATCTGGAAAACAGCTGAGTGAGAAAGTCAAATGCTGAGTTGGCAGTGGGGAAAAAAGTGAGAGTTGATTTAATTTACATCACCAAATTCTTGAACAGCTCTGGAGCTGGGGACAGCAGGAAGCAGGAGGTGAAGCTCTGCCAGGAGGGTCTGGACAAAATTTCTATAAGGGGCAGAACTCTCACCTTACAGCCCCCCACCATGGCCTTCCTGCCACTTGCTAGGAGATTGGAGGGCTGGCCTCTGGAGAGATTGAGGGTAGGGGACCCTAGAAGGTGAGGCTTTCTACTAAAAACACAGGGATTGAGAAACATCTCACCATCAGATCTTGAAACCTGTGCCTTCCTTTCCCAGATCGGTCCTCAGGATGCTAGAATCTAGACATGCCCTCGTGTCACCAGCTAAGAGAAAACCCAAAACTTAAGACATCAGAAGTTCCCCAGGGAAATGGCTGAGTTGGACCTCTCTATGATAAGGCACAATCAAGCTTACCCATCTACACATAGCTGCCAATCAGCTTTTCTGTGCCATGTCCTTAACCATGAGCAGAGCCCAATAACTATAAGGCCATGAGAGAAGCAACTGGAATGACAGAGACCAAGGTAGATACAGAGGGAGAGAAACCTAGGGAGACCTATTCAGGAGAAGTGGTTATGAAGAAACAAAATCATCACTGTCATATTTAAGTTATTAAAAAATCCTTATCTGTTAAAGACATATATATTGAAATATTTTTTTTTAAAGAGAGATTGAGAGAGGGAGAGAGAGAGAGAGAGAGAGAAGTTTAATATTTATTTTTTAGTTTTTGGCGGACACAACATCTTTGTTTGTATGTGGTGCTGAGGATCAAACCCGGGCCGCACACATGCCAGGCGAGCACGTTACCGCTTGAGCCACATCCCCAACCCCTATATTGAAATATTTATGATGTATGCCTATATACATTTTTGGGGGTAGTTCTGGGGTTTGAGCCCAGGGGCACTCTACCACTGAGCAACATCCCCAGTCCTTCTTTTTTTTAAATATTTTGGTTTTAGTTGGAGATGGACACACAATATCACAATATCTTTATTTATTTGTATGTGGTGCTGAGGATCGAACCCAGTGCTTTCTACATGCTAGGCAAGTGCAATACCGCTGAGTTACAATCTCAGCCTCACATTCTCAGCCCTTTTTACATTTTTATGTTGAGATACTGTCTTACAAAGTTGCCAAGGTTGGCCTTGAATTTGTTGTCCTCCTGACTCAACCTCCTGAGTCTCTGGGATTGTAGAGTTCTGTGTCTGGCTCTATATCTATTTTTTTTTTTAAACAGAGATGTTGATAAAACAAGATAATAATGTTGACTGAGGCTGGATGACGAGTATAGGAGGATTCATTATATTAAGTTCTCTACTTATATGCAATTTGGAAAACAATCCCATCATAAAAAATAAAAGAAACTGAAACAAAACTACCACTAAAAACCTCAAAGACATGAAAGATGATGTTGCATTCATAGAACAGGTTATGATGCTATATATAAAAAAGGAACATTCAGAGAACAAAAAAGAACTCTTGTGAATTTAAAAATGAAAGCAGAAATGAAGAACGAGTATTAAGAAACTCTTCCAGAAAGCAGAGCAAAACAAAAATGTAAGAATGTAAGGGGGAAAAAAAGGAAAGAAAAGAAAAAGGGGGGAGGAGAGAGAAGAAAATATAAGGAGGAAAATGAAGTGTGATAGTCATACAATAGGAGTTCTAGACAGAACAGAAAACTAAAGGAAAGAAATAATTGAAAAAATAACTAAAGAAAATTTTCCAGAAATAAATATTTCCAGACTAAAGTAACCTGACAAACACTTAGTCTCATGCATGCCACAATATCTTGAAGTTTTAGAGCACTGAGGACAAAAGACCTGGCAGGGGAGGAAAAAAAGGAAATTTGAAGTATTAAGACTCAGAGTGGAATTAGTAACTCTCAGTAGCAACTCTAAATAAAAACTGAACAGCAATGAATCAACAACTTCAAAATTCCAGGGGAAAACTATTTCAAATTCAGAATTCTATATCCAACCAAATTAATTAAATGTCAAGCAGAATAAAGTTTTTTTTTTTCTTTTTGGTACCAGGGATTGTACTTGGGGCACTTGACTACTGAGCCATATCCCCAGCCCTATTTTGTATTTTATTTACAGACAGAATCTCACTGAGTTTCTGAGGCTGGCTTTCAACTTGTAACCCTCCTGCCTCAGCTTCCTGAGCTGCTGGGATTACAGGCGTGAGTCACTGCGCCCCAGCAAAATAAAGACATTTTAAGTTAGGCAAAGTCACATGCACTCTTTCTTATAAAGCTAATAGAGGATTTACTTTTAAATTTTTTGAGAGGAGAGTCACTTAACTGCAAGAATTTGGAGCTGAATTAGTAATGCATACACAGAAAACCAGACTAACAACAATAATAAGTCATATATTTATTAACCCCCAAAGGAAAAGGAAATGTTCATTTTATTTCATAGTATACTATATGGTTTGGTTCTGACTACATTAGAAACACTAAACACTGAGTATTATTTTAACCATAGTTATAATAAATGAGAAGGGTAAGTAGTGTGTGTGTTGGGGGAAGATGAGGTTGTAAGAGAGTTGAAAGAGAACTAAGTCCTAATCTTTAAGAGTAAAATGTCACTAGATAATACCTAACACCAAAAATTTAGAACAAAATAAGGATGAAATAACATGGTCATACCAAAGAGATTAGCTAATATGGTTGAAAGTAGTAATTTTAAGCAGCCATCTCTAAGCAGTGAAAAATATAGTTAATGGGAAAGGAGAAAAGACAGCTGTTATTTCATAACAAGTTCTTTAAAACTATTTGCCTTTTAAATCATGGGCATGAATAATATCACTTTAAAAAATCTAAATATTAATCAAATGAAAGCAGTAAGAAGATTACCTTTATGTCCTAGAAAATAATCTTGCAAAATAAGACTAAAGGCAATCCAATAACAAGCACAGAATCTTCAAAAAACAGTTACAAAACAGCCTCTTTCCTTCCTTAAAATGGGATTACTCATATAGTCAAGGTCCCATAGCCAGTAACTGGTAAAGAGTGACTAATATGATCTTCTAACTTCTTCCCGTGTATTCTATCAACTCCTCCTTGCTAAACCATTATTCATTTACAGTGAAGTGGTGAGTAGTTAATGATGTTATAATGTATCTAAGGTGTGACCAATAGGTTAAAAATATATTCATTGATGGTTACCGTAAGGAGAACCACCCTAAGAGTTTAGAAAGAAAACAAAGTCAACAGTCAAAATGTGACATTTCAACTCCTGTATTTCTATAACAGGCTGTGACTTCAAAATGTGCCTCTTTCTAAACAGACTTTTTTTAGTCCTTTTATAGAGCTGTAGTCCTCACTACATCTAGTATTTCACGAACAATAAAAGTATTGTTTCTTAAAATCTGTAGTTGTAATTAGGGAAGAGGTCTAATCCCATATTGAAGCTTCAGGAAGGTTTTAAGTGTTTTCATTGGCTCTCCCCTGTGGCTTAATGTATTTATACAGTCAATAATTGATTTTCCATACCAAATTTGAAATCCTAACCTGGTTTCCTTTAGCTGTCTCAGACATATCTGGACTGTATTCTCTATACCTTACCCTTTCCCTAACACAAAATTCATGAGTTAGTAACTGAAAATTGTTCAATATATGCTTAGGAGTAATCAACACAGTAAATCTGCTATTATACAGTCATTAATGCCTTCTGAATTATTCACACTTGTGTTCTCTCTCCTTTCACATATAAGAATGAACTGTGCATTTGAGATCTCATGGATGCTTGGACCTAATCCAAAATTGCCTAGAGAAAGCAAGCAGCTCCTAGATACTTCAGCCTGTTGTGCTGTAGTTTGTCTCTCTCTTTTTTTTTTTTTTTTTTTTACCTGGGAGGCAGGATATGGGTTCAGTGGGCTGGTTGAAGAGAGCTGTCTGCTGAAACCTTGATGTGCTTCAGGGCCAGGAGAAAGTGTGAGAGGGCTGACGGGAGGCTGCCTGCGCCGAGAAGGGCCACTTAGGTTTGTGGTGGGGAGAGATGGGTTGCTAAGGGAAAATAATCGGAGCGAAGGGTGAAGAGCAGACGCGTTGGCAACTGATGTCTGTGGGTGGCTATTTAGGGAAGAGGAAAGCGCGATCTTATTGAGCGTGGCTTGAATGGAGGGGTTACTCCGAGAACTCTGGAGACCTGGAAGACAACAAATTCACAAGTTACTTGTTGTAATTTCAGACTAAATCTTTTGTTTTCCAAAGATGAAAGTTTTCTTCCCACTCTCTAGGTGTGATGATAATTTTGAACGTGATGACATTATATTACCAGAAATGTTTCAGATGTACCAATGACAAGGAAAAAATGCACCCATAGTTAAGAGGGTGCTTATCTAGCATGAGCAAGAAGAGAATTTTTCCAAAGAGGAATGAGACCTTGCAAACAACTGCTAGGAGAGCAAGACTAGGTAAGGAGACGGGGTCGGAGGTGAAGGTTCAGTGTGCTTAGCTCCAATCTAGGGCCTGGAGACTAGAGCTGTACAACAAATGCTGTTTAGAGTCCTTAAATGCCTCTGTCTTGGGCACACTCCCTGGATCTTCTGCTGCCTTTGGATAACTTCCTTTCACTGAAAGCTGTGGCTCTCAAGAAGTCTCCCCATTGCTCTCAGGAGTCAGGAAGGGACACTCCCCCATATCTCCCTTTCTAGGGTCTCTCTCTCTGTTTTTCAGGCTCCTGGGAAATTGTTCGTCATAGTCTGTTCCAATTCAGGGAAAGGAAAGTTTTGCTGGTCCTGTGTTTCTTTTTTCAGGGAGGGCGAATCTTAGCATGAACAAGGCAGTTTGGGAAAAGTGTTTCCATAGCACAGGCTGCTAGTCATGAGCTCCATAAAATCAGAGACCCTGTCCTATGCCCTGCTGGCTCCTTAGCACCTGGCAGGGCTCTAGTCTGGAGCAGTTTCACTCCATGAATGAAAAATGCCACTGTTGCTGCATATATCTCAACTGGCAATATCTATGTTTTAAGCTTCAGCCCATCATTCTTGTGCCAGTAGTTGAGGTGACCAGAACTGTGTGTTGTTTTGTGTTGGTAAAAAGTGAAGTGTTTGATAAAAGTTGGAAATGAACTCAGGCATTTTAGCTGGCAAAATTATTTTTTAAAGATAGGAATTTGACTATGATAAAATCCAGGTCATTATTCCACCACTCAACAATGCATGAAAAGGTCACAGATTGGGTTAGCTCAGGTAATAATTAGAGCTAAAGATTTGAATTTATATTTTAAAAACTAGTCATTTAGAAAAAAGCTCAAACATCTTTTAAAAATGTGTACCATGCATTTAAAATATTTTTAAAATTTTTATTTGTTCTTTTTTTATAAAATTTTTTTAGTTGTAGATGGACACAATATCTTTGTTTTATTTATTTACTTTTATGTGGTGCTGAGGATCGAACCCAATGCCTCACGCATGGGAGGCAAGTGCTCTACAATGGAGCTACAATCCCAACCCTATTTGTTCTTTTTAGTTATATATGACAGTAGAATCTATTTTGATGTTTACACAAACATGGAATATCTTATTCTAATTAGGATCCAAGTCTTGTGGATGTACATGATGGTGAGATTCACTGTGGTGTGTTCACTGTGGTATACCATGCATTTTAAGGAGTATATAGAAACTATAACAATTTGACATTAGTTCTGTTGTGTTCTGGAAAAAAAAATAATGCTTTTTCTTTTTTCTTTTTTTGGTAGTGGGGATTGAACCCAGGGGTGCCTTACCACTGAGCTACATCCCTAGTCATTTTATTTTGAAACAGGGTCTTGTTAAGTTGCTGAAGCTGGCCTTGAACTTTTGATTCTCCTGCCTCGGCCTCCTAAGTCGCTGGGATGACATGATACTTTTTCTGAGGATAACAGCCTATGATTAAACATGAGATTTTCAGCTTGAAGCAAAGCATCAAAACTTATTCTAAAAAACTCCAGCTTCCTCAAAACCCAGGGCAATTATGGGTGATGTTGTTGCTTTATTTCCATGACCCTGGATATCCTTGTTCACTGAGAATTCACCTCAAAATAATTTCTTAATCCACAAATCCTAAAGATTTTGAGAGCTTCTATTACGAAATAAATTAAGTAACCTCAGAGCCCAGAGGTGGGGCTCTTTTCTTAAAAAAGCAGCATGGGGGCTGGGGTTGTGGCTCAGTGGCAGAGCGCTTGCCTAGCATGTGTGAGGCACTGGGTTCAATTCTCAGCACCATGTATCAATAAATAAAATAAAGGTCCATTGAAAACTAAAAAAAAAAAAATTCGGGCTGGGGATATAGTCAAGCGGTAGCGAGCTCGCCTGGCATGCATGCGGCTCTCCCTGGGTTTGATCCTCAGCACCACATACAAACAAAGATGTTGTGTCTGCTGAAAACTAAAAAATAAAATATTAAAAAGTTCTCTCTCTCTCTCTCTTTAAAAAAAAAAAAAGCAGCATGGGCCCCTCAGAACACATTCCCTGAAACACTCTGGATCTTTTTTTTTTAATTTATTTTTTAGTTAAACACAATATCTTTATTTATTTATTTATTTTTATGTGGTGCTGAGGATCAAACCCAGGGCCTCGCATGTGCTAGGCGAGTGCTCTACCGCTGAGCCACAACCCCAGCCCCGTACTCTGGATCTTAAGTAGTGCCAGGTGGCTTGGCCACTTAACTTTACATTAGATTTGCCCATACATGACTGACTTGATTTCTAAAAATTAAAACCCAGAATCAGTATATGAAAGACTTGTTTTCCCAGTACTGGAAATTAAACCCAGGAGTGCTCTACCACTGAGCTACATCCTTAGCCCTTTTTTTCCTTGCTTTAAAAAAAAAATTCTAATTTGTTATATATGACATCCTCAGCTCTTTTTACTTTTTATTTTGAGACAAGTCTGGCTAAGTTTCTGAGGCTGGCCTCAAACCTGCCATCTTCCTGCCTCAGTCTTCAGAGTTGCTGGGATTACAGGCATGTGCCACCACACTTGGCTCAAGACTCGTTTATTACTTTTTTTCAAGACTAACATTATTATTATTATTATTTATTTTTTAGTTTTCAGTGGACACAACATCTTTATTTCATTTTATATGGTGCTGAGGATCGAACCCAGTGCCCTGCGCATGCCAGGTGAACGTGTCACCACTTGAGCCATATCCCCAGCCCAAGATTAACTTATTATTAAAGATAATAAAATGATAACAAAAAACACCAAACAAAAGTAAAGGTGGTCTCTGAAATCAGTTCTGCAAACCTGAAATTATGTTGTACAACAGAGCATTGCTGCCACCATTAGAGAAGCTTCCAGGTTACTGCTCTGAAGAGGACCACTCTCATTTAAGTGGCAAGTTCTGATTTGCTTGATTAAGTCTCATTTTACTCAGAGCTGAAACCAGCAAACATTTCCTCCATCCAAACACCGTTGTGAAGGGTTCCTTTCAAATGGAACGTTACACAACTTATGGACCATTATGACCAGGGGCTGCACTGTACTGCTGAGAGTAGGAGGGGTTCAAATCTTCCCTAGACACTGACAAAAGTATCTGCAGGTTCTAGAAAATGTAGTCAGGTTTTGACAACAGGCCTGAGCTGTGGGCAACAACCCATGCAGTAATACCCAAGCCACATTATGGGCAGCATTTTAAAAAAATATTTATTTTTTAGTTTTAGGTGGACACAATATCTTTATTTTACATTTATGTGGTGCTGAGGATCAAATCCAGTGCCTTGTGCATGCTAGGCGAGCGCTCTACCACTGAGCCACAACCCCAGCCCTATGGGCAGCATTTTAATACAGCTAATGCCATATCTTTAAGCACTTCTAAAAATTTTGAACTGTAGATTTCTATTTAATATACACATACTGAGTATAAATAATTCTATCATATCCACTGTAAATTTTCTAAAATTCAAATACTCTCTTTTGAAATCCAAATAGAAATTGGAAGAATCAATAGAGATAGCTTAAATGATAAAACATCACCATACATTGATAAGAGATGCTAACATTTTCCAGCCAACGTAGAGTGGATGCTTATTTCTTGATTCCCAAATCTTCTTCCTTAAGACCACTTAATACATGGGTTTATGACAACAATGAAGAATGAGGTTCAGCAGAGCTACCCCAGAGCTTATCAAATAGAGCAGAAATAGAACCTCCAAAGCAAATTGTCAACAGGGAGGCACACTACCACCACTCATTCAAAGATGCATGGAACAGATACTACATAGCTAGGGATACAAGGGATTAAGCACCAAGGAGAACAACCAAGGTCTTTCCTAAGCAGGGAATACTTACCAGAGGAGCTTCTTATCCCCAGGTGAGTCATAGCAGCTGGGAGGTTGCCCACACTATTCCCCACACTCATACTACCAAAGAGGTTGTCACTGGTATCCAGGGAGGCAGGCAGGGGCACCGAGTAATGGAGGTTGGTTAGATCTGGCAATGACCCTCCAGTGTTCAGGGTCCCCAGAAAGGGTGAGAGGCCTATGTTTTGGCCGTTATGTGGGAAAGCACTAGAAAAAAAGAAAAGAAAGGTAAGTATTAATTTCTGCAATGCATTTGGCTGTTGTCAAATAAGAACAGTGGCTATCAAAGATCAAAGTCCTAGAGTAGGCTTTGCCTCTCCCTTGTTTCGAGAACTGGAACTGCAGGATTAATCTCTCTGAAATACAATTTCCTTACCTATTAAACAGGAGTAATGATGTCACCTATGCCTACTGTACAGGAATATTTTAAAGACCAGACTAAATTATGGATGAAAAAGCATTTTGAAAATTTTAGGCTACTATATAATTTTTTTTTAAAGAGAGAGGAGAGAGAGAGAGAGAGAGAGGGAGAGAGAATTTTTTTATTTTTTTTTAAGAGAGTGAGAGAGGAGAGAGAGGAGTGAGAGAGAGAGAGAATTTTTTTTTAAATATTTATTTTTTAGTTCTCGGCGGACACAACATCTTTGTTGGTATGTGGTGCTGAGGATCGAACCCGGGCCGCACGCATGCCAGGCGAGCGCACTACCGCTTGAGCCACATCCCCAGCCCTACTATATAAAATATGAGGCACTACTTTATATTTATAGTTATTTTTATTAGATTTATAAATCATTTATAAATTGTCTTTCCTACCTCTTCCCATTACCCCCGCCAAAAAAAAAAAAAAAAAAAATCTATGAGCAACAAGTGACACTGGGAGCATGAAAGCATGTGTTGTCAGTGTCAGGATGGGTTATGGAGATGAAGGCTTTGCCAAGAACATGACATAGTGTGTTCATGGAACTGCAACTGCAAGGAGCTTGGCATGGCTGAGGTGTCAAATGTCAGGGCAGAGTACAGGGAAGGGAGGGTAGCAGGAGATGGAGTGAAGAAGCAGGTAGGTGGAAAAACAAGATATACTGTTTCAATTATAGTTTTCACAAACTTTAAAATGAGAAAAATCAGCCAGCATACCTGTAAATCCCAGCAATTTAGGAGGCTGAGGCAGGAGGACTACAAGTTTGAGGCCAGCCCCCAAAACTTAGCAAGACCCTGTCTTAAAATAAAATGGTTAGGGATGTAGCTGAGTGGTAGAGCACCCCTGGAGTCAATCCCCAACACACACACACACACACAAAGGAGTGAGAAAAACTTGTTGCCATCCATCATCCATCGACATTGGTTGTCTGGTGACTGTGTGTCAGGCACTGGGCTCAGTGCTAAAGGTACAATTATGAACAAGCAAGGTGCTGTATTCACAGTCAGGCCTGCCCCTAACATTTGCAGGCCTGGGGCAAGATTATAAATGGAGGCCAGCACACCATCTGTTCCAATTTGTAGAAGTTATAAATCAAATGAACAAACCCTTAAATGAACTTTGTTCTGTTTGTACCTTGACAAATAATACCTTCATAATAACCAGATTCAAATATAGACTTCTCCAACTTCTTAGTTCTCTGCACTAGAACACAGAGGGAGAGGCAGTCCCATCCTCAGACCACACCCCTCTCTTCCTGTCACAGCCCTGTTCTATGCCTCAGGGCACACATGTGGCTAGGATGGGGGTGGGGGGGCAGCCTCCACAGCCAAGCTCTGGCCACACTCTGCATCCCCCAATCATTCTGATTAGGGTGAGTGCTCTGTGGATCTCTGTGACCCCTTGGACTCCATTCCATGGGGGTGGGACCCTCTAAAAGGCAGGGCCTCCAGCCCTGTTCTGACAGGACCCTATTCTTGGTGTTCACACACTGGCAGGAGAAACAGAATGGTCAAGCAAGCAATTGTAACATGGTAGGAAGCATGCTGTGCCAGGTTTGAAGGGGGCCGGTACAACCAGGAGTTACAAATGAAAACTGGGAGCACAAAAGCATGTGTTGTCAGTGTCAGGATGGGTTATGGAGGTGAAGGCTTTGCCAAGGACATGACATACATAGTGTGTTCAAGGAACTGCAAGGAGCTTGGCATGGCTGAGATGTCAGATGTCAGGACAGAGTACAGGGAAGGGAAGGTAGCAGGAGATGGAGTAGAAGATAAAGGTGAGTAGGAAAACAGGAAGGAAGACTATGTACTGTCATGGTCTGGGTCAGGAACTATATAGCAATGAGGGAACCTAGGGCAAGCAAGAGAATGACACTGAGAAATTCTACTATGGTTATAAAGTGGAAGATGGCATAAGTGAGCAGAAAGAGTCAGGGAGAGAATGCTCCTGCAGTGGCCCAGGTCTGATCTGGGAAAAGAATGGTGTAATTGAAGAAGCTCTGGCCACACCCAGAAAGCCCTATCAGCCAGGAACCTGGGAAGGAGGACACTTCACTCAACACAGTGACATACAGTAGAGCACCAACCAGATACAACCACTGGCATTAGACCCTGTAAGAGACTCAGACAAAGGGAGAAAGCCATAAAGAACGTGGCGCAGTGTAATACAACTCAGCAGTAAAGTGACAGGCTGGTAGCACCTGGTGGAGGAGGCTTCCTGGAAGACTCTGAACTGAGTTTGCAGGCTAATCCAGGCAATCTAGGCAGAAAAATCACTCCAAGAAGACTTCACAGCATGGGCAAAAGCAGGGAGGCATGAAGCCAGCAGTGTGCCCTAGAAACTGTGAGGACTAGGCCACCACAAAGGGTCGAGTTTAGAAGGGGTAGATAGTGATGAGAGGTGAGATTGGAGGAGCAGGCCTTGAGCACCTGAGGCTGGAACTGAAAGCAGGACAAGAAGCCAGGGGAAGGCTGAGAGCAGAGGGGAGATGGATCTAGCCCTTTTTAGGGCAATGTGGCTAACAGACCTTGGGGGCAAGCACAGCCTGGAGGCAGAGACAAGCTGTGACAATGCTGAACAGTCACATGAGACATTACAACAGCATGGGGATGCAGAAGCAGGGATGGATTCTAAAGACATCTATAGAAGGTCAAGAATGGTCCCTGGGTTTCTGGCATGGGGACTGGTGGAAGATAGGGACTGGTCCCTAAGATAGGAACCCTGGAGGCGTACAAGTAGACCTGGTGTAAAGGTGGGGTATGCGTAATATGATTGCTATTTTAGGCACTTTTTTTGAGGTTTTTCATATAGTATGACATATAAGGGAACCTAGGGCAAGCTAGAGAATGACACTGAGAAATTCAGTGGGATGTCTCTCACTCAGTTAAGTTCTAGAGGCGGTAAATGACATCCTCAAGGGCAGTTCCATTAAAATAGTCGAGGTGGAAGCCAGGCCATGATTGGTTGAAGAGCAGATACTGGGGGCAGGAGGTGTGTAAATACTGGTTGTAAATATGGTGTGTGTGTGTGTGTGTGTAAATACTGGGGTTGTGGCTCAGCAGTACAGTGCTAGCCTAGCCTGAGTTCTATTCTCAGCACCACAGAAAAATAAATAAATAAAAATAAAGGTACTGTGTCCAACTATAACTAAAAAATAAATATTAAAGAAAAAAAGAGTAAATACTCAGGACTGGGCTATAGCTCAGTTGGTAGAGTGCCTGCCCCACATGCACAAGGCCCTGGGTTCAATCCCTAGAAACCCCTCCCACCCCTGCCACAAACATACAGTGAATATTCCTTTGAAAAGTGTGGAATAATAAAAAAATAAGCAAAAGGAAGATAAGTACAGGAAGGAGAGTGAGGGAGGGACAAGGAAAGAGAATGAGGGAGGGACAAGTAACTAATATGGAGTAAGTCAAATTCTATGCATGTGTGATTTTTGTCAAAATGAACTCAATATAACTTAATGCTCTAAAAAAATAAATTTGTCTAATGTGGGAGGCCATCCTTGCATGTGATTGAGTTACCTCCCTGGCTGGGTGTGAGGCGCTCAGACACTTTTCTATCTGTTAACAGCTTTCCCCACCCTTCTTGGGTCCGAGGGCTTGTCCATGTCAAGGCGTGCTTAACCACAGCCCCTGAAGATCCAAACGTCTCACCTGACCTTGGAACAATGATCCCCTTAATCTTCATTGGATGGAATTTTCCCTAGAATTTTTTGTTCTCCAATAAAAGTCCTCTCCCTGGCATGTTCTCTCTCACTGGCCTCTTCAGTAAACCTCACTACTTTAATGGGTAGCTAGAGGCTGGGGGTTCGAGGAGCCATCCTGGAGCTGGTTTAAAGGTAAATAGAGTCTGTGTCTTTAATTTAAACTCCCTTAGGATTTCCCACATAGCCGAACCTTCATATATATTGTCTGTGCTGGCCGTGGACTAAAGTCTAAGAATTCTGGGAAGCAGAAGGAAGAAGAGTGGAGATACCTCAGAAAGGCAAAGGGGATAAGGGTGGGGAAATAGAGAAAGCTATCCTTCTTGAATAGGAAGGACCTGTGTCCTGAGAGTAAAAAAGGAGGATGGTATTCCCTAGAGTCAGCAGTAACATTCTAAACAACTTCTTGTGGGGCATGGTGGCACATGCCTGTAATCCCAGTGACTTGGAAGGCTGAGGCAGGGGGATCGCAAGTAAGAGGACAGCCTCAGCAATTTAGCGATGCCCTAAGCAACTTAGGGAGATCCTGCTCAAAATAAAAAAATAAAAAGGGCTAGGGATGTAGCTCACTGGTTAAGTGGCCCTGGGTTCAATCTCTAGTACCAAAACCAAACCAAAACAAAAACCCAACTTCCCTGCAGATTAGAGGAAGAAAGACAAATGGTCAGTTTCCAAATATCGTTACTATCCATGAGAGTCATCAGTGGACCTGATAATAGGCAGGTAACGTTCTCCTGGCTCAAAACCCTCCAATGACTTTCATCTTCTCTGAGTAAAGTTCAGGCTAAGCCAGCCTCATTGTGTTCCACATCCAATCCTGCCTGTGGTCTGCCTGGAACCTTCTTCTCCTCACTTCATTCTAGATTATGGGCACATGTCATCCTACTAGAAAGTCCTTCCTTATCACTCATCATGGCCCATATCCTTATTTTTCTTTTTCTTCATTTTATTTCCCAACATATGACACACATACTATTGATGTGCTCATTTGTTTTTGCCTATCTTACTCCACAAGAACATTAGCTCCTTGTAAACAAGGACTTGATCTGCTTTGTTCATTGTTCTACCTGGCACCTGGAATTAGGAAGTCAATAAATATTGCATGAATAGGAGTCACTGAATGGAATGCTACCTCTAACAGAAGAGCAAGAAAGCAACTTTCTTTATCTAAGAAACACTGGCTTTAACACTTCAGGGTTAACACATCATAGCTCAGTTCCATGATATCGGCCTCCAGAGCCTGGAGTATCCATTTGTCTGAGGGTTTAGCCAAAACTGTTCTTGAGGAAAATCTTGGACCTCTCTGTGGACAGGTCCTGCAGCCCGGGTGGGCTGGTCTCCTTGTCCTGTTGGGTGCTTGGCAAGCTTTATGACTTTCTGAAGAGAAGATCAACTCCCTTTATAGCTCAGCAGGCTGCTAATTACTTAATTTATATTTAACCAGCCAAAAAGAATGTCTGGGTCCCAGGTATTCAGTAGGGAGTAACCTGAAGGCACTTCTGGAAAGCTTTTTTGGGGAACAATATTTAAGGATGGCCTGAAGTTGATTTAGTTCACCCACAGACCCCCTAACATGGGTTCTTGGACCAAACCAGATCATACCAGGGTCCCATTTTCTTTTTTTCTTTTTTTTTTTAAATGACTAACTCATTTTTTTTTAAAAAGAGACAGTGAGAGAGGAGAGAGAGAGAGAATTTTAATATTTATTTTTTAGTTCTCGGCGGACACAACATCTTTGTTGGTATGTGGTGCTGAGGATCGAACCCGGGCCGCACACATGCCAGGCGAGCGCGCTACCGCTTGAGCCACATCCCCAGCTCCCAGGGTCCCATTTTCACTTCACACTGTTTTGGCCCTGGAAAGATCTGCTGTTCCTGCTGTTTACCAAGTAAACAAAGAACTCATGCATGGTAGGCAAGTGCTCTACTCCTGAGCCCCAACCCCACCCAAGACTGGCTGTTTCTGAATTGGCTTCAGTTCCAGACTGTGGAACTATATTGAGAATGCTGTGACAAAAATCCCTGCACTGATCTCTCAGTGTTCTCTCAAGACACTGCCAACCAAGTCCCAAGGGGTCTTCTCTGTAGACCCATGGCAGAGGGTTCTTCCAGTCAGCCACAGTAGCAAGAGGTGGCATCAGTCCTTCTTTGAGTGTCTGCGAATACCTGGATTTCATTAGTCTCCTTATTCTTCCTTAGTCTAAACTTCCTCAAAACCTCTTCTTTTTAAAATTTCTTTGTACTACATATATTTTTATAAATTGCCTCAATTTGGTGGGATGAGATACTGGGGATTGATCTTAGGGGTGCTTTACCACTGAGCCACATCTCCAGCCCTTTTTATATTTTGAGACAGGATCTCCCTAAGTTGCTTAGGGCCCCACTAAGTTGCTGAGGTAGCCTCAAACTTGTGATTCTCCTTCCTCAGCCTCCTGAGTCTCTGGTATTATGGGTGTGGGCCATCAAGTCCAGCACTGCCTCATACTTTTTAGAGAGTAAAGTTGTATACTATGAAATTAATTAATTAATAGTTTCATGAAAGTCTTTTTTTCATATGGCAAATCTTCCCATTTATTCATTCTCCATTTGTTTCTTCAAAATTATGGTATTTATGTACCATAAAATTTACTGTCTTACCCAATTTTAAGGGCACAGGTCAGTGGCATTAAGTACATTCACAGAACTCTCTAATCAACTTCTATATAAACGATTTCCAGGATAACTGATGCTTTCTTTTTCTCTGGCCAATGTGTCAGTAATGCCCATGTTGGGCCATAGGCAGGAGGCTGGTGGGTTCCCTTCAGCCCTTGCCTGCTTCTGTGGCTGCCAGGCTAGTTGTATGCCTGCCCAGGGTCAGTTGTGTTATTCTCAAATATATTTAAGGCCATTTAATTGCTATTGCAGTTATAGAATTGAATTAATGTACATGCAATATGAGTATCAAAGAGATGGCTGTGTTGGGCGTGGTGGTACATGCTTGTAATCCCAGCAGCAGGAGGATCTCAAATTCAAAGCCAGCCTTGGCAAAAGCGAGGTGCTAAGAAACTCAGTGAAACCTTGTCTCAGAGTAAAATACAAAATAGGGCTGGGAATGTGGCTCAGAGGTCAAATGTCCCTGAGTTCAATCGCCGGTACCAAAAAAAAAAAAAAAAAAAAGGCTGTTTTTATGAAAATGCAGTTGACTTTCAATTTACACATAGCCATAAGTTTCAGAGTTCTGTGACAAAGCAGTAAGACTTTCCTCTTAGGAAAACCTTCAGCAGAATGAACATTACTTACTTGCCACCTCCAACATCACAGGATCGAGGACGCCCTGACAGGGACTGAATCTGGGAAGAGACAAAGAAAACTGGGCTCACTTACCGCAACGCTGAATTCAAATTTTTGAAAAGTATCTTCGTGGGGATCTTGGGACTCCAGTCAGCACAGCTGAGAGCAGTGCTCATCAACAGCAGCCTCACAGAGCACCCATTTGGGTTCTGAAGAGGCTTTTAAAATTCTTCAGCTTCCAGACACAAGGGAGATATAACAGTAATATATTCTCTTACTTTGATGCTTTATTAGTGTATCTTCTAGATGAATATTATTTCCTTCAAAAAAGCCAATATTTTATATATAGAGCTTTTAAGTAAACATTTTTTTCCCAATTGACTTGAGGATAAGGAAATAGAAAAGCAAAATATGGTAAAGAAAGATGAAATGAATGTCAAAATAAAAAAATAATTCAATTAGATAAACTCTGGGGGGCGGGAGTGAGTACTATAAATCCATAAGAACTGAAAAAGATGAGCATCTCTTCTCAGAGACAGCAGCCCCTGGTCCTCAGGGGGAAAGCCTATGCTTGCTTGGCTAGAGAAGTCAAAACCATCCTCTGATAAAAGCCTCCAAAACCACTTGACCAAAAATCTACCATACAACTGCTTCTCCTATGCTTAAATATGTAAATTTTAAATCATAGCTTTTTATCCCCCCAAAGGTTAACATCAAATACACCTTGACTTTATTAAAAATTCATTAAGCCTACTCTAATGCTAGCAGAGACTTTGGTATGGTTGGTGGAAGAAAACGAAGCTAGACCAAAGGGATCCTAACAGGTTAAGTACAGAGACAGTATAAGTGATTACAACAGAGCATCGTTAAGGGGTAGAATAGATGAACTTTTCTTTCAAAATCAAGACAGCTTCCTTACAGGAAGGAAGGTCAAATCAAGTACTGTGGGGCCTCCCTTTCGCCCACAGTGAGTGAACAGGGTGGAGGTCAGCTAGCACAATTTTAGACACAAATGCTAAAAGGCTCATCAAAATCACAGTAAAACAGATGACTCATTTACTGGCTCCTGGAGAATACAAGTCAAAGGCCCTTGATTTTAAAAAGAATTATCTACTGCAACAATAATTCTGGACATAAGCTGGAGACCAGAAGAAGGTGATGGCTTACAAAACAGAGATCAGCTATGACTTGTTACCAGGTTTCAGAGCTTTTAACAACATGAATAAAATACATAGGGCTTAAAAGGTTTCTTTTTTTGAATGAATAAATTCCCATGAAAATCAGGAAGTCAAAGATCAGTGTACTGATTCATCAACACAAATGTGATCATTTTTACTTGAGAAATCATTCCCAACTATATTTTTCCTCTCTGTCTCCCCACTCTCTTTTTTCCACTCCTCTTGTTTCCGCCTCTGCAGGATTTTATAATACCTCTGAAGTGCAAACATCCAGTGACAACAAGCATAGTTAAGTACTGTTCACCCACCTCCTTGGTCTCCCATAGTTGTTTTGGCAGTGGCTTTGGAACATTTAACAGATTTTCTTCTTTCAATGGGCCAGGGAAAGATGCCACTAAAAGGGGGGAAAGAAAATTCATTGCATTAGAGGGCAGCCATCCTATCTTTGGATAAACAAATTATCTTTGTAAAAACATGATTTATTTAAAAAATATTTATTGACTGTTTACAAGGGAAAGTGCTTTCAGCATCACTGTGGGGTTGCATAGATAGTAAGCAGACATGGATTCAACTGTAAGGAATTTGTAACCTAGCCCACAGGAGGTCAACACATAAATAACACCGCTGAGAGAAGAAATCAGGGGATGCCCAGGAGAATCACTGGTACAGTGCTGCTGCCTTACAGGAAAGAATGAATCCAGGGAGGCTCTGGAGATAAATGCTCTGGGCAGCCCTTTAAAGACCCCGGGAAGACATTCCAAGGAGGAAAAATTAAGAAAAAGGCCTAAGGAGAGAGAAAATTATGGGCAACGATATCATTGAGTAGTTCTTATCATGTGGAACATAGGCTAGGTAAAAGAGTAGTTGGAAATAAAATGTAAAAGATTAAGACTTGGTAGGGAATGGCCATGCAGGCTTGGAAAGAGTGGTAAGAAGAGGCACACAATAATCTAGGGAAGAATGAGACGGAAAATAGAAAGAGCATGTGGAAGCCATGATGGCAATGAAAGTGCTTGGTAATGGGCTAGGACAGGGAATAAAGAGGAATTAGTAACCCAGCAGATTTGAGGATGGTCAGCTGAGGAGTCCTAGAGGCCTCAAAAGCTCTGAAACAACCTGGCTGTGTGTGAGGGGCCCATACCAGGGCCTTCTGCTTTAACACTATCAGTCATTCTAGGTAAAAAAGAATGCTGATCCAAAAAACAAATGAAAGATTTCTGTTCTCAAAGACGGGCCAGAGTACGAGGGCTGACCCTGAGGAAACACAGGATCTGATATTAGGAGGGGAATCAATATCAGATGCTGGTTGACTGTTCAGAATGAGGAATGCTGTTACGTTCTGGTGACCATGTAGCTCCACTGTGACTGTCAGGACTGTCTAGTCCTAACCCCACACAGCATGGATAATGGACCCCAGAAAGAAGTCACTTAAAACAGGAATCAGACTGTAAACCCAGCAACTTGGGAGGCTGAGATAAGAGGATTGCAAATTCAAGGCCAGCCTCAGCAATTTAGCAAGGCCCCAGCAACTTATTGAGGCCCGTCTCAAAAAATAAAGAGGGCTGGCAATGTTGTTCAATGGTTAAGCACTCCTGGGTTTAATCCCCAGTGCCTAAAACAAAACAAACTAAGGGCCAAAATTTCAAAGTAATTTTGAGAAAAGGGTTTAAAATACTTTAAAATAAGTTTATTTCTATTTAATGAAACTTAGGATATAATTACAATCACGAATTCCTAGAATTAAGTATGGATAGAGTGTATAATTCCTCTGATAGCACCGCAAGGGAATGATACAATGATCTTCATAGTTAATCTTACCAGTATCATCAGAACAATGTCATTTCTGCAAAAATAGCTCACACTTTATCAGTGTTCCCAGGTGTCTCTCAATCTTGATATTCAAATACCCCTCTCCCTCTCTTTTTAAATGGTGCTAGGGATTGACAGCCTGTGATGTACGTGCTCACTCTACAATTTAAGCTGCATCCTCAGACCAAATTACTCTTATGAAGGGCTTATTTTGTCAACATCCTTGTGGATTCTAGTCTAATCATTAATATAAACTGCTTCAGAAACTTCACAAGGACAGGGCCGGATCTATGTTTCACTGGCTGTGGGGAGAAACTTAAAATAGTGTTTGGGAAATTTGGATCCTAAAACTATCTGCCCACAAACTGGAGGACAAGAATAACAGGTCTTGAGAGCCTTTCTAAACCAGGACAATAAGGAGATCAAGAAGAAAAAAGTGATCTGGGCATGGTGACACAGGCCTATAATCCCAGCAATTTGGGAAGCAGAGGCAGGAGGATTGTAAATTCAAGGCCAGCTTCAGCAATTTAATAAGTTCCTATCTTAAAAAATAAAAAGGGCTGGGGATGTAATTTAGTAGTATAGCAGCACCCCTGGGTTCAATCCCCATACAGACAAAAGGGGGTGGGGGAAAGGGAGGGAGAAAGTGCTCTCATAGGTGTCGGACACTAGGAGAAGTCCTAAGGGCTGAGTCAGACTCAAGGCTACCAGAGAGATAACAGGGATTGTTTTCTGTGAGAAGCTCATTATTTTTTATTTGTTTTCCACTTTTTTTTTTTTTTTTTTGGTGGTGCTAGAGATTAAACTCAGGGCCTTATGCATGTGAGGCAAGCACTCTACCAGCTGAGCTATATCCCTAGCCCTCATTTGTTTTTCCTCCAAAATTTGATGGGAATTCTTCAAAGAATCCACGGGATGTGTGTGTGTGTGTGTGTGTGTGTGTGTGTGTGCACCCGTGCGCGCTTGTGCCTGCATGCAAACAACCTTGAAGGCATTTCTTCATTTCTATCCTAATGGATTAGATGCTTATTGATGTTTTCATGCTTTCATTTAATGCCTGAAACAGCTTGTTCAGAAAAGGAGTTTGCAGGATGATGAGAGACAACTGTGTCTCTCAAGCAGGATTTTCCTCATTTATCATATTACCCATGAGCCTTATCTCTATGACATATAAATCTAATTTAGCTGTTCAGCTTCAGTTCATGAAAATTAAATTTCAATTTATGAAGATTTAGGGAAAAGAAAATACTGCCTGGTCCCAAATGAATAAATGAAGTGTTGGACTCTCATTTGTCCAGGGCTTTGAGTGTCATTTCAGCAGACCTCCAGGATTATTTTAATTGGCTTTATAAAGAAACTCAGTATCGCTGTGCACAGTGGGGCATGCCGATAATCCTAGTGACTCGGGAGGCTGAGGCAGGAGGATCACGAGTTCAAACACAGCCTCAGCAACTCAGTGAGGCCCTAAGCAACTCAGCAAGACCCTGTCTCTAATAAAATATAAAAAAGAGCTGGGGATACGGCTCGGTGGTTAAGCGCCCCTTGGTTCAATCTCTGGTACACCCCCGCCCCGCCCCCCCCCCCCCGCAAAAAAAAGAAGAAACTCAGTATCTTCTGCAAAATTTATCATTTCATTTTGTGATCAATTTGCATTTTCCTTGCATTTCTTATTTAAATCTGCCAATTACTGAATCATGAAGACTAAATGGGCAATGTTGAAGAGAGAGGGATACTGGAATAACTAATTATTTAACTGATGGGTTAATTCATATTTTTATGCAGTTAAGACTTTTGTTCCCCTGCACAACCTTATGACTGTGGGGACTTGGGTAACAATGAAACTTCACAACCTAATCACCTCTTTCCTTTCTTAGAGCTTTGGTCATGGATAGTCATAATTTTCTAGAAGAGCATATCAGAATAATATACAATCAGTGGTCATCAACCTTTGCAGGGGAGTCTTAAAAACATGAGTATTAATTAGTTCAACTGTTGAAAGAAGGTTATGCATATGAGGACCAGCATCCCACTCCAACACAGGTAAGTAAAACCGATTCATACCTTCCCCATGTCCATCATTCTCACCATCACAGAAACCTGGTAGGAAAGAAAAAAACACTTTTATGTGGTGCTTTAATTTTCATTTATTCATGAATTAGTAACTTTCTGATTTGCAATACAATATTTTGAAAATTCTAAAGCAGTTTTAATATATCAATGCTTGTTCAATGTGCTTTAGTGTTTATACTAAAATTAGATGTAGTTTGAGTCTAAAGTTGGTGCCTGTCTACTTTTCTTTTCCTTTAAAATTGTCTGTCTGAAATTTTCTTACTGCCTCTGTCCTGAGAGAACAACTTTTATGAAGCCTGAGAACCTCTCTTTGAATCAAAAAGAAGTCTGGCTTGAAACTCTTCCAAATGTGTAAGCTGGGGGAGGGTACGTTATTTCTAAGAGACCATGTCACTGTCTTAGACTTAATATGGGTGTTTATAGGAACAAAGTGGAAGCTCCATGCTGGATGTTGTTAATATATATTTCTTACACAGTCAAGTTAATTTTTTAAAAAAATGTACCTGGAGTCAAAGTCATTTTAAAGGGCACATGTGATAGCTATTTCCAAAGTTTTAAAAATTTGACTTGGAATAAGTTCTGGCTGAATAAAAAATATTTAATCCATGAATTATCTAGTGGAGCCTAAGGGCCAGGGCAACACTGAGAGTCCCCAGAAGCACTAAGAGATCTTTAAATTAAGCACACAAAGACAGAATTTCTTTCCAGCCCATAGGAACAGAATCTAAGTTAGTGATTGAAAAGTTTATTTTAGTGCACAAAAGACTTTTTGGGTAAGCTTGTTAAAATGCAGGTTCTTGGTCCCAACCCTAAAAAACGTTGACTCCAAAAGTGTGAGAACTGGCTGAGGAATCTGTCTTCAATAATCATCTCTGGGGACTCTCCTGCAGAAGGTCATTGGCTCACTCTTTAGAGAGACTTGGACTAAGCTGCCACTTACTTCATCAGTAATTTAGCACCTCTAAAGAAAAGCCATGTGAACAGGAGAACCTTAAAGAGCCAAGTACAGAAAGACAAAAGATGTGGCCCTGCTGTCAGCACTGTCAAAAGGAGAGGAAGGAAAACTCTGATTCACATTTTGGCTTTTTGGGAAAGAGCAGGAAACTTGACCATTCTGATCAGTAAAATGTGACTGCCCTGGGGTGTGGTAGTGCACGCCTATAAATAATCCCAGTTACTTGGGAGGCTGAGGCAAGAGAATTTCAAGTTCAAGGCCAGTCTGGCCAACTCAGTGAGACTTTGTCTTATAATAAAAACTACAAAGAGCTGGGAGCCAGGCACAGTGGTGCACACCTGAAATCCCAGCAACTGGGAGGCTGAGGCAGGAAGAGTTCAAAGCCAGCCTCAGCAGATTAGTGAGGTACTTAGCAACTCAGCGAGATCCTGTCTCTAAATAAAGTTTAAAAAAAGTGCTGAGGATGTGGCTCAGTGGAAGCCTTTTGGGCTCAATACAAAAAAAGCGCTTTGGGGCTCAATAAAAAAAAATGTAGTTATCCTACTAAGAATTTAAAACTAAGTTCTATATAGTAAATTAGTATGGTATGTGGAATAATATCATATTCAAAATACCGATTAAGACTGACTTGTCCTTGAAACATGAAGACGTAACTGAGAGCTACCACGTAAAACTGCCAGAGAGGCCATCAGATTCCCCACATGACATCCCATTAGTGCCACCCTCTCTATCAGACTGGGGCAGAAGGAAGGCTTCATGTCTGAGTTAGGCATTGAGGGACATTGAGGAAGATGATAATAACAGCCATCATTATTGTGCACTTATGATGGGTCAGGCACTTCTCAAAGATGAGTTCCTATAATCCTAGCAGGAACTCTTTGAGATAGGCGCTATTATCATGTCCGAGACCACACTGCTGGTTCTAGGACCAGGACCCCCCTGCAAAGGTTGATGACTGCTGATTGTTATTATTCTTCTGATAAGCTCTTCTAGAAAATTATGAGTATCCATGACCATGTCCCAAGACAATTTGTTGATCCAGAAGGATTTAGACAGTTGGAAGTAAAGTTGATTATGAAATGGAGACAGGAGGAGGAGTGGGGAAGGAGTATGGAGAAGAGGGAGGAAGGGAAGAGGAAGATGTGTATGTAGGGCAGGGCAGAGGATGGGGAAGCCTGGCTGCAGCTCAAGAGGGAAGGAATGGGAGATAAGGCTGGAGTGAAGGGTCTGCCAGTAATTGGACATGAGTTGGGGAATAAGAGGTTTTAGACACTCCTCTTGCAGAAGAATATGAGACCGACTGAAAAGAGAAAGCCTCAAGGCAGGGAAACCTGGCAGGAAACCAATATAATAGATACAAAGTGGGGTACTGGCAGTGAGTACAGAAAATAAGAAGAAGGCTTGAGATTCATTACAGGGATAGAATGATCAGAATTTGGCTATTGTATGGGTGCAAGGGGAAGGAGAACAAGGGTCATTAAATATAACTCTTAAGTGTTATCTTAAATGACTAGAGGATGAGGATGATGATAACTGATATGTTAGCACCAAGTTAGCATAAGCAAAATGTCCAAGGATGGATTCTTCCCACCAAATAAAAAATATCAGAAGTTATAATTATAAATTAAGGGTTAAAAATTTAAAAAAGGAACCAGTTGTGACTGAGTATCTGAAAACAGAGGGAATTAATTCACTTCAGTCCCACAGGGCATGGGACAGCAATGACTGAGGCTGTATCTGTGTTCCAGGAATCCTCTGTGTTCCAGGGGCCTCAGAGAGCTGACCTAAGTGCATCTGAGATCACGTTCCTTCTGCACATTCCCATGCCTGGCAAGTCTAATATAACTCCTCACATGGTCTTGATTTGAGGTACAAGAGAAGTCAAAAGGCGGATCTCTTAATCAGACTGAGCTCTGGAATTTCAGCCTCCACATCCTGGGCCCTCTTGCCACCTCAATGACACTCCTTTTGCCCCTCTTCAGACCTGGGATGCTTGTGCCAGACAATCAAATGTCATTATTAGGCTTACATCTTTTAGGGTTATTTAAAACCTTCTTCTTAACTCTGCAGTCAAAGTTTATTGCCAGTTGAAAGGTCACTGAGGTACAAAGAATATCAGCCCCTCTAGAGTAGGAGCAAAGGACTGTACTCCCCAAAGATGGCGATATTCAACTCCTACTGCTCTGGGTGTGAAGACAAGTCACATGCTCTTCTATGCTTGACCCTAGACTGCTCCTTGAGAGATCAAGGCCTGCTCCAGCCCCCTCCTCCATATGCTGGCCATTAGAGGAGGGGAGTCTAGGGATAGCCCCAGGTCGTGAAGCAGGGCAAGTGTCACAGAGAGCCCTAGTGCTTGCTATCTGCATGGTGTGCAAAATGGTAATTAAATTGCACATACTGCCAGGGAAATGGTCAACCCTTCTCTTTATAGATTCTGCCTACTTAAACAAGAAGACAGAAATTATAAAAATCTCATTTGATTGTATAAAAGTTTATTTCTGGCATTTACCACTGCTTATCACTGCTAATTATCATTCGAGTTAATAACCGTTACGAAAATTACTAAGCATGTATCAAACTAATGGCTTTATTTTCTGGGGACATGAACTTCACTTATGAATGTATCAGAGTTTCCTGCTCATGTAGTTAAGCCATTGTGCAGATGCTCCCTTATCATCTGCTCCCGAAAATAACAACAACAACTAAGTGGGGTCCCTCACTACACTGAGCAAAGACTCCTAGGGAAATGTCAGTTATTATTGCTCCCACCACAGAACCTAGTTCTGGGCTCCAATTATATTTTCCCATCCCCTTTTTAATTTTTACTTTATTTGGTTGGTCCTATAAAAAGAAATACCTTTTTGTAAAGCTAGTTGATATTTTTAAAATCCTAAAGGAAAGAAAATGAAAAACTTCAATGAATTACAGGGGGAAAACACATAAAACTATTTAAAATAGCTCCCACCAACAAATAGAATTCTCCAGAAATAATTCCCATCCTTGGAGACTTGAATAATATTTTAAACACACTGGCTTTCCCATGTAAACACATCCATATTTGGATGTGTTTCTGAGTTCTGCTGTACTTGCAGGGCAGCTGCAGGAGCAGGCACACAGTTTAGACATCCAAGCTGGAGAATGGCCCACCTTCCATGGTGGTCAGATATTGTGGCCCTTTTCTAACTTCTGATTTGAAAAGGTGAGATCATCAGATTCTCATGTCAACTCAGGAGCCCTGCTTCAGAATTTTCTCCCTTCCTGTCCCCCAACCCCACCTTTTGGAACTGAGAAACTAACCAGGAGTGCTCTACCAATAAGCTTCATCCCCCGTCCTTTTTTATTTTGAGACAGGGTCTTGCTAAGTTGCTGAGGTTGGCCTCGAACTTGCCTCAGCCTCCCAGGTATTTCTTTACTTCTTTTATTATTGTTCTGCCTATCTGTATTTTTTTTCATTTTTCTTATTCATATTCACATATTCTGACTTTGTGTGTATGTGTGGTATTGGGGTTTGAACCTAAGGGCATTCTATCACTAAGCTACATCCATAGCCTTTTTTATATTTTATTTAGAGACAGGGTCTCACTAAGTTGCTGAGGCTGGCCTCTAATTTGCAATCCTCCTGCAATTCAGCCTCCCGAGTCATGTGGATCTGGCCTGGCCTGACATTTCTCATCTCAGGCTAAATCATCCTTAGTATAAATACTTCCAATTCAAGTAACCACTTTCTTAAATTACTTTCTTTTCTCTTTGCATGCAAGCCTCAAAAACTCCTTAAATTACCTATGGTTCCCTTATTCTCTTGAGGCCTTCAGTCCCTTCTGAAGAAGCATAAACTTTGCTCAAAATGCAAAGGCCATGCAGATGTAGAAACACATGAGTTCCAGGGCAAAGATCTATCAAGCTGGTTTGCTCCCAGTCCAGGGACACTAAGACCTACTGTAACCACAGGTACTCCCACTGATTATAGTCTTGGCTTTTTTAGGCTTTGTTTATATATTCCCAACTACCTACCCGGAAGCTAAACTGTTCCATCTTCCCACACAACCCACTTCTATAAGTAGGGAGCAATTGACCCATATCCAATTTCAACATCTCTACCAACTTTACTCTCATATACCCATTGTCCCACCAATTCTGAAAGACCTCATACTTTACAAGAAATCATTTAAGCAAGTGAAGTCTTTTCTAAATTGTACCAAGGGAACAAACATAGCAACAATTGTTATTAAAACCCATCCCTACGATATGCAAAAAATATAACCATGAATATTCTCCTTGGAAAGAACAGAGGCTATTAAGACTTTAGTCCAAAATAAAGAAAACTAGAAAAACTGGCACTTTAGTAAAAGAGTATTTATTCCCAATCCTCTTTCTCTCAGTTTGTAGATGGAATGGATAATTCAAGATAGTAGTTCTTTCTAGATTATAAGCCCTCAAAAGGTGGGTGTGGAATGTGACTGAATGAACCAGACTCATTTCAGGTGAGAGTCAAATGTCAGTGCCTAACATGTTTTAGCAAGTGCTCTGAATGTGTGAGCCATTGTGTGTTTTCTCTGACCTTCTCCATTATGAGGATTCCTCTGTGCCAGGGATGTTAGGTATTAGAAAGAACGTGACCAGCAGATGTTGCCTTTGAGAAATTTCCTCTAGGAGAGTGAAAGAAGCATGTGTATGAAAAAGCAGTCAAGTGTCCCAGGTGTTGAGTCCATCTGCAATTAATACTTCAGGATGTTAGAAAGACATGGGTAGTTGGGGGCCAACAGAGACAGGAAGGTTCCAGAAGGTTACACAGAAATGCTGACTCAAGTTGAAGCTCACAGTTGAAGTGCTGGCCAGGTGGACCAGGAACCAGTTACAAGAGGAAGAGATGGGAACAGGATGAAACAGCAGAACTCCAAGGCTGACTCGGGGAATGAGGCTGGGGAGCAGAGGGAAGAGGCAGGCAAGTGCCCAATCCTGGGGTACATGTCACTCCAGAAGAGAGATCTGGACTCTTTCTCCTAGGGGTAAGTAAGTGGCACTGCTGGCTTTCAGAAGGACAGGAACAAGAGTACGACTTGGGTTCAGATGGTCTGAGTGTGCCTTTACCCCACTCCTGGTCACTCTTGGCCTTTCTCTCCTGGACTCACTCTGGCCCAAGGGAGGTAGAATGGTGATCTGAACAGCAAAATAGGGAAAGAGGGAGCAGGTAGTGCTCAGCTCCAGTTCTGCTCCCTCTCTTCCTCCTTCCCAGGGGCAAGTTTTCCTGCACAGAGCAGCCTTCTTCTCTGCTCCTCGCTGCCCAAGTCTTGTCTGAATATTTCTCCCATAGGGGAACATCTTGCACCAGGGCTGCCAGCCACTGGAGAGTCTGCCTCATCTTTTTTTTTTTTTTAAGAGAGAGAGAGAGAGAATTTTTTAATATTTATTTTTTTTAGTTTTTTGGCGGATACAACATCTTTGTATGTGGTGTTGAGGATAGAACCCGGGCCGCACGCATGCCAGGCAAGCGTGCTACCGCTTGAGCCACATCCCCAGCCCCCGAGTCTGCCTCATCTTGAGCCTCAGTCATAAAAGGTCCAGGGATCCAGGAGAGGAAGCCATTTCCTCCAACCTGGTCTTATCAACAGAGGAGGACGCTAAGAGAACCTAACAGAAAATTGGATTGACAGGATATGAATTGGAAATAAAGAGACCAGTTAGTAAGTTATTACAAAAGTCTATGAAAAAGATAATCAGTGCCTAGAAGAAGGGCAATGCCATGAAGGAGGAGGAAGACCAAGGGCCAAGACATGCCGACAAGGGACCATTTTTCACAGAAGAAGCAAGGAAAAGATACATCCTAACTTCATCATGAACACACCCACTTCCCCTGCCATGAGCTTCTCTGAAGACCACCAAACTAGGGAAGTATGTGCTCCTCATAAGCTTTTCACTCTCAGTTCCTACAGACAGAATGAGAAAGCACAGATACTGTTAGCAGGGCCCTGCATGTCTTACCCATGTATGGGGCAGGCCAGGCTGACTGGCCCCCTCCTCCATAGGGGTCCTGGGGCTTGGTGCTCAGAGCACTCGTGTGAAGAGCAGAATCAGAATTGGTCCTAAGGAAGGGAGGAGAGAGTCTGGCTGAAATGCAGTATTCTTTGCTGAATATTACCAACAGGAAAGAAAGGCAAGAACAACAGACTTATAATCATCCAAAAAAATGAAGGGTCAGGACCTACCTGTAATGCCTTATATCAATAGCAGTCTGAGGATCACCACTCCAAAAGATTTTAATTTATACTCACATAGCCTTATACTTTGAAGCTCAGCATGGTGAACTATTTTAACAAGGCAGTTCTCACATCCATAGCTTCCCTCTAAGACCTTCCTTTTCTTCTTTGCCACTCAGAAGATGGCTATGACGTGTACAATGTGCAGCTCCACTAAGTTTTCCCTATCTGAAAATGCCCATTCCGAAGTGAAGAACCCCCCCGAAAAGGTTCTTTTAAGGTAAATGCAAGGTCAAGACTGTTTTCAAAATAACACTACAGAGTTCCTGGCCTTTCTGGTTCACCCAGTGCAGTTTTCCCAACAGCTGTGTGATATGTGAAGCCATCACAGATTGAAAGCACCAGCAGAGAAGCCTGCTGCCTTCAAGAGCTTTGTAAAAGGTATAATGATGTAACTATTCTCAGCAATTTTTTTTTTTGTTTTGGAAAATATGATTGTGTTTCTTTAAAAGAGATATATTTATATTATTTTTGAATGCATTAACAGGTATTTTTTAAATCTCTCAATTTAAATTTTAATATCAATACATATTCACATAAACAAATATTCTTTGAGAGCTTCCATATTTTTTAAGGGTATAAAGAAGTCCTAAGACAAGAAATATGGAAAATGCTGATCAATAGCAAATTTCTGAAATTCTCCTTTAGTTTATATAGAGCCTCTGTTTCAAGAGACAATTATTTATCTCACCCAAGGGTCAAATTGTCTGCCACAAAAAGTACATGTGAGACATGTCAAGTTAGTCTAAAATGGTTTTCTGTGGTCCAATCCAGGTGAGAGCCTCATGTAACCATTAAGCCATGTGGCTTCAGACAAGGGACTAGACCAACAAGAGAAGAACCCATGTAATACAAAAGGATGAGCGTGGGCTCTGGGAGCAGAGACCCAGGTTCAGCTTCCATCTCCTTTACAGATTCAAAGAAACTCAAGAGTATATCAATCAAATGCAGACAGTTGTGAAAATGTGAATATAAACTGGATATTAGATGATGTTAAAGAATTATTGTTAATTTTGTTAAATGTAATAACAGAATTTTTCTTTTCTTTTTAAGATTTCTCATTGGCCTTGTTCTGGTAAGAGATATTTGCAGGTAAAATGTTTTATCTAGCCAGTTGTGGGTGGGGTATGAAGTGGAAGGTAGAGAAGAAACGAGACTGGTGGAATGCCAATCGAGACTGAATTGAGGGATGGGCACAAGGGACCCCTTACAATATTCTCTTTTGTGTATGTTTAAAGTTTTGCAATATTAGAAGGGATTTTGCCTTTTTAAAATTCCAGTCCTTCACATATTAGCTGAGGGAACCTGGACAACTCATTTGGCCTCTTAAAGCAGAAATTTAATACTCATTCTTGCCATGTATGAAAAAAATGACCAGATAGAACATTTACTTATGGAGAAGAATCCAAAGTGATCATGACAATTGTTGATGTTACACTTACGCTTCTCATGTGTCTTTTTATTCTTTTTAATCCTCATAACCATCCCATGAGTTATAATTATCTACAGATTTCAGATAAGCCAATTGAGGCAAACCGAAGTTAATCTACTCCAGACCCCATGTTCTTACACTGTGCCCTGCACACTCAATAATGGTGAACTTTTTTTTTTGTTCTAATACTTCATCACAATAGGCATAAACACACTTGGCAGCCAGATAATATATAAAGAATACCAGAACAATCAAATTGTTGGGTCTTCTTTAAAATCTACTTCTAGTATGAAACAGCCCACGTACCTGTTAAGTGCAGATGTTAGCCTGAACCCAGGATGCTTTTCTTCTTTCCAAGGAGGTTGCTGCCTTTAAAAACCAGAACAACATAAGCATATGAGGAAAAGAAGTTTAATCCAAAGGAGCAAAAGAGAGCCTTGGATCTGGGTTTGAGAAAAGGTCTCTACACACCTAGACCCATAACCTGAGTCACTTAAAAATGCCCCAGGCCTAATTCACTTTCTCATTATTGTGAAAACAAGGCTAGACTAAATGATTTCTCAGTACCTAGAAGCTCTGATATCCAGTATAACCACCCCAAACCTACAAGAATAGGATTAGCTAGCTGAACATATAAAACATTAACAAAAGGGCAAATAAACATCTCTGAAAACCTTTTGAAACTGGCCAACTCCATGACTGAGTCCTCTTTAGGTGACATGAGGTCTTACTCTAAATGTGTAAAAATATTAATCCTTATCACATAACTTGATTATGTGTAGGGGGTGCATAAGCAATCCTGGATACAAATATTTTGCATTCCCATTTGGATGGACATGAAGAGGACTATAATTGTTATAGTCATCAAGAGAATGAAACTACTACTCTGACTAATCCTACTGCTCTGGAAAGCATAAGACACTTTATTTGTTTATTTATTTATTTTTTCTAATTTGTTATACATTAAGATACTTTTTATTGGATACATGTAAGAAAGTACCAGTTTGGAGATATGCTTTTTCTGATTTAAAACAATATGCTGTATTTATCCAACAAACTTGAATCCTAAGATTCTTAAAAAGATTCTTAAAGGTAATTAAAAACCTGCTCCAGATTGGGGCCAGCTGTTCCTGTCTTTATTTCCTTTTCCAGATTGGGACTATATATCAGTAGTAAGTGCTTGGTCAAGATTTGCTCAGAGAAAAGACCTCAACCCAGAAAGCAAATTTTTAAAAATATATATGTACATTCCAAATGCCTCCTAAATGAGCCTTGGTGACCTAAGAATGATATCATGGGGCTGGGGATGTGGCTCAGTAGTAGTGTGTTGCCTAGCATGTGTAAGGCCCTGGGTTTGATCCTCAGTACATATAAACACGCACAAAATCTGAAAATGAAGCCAAACAAACAGATGCAGAAGTCCTTTTCAGTTAATTTTTTGTACACAAGTACTCAAAGAGATCCAAAGTCAAATCACTGTGCAAATTACCATTTTAGGAGTTTTTTTTATCCCTTTTAGTTGCTTATGAAGACACCTGAGAAAAGGCATTTATTTTTCCATGTCTCAAATAGAAGAATATCCAGACTGAGTATTCTGTTGGCAAATATATCCCAAATGTGTTTTTATTTGATTTTTAAGTAGGAAGATCTAGATTTACTTAATTTTTCACTTTATACTTTCATACAAGCCCATGATTATACATCAAAAGACTTAAGTTTTATAAGAGAAAACCAGACTCTCTTTTATACTAAAAGCTTTCCAAAACAACATTCAAGGTGAACGAAATAAAGTAAAAACATTTTAAAAATAACATCTGTATATCTTTTAAAATATCTTTTAAATGTAGCTTGCTTACCTTGGCCAACTCTCATCCAGGGGCTGTGAAGAGTAATTGGCTCCAAAAGTACTACCATCAAAGTAGAATTTTTAATAAAGGAAAAATAATGGAAAGTTGAAGCAAAATTAAGAAGCTGAAATTGTGAAGAGCTAAAAACTGTGTCTTTTGCTCTTCATCTCTACACCTGACAGTTCTTTCTTTATGCCTTCTCTTATCAACTTCCTCTAAGACAGTCTATTCTTTTATCTTCTAACCAGTGTTTTCTTTGCATGATTCATTTGAGGCATTTCTTATTTTTAGGCATGCCCAGCATCTTCTGTTTTCAAGAACAACCTCCATACCCACCCCAAACCCAGTTAGGCTGCCATTCTGTGCAGGCCTCCCCATTCCATGGATGGACCCAGTCAAGGCACTTCATCTCCCTGGAAACAACAACTGGTTCAAGGATGGGCTTATGACACAAGCAGGACCAAGGAAGAATGCTTTTTTGAGGGGGTGGTACTGGGGATTGAACTCAAGGGTGCTTAACCACCATTAAGCCACATCCCCAGCCCTTTTATATATTTTATTTAGAGACAGGGTCTCACTGAGAGTTGCTTAGGGCCTGGTTAAATTGCTGAGGCTGACTTTGAACTCCTAATCCTTCTGCCTCAGCCTCTTGAGCTGCTGGGATTACAAACATAGGCCACCCACCTAGCTGGAAGAATGCTTCTGAAGGGGGAGAAAGGAGTGCCACCAGTTTAGGTGGCAAACCCCCAGGCTATTTGAGTCTGACAGCTCTCCTTGGAGAAAGCCTGCCAGTGCATGAAGTCAACACAGGGGTAGCACCACAGAACTACAGAACCCTGGATCTAGCTCTTGAGTTTCTAGTGACAAGCCAATAAACCTCCTTCTTCCAAGTTAAGATGAGTTCATGATACTTATAACCAAAGACAGGTGCATTAGACTTATCGAGATACTTTCATAAATTCTGTTTTGCTCCTTGGGTATAGCATGCCTTAGAACATGTTCCAGATAGAGTAAAGAAATGGGATGCTGCACTGTACACACCAAGTATAGTAGAGCTATCTGCATTTAGTTAATTGTACCCAAGGGATTGTCTTAGGGCATTTTAAATCATATTGTTCTCTTGCATTGAAAACCTTTGATGATTCTCTTCCACCTGAAAGGCAAAATCAAATTTTCGATTGGTAATTGGGACGCTCCACAATTTGGCTACACAGTACTTGTTTGCTCTTACCTCCAGCTGTCTGGGTTCCACAAATATATCCTGTCCTTCCTGCCTCTTTGCCTTTGCTAATCCATTTCCCTTTCCTCTGCTCCCATGTGGAACACAGCCTCCTCAAAGGCCTGGCTCTCCTCCTTGTCACCCTCACCAAAATCAAGTCAATTCTTTTTGTCTGTTTTATCACTGATTGGATAAAATGCACCAATAATGCTTTTGATCCCAAACCACATCCCCAGCCCTTTTTTAATTTTTATTTTGAGACAGGGTTTCACTAAGTTGCTTAGGGCCTTGCTAAATTGCTGAGGCTGGATTTGAACTTGCAATCCTCCAGTGTTGGCCTCCCAGACCGCTAGGATTACAGGGGTGTGCCACTATACCTGGCTCCAAACTCTTCTTCTTCTTCTTCTTCTCTTTTTAAATATATATTTTTAGTAGTTGATGGACCTTTATTTTTATTCATTTATTTATATGTGGTGCTGAGAATTGAACCCAGTGCCTGACACATGCCAGGCAAATGTCTACCACTGAGCCACAACCTCAGCCCTCCAAATACTCATTTCTTTTTTAAAAAATATTTGTTTTTAATTTTAGATGGACACAATATCTTTATTTTATTTTTTTTTTCATATTTATTCTTAAGCTTTAGGTGGATACAGTATCTTTATTTTACATTTATGTGGTGCTGAGGATCAAACCCAGTGCCTTATGCATGCTAGGTGAGTACTTTACCACTGGGCCACAACCCCAGCCCTATCTTTATTTTATTTTTTATGTGGTGCTGAGGATTGAACCCAGTGCCTCATGCATGCTAGGCAAGCACTCTACCACTGAGCCACAACCCCAGCCCCCAAACCCTTATTTCTTAAGGTAGAAATAATAAAGAAGATACAAGTGCATTAAGACATCAGAAATGTGAAAATGGACACAATAAGGGTGTGCCAGGCCTATGCTGAATTTGTCCTTCAACTTAATTGTAACCATCCTGGGAAGGAGATGACTGTATCTCCTTTTTACAGTTAAACAAACTGAGGCTTAGTCCTAAAAATGCTGAGCAATCCAAGGCAGCAAGCACAGCAGATGAGGGGTCAAATGTACAGCTCACTGGCTCCAGAGTTCAAGAGCTCTTCACAAAGTCACACAGTAAAGACTGAACCAAGTGCCCAGAAAATAAACCATATATACTTGGAAGGTTCTGGGAAGAAGGACAGGTGCTAGAAAAGAAATTATCACTGGCTTGGACTCAGCGGGGAATGGGAGTCTTAATGGAGAAGGTACCTGTTGTGTATGCCTAGGCTGGGCATCTCAAGTGAATACAGAATCTGGAATTAGAAAGATATGGGTAATAATGAGTTCTTAATGATTTAGCATAAAACATTCCCTTTGCCAAGAGAAGCATTAAATTGCAGTTTCCTCTTCTAGGTATTCATTTTCTTTGTCATGTCTCATCATCTTCTTTCTTAATCTGACCCTGAGCTAATATAATAAAACAGATATTTTCAAGAAGGGCAGTTCTTCAACTTTTGCTATTAGGCTTAATGTATGTGAAGTAAAGGTTAGAGCAGATCACAGGAGGAAACAGAAGAGGAAAAAGTGATAAAGAAATCCAGGGCTAGGGTTGTGGCTCAATGGTAGAGTGCTTGCCTAGCATGCACAAGGCACCAGGTTCGATCCTCAGCATCACATAAATATAAAGTAAAGATATGTGTCCACCTAAAGCTTAGGAATAAATATTAAAAAAAAAATCCAAAGGCCCTGTGAGACAATGAGCACATCTGGCAAGGCCATTAGGGAGTCTCACAACCTGTGTTTAGTTGCTTTTTCTTTTCTGTAGGATTTGATGAATCTGCCCAGAAAAACTTAATTCCATGAAGCAGATGTTTACCATTTTCCTTACTACACTACCATCCTTAAAACCATTAAGTCTGATTACACAGTATTGAGAATTCAAATTAGAATGTAGTGGCATAATTATAATGATCCAATATTGGTTATTTCAATGTTAAGCTATTAGTTAGCATTTCAACCTTCCTGATATCTATTAACAACATGAAAATGTATTAAATTCCTGACATTCACATGATTAAGATGAGGTATCAAAAGTTAAAAGATGTAGCTGGGCACAGTGGTACATGCCTGTAATCCCAGTGGCTTAGGAGGCTGAGGCAGGAGGATCAAAAGTTCAAAGCCAGACTTGGCAAAAGCAAGGCACTACACAATTCAGTGAGATCCTTCTCTCAATAAAATACGAAACAGGGCTGGGGATGTGGCTCAGTGGCCTAGTGCTCCTGAGTTCATTCATCCCCAGTACCCATGCCCCCTGCCAAAAAAAAAAAAAAGTTTAAAAGATGTGACCTCTGAGCTCTATTATTTCTTACTGTCTTATTTATTTTGGTAGGTATTTTTAAAGCCCAAGTGTGGGTATCAAGAGAATCACTAAAATTACAAGCTTACAGTTAAACTCAACAAAAATAAAACTTAGAAAATATGGGGACTAATGAGCTCTTAATGATTTACCATTATTTGTAAACTTAAATTTGTTTTTAATTCAACAAGCAACTTTGGAGGGCTTGCTAGTTGCTGGCATACAAACATAAGAGAAGCACAAGATACAGAGTGATATTTTGTTCTTTCTGGGGATAGAACACAGGGTCTTGTACATGTTAGGCAAGCACTCTACCATTGAGCCACCCTTGAGCCTCCCTGCTAGCCTCCAGGATATGATTTTTTGTTTGTTTGTTTTGTTTTTTGGTGCCAGAGATTGAACCCAAGGGTACTTAACCACTGAGCCATAGTCCCAGTCTTTTTTTTTTTTTTTTAATTTTTAAGACAGGGTTTCACTAAGTTGCTTGCACTAAGTTGATGAGGCTGGTCTTGGATTTGTGATCCTCCTGCCCAGCCTCTTGAGTCACTGGGATTATAGGAATGTGCCACCATGCTTGGCTAGGGTTTTTAAGAAGTCACATTGGCTCCTTCTTTAGTACCTCCTTCAGCAGTTAAGCTTAGTTAGCTAGTTAAGTCTTAAAAAGTAAGCAAGGAAGAGGTGGGTGCAATGGACAGAAATAGAAATTGAGTCTAAAAAAATGTCCCCATACCTACCATGAACCTTTTATCTTCCCCTCCTTGGCTCTTCTTCCTCTGCCTTCCAACAGATGTTCCCTGAGGTCCTGCAGCTTCATTCTATAATGACTGGCATTACTTTCCAGGGACAGGATGGGAAGAAGGGACTCAGAATCACAGGGTACCAAGTAGTGTGGGAGCAGGGGGAAGCTAAAGCCTCTGACCAGTGCCCCCTTGGGTGGAGAAGCCTACCTTCACTGTATCCTTACCTTGGGACCCTCAAATCCATGCCTCTAGCTCCCAGAAGTTCTTGTAAACCACAAGTCCCTATTTCCAACTGCCTACTTGGTTTCTATTCCAAAATCACACTGGAGGCTGTAATCCCAGCAACTCAAGAACCTGAGGCAGGAGGATCACAAATTCGAGGTCAGCCTCAACAATTTACCGAGGCCCTAAGCAATTTAGCAAGACCCTGTTTCAAAATTAAAAATAAAAAGGGCTGGGGAGGGCTGGGGTTGTGGCTTAGTGGTAGAGTTCTTGTCTAGCACATGTGAGGCCCTGGGTTCGATCCTCAGCACCACATAAAAATGAAGTAAAGATATTGTGTTTTGGGGCTGGAGATGTGGATCAAGCGGTAGCGCACTCGCCTGGCATGAGTGCAGCCCAGGTTCAATCCTCAGTACCACATACAAATAAAGATGTTATGTCCGCCGAAAACTAAAAAATAAATATTAAAAAATTTTCTCTCTCTCTCTCTCTGTTTAAAAAAAATGATATTGTGTTCACCTACATCTATATATATATATATATATATATATTTTTTTTTTTTTTTAAAAGGGCTGGGTTCAATCCTTAGTACAAAAAAAAAGTATATCAGACACCACACATGCCACCTAAAATTCAAACAATTGCTACTCACCCTCTCCCACCCGCCATCTGCCCTTCTTCTTGTGCCATCTTATTCAATGAGGGGCCATCCATTCAATTGCTCAAGCTGGGATCTCAGAATCACTAGTCTCTCCTCCCTGTGGTCAGTTGAAGAAAATCCTTCTAAAGTTCAATCCATGGACAAGGAGACCCAACTCCTCACAACAAGAGAGTATTAAAGGAAACAGCTCTCATTCCCTCTTCCCCAGAAGGGGGAATAGCTCTTCTTTTTGTTGATAAGAGAGGCTCTGTTGGCCATTTACCAATAGTGGGCGGAGTCACTGAGCCACAGAATCTCAAAACAAGTTCCACCCTGTCTTTTTTGTGTGTGTGTGTGCTGCCAGACTAGTCAGGCTGCCAAGGCCTGGGTTCTTCTCTTGGCTTCTGGTCTCCATTTGGTAATTGCACCTGGGGCAGACTTAGAACAGCCTTCTGGAGGTCAGCCATTATCTCTTCTATCCTCTTAAACTCTGTTCTCCTAGGGACACACTTCGTGGCTGAGGCCTGTGACCTTCCATGCAACTGGCAAGGTCAGTGGACTTGGAATCTGCTTAAGAGAACCCACCAACCAAGGCAAATTCCAGAGTCACACTTAATATATAAAACTGGTCACAATTTTTTCCTTCCTAATTTCTCAGCCATGTCTTTACTGTTACCCTACATCCTCTTGTCCCTTAACTTCTAACTATGTCCCTCTTGAATACAACTTAAAGTCAATTTAAAAAAAATTTTTTTTTAGTTGTCTGTGTCTTTTTTTTTTTAATTTATCTGGGTGCTGAGAATCAAACCCAGTGCCTCGCACATGCTAGGCAAGCACTTTATCACTGAGCTCCAACTCCAGCCCTTTAAAGTCAATTTTAAAGGAGGTATATGAGCAGAGTCTTTTTGAGTCTTTGCATCTTCCTGTTTCCCTCCTCATGGGTGGCAATAGGCTTCATGTGGAATTTTAAGTCAAGAACATTTTTCCCTTAAAACTCTAAAGACTAATAATGTTTCCTTGTCCCTTGACATTATGTGAGTGTTAGGCGTATGGAATACAGCATGATCATTGACCTCAGGGAAAGGGAGCAAGGAGGGCTATTAACAGCCTGGCAGCTGTAGACAGGGAGAAGAATTTGTAGTCTGAGCTTCCCTGCCCAGGCCCCCAGCCAGGAACAAACCCTGGTGGCACCTCTCTACCTGTGGGGGGCCCAGCCAGGGCCCAGCTGTGGTGGTGCCCTGGCCTTTGCTTGTGGCAGCCACCATGTCAACAGCACAGCCCACTACTCTAGCCCTTTCTGCAGTATGGCCGCCCACTGTAGGAGGAATCTCTATGCCTGGGATCTGCTTGTTGTAGCTGCCCACTCTGGGAAGAAGCTCGATTATTTTTTGAACAATGTTCGTTTTATTTGTGATTATATCCCTAGATTGAACTCTTAGCTAAGACAGTCTGCTCATTCTATTACACCCAAACCAAGAAAACAAACGTGATAACAGAATTCTGAATACATTTTTTCCTATTTCTATCAACAAAGATTCAAAGAAGTTTTCATATTTTCAAATGATACAACTTCATTAAAAAGGTAGCAGCTCAGTAGCAGAGCGCTTGCCTTGAATGTGTGAGGCCCTGGGCTCAATCCTCAGCACCACATAAAAAAAATAAATAAAAATAAAAGATTTTGTGTCCATCTACAACTAAAAAAAAATATATATATATTTTTAAAAAGGTAACAGAGGGGATGGGATTGTGGCTCAGCGGTAGAGCACTCACCTAGCATATGCCGGGCCCTGGGTTCGATCCTCAACACCACATAAAAATAAATGAATGGAATAAAGGTATTGTGTCCAACTACAACTAAAAAAAATAAATATTAAAAAAAGTAACAGACATATGTGAAAGGCAACAATTTTAAGCAAATTATTTCATAATCAACAGAAAACAGGCCATGTAAGTAAAGGACTTAGGCTTCTCTCCTCCAAGTTCTCCTGAATAAATTAACAACTTTGATATAAAATCATAATCCTACTTTTATATTTTACTTGAAGTTCATGGTCCCTTGATTCTTTAAGAGACTTACTGCTTCATCAGTGAGTAGCCGGACTAAAGAACTAAGCTAAAGAACTTTCTTTGTATCAGCAAATGTCCAGTCCCAGGACCCCAATTAGGGACCACGGAGAGACCTGATGATCAGTGAGTCAGACTCAGATTGTCTGCTGAACAAATTTACCTGTATTTAATTTGGTTTTGGCCTCTCCTTCCCTTAGGAGTCTATAAGCTTTGCTGATGCTTTCACAAATATGTCATTTAGTCCTCAGAGTTCACTGAGTCGTTTTTGCTGATGCTTTCACAAACTGACTTGTATATAGAGTCAGGTTATCCCCTAGGCTATATTACCTGGGAAGAGACAGGATTCCTTGAACATTCAGCACAGCCTCCCCTTCTGCAACTTTGTACATTTCCGTTCCCACTACCTGAACAGTCCCTGCCCAACTGCTTACTCTCATATATCACATTTCATTATCTGAAGTCACTTTCCTTAATTTCTTTCTTTCTTTTTTTTTTTTTTTTTTTTTTGCCTCTTTGCTATCTGTCATCTCCCAAAGAACCGGAAACTCAAGAGGGTGGGTAAAGTTTATCACTGCATTCCCAGTGGTTAGGACAATGCCTGGAACAGGGAAGGTGCTATATTTATCTGTTGAATAAATGGACATATCAACCCCTTCTTATTCACACTCCAAGCCTCTGATTTCCCTCCTTCTCTGGTCCTCCAGGATGTGTGAGCTGCCCCTCCTATGTATCCACACTGCTCCGGAGCTGCCTCAGTTCCAGCACCACATTGTGCTTTGGCCACCTGCTGGTTTCACTGCCACTCCCACTAGACTATAAGCAGTTTGAGGACAGGGACCACAGTACTTCCACTATTATGACTAAAGTGTCTAAAATGGTGCCTGTTCACTAGCAGATACTTCACAAATAATTTTGAAGTGAATGAACATTCTTCTCTTTCTCTTTTCTTCAATTCCCTCATCTATTCCTTTGGTTAATAAAGCTATATACATACATGTATGTGTATAGACTATACATTCTTCAAAAAGTACCTGAGATGGCCATGCACATCCATATTTACACAAATACATACAACATATGAAAGAACACTGACAACAGAAAGAGGGGCCAGATGTGGTGGTGCACACCTGTAATCCCAGAGGCTCAGAGACTAAGGCAGGAGGATCCCAAGTTCAAAGCCAGCCTTAGCAAAACTGAGGCGCTAAGCAACTCAGTGAGACCCTGTCTCTAAAGAAAATACAAAATAAGGCTGAAGATGGGATGTGGCTCAGTGGTCAAGTGCCCCTGAGGTCAATCCTTGGTACCAAAAACAAAGAGGGGGGGGAGGGAGGGAGAATATTAAGAAATTTAAGAAAAAAAATGCACTGTGTTTTTTTTAATATTTTTAGGTTGTAGTTGGACACAATATCTTTATTTTATTTATTTTTATGTGGTGCTGAGGATCGAAACCAGTGACTCACGTGTGCCAAGCAAGTGATCTGCCACTGAGCTACAGCCCCAGCCCTACACTGTGTTGTTAAATCAGGCAAAGAAACAATATTTTGCCTGAGAATTCCAAGCAATTTGGACCAGCTCTGATAAACTACTCCACCCCCACATGCGCAATCAGCTGAATTGCCTCAGTCCCCTTTTACCTTTTGCATTTTGTGTCAAAGTTAGCACACTTTCCAGAAAGGAATCAAGATCATGTGTCACCTTCATGTTCCCTGGTAATGGCCATATAATGTACAAAACTAGAAGGGACCAAATGTGTTGTTCTGGGGATGGGAGAGAAGGGAGACATCAACATTCCCTAGAGTCATTATTCTCTATTCCAAAGACATTAAAAACCAGAAAAGCTTTGAGGCCAGGAAGTTGGGGATTTCTATGTACACCCACCAAAACTCTTCACACCAGAGTCTCTCTTGTACCAATGTTGTCCTCATCACTAGTGAACTTGGGTGGAGGGTACAGGTGGGCGTCAGTGGGCTTCAGCTGGACCTGGATTGATCCCAGGCTCCTCCAACCACAGCAGTGGAATCCTGGACCAGTTACTACAACACTCAGTTTTCTCATGGGAAAATGGGGGTTAAAAAAATAAATAACTCAATGAACTCTGAGAACTAGATGATATATAACTTGCCCAGCACAGTGCCTGGCATGGGTAGGTGCTCAGTAAGCATGAGTGCCCTCCCCCACTTCCTGGTTTCTAGGCTTGTGAAGCCAGCCCTACCATCACTGCCAGGAATTCAGCTCTCTGCGAGATTCACCACGCCTTTCTTCTCTTTTCTCCACCCCTGGTGCCTGTGTTCTGAGAAGAGTGAAAGGATACAGAGGCCCTCCTGGCACACCTTTGTGTCCTCTCCCACAAAATCCATCTCATTTCAGTATCCCCAAAACCCTCAGAACCATGCTGGTCAGGCAGCAGTACCTCCATCCTGTTCTTGCACCCGCCAATAAGTACTAGTTAAATAAAACTATAAGGTGAATTTGTTTCTCCTTGTCTTTATTGCTACTTAGCAACACAGAGTTTGGTGTCAAGTATACATCATATATACTATTTTTCCTAAATACCAAGTTTATATTTTTGTTGTAATTTATTGAATTTGAACATCTACAAATAGAAAATTGTATGAGATTTCTTCTTTCAGTTCCAAAATCAAGTCACCAGGTCAATAGAAATACAAATGAATCACAAATCTATCTATCCATTTTTGCTGGGTGGACCAAATCTCTCTAACTCAATTCAAAGTCAGGCTTAACTCTCATGTTAACAATTTGTGAAGAAAATGCTGAGAAGTCTCGGGATTAAGCTGAATAAATCACATGTTGTTTATATTCAGTTATCTCATTAAACTGAACGTTATCAATGCTTTCATAAATTAAACACCTAAAGCTGTAGAGATGTTTCTAGTTTTGAATCATTTACTTTTATTGCCTCCATGCATCAGATAAAATGAAGATTCTGAGGTTGTAGGAGAACTATAGGGAAGACAAATTCTGAAAATCTTTCAAACATTTCAAAACTTACACTCCCTTCAGACAGTGACAAAGGATATTTGTCGTCCTGGCTTGTCCCCAGACCGTCGGTGAAGGGGGTGGAAGCGGTTTCTGGCTGGCCTCTCCACCAACCCATGGTGGCGGGTTCCGCGAATGTTATCAACTTGATGAAATGATGGCTGTAGAGATATGGAAAGAAGAATTGGCCTCTGACTTTGGAATTGCCACTCACCCTCAAGAGCAAAAACTAGTAACAACAGATGAAAAGACTGAGATTATAACGTTCCTATTGTACACTGGCATGTGTTCAGTCAAGGTAAATAAAATAATGTAGTGAGTGGCACTATTTCTACCCAATTACAGAATAGTTTAAAATAATTTTATCAGGTTAAGATGAAAGCAGAAAGAATGATACATAAAATTGTCACAATTAGGAGGTGGAGAATTGGGGATTCATATACCCTGTGTTATGAATTCATATACCAAATCCCCAAAACACTGATGTATGAGACATGTAAAAGAAATATATTTAAGATAAAAATACACTGATAAATGATGGGATATCAACTTGTTCTGCACAGTCTTTTAAATTTTTGATTGGATTCACAATGTTTAAAAATTTGGATTTGAGGCTTCTAGGGAAAACTCAGAACATTGTGGCCATATCGATCCACAGTCCCACATGGCTGAAGCTAACAGTAGTGGTTCCCTGTAGGTGGGATACCCACATTCCTGCTTTTAATACTCACACCAGGATCACCTCCCTGACTCATTAGGTCAGACATCTAAGTTTGCAACCTTGAGTTAAAGAGGAAAAAAGGAATACTGCCTAAATACAAGTGGAAAACATGCAACTCTGTTACCCAAAGGATTCAAATGAAACTATAAAACATTTGAGGCAAATCCATGGTGAATAAACCCAAACTCCTTTGTTAAACAATGCTTGAGGTACATTGCTTGACATTTTTGAGGCTGCATCATAAAGGGCAACCTTTTTGGTTGTCTAAGACCAAATTCCAGGCTGCACCATTAAATATTACAGAACAGGGCAATGTGTATACAACATTACATAATAGATATGTTGTTAACTATATGAAACCCACCCTTATATTAAAACCTCACCCCTAGTTTTATTAAGGTATAATAGTGAATAAAAATTATATAACTGGGCACAGTGGCATACGACTATAATCTTAGTTACTGGAAGGCTGGGGCAGGAGGATAACAAGTTAGAGGCCAACGCTGGCAACTGAATGAGATCCTATCTCAAAATAAGAAATAAAAAGGGCTAGAGATGTAGTTCAGTGGTAAAGCACCCCTGGGTCTAATCTTCAATATGAGGTAAGAGGACTGTATATATTTACAACATATAATGTGATGTTTTGATACATGTATATACTGTCAGATGAATAAATCAAACAAATTAACAGTCCATTGGGTCATATACTTATCATTTAAAACATATTTTATTTTAGGTAAATTGAATCCTAAATAAATTAGCTAGCTTACCAAGAAAGAAATTCTATGAGAGAACATGTTTTTATAAGGGAACTTCCTTAGTTAAGAACTAATTGCTAATGTTTCTTTGTTAAACATATGGATTTTCTCATATTGGGAATTACTCCTATTTTACTTAAGAGGGCTGATAAAGTCTAGGCTAATTTAGTTTAACAGTTCCAACCTATTTCCACAAAGCAAATCTATGAACTTATAAAATAAAGAGATTGTAGTGATAAACAATTTCAGGGCTAGAAGAAAAACATTTATTACAACAGATAGGCTGGATTTGATCTCATGTAACAGGGCAAACTATTCTAAGAAATAACAAATTGAACTACCTATAAAATAATAGGACAAACCAACATCAGGTGCTTTGAGGAATGATGCCACGAGAAGTTCCCAGCATCACTCATGAACCATCAGACAAGCCCCCACTGAGAACTATTCTGCAGAACAAACAGCCTGTCTTCTTCTCAAATTGCAGTCATGAAAGACCAAAACAACCAAAACAACCCCAAGGAACTATTCTGGATTAAAGGAGATGAGGAGATATGGCATGTTGTAAATGACAATACTGACATAGTTGGCAAATTCTGCATGTCTATACAGTAAATGATACTGACATTAATATAAAATATCCTTTAGTTGATCATTATAGTGTGGCCATGGTTAGGTAAAAGAATTTCTTATTGTTAAGAGACACAGGAAATAAGTAGACATAACATGTATACACACATATTAAGAGAATGAAAGAGAAAGAAAATGGGACAAAATGTTAACAATTAGTGACTTTATGTGAAGGGGTATACACAAAATCATTGTTCTATTCTTGCAAGGTTTGAAATTTTTTCAAAATGAAAAGTTTTTTTTTTTCTAAAGAGAGAGTGAGAGAGGAGAGAGAGAGAGAGAGAGAGAGAGAGAGAGAGAGAGAGAGAGAGAGAGAGAGAGAGAGAGAGAGAGAGAGAGAGAGAGAGAGAGAGAGAGAATTTTTAATATTTATTTTTTAGTTCTCGGTGGACACAACATCTTTGTTGGTATGTGGTGCTGAGGATCGAACCCGGGCCGCACACATGCCAGGCGAGCGCGCTACCGCTTGAGCCACACCCCCAGCCCAAAATGAAAAGTTTATAAGTCTAAAATCTGATAAAGGCACAGATACTGAAGCAGGACTTACCTCTTTTCTAAAATTTGAATGACTTCGAAATCAAATAATCTTTAGATTGACTTAAAATCTGATCATTTTGTTATTTTTTTAATTATTAAGTCTACCTTGAAAAAATAATTACAACATTATTGACTTGGGTAAAAATACATAATCTTTAGGCTACTGTCCACATAAAATTTATCCTTTTACAATTTTAGGTTATAGAGCCTAGTGATATGTGGGATAAGAGATGTTTAATGATTTTTAACTATGTTCATGTTGTATGACAGGAAATATGACTTAATAAAAATACTTACTATTAATACAAAAATAAAAACATAGAAATGTTTTTGCTAATTAAGTGGATCATGCCTGTAGCATATTTTATTATCAGAAACCTGATTATCCATCAGGTGCAATGGCACATGCCTGTTAACTCAGCGGCTCAGGAGGTTGAGGAAAGAGGATCACAAGTACAAAGCCAGTCTCAGCAACCCAGAGAGGCCCTAAGCAACTAGTGAGACCTTGCCACAAAATAAAAAATTAAAAAGGCTGGCAGTATAGCTCAATTGCTAAGCACTGCTGGGTACAATCCCCTGGTATCAAAAAAAAAAAAAAAAGAAAGAAAGAAAAAGAAAAAGAAACCTGATTAACCAAGATTGAAATAGTTTTAAGAGACAGATGCTTCTATGCCGAAAAGCTGGAGAGGGTCCCTTTGTTAAATATGATGATATATTCACTACAATAGTGTTAAATGTAGTTAAAAATATAGAATTTTCACTGAATAGTCTCAGGGCACAGTTACTGACAGACTGGCTCTGGGAGGCCAACATATATAGTTGAGGGTCTTTAGAAGGGGTCTCCAAAAGCAAAGAGCTTTGAAATGTCATCTAGACTTCCCATCATGCCTATATTTTCTATTTACAGTTGCCTCTTTAACATTAACTTCTGCTGGCTCAAATCCCTTATTACTACTTGGACTCAGTTTGCAGGGAATAATTTCGGTTGACATTTGATATTTTCTTCTCTTCCTCACCATGGCTCAACCTCAACTATCTCTGTAGTATCTGATCTTAATCCAATCTAAACTATATTTGGCTTTAGTCTTCTCAATTCACAGGGACCTGATTTGCTCATCAAATGAGTTAGAGCAGTTGTTCAGCTAGGGAAGCAGGGCACTGAGGAGGTTGAACAGTGAAGAGGAGGGAGCTGGAGGTATAGCCCTTGCCTAGCTTGTGTAAGGTCTTAGGTTCAATCCCTAGTTTAGCAATGCAAGAAAAAAAAAAAAGAATGAAGAAGTCTGTCAAACAGCATGGTTATCTGCCAGTTGGTCAAAGCCCCTAAGTTCTTTTTTTTTTTTCATGGTGGTTTGGGTTTTTTAAATGTTTCTGCCAGTGCTCAGCCTCTAAGTTCTAAAAAATATAGTGACAGACACATAATTCTTCTTTCCCCACCACGTTTCAATCTCTTGTTTACTGAAAGTTAAAATTTTGTTATTTAAAAATGTATTATTAAGTCAACTTTAAAACAAAATTAATCTTTCCTCCTAAAAAGAGATAAAACTCTACCACCCCAAAAGGCCAAGTACTTCCAACTTTTACATGGTTATACCCACAGAGTATGTATTCTTTTGATATCTATTTTTTGTACTTATTATTATATAAACAATTCCCCATATATTTCATAATACTTATATTTGTTAATTCAATAATTATATAGTATTCCATTTCTATTGTTCATAAGACCAACATTCCACGTTCAAGCTCAGGGTCCTCCACTTACAAACAAGTTACTTCATCTTTCTTATCCATAAAATAGGAAAGATGCTGATGATAACTTCCTCACAGTCTTGCTGAGAAAATAAGATGCCGTCTCCCAGGAATACCTGGGTATTAGCAGGAAGAAGGAATGTCAGCATTGTCCTTAGGTGGGATTTACTAGGAAGGATCATGTCAAGGTCACCCTGAAGACACTTTTAGTGATCTGGAGGAGCAGCAGCAGCCTTGTTAGGGGCTTCCCCAGCATTCAGAGCCCTCCCCCCCCCAATCTCCCTGAAGAGACCTACATCTTAGTGAGGCACTACTTGTTGCTCACACCTCATCACCTTGAAGAGCTGCAGCCTGGAATGATGGCTGAAAAAAGTTGAGTGGGTTTTATGGTATGGATCTGGAACATTCCCCAAGGCTCATGTGTTGAACACTTGATTCCCAGTGCAGCAATATAGAGAGGTGGGGATTTTGGAAATGATTGGATCTTGAGGGCTCTAACTTCATCAATCTAAGTGGATTATTGGAAGGTGGTAGAAACTGTAGGCCGTGGGACCTAGTTGTAGGGAGTGGGTTCTTGGAGGAATGCCCTTGGGAACTGTCTTGTCTGTGGCTCTCTCCTCTCTCCCTCCTGCTTCCTGGCTGCCACGAGGTGAGTCTCCACTATAATGTTCTCCCAACTATGATGTTCTTCCTCACCATGGTCCCAGAATCAACAGAACCAAGTGACCATAGACTGAAATCTCTGGAATCATGACACAAAATAAATCTTTCCTCCTTGAAGTTGTTTCTTTCAGGTATCTTGCCACAGCAATGAAAAGCTGTCTAACACAGGGAACCACATGACTTGTTTTGGTCAATGGCTTATGTACAGATATGGTGTACTTTTTTTTTTTTTTTTTTTTTTTTTTTTAGCAGTACTGGACATTTAACTCAAGGTGTCACACAGGCTGGATAAGTGCCCTATCACTGAGCTACACCCTCAGCCCATGATATATACTTTATTCAAACAGAAACTCATTCTCCTTTCCTTCTGCCATGAAAATGGCAGGTTCCAAATAGAGGATGCTCCTTCAGACTCAACTATAGAAAAAAATACAAGGAGGAGCGCTTCAGTAGGTGCTGTAATATGAGTGAAAAATAAATGTTCAGGAGGGTGAAGGGAAATTGCATGAAAATGGAAGGTGACCCTCATTGTTATACAAAATTACATATAAGAGGATGTGAGGGGAAAGGGAAAAAAAATCAAGGGAGAGAAATGAATTACAGTAGATGGGGTAGAGATAGAAGGGGAGGGGAGAGGGGATAGTTGAGGATAGGAAAGATAACAGAATACAACAGTCACTAGTATGGCAATATGTAAAAACGTGGATGTGTAACCGAAGTGATTCTGCAATCTGTATACGGGGTAAAAATGGGAGTTCATAACCCACTTGAATCAAATGTATGAAATATGATATGTCAAGAGCTTTGTAATGTTTTGAACAACCAATAAAAAAATAAATAAATAAATGTTCAAAGTCCCAGAGTTTTTGGATTGGTTGTTACTGTAGTCAAGCTGGCTGACATAGCAGTGATGGCAGAGAGCGACAACACTGAGATGGAGAGCCCAATTTTTTTGCAATAAGGAGGCATAAAGTCAAAATCAGCACCTATATACTTTGAGGAGGCTGTGGCCTCAGGCTCTGAAAAGCACTATGCTGTTTCAGAACATTAGACCCAGATACCTGTTAAGAAGGGAGGGAGGCCTCTGTGCCTCAGTATATCAAAGCTATTCCACTCAACTTCTGGGATGCAGACCACCCAAGGGAGACTGAACATGTGCTCAGAAGACTAACATGGCAGGGGCAACACTGAGGAGGAAAAGTCAATTTCAAAGAATTTCCAGTAATGGTCCAAGCATTCCTTGTGGGAAGAATAAGAATTTCACTGAATTTCTTTAGCTTTTTGTTTGCTTTTGAATGGCATTCTAGTTTTTATTCTGAAATACATATAGTGAGGGTAGGCCCAGTATATCTGAGAACCTGGGGCCAGCACAGGCCTTAATGTGAACCCCCAAGCATTAGATAGCAGAAAGGCTATGGCCCCATGGGAATAATGCTGTAAGAAGCAGCCTGAGACAAAGTACAGATATCAGTGTCAACAGCCTGATAGGCAGGTTAGCACTGGGAGGCGCACACACCTTTGTCAAGGGCTGGCCTACTAGATTCTGCTTCACAACGCAGCCTAATTGCTGGGACTGAACATGAAGTAATGACTGGGTAGTAACCCAAGGCAGGGAAGAGGTGGATTCTGGGTCTGAGTCACCAAATCTAAGAGAGGGCAGACTCAAGATAGAGAACAATTCAAACACCAAGGTTCGATGGAACCTCATGAGGCAGGCAATAGGGTGAGGGTGATATCAGGGTGGACAATAGAGGGCTATGGCCAAATCTTTCTTTGCTTCTATGAGTGAGTTATGGGGGAAGAAGGCATGTCCAAAGTGAGAAGTAGATGTCAAACTGTTGAAAGCCCTTGTCTCAGGCTCTCCTTATATTACAGGATTACAGGCTCCTAGATTTCTGGTTTGTTTTTGTTTTTGTTTTATTTTGGGGGAGGGTAGTGGAGAGTACTAGAGATTAAACCCAGGGGTGCTTTATCACTAAGCTATATCCCAGGCAGGCATACACATACATACATACATACACACACACACACACACACACACACACACACACACACACACAATTTTTTTTTTCTGAAATACATAAAAGGATGGTAGACCCAGTAATCCAAGAACAGGGTCTCCCTAGATTGCCCAGATTGACCTTGAACTTGTGACACTCCTACCTCAGCCTCCCAAGTTGCTAGGATTATAGGTGAGCCACTGTACCCAACCTTTTTTTTTTTTATGTGGGGGAGTACTGGGGATTGAACTCAGGGACACTTGGTCACTGAACCACATCCTCAGCCCTATTTTGTATTTTATTTAGAGACAGGGTCTCACTGAATTGCTAAGCATCTCACTGTTGCTAAGGTTGGCTATGAACTCGTGATCCTCTTGCTTCAGCCTCCCAAGCCACTGGGATTACAGGCATGTACCATTGTGCCCACTACAGTATATATATATATATGTATATATTTTTTTAACATTTTTTGATAGGTGTTTATGGATAGCATGCCTTCATTTTATTTGTTTATTTTTATGTGGTGCTAAGGATCGAACCCAGTGCCTCACACATGCTAGGCATGCGCTCTATCACTGAGCTACAGCCCCAGCCCCAGTATATACTTTATGTGTGAACAATAACACTCTTTTCTTCTGTAGCAAAATAGAAAAAAAATCAACCCTAGCATAAGGTTGTATCTCTATACAATTATGAGAAGCAGAAGAAATGTGATTTGCAAATATCTTCAAGTAAAATATGGGTTTCTAAGTGTTAATAGGATGACCAAATAACATTATTGCATATAAGAAGTTATATCAAGGTTGGGTGTGGTGGCACACTCCTATAGTCCCAGCAACTTCTGAGGCAAGAGTATTGCAAGTTCAAGTCCTGCTTGGTCAACTTAGTCTCAAAACAAAAAGTGTTGTGGTAAAAGCACATCTGGGTTCTATCCACAGTACTGGGAGAAAAAAAAAAAAAGTAGTTCTATCAAGTTTTTAAAAATACATTGTACTGGGGCTGGGGTTGTGGCTCAGAGAGAGAACGTTCGCCTACCATGTGTGAGGCATGGGTTTGATCCTCAGCACTATATAAAAATAAAATAAAAATATTGTGTCCACCTATAACTAAAAAATAAATATTAAAAAAATACATTGTACTCACTTAGCATGCATAAGTCCCTAGGTTTGAGCCCCCAGCACCAGAAAGAAACAGATAAAACATGCATAAAACCAGGGTTAAGCCTACACATGGCTCGTTGAAAAGTATGATCCAGAATATAACATAATATCAGTGTATTTATAGAGAGGTACCTAATTAATATTCTCGCACAGAAGTAATTCTATATAAGACAACTCTTAGTAGCTTCATTTATAGAAATTTTGATGAGTAGAGGTCAAGAAAAATTTGATAAAACTCCTTCAAGGGCAACAGAATACCACTGTTAATGCTGGAAACACATAGTGGCATGAAGCTTCAATATTATAGTGAGTTGCACTGGATGTGATGTTACCTTTTTATGCTATGAGGACAATGTGTTAGCCTGACCTAAGGGGTCATTTATATGGCAACTTCAAACATCTCAGCAGTGAACCAGGAAGCAAATAAGTCTTCCAGAAAACAGAAGCAGAGGGGAAACCTAAAGGAGAGCACTGAGAAGGGAGCCCCAGGTCACCTTGTTTTCAACTCACAGTCCAGAAATCTAAGGTAGGACAGGGAAAGCAAGGGAGCAGGGGCTGCTGGCTTTACACAAATAAGAGGAAGTACTGCTGACCACAAGAAAATTCAGTTCTGTTTTTTTTTTTTTTTCCTTCTACAGATGAGAAACCAAGATCCAGAGGATAGTGATTTTTCTTAAGGTCACATGGCTAGTACATACCAGCCTGAACTCAGAGTCCTAAGCCTCATTAAATGTTCTCTTCACTTTGCCACTTTGCCTTCTTTGCTAAGTAGCATATAAAAATAATTGTTTGAGACTTTACGGGGATATTTTGTTGATATATATGGAAGAAAGCAAAAAAGATGACTTTATTAAGAATTTTTCTGGGACAGGACTATAGCTCAGTCGTAGAGCAGGTGGTTGGCATGCACAAAGCCCTGGGTTCAATCTCCATCACCACAAAAAGTGTTCTTTCATTTAAATTTTATTGTGTTCTTAAAAATCTACTGACAAGCTAAGATTCGAAGAAAGAATAATAGTCCTGTTATGATATGTGATGATATTACAGTTTATACAGCACATGTACAGCTTGCTATTATACCCAGTTATCTGATTTGGGTTAGGTATCTAACTTATTTCATAAATGGTTAAAAATCACAACCTATGCTTCCTCCTTTAAAATTAAAACATTACCTCAGTCATTCTAGATTCTTCCATATCCTTAGGCCCACATCTGTTTCTCACCTTCCTGATAGGTAGGAGGCTGGTGAGAGGTTAAGCTGGTAGGAAGGGTATCAGATAGAGTGAGTTGGGCCTGGCCCTAAGGTTATACTTGCACTTATTAGTGAGTTCTACCAGGCAACCTCCTGCTCGCCCAGAATGGTGTCTGTTTCTGTTTCTTTAGTTCTTGTTAAATGTCAAATATTGGCCCCTAGTACTAAATAAATTTCTGTTGGGGAAGAGTAGAGACTTAACAAGTTTAGATTAGGCAAGTTCCTTAAGCAGGGCTTTTCACTGATACATAGACTAGTTAGTGGAAGATGTTATAGGCTATACCTATTTTATTTTATTTTTTTGGAGTAGCAGGGACTGAACTCAGGGGCACTGTACCACTGAGCTACATCCCCAGCCCTATTTCGTATTTTATTTAGAGGCAGGGTCTCACTGGGTTGCTTATTGCCTCGCTTTTGCTGAGGCTGGCTTTGAACTTTCAATCTTCCTGCCTCAGTCTCCGAGCCATTGAGATTTCAGGTGCGCACCATTAAGCCTGGCTAGCTCCCCCTTTTAAAAAGAGCAAATGTAGCCAAGAAACAACTTTGCCTCTCTTGGGAACCCAGCAAATCATTCCAGCCACATCCAGCACCTTTTACTTCCCAGAACAAGGTGGGGAGGGTAAGAAGATCTGGCCACACACACACACAAAAAGGATGCCGTTTACTCAAGCCTGGGGCCATTTCAACTCCATTTTATGGACTGGGCAGCTTAAAAATGGATTTCATAGTTTGGCTGGAGGAGAGAGAGAGAGAAATACAAATCCCAGATCAGACTTGCCAGCACCCTGCCAGCCTCCCTCAGTACAGCACTCCTCACTTCCTTTGTCCTCTCAGTGTCAGAACACATCATATATATATATGTTCTAAGGATGGGATCTTCAGTTCACAAAACTCCTGAAAAGCTCCTAACAGTCTTGGAAACAGGATAAGGCCCTTCTTCTGCAATCTGTCAATACTGCACTATCCTGGGGCAGATCTATGCCAGTCTGGCAGAGGTAATTAGACTCTCAGAGCCCTGAACCACCTGGATAGGTAGGCTTTTTTTTTTTTTTTTAACATAGAAGGTATACCTTTTTTGACTGACTGAATTTGAGATCCATTCTTCTCCAAAATACCAAGGAGTCCTGCTATGAGCAATGAAAAGGAGCTAAGAGGAGCAGACCAGAGAAGGGGTTAGCACCCACCTTCTGACTTGAGACCCTGCCTGTCATCAAATTGGTATCCTTTGTGTTGCCCCTTCTTAGTTTTATTTTTATTGTTATTATTAGGTACTGGGAACTGAATCCATGGCACTTTACCATTGAGCTACATCCCTAGCCCTTTTTATTTATTTTGGCCTTGGACTTGCGATCCTCCTGCCTCATCCTCCTGAATCACTGGGATTAAGGGAATACACCCTGCCTTAGTCCTATTTTTGAATGATATATAAAAGGGAAGCAGATTATAGGCACAAGCCTATAATCTCAGTGACTTGGGAGGCAAGAGGATCACAAGTTTAAAGGGAAGTCTGAACAATTTATCAAGACCCTGTCTTAGAATAAAATAAAAGGGGCTGGGGGCATATCTTAGTGGTAGAATGCCCCTGGGTTCAATCCTGGTACCAAAATAATGATTTTGATGATGATGATGATGATGATGATGATGATAAATTAATAAAAGGGAAATAAAGTTAAATAGATAAACTAAACTATAAGATTACTCCAAAAAATGACAGAGAGAAAACAGGTTTGGGGGGTTAGTTGTTTTTAGGTTGTTTTATGGTCAAAATCAAACAATCAGAATGACTGCAGAGAGCCAGACAAAATACTCTGTCAAAATAAGAAATAACAACAAAGCATAAAGCATGCCCAGAGCCTGGGGCTCAGGTTCACACTGAGAGCTCCTACTCAAGAAGTGGATGAGAAGAAGGCCAACAACTCAGGGCCTCTTATCTGGAAAGTTCAGATGATGTTCCCCTGGCTGTCAGCAATGAGACCTCGGATCTTGCCTTCTGCATCTTCCCTCCAGCACCCCACACAGTGCTGCCACATAATGGGTTCCAACATATTTGATGAATTATATAATTTTTCTAGCTAATCAGGCTCCAAAGTAGAGTGTATGCCTTTCATGGGGGATGAGTATGGAGGAAACATTAGAAGTTCTGTTCTCACTCAGTTTCTTATTCTTTGTGTATATAACAGTAAAGAGAGATATGTATAAAATTTATAAACAAACAACATACAAAACTCTTAACACTTTCTCTTTCTCCCTCTCCCCCGAATCCCTCTCTCAGCACTGGGGATTGAATCCAGGAGCACTTAACCATTGAGCCATATCCCCAGTCCTTTTTAAAAATATATATTTTATTTTGTGACAGGGTCTTGCTAAAAGTTGCTTACCCTCACTAAGTTGCTGAGGCTACCCTTGAACTTGCAATCTTCCTGCCTCAGCCTGCCCAGCTGTTGGAATTACATGTGTGCCACCAAACTTGGCACAAAACTTACTGCTAGGATGCATGATGAAAAAGTACAAATGGCATTATCAAAACTGGCAATGCCTATATATGAAAGATTATTCTATTCTTCTTACTTTTCCATCATGGTAAGAAGAAAATCAGCTGCCTCTAGAGATCAATGGGCAGAACTTATTTACCCAGAACAAATTCCTCCAGTTGACCTATTAGCATCAAAGTTAAAAGAGGAACTACACTCAATGTTTAAAGGAAAGGCTTCCCTTACTACCCAGCACATCACCCCAGGCAGGCAAGGGTGACTATTTTCCATAATACAATGAAGAATTTCAACTCTGAATCCTCAGGGATAGCCAAAGCAGGGCAGGGGATAATGCAGACCCCTATCTTTAAAGGCATTTCACTCTCTTCAGGGCATGCTGCCCAGGCCCCCAGAGAAGTACAAGTTTTAAACTGCCAGTTCCCACCCCACCTCCTGGCCTGGGATAATGTGTTCTAATGAGGGAGGCCTTCTGTTGAGTGTAGTTCCCCTTTGATGCTAATAGGATAATGACCCGAGAAATTCGGTCAGGGTAAAAAAGGTCTGCCCATTGATATCCAGAGGCAGCTGATTTTGTTTCTGACAGTGATGGAAAGAACTGTGGAAGAATTGTTTTTTGTTTGTTTGTTTGTTTGTTTTGGTTTGGCTTGGTTTTGGCTGGGTTTTTTTGGGGGGAGGTTCCAGGGATTGAATTCAAGGGCATATCCCCAAACCTATTTTGTATTTTATTTAGAGACAGGGTCTCACTGAGTTGCTTAGCGCCTCACTTCTGCTGAGGCTGGCTTTGAACTCGAGATCCTCCTGTCTCAGCTTCCTGAGCCTCTAGGTGTGTGCTACAGCACCTGGTGGAAGAATTGTTTTTTTGACATATGGAGGCTTAAGTTGAGCCAGGGCAGGGCAGAAGAAGTGAGAGCTAGAAGTAGATTAAATAGGAAGGAGAACGGAATCCTGGAAGGCCCAAAGGTCAGATGGGTACTTTAGGTCAAGAAGTAAAGCAATCAAAGTACAGGCCTTAGGAAATGGGAGTAGGAGACAGTCATGGAGCACCTGTCCTGCTTCCCTCCTTCTAGTCCCACTGCATCCAAATCACACCCCAGATTCACCAATGTGATTATGCTTGGTGAAAAACTTCATTGAGTTTGTGAGAGATCTGTAATTTAGATTAAAAAAAAAAAAACTAAGGGGACAGATGAAACAAGAAAGGCAAAATGTCCTAAACTAGTGATGAGTATACATGGGAATTCTTTGCTCAATTCTCTACTTTGAAACATATATATATATAGTATGTGTGTGGTGCTAGGAATTAAACCCAGGGCCCAGGCATGCCAGGTAAGCACTCTACCACTGAGCTATATTCCCAGCCTTGAGGTACATTTTAAATTTCCAAATAAAAAGTTTATTTAATTAAATTTATAATGCTATAACAAATCAAAGGTATTTTTCAGCTTTTACCCACAATAACGTCTATCTACATTTTAGAAAGAGAGAGATGAAAGCCAAGTTTTCTACCACGTAGTCAACAACCTTTTCCCCATACCATTAATGTCTTTAAAGAATAAAATAAGTATATAATTTCACAAAGTAACTATAAATGTTTAAGAGAAAAAATGTGTCTGGAAATAATAAATCTGGAATATTTAGTTAAATATAACAGAACATAATAATTCTAAATAAAGTATATTGGATTAAAAAAAACATATCCTGTTTTTCATTTTAAAGAGCATAGGTAGTTTTCCTCATTTGGCTACTTCATGAAGAGACATACAAGGTATCCTGCTGGATTCACACAGTTATGAGAATTAGGAATGACTTCCAAGTCAGCCAGGTTGACTACACAGCATCCTCACCAATGGTCATCCAGCTGCTACCAGAACCCTTTGAAGATAGGATCAGCCTATGACATTCCCAGCAAGCCACTTCTTTTTCACATAGCCATGCTTCTGGTATGTTCTTTAGGCTATAAAGTGTCCTTACAGAATTCATCATCTCTTGAGGGTATCTGCCCAGATAAGAGGATGCTAAAAATCCATCTCCATCAGATCATTCATCCCCATGAAGAACCAAGCTACCAAATGTAGAAGAATTGGTCTGGAGAACCAGATTCTCCAATTAACTTGAGTCAAAAGAACAACTGGATCTGGCTGCTTGCTTAGAGAGAATTAAGCTGGTATGACAACTTAATTCAATTTCTTTTGTCAAACAAACAGAAAAACTGGCAGAACCTATATGAGGTTCCTCTCCTCTAGTCCCACTTCTGTCGGTAGACATGGAAGGGAAAGCCGACCATTCTGACTGTTGAGAGCTACTATTCTGAGCTAGGCCTCTCTTTTGGATGGGCTAATGTGTTAACCAGCCTGGCTGGAGTGCAGAAAGCTTCTTGGTTCCTGACAGTCTCAGCAGGTTCTCTCCCTGGCAAGAAAGGTGGACATTCCCCAGCTCCTCAGCATGCAACTGAAGAGGGAAGCCATGTTAGCCCAGCCTCTGCAGGTTCAGCTGGTTCACTTTGGGAAGAGGAAGGAAGGAAGACAGTTTCATGTTGATCACAGAGCCCAGCCAATGGGGCTTTCAGAGTTACTGAGCTGCCAGGAATAAAGCTGATAATTTGATTTTCTATGGGCTTCTTACAGACACCTTATCAGTAAGAACCCAGACCAAGGAACAGTGATTAAACTACTTCCTCAAACTCTAGATTTATGATATTTATAGTTCAGCTGAGGATTTTAATCAGTGAAATTTGAAGTCAGATTAGGCACCATTAAATACAGTACGAACTACACATATTCTCCAAATCAGGGGATCTACTTTACTTGGTATGCTAAAAATGGATGAGGAGAAATAATCATTAATGAATTTGGTTATTTTTTGTGAATTCTTTATTTGTTTCTTTTCTTTTTTTGCAGTGCTGGCCTCCTACTTGTTAGGAAAGTGCTTTATCAGTGAGCCATATTCCCAGGCCTAGAGTTGAATGTTTTGAGGTTTTGTTTTGTTTTATTTTGTTTTGGTATTTCTGCTAATGCTCCAAAGTGAACGTATATAATCAGCATGAAATATACAAATTAAACTTTAAATGTAAAATGTTTAGTTCATGCAATAATCTAGTTATTTTCTCTAAAACCATAATGAAACTTGATGAGAAATGCTGAAAATCTTTAATCCTTTTCTGAATATCTTACTTTGATTTGTTTTTAGGGAAATTTTTGAGATTTTGCAGTTTCTGGGAATGATTTATAATAGTAATGGGGAGACCGAAAAATTGCAGGATTAACCATCATACACACGTGTCTTAGCTGGAAGGTAGAAAACCAGCATGAAGTGTTAGCCTGCTTTAGGATAATAACTGCCCCCTTTCATTTTTCATTCCCTGCAAGCCTTAGACCCACTCTGCCAACCTACAGCTAACAGAACCAGTATATTCCAGACCACAGTCTTCTTCCTTAACCCAGATCCAACACTATCTGTTTCCCCAAAGCTGCAAATCCCCATACGGGGAGAGTGGAGAAAAGGTAGAAGTCCACATCTCAAAGGCACAAAGCAAAGGTTTGCTTCTTAGGAGCTCTGTGATGCATAAGAGCAGACAGATCACAGACACACTTAGTGTTATTAGTAATGATTCAGGCTCTAGAATCATTACTTTGAAAGATAACTAAGCCAGGTGCAAGGCACACAAGTGTAACCCTAGCAACTTGGGAGGCTGAGGCAGGAGGATCACAAGTTCGAGGCTAGCCTCAGCAACTTAGCAAGGCCATAAGTAACTTAGCAAGACCCTGTCCCAAAATAATAAATAAAAAGAGCTGGGGATGTGGTAAAGGGCCCTTGGGTTCAGTTCCTAGTACCAAAAATAAAGGAAGACAACTAGTTATTTTAATAAATAACATATTCACATTTGTTGTTGGTACTGGGGATAAAACCCAAGAGTACTTTACCACTGACTTACATTCATAGTCCCATCCCCAGTTTTTGCTTTAATTTTGATACAGCGTCTCACTAAATTGCCAAGACTGGCCTTGAACTCATGATCCTTCTGCTTCAGCTTTCCAATTTGCCAGGATCATATTTATATTCTTTTTTTTTGGACACAATACCTTTCTTTTATTTATTTTTATGTAGTACTGAGGATTGAACCCAGGGCCTCCCATGTGCTAGGCAAGCGCTCTACTGTTGAGCCACAATTCCAGCCTCCATATTTATATTCTTAACAAACAAAAATTATAAAGATGGACAGTGACAAAGCAAACTTCTTGTTTCCCTTCTATCCAGTTCCCATCTCCCAAAGAATAACCAGAGTATTAGCTTTTTGGAAACCCTACTAACATTGATTATGTGTGTAAACAAATTCATATTTATATTACTTCTGTTTCTTTTTTCTTTTTACACAAATGGTGTACTAATACACCATTCCCAGGATTTTAATCTCCTATTAAATTCTTAAGGTTGATTCCAATGTCTTAGACACTCTGTGTATCTCAAAAATATTGGAAAACTCAAAACAAAATCTAGTCAAACCTGTCATGGCACACAGACCACACTGTAAGTGGATCACTCTCTTCAGACAGATCATGTTGGCTAATTTCTCTAAGCCTTATATTCTCCCCAGTATTATCCAACCCTCAAACAACAGGAAGATGAGCCTCTTTCTCCTCAGTTCTTTCCAGGTGCATTTAACCATGGCCAACTCTCTCCAGTGTAAAGCTCGGGGCAGGAGGGTAATGTGATTTGGGGAATGATTCTCCTCCTCACCTTGTCTCTCCTACTCTGAAGAGCCAGGCTTCAAGGTAAAGGAGGAGCTCAACTATTCAGCTCTCAACTCCCAACTTCCTATTCCCTGAAATTTCCTGAGGTAATTGTGGTCTTTCCTTGCTACTAAGTCCAAATGGACTTTTTCAGCTCATAAATCACTTGATCTCTTGAAAGTATCTGAAATTATTGGCAATTTATTCTCTTTTGAAAACATTCTTCTCCTGAATCCCAGGACTCCATGCTATCCTGTTTTCCTCTCTCCCTCTGGGTGTTTCTTTCTAGATTTCTTTGCCAACTCCTGAGTGTCCTGACCATCCTTTAAATGCTGGGTTCTTTTCTGGGCTCTGTCACACAACTCTGTATTGCTTCCCCATCTCTCCAGAGTTGCAGACTTGTACATTCAACAGTTGACTGGACAACTCTTGTAGGACTGCCTGTAGGCATTTCAAACTCAACACCTTTAGAAGTAAATCTGCCATCTTTCTCCTGAAATAATCATGCCTTGAAAGCTTTGAATTTCTGGAAATGGTACTGCTCAACTGCCTAACCCAGAAAGTTTAGGATTATCCTTAAATACTTTTTCCTTGCCTCCCTATCCCAGTCATCATCAAAGTCTGGTCATTTTGTCTACTAAATACCTCTCAAACTGACAATGATCCTCAATTACCCATCTATCTTCTTTCCTTTGGGTAACTCAAGCTTGTAATTGATATTTTTGCTTCTACTCTGTGTCTTTCAACTTAGTTTTGTACACTGAAGTCAGAATAATCTTCTAAAACACAAACCTGATCACGTCATTCAGATGTATAAAACTTTAATTAAAGACAGGATTTCTTAGAAGACTCTAACAAGTCATTTTAAAGTTCATTTGGAATAACAAACATGCAAGAATAGCTTGGAAAAATCACTGAAAAGCAGCATAGAAACCAATTAACCCTTCTTGATTTTTAAAATGGAGCACAAAGCTATAAAGTTTAATTAAAAATATGGTACTGGTACATGAGATGACATATAGATAATAAAAGCAAACAGGAAGTCCCAAAATATAATCAAGTGTGAGAATTTAGTGTATCACACAATAATCTCCAAAGTAAAGATGATTATTCCATAAATGGTATTGTAAAGATGATTTTAAATTAGTAAAAATGATTATTCAATAAATAGTATAGGGACAATGAGGTAGGAAACAAAAAAAATTTAAAGTCAGAGCCACACTCCATATCTTATATTAGCATAAACTCCTAATAGAGCAAATCTTTTGAATTTAAAAATAAAGGCATAAAGTGTTGCAAGAAGCAAGAGAAGACAATTTTCTAACTATGACCAAAAACTTAGGATTAGGGATATAGTTCAGTGATAAAGTTCTTGCCTAGCATTTACAAGGCCCAGGATTCAATTCCTAGCACTGCAGGGAAAACAAATAAAAAACTTAGACGCAATAAAAATGGCATAAAATTTTATTACTTGAAAATTTTGATACACAAAATTTTTTTAGTTGAACATGAACACCATACCTTTGTTTTACATATTTATTTATTTTATGTGGTGCTAAGGATTGAATCCAATGCCTCATTGTGCAAGGCAAGTACTCTACCACTGAGCCATAAGCCCAGCCCCCAGATTTTGACAAAGTTTATATGTCTGCTTGGAAAAAAAAAAAATCCTATGACAAAGAAAGTCAAATGACAAATGGCAAACTATGAACATATTTACAACTCACATCACAAATAAATGGTCACTTTTTTCAATATTTTAAAAACTCTTTAAAAATACAAACAATTAAGGGCAAAATACATAAACAGATTATTTAATGTAAAGATAATACAAATGGCTCATAAACAGGAGAAAAAAAACTACCTCACTCATAAGAGGAATGCAAATTAAAACTACACACAGACATGATTTTTCAACTGAATTAACCAAGATCAAAAAGTCTGACAAAATACTGAGTTGGGAGGATGTGGGCAAACAGACATTCGCAGAGAGGGAAAGTAGGGATGTAAACTGGTACAATTTCTAAGGAGGATGAACTGACAATATGTATCAAAACTGTAAATGCATATATTCATTGCTTCAGCAATTCCACTTCTAGAAATTCTTCTTGCAGCTATACCTGCAATGCATATACAGGAATATATGTACAATGTTCATTGCAGCATTGTGTGTGTTTGTGTGCATGTGCATGTGTTTAATCTGTACATAGAAAATTAGTTGAGTAAATTGTGGTAAATTCCTATAGTAGAAGACTGGGTACTCATTAAAAAAATAATAATGCTTTTTATAAACTGATAAAGAAAGATCTCCAAGGTTTATTAAATGAAAAAAAGCAAGGTACAGAAATATATATGGTTACACCACCTTCTGAGTAAACTAATGGATTATATATTCCCATCTGCTGATATGTACATAAAACATCCCTAAAGGAATAAACAAACATGACACTGGTTCTCTGCAAGGAGTGAACTGCTGCTTAGAACAGAGACAGAAAGAATGCTTTAGACTATACATTCTTTTGCTTATTTTTAATTTTGGATCACATGAATGTGTGTGTGTGTGTGTGTGTGTGTTCATATATATCTATCCAAAATGCATATAACAAAAATTAAAGTCAAGACTATATTACAAAGCTACAATAATGCAAAAATATGGAAACACAGTGGAACAGACTGCTGTATCAATGGAACAAAACAGAAAAAGAAAAGAAAAAAACAAAAGAACCATATTAAAAATAAATCATTCAAAAATTAAGATAATAATTTGGCCAGAGAGGAGAAAAAAGTGGGATCTCTGCTTCAAATCTCACATTAAAATACATAAATAAATTCCAAAATAATAATAGGGATAGAATAAAATATGGGTTATCAAAACAAGGTAAACATTTACAAAATCTTGGAGTGATAAAATCCACACTAAAAATACTACAAACTGTAACACAGCAGCTACAAAAAAGACCAACACATTTGACTCAAAAAGAGAGCAGAGTGGTGGCACATACTTATAATCCCAGCCACTCCAGAGGCTGAGGCAGAAGAATCGTGAGTTCAAAGTCAGCCTCAGCAAAAGCAAGGCACAAAGCAACTCAGTGAGACCCTGTCTCTAAATAAAATACAAAATAGGGCTGGGGATGTGGCTCAGTGGTCGAGTGCCCCTGAGTACAATCCCTGATACCAAAAAAAAAAAAAAAAAGAGAGAGAGAGAGAGAAAGAAAGCGCAGAAAACTCCTCAATATTATTAATATGGTGAAAATATTTGGAATACCCATGAAAGACTGTGATGAATACACACTAAGGTGTCCCCAGCAATCCCACCTTTGCAGAATTCACTGCCCTTGAGTGTAGGCAGGACTGCAACTTCTTTTTATTATTATTATTTTTACTTTTTAGTTGTAGATGCACACAATACCTTTATTTTATTTGTTTATTTTTATGTGGTGCCAGGGACTGAACCCAGTGCCTTATGCATGCTAGGCAAGCCCTCTACCACTGAGTCACAGCCTCAGCCCTGCAACTTGCTATTTTTTTTGTAGAGAGAAAGAGAGAGAATTTTTTAATATTTATTTTTTAGTTTTCAGCGGACACAACATCTTTGTTTGTATGTGGTGCTGAGGATCGAACCCGGGCTGCACGCATGCCAGGTGAGCGCGCTACTGCTTGAGCCACATTCCCAGCCCTGCAACTTGCTTCTTACCAGTAGGTTTCAGCAATGAGGGTAGAATGTCACTCCCACAACTATTATGATACTTGTTAAGACAATTCTTGCTAGCAGAGGCACTAGAAAGACACCTCTCCTCGATGGCTGTGAAGAAGTAAGCTGCCATGAAGTGAATGGACATACTGGAGAAGGCCACATGGCATAGGAGTGTGAGTACCCTGTAGGAGCTAAAAGGAGATACCAGCAAAAACTGACCCTCAGTGTCACAAGAAAATGAATTCTGCCAACAATCCAAGGAAGCATGGAAGCACATGTCCAGTGGAGTCTCCTATGAGATCACAGTCCCAGCGAATATCTGAATGGCAACCTGGTGAAACCCTGAAGCTGAGAACACAGTAAAGCCATGCCTGTGACTTCTTCCCTACTGAAATTGTGCATGTAAAATGTGTGTTGCTATAAGCCATCAAACTGGTAGTCATTTAAACAAGGTAATAGAAAATGAAAACACAAAAGCCCATTTACTTAGCATATAATAAAGAGTTCTTATATGCCAATAAAAAGATAAAGTACTCAATAGAAAAACGAGCAAAAGACTTACAAATTCAATCTACAGAACAAGAAATACAAAATGCCATAGAAACATAAAAGATGCACAAACTATCTTGTGTGCTAGCTAGATTGCAGCAATTTAAAACACTGTCAGACACAAAGGGGTCATTCAGTATTTATTTGTTGAATGAATGAATAATAAAAGAAATGACAATTTAAACAAAAAGATGCCATTTTTTAATCCATAGATTCTTGGCAAAAAGAAAAATGGATATAACCTAAATAAACATTTCTTCAAAGATGGTACACAAATGATCAGTAAGCATATGAAAAGATATTCAATTTCAGTAATGACTTGAGAAATACAAATCAAAATCAAATGAATCACTTCATACCCATTCAGATAGCTACCATAAAAGACAACAATAACAAAACACAGTAACAAACAAACAAAAATAGAAAATAACAAGTAATAACAAGGCTATAAACAAATTAGGACCTGTATTCATTGTTGGTGAGGATGTAAAATGGAGTAGCTGCATTGGAAGACAGTATTGCAGTTACTCAAAAAACTAAAAATCAAGCCAGGCATGGTGTCATGTGCCTGTAGTTCCAGCTACTTAGGAGGGCCATGTAAGCCCAGGCATTTAAAAGACCAGCCTGAGCAACACAGTGGGACTCCATCTCAAAACAAACAAACCTAAAAATAAAATTAGCATAAGATACAGCAACCCCTTTTTTGGACATGTATCCAAAATGATTGAGTCTCGAAGAAATATTTCTATAACCATTTTCATAGCAGCATTATCCACAATAGCCAAGAAATGGAAACAACCCAAGAATCGGATGAATGGGTAAACCAAATGTGGTACATACATACAATGGAATATTACCAAGACTTAAAAAGGAAGGAAATCCTGTCACTACAACCTGGATGAACCTGGAGTACATTATGCTATGTAAAATAAAACTGGTCACACAAAGAGAAAAAGTATATGATTTCACTTATGAGGCACCCAGAAGAGTCAAATTCACAGAAACAGGAGAATGGTGGTTACCAAAGACAGGGGCAGAGAGAGGAGGAATGGAAAGTTATTGGTTAATGGATGAAAATGTTATGGAGATCCATTTTGACCCATGTTAAGTATACTTAACACTCTTGAAATACACACTTAAAAATAATAAACATCTGGGATTGGGGATTTAGCTCAGTTGGTAGAATGCTTGCCTTGCATGTACAAGGCCCTGGGTTTGATCCCCAGCACTAAAAATAAAAATAAACATCTTAGATCCCCAGTATTACAAATAATGGTGATACTGATAATGATGATAAAAAGATAATGTTTTAAGTTATGTGTTCAATTAACCACAGTTTTTTGTTTGTTTTTGTAGTACTAGGGATTAAACATAGAACCTTGCATGTGTTAGGCAAAGGCAAGTACTCTACCACTGAGCTACATCCCCAGCCCTTTTTATTTTGAGACAAGGTCTCACTAAATTGCCCAGGATGGCCTTGAACTTGTGATCTTCTTAAGTCACTGAGATTGTAAGCATGTGTCACCATGTCTGGCTGTTACAATTTTTTTAAAAAATATGAAGAAACAGATACTCTCCCAATGTTGGTGAGAGTAAAAATTGCTATTAACTGTACAAGGGATAATTTGGTACTATCTACATTAATTGTAAACATATACTCACTCAGCTCTTTTAACTCTAGGAACCTATCCTAGAGACACCCTTAGATAAATACCCCAAAATATATTATAACAAAGATGTTTGCTGCAGTTTTGCTTTGTAATAGTAAAAAACTAGACATAATCTAAATGTCTCTCAATAAGAGACTAGTTTAGTAAATGATGGGACAGCTATAGATATAGTGTTGCCATTATAGACTTCTGGGTATGGTGGTGCACATCTGTAATCCCAGCTAGTTGGGAGCTGAGGCAGGAGGAGTGGCCAGCCTGCACAATTTAGCAAGACTCTATCTCAAAATATACTTTGGGGATGGCTGGGGATGTAGCCCAGTGGTAGAGTACACACTTTAACTGATGAGAGGCTCTGGGTTTAATCTCCAGCATGGTGGGGGGAAAAAAAAGAATATAGATTTTTATGTACTGATATGGAAAGATGGCAAAGATATATCAAGTTTTTCTTGTTTTAAGAGGGAAGTTATCAGTATGGCATGATTTCATTTGAGTAAATACAAAGTGTGTATATATACATACATGCCTGCATATACACAAAAACTTCTGGAAAGATACAAAAGACATACTCAGCAATAGATACTTCTGGGAATTAGAACTCAGGGAGGGTATGACGGAGAAAAAGGAAGATTTTTGCTTTTCATTTCACATGTTTCTATATTATTTGAGTTTTCACAATAGCAAAAAATGGGTTTGGGGCTGGGTGTATGCCTATAATCCCAGTAGCTTGGGAGCCTGAGGCAGGAGGATCACATGTTCAAAGCCAGCCTCAGCAGCAGCAAGGCACTGAGCAACTCAGTAAGATCCTGTCTCTAAATAAAATATAAAACAGGGCTGGGGATGTGGCTCAGTGGTACAGTGCCCCTGAGTTCAATCCCCAGTACCAGGAAAAAAAAATGGGTTTTGGTCCTGGAGATTGAACCCAGGAGTGCTTTACCATCGAGCTGCATCCCTACCTCTTTTTTATCTTTTGTTTTGTTTTGAGGCATGATCTCACTAAGTTGCTGAGGCTGCCTCAAATTTGCGATCCTCCTGCCTCAGCCTCCCCAGTCACTAGGATTACAGGCATGTGCCACTGCCTTTAGCAACAAACATTTATTTTTTTTAGCTTGGAAGAACACATAGATGAGCAAGCAGGCAACAAATTAATAAATATTCTCCTATAAGCTTTATGTTATCCTTAAAGTCAAAATTTAAATTCCTTAATAAAAAAATTAAGTTTTTCATGATCTTGTTCCTGCTTTGCTCTCCAGCTTCATCTCTCACCACCCCCACATCACATATTCAATATATATTTGAGTCTCACAAAACTTTCGGTTCCTCAAACAAGACACGCTTTCTCCTATATCCAGACTTTCTATGCCAAAAGCTGTTTCTTTTGCTTAGAATAGTCCCCACTCCATCCTTTAATTATATAGTCTCCAGTTGCCCCGAGACATCTCTTCCCCCAGGAAGCCTTCCTGGGTCCCCTGGCCATGGTATGGGTTAGGCATGCTGATGTGCTCCAGCCTCTCTCTGAATTCTTCTATTGTGGGGTTGTGACATGGCATTACAATAATTTGTAAAATCAACTGCCTCTCCCACTGCACTGAAGTTCAGCCAAGCAGTGACCATGCCTGTCTGGGTCATTGTATCTCTAGCATCAAGCAGAGTGTCTGCAACACAGATTGCGTTCAATAAATATTTGTTCAAATATCTTCTATTACAAGAGAAACAGACAACTTAAGAACATAAAAAGGGTAGATGGATTATATTCAAACTATCCAAATACAACTGCTGTTTGTATCCAGTGTTTTTGGTTCCCTGTTTGTGTTTTTTGTGGTACAGAGGCTCAAACTCAGGGCTTCTCACATGCTAGGCAAGCACTATACCACTGAACTACATCCCCAGCCCCCTGTGCATGTTTTTGCATAGCTGTATTCCCAAGATGGACATTTCAATAAAACCCTTTTGACACAGTCAGTTTGGTTAAGGAACATTTTGCTGCACCCCTTGAAGCATGAACCTTTTGTAAGCCAAAGTAAAGATCACTGTTTTTATCATCAAGTGACGTGTTCAATATACCAAAGGCAGCCCAGACCCATCCTCACTCTCATTTCTGGGGACTTTGTACTTCAGTAATTACTAGGGTGCTTGAACTCTCATGAGGACTCATTACAATAATAATATTTTTAAAGCAATGAATTCGTTTATAGCTTACTGAGTTAGCATCTAAAATTTTCCCAAAATGATCATGATAAAGGAGCATTATTAGAACATTAAAGTAATGTGTGGTTACTGAGGAAACCATTAGGAATTTCTTTAAAGATGTGGTGATGTCAAAAGTCAGAGATCAAGGACTGGGGATGTAGCTCAGAGGTAGAGTAAATGCCTAGCATGCATAAGGCCCTGGGTTTGATCCCCAGAATCATGGAGAAAAGACTTTAAAAGATTTTTAAAAGAATAAGAGATTATATTTACATCGATGCCCATGTATCCTTCCCTACTTCCTACTTGAGTGACTTTTACAAAGAGAGGTTCAAGAATTTGGAAAGGCCATTTGTGGTGGTGCACACCTGTAATCTCAATTACCTGTGAGAGTAAGGCAGGAGGATCACAAGTCTGAGATCAGTCTAGAGAACTTAGTGAGACCCCGTCTCAAAACAAAAAATAAAAAGGCCTATTGAAGTAGCTCAGTGGCAGAGTGCTAGTCTAGCATATGCAAGGCCCTGGGTTCAATCCCCAGTACTGGGGGTAAAAATAAAAATACAAATAAAACTGAGAAGAAATCCACGTAAGATGCAAGGGAATCCTTAGAGTATCTCTGAACCCTACATCATCCCTCACTACTCCTCAGCCCTTACCACAATGAGGGTAAATTGGCAATGGGGATGAGATTTGGGTGTGGGATTAGGTTCATTACTTGACAATTATTTTAGTCTCATTTAAAAATGAGTAGTGTCAGAGCGGCAGTGTCAAAAAGGCACTAGAGACAAATCAGTTATGTCCCAGCAGCTGGATGAAAATTTCATATACTCCCATAATCATCAGTTTATACAATTTTGAACACCTTTTTAAATGTTTTGCTTAATATAATAATACAATTATTTTTTCATGTAACTGCAGAGTCTTTTCATTCGTAAATTTAAGCAGCACAGAACAGATATATCATATTATACTGAAATCAATTATATACTACGATAAATAATGTTGCAAGCTACCAGGCCTAAAACTTTCATATCTTGGATTATTAGGAGAATACTAAAAGTAGAATCCATCAAAGAATACGAATATAGGGCTGGGGATGTGGCTCAAGCGGTAGCGCGCTTGCCTGGCATGCGTGCGGCCCGGGTTCCATCCTTAGCACCACATACAAACAAAGATGTTGTGTCCGCAGGAAAAAAAATATATTAAAATTCTTTCTCTCTCTCTCTCTTTAAAAAAAAAGAATAAGAATATCTTAACATTCTTTATGCTAATATAAGCATAGTCCTAAATAGTTTTTAAAAATATGCATATCAATTTACAATGTTTGTAATAATGTATACAAGAAGTTTCATTACTCCCTAACTAGCAGTGAATATTAATTAAAAAATTTTCCTTAACTTAATGGATAAAAAAGTTAAGAAGGCTAAATTTTTACTTTGATAATAATTAAATTTTATTGGTATTTACAATGTTCCAGGCATAGTGCTAGATAATATACATTCATCTTTTTCTTTCTTTCTTTCTTTCTTTTTTTGGTACCCTGGATAAAACCCAGGGGTGCTCAGCCACTGAGTCACATCCCAGCTCTTTTTATTTTTCATTTTGAGACAGGGTTTTGCTAAGTTGCTTGATCCTTGCTAAATTGCTAATGCTGGCCTCCAACTTGGGATTTTCCTGCCTCAGCCTTCCAAACCGCTCGGATTATAGGCATATGCCACTGCATCCAGCTACACATTCATTATCTTATTTAAATCTCACAACAACCTCATGAAGTGATAGTTATTATTCCCATAATACAGATGGGGAAAATTAGGCTTGGAAAGCTTAAATTCTCAAATGTAAATCTCATGAAGGGTGGAGACAGCCTTTGAATCTTTAACTCCTGAGATCATATGACAATCACTTCTACCTATGTATTTCATTAAAGTTTTAATCCACATGCCATTTCCAAAAGTGAGAATAAACAAACTCTCACATCTTTTGCTAGTTAAGCTTCCTATTTTCCAATTCTTTCTCTCCAAAGCAAATGCCAAACAAATCCAAAGAGTCAAGGTAGCTTGGAAGTTAGGATTCCATAGATAAGGTTTTGATAATGGGCAAGACAGCATTAATAGCAAAAGCTAATGTGACAGTAGCTAGTACTGGTCCTAGTGATGGCACAAGGTTAACACATGAAGAAATCAGGAAATGGTTTCTTTTTTCTTCAAGAAATACTCTGGTTGAATTTCCTTAATGGGTTTCAACTTCTGCATTCAGAGAAAACAGTTGTTTCAGTAATCCAACAAAAAAACAAAAAACTGCTTGAAGGATAACTAGTAGTTACAAGAATGAATTCCAACATCAAAGAGCCCAGACTTGACATCTGACTTCACCACTTAGGACTTTGTGGTCTAGGAAGTTATTTAATCCTTCTTGTCCTCCATCATGCCCCCTATAAGTAGGGACAGTAATAGTACCTACTCTGGGGTTACTAGGAAGACTAAATAATGTAGGCAAAGCACTTAGCATAAAGCCAGATACACACTGAGTATGGTGGTAATGACATAAATGGTAGTAGCATTAAATACTAATAGTAGAAACCATGTTTGAAAGAAAAGGAGAGAGAAGACAGAAGAAAAGAAGTAATTTTTTTTTCTGTTCCATTCAGAAACAAAGTAAAATATGGTGATCAAATGGTCTGCAGGGTTTGAAAAACTTTAAATTAAGTGAGCAGAACTTGAGTTCTATGCTATTTATAAGTCGAATAACTTTAAGCTAATTACCTTTTTTCCCCCTTGCTTTCAGTTTTCTGACCTATGCATCCAAACATCCAAAGAGCTTCAGGATCCACTCTTGTTCTACAAATTGTAATTTGTCTTCCAGGGAAACAAGTCAATATGGAAAGATGTTTGTGTCAAACTGGAGCCATTCATTATTGGCAGAAACCCAGTCAAGTCTATGCTTTGCCTCTCATAAATGCTTCCCTTTCAATAGTCTTCTTTCTGCTTCATAGAGTTACATTTTAAGCTATAAGCTGCTTCAAAAGTTTTATTCTTTTAGCCAGGCATGGTGGTACACACCTGTAATCCCAACGACTCAGGAAGTTGAGGCAGGAAGATTGCAAGTTCAAGGCCAGCCTGGGAACCTTAGCAAGACCCTGCATCAAAATAAAAAATAAAAAGGGCTAGAGGTGTAGCTCAGTGATTACCTAACATATATAAGGTCCTGGGTTCAACCCCTAGTACCACTAAAAAAAACCCTTTTTGTTTAATTTTTAATTTTATGGGTACTTTGCCACTGAGCTAAGTCCCCAGCCCTTTTTATTTTTTTTTTATTTTCAGTCAGTGTCTTACTAAGTTGCTTAGGGTCTCACCAAGTTGCTGAGGCTGGCCTCAAATTTATGATTCTTCTGCCTCAGCCTCCCAAGTTACTGGGATTCAGGTGTATGCCACTGTACCTGGCTACTTATCAAAACTTTTAAATAATAGTTCTAAATTAATTAACTATAAATGAACCTCATTTATATATTACATCTGAGACTGAACATGCACAGACCAGTAGAACATGTACTTTGAGCAATTTTATGAATGACAAGATGGCAGGTAAGAGATACTGAGAAGAGATAAAACAGAGATTAAAAGCACTCAAAAGCCAAAGCTTTGCAGAGTGATGACCTATGTAGTTACATCTGCTCCTGTTGACCCAACCTCACTAGCCTTCTGATCTTTTGGACCTTGCTTGCCCTCCTGGTCTGGCTTGCTCCCTTTTGTGTTAATTGATCCCCTCTTCCATCTAAGCTATAGCCTCCTAATTCTGGCCTTTCCTGACCAAGTTCCAGTGTGAAATTCTAGAGCGTTCGGGGGAGAATTAAGTCTAAGCCAAGGACTGAGCTAGGCATGGTGGTACATGCCTGTAATCCCAGAGATTCAGGAGGCTAAGGTAGGAGGATCCTAAGTTCAAGGCCAGCTTTGACAATTTGGCAAGACCCAGTCTCAAAACAAAACAAACCCAAGGACAAATTTCTTTGGTAGTCAAGGAAGAAAAGTTTTCTTAAGACTAAAAGTATGATTACACTAACAAAAATATTTCTCAGAGGGCTGAAGGAGTAAATAAACAGAATATAATCTAAGAGAAGGAACTAACCCAAAGTGACATTGAACTGGGCTTCTGAAGGCCCCAAGGGACCAGAAAAAGGCATTTATCCACACTGAGAAAAAGAAGGAATAAAACCTCTTTCCTAACTGAAAATGAATTGACTTTGTTTATCTATACTTGTTTAATTTGCTAAATAAGAGCAAAGGCCTGGGAAAGATAAACCTCAGTTAGAATTCTGACGCTGTCACTTGCCACGTGTGTGACCCAGAGCATGCTACTTTTAAGCATCAGTAAAATGAGGACGATAACAACTATCTCAGAGAGTTGAATTAAAGATTATGTGACACAGGATACACAAAGTCCAGCTTTGGTCCTTAGAAACTGCCTACTCTTCTCACTCGTGTTGAACGCCTGCCTCTTGGCTGGGGTGTGGCACAAGGGGTAGAGTACACTGGAGGCCATGGGTTCATCCCAGCACCAACAAAACAAAAAACAAGAAGGGGAAAAGAAATTTAAAATCTTCTAACTTCTCTGGGGAAGTATTCTTCCTTGTACTCCAGAAAACTAGCTAAAAGAAGGTGGTTACTGTGGTGACTGCTTCCAGAGAGGTTTCTAGGAGAAGATGGGAGGGGAGAGCTGTCTGAATTCACATCCCAAGAGGTTGAGGGTAAAGACAGAAAAAAAGCTAAGACATGAGCTATTTGTTGTCAGGGCAGCCAATTTCTATACCCAGGGAGCTCCTCAAAGTGCAGACTATTGTCTTTGAACAGGAAAACCACTACAGGGTCTGGAATTAAGGCCTGTGTAGAATCTTCCACAGATGGTATTCTGATTCTTGAAATATGTCCAAAGTAATAATCAACAACTAAAGCCTTGCTTTAAAGTTTAAAGTATAAAAACTGACTGTTTCATAACATAGGGACCAATTCTAACTCCTGACTATTGTGAAATTTTGTAGGGAATTGGAACAAAACTTGTGCTTATTCAACTGCCAAAACATGTGGCTACTTAAAAGTTTAGAGACAATCCCTACTTTAAAATGTAGGGCCTCATTTCCCTATCTTTTATGACCTGGCAGACAGAGACTGGGTTCAAGGACAGAGGCAAGAGGACTGCTTCATATTAATATGATTTGAATTTTACATGGACTAAAAATGTAAGTAATCTAGAAACCTAGTTTCCATCCTGGTCCTAGCTCTGCCACCATCCAGGTATGTCTTCTCTCTGGATATTTTCTCTGCCCCTCCTTGAAGCTACATGGTATCAGGGCATTAATATTCAGCCTGGCTGACCTCAGCACAGGCCAATGAAGACTTCAGCAAAAAGTATTTTTATCTAGCCATTGAGGAATTACTAGGATGTAACTAACTCGTATCAAATTTAAGAAGCTTTATATAAATAGCAAAGGCTTATTTCTCTAATCCTACATGGGGGTACCTGCATAGAGAGAAAAAATTACATCAACATTCATTGGAAACATATTAGAAAGCTAATATGCCCAGTGTTTCCCTCAACAGAAGAGTTTGTACAGGAAATCTGCAACATTTATTGGTAATAACTATGTGTTGGTCATTATTCTGGGAAGCACATGCATTAACTAATTTAATCTTCACAAATTTATCTTAGTAACCACAGCTTATAGATAAATGAGCCAAGGCACAGAGTGGCTAAGGATCTTGTCTAAGGTCCCAATGTTACCTAGTGGGAAGCTGGTAATGAGATCCCCACAGTATGTTTTAAGGATACATTCTTTTATATATATATATTTGTAGATGGTCACAATACTTTTATTTTATTTGTAAGTGGTACTGAGGATCAAACCCAGTGCCTCACATGTGCTAGGCAAGCCCTCCACTACTGAGCCACGACCCCAGCCCCTTAAGGGTACCTTCTTTTTTTTTTTAGTATTTATTTTTTTCAGTTTTTGGTGGACACAACATCTTTATTTTATTTTTATGTGGTGCTGAGGATCGAACCCAGCACCCTGTGCATGCCAGGCAAGCACGTTACCGCTTGAGCCACGTCCCCAGCCCCAAGGGTACCTTTTTGACCACCATTCTAAGACACCAAAGAAGAGAATGAAAATTTGATTTATTTTATGCAACAGATGGCAAGCTAAAAAGACTTATAGAAGAGATTCACTGAAGCTACTTTACCAAGAAAATAACTTGTTTGGTGTTAAAGGCAACTGAGAGACCCATTTTATTGAACTCCTAAATGGCTTACAAGACAATTCTTGGGGCTGGGGATATAGCTCAGTTGGTAGAGTGCCTGCCTTGCATGCACATAGGCTCTGGGTTCAATCCCCAGCACCACACAAAAAAGCAGTTCTTGCAGGAGACATCAGCACAAATCAAACTTAGACCTGGAGGGTGAAAAAACAGGAACACTGGAGATTTATTCAAGAGCCTTTTATGTTTTGTTCAGACTCAAACAAAATCCATAGCTCACTCAGGTAGGCAGCCTCGAGGTGCTACACTCATCCCCCAGTTCAGCAACAACCAGAAATTGGAGATCTGCAGAGCTGGTGGTCTGATAGGAAGCCACATGATTTCAGAGCCTACCAGCTTTCAACCATATGTATTATGTGTCTAGATTCCGAAGCTGCCTTTGGAGTTCACCCCGCAGAGGACTGAAGCATTCATCATCTGCCCTATTCATGGCACACAGTTGAGGGAAAATAAAGCATGGTGAAAGCAAACTACACACAGGGAAGACAATGTATGCCTGATCCTAATAACTTAGAGCTGAGTCCATAAATTCCAGAACACTTTTGAAATTTCTGATTATGTGGCCCAAATCTGGGAAATGTTTGGGGCTACTTGGCTCTGAGAAAACACATTCTCTTTCAAGAATCTGCTAAAACTAAAGCTGAAAGCCACCATCAGTTATGTGAAGTGGAAGTCAGGATTTGAAGCTGTCCTGACTAAATGAATAGGCCACAAGTTCTGGCCTTCAATAAATTTTTTTGTGAATGAATAAATCTGTATTCTCACTGATTTGATTGATCCCTAATATAGGACCTCTACCTATATGAATAAAAAAAAGATTGCAAAACAGCATAAAACAATAAATTAGATAGTGTGAGGAAAACTTTTTTAAGACAACATGTATCTCTAATATTCAAAAAGCTCCTACAGGGCTGGGGATGTGGCTCAAGCGGTAGCGCGCTCGCCTGGCATTTGTACGGCCCGGGTTCGATTCTCAGCACCACATACCAACAAAGATGTTGTGTCTGCCGATAAATAATAAATATTAAAATTCTCTCTCTCTCTCTCTCTCTCTCTCCCTCTCTCTTTAAAAAAAAAAAAAAAAAAAAAAAAAAAAAAGCTCCTACAGGGGCTGGGGATGTGGCTCAAGCGGTAGCACTCTCACCTAGCATGCATGAGGTGCTGGGTTGGATTCTCAGCACCACATAAAAATAAAATATTGTGTCCACCTAAAACTAAAAAATAAATATAAAAAAAGCTCCTACAACTTAATTTTTTATAAAATCTAGGACAGTGTCACACTCCTATAATCCTAGCTACTTGGGAGGATGAGGCAGGAGGATCACAAGTTCAAGATCAGACTGAGCAACCTAGCAAGACCCTGTCTCAAAAAAAAAAAAAATGCCTAAAATACAGCTCAGTGGTAGAGTACATACTTGGCATGTATGAGGCCCTGGATTTAATCCACAGTACTAAAAAAATAAGTAAAAGGATCACTCAGATGGCATTGTTGAGAATACACTGAAATGGGACAGAACTCTCCTAATGCAAGTCCAGTAGGGAGGCTATTACAAAAATGTAGGGAAGAGATGATGGTGGGTCAGATCACGGTGATCAGATTTTGGAAATGAAAGCTCAGACATGGAGTATGAGAGAATGAGAGGAGTTAAGATGACTCCAAGGTTTTGGCCTGAGTAACTGGAAAAACGGAGTTGCCATTTACTGAAGTAAGTGTCCAGAACAGAGGCTTCCTGACTGCAGGCACTGCAGAACAATGAGAAATTTAGGGTGTTCTGGAATCCAATCAGAAAGGCAATCAGAAAAGCACATTGGACAGAGTTTCAAGACAGGACTTTAGTCCCTGGGAGGGAGGTTGATAAAAACAAAGCATAGAGAAATGAGGCAGGTTACCATGGGATTCTGGCACAGAGAAACCAGACAAGAGTCCAGTTATCAGAGCTGAGGCACAAGGCCAACACAGCGACTTGAGGCCAAATTACAGAGTGTGCAGCAGCCTCAGTCCATCTACTTCAGATCAGGCTGCAATCTAGAGATGGGAAAGAGGCTAGTGACTATTAGGGGTAATCCAGGAGCCTGAGGAAGAAGGCAACAAAAAAAAGCCAGAAGCCAGAAAGAATTGACTCCATCTTCTCCAGCATTCACACCATAGCATAAGGGCGATATTGGATTATTATAGATTGAGACCATGCCTTGAACAAATCACTACATGAAAGGACCAGACAGGCAGAAGTGTGAGCCCCTCCAAGAGGGGTACCTTTTCATATGTCTGAGACCTTCAGAGGGGAAAAGATGGGTCTGGGATAGGAAGGACTTGGGAGTGCTAGTTGGCCAGGGAACTGTGAGATAAAAGCAAGAAACATTTTGGGACCAGATGGGAGGCAATGTAGCTACCATTATCTCCCTGTCAGCAAAGGGAAGGAAAGCAATCTCAAGAAGGATGGTTTTAAAAGTCGAGGAGGGGGAAGTTGCTCTCAAATTGGGGGCAAGCAAGGTAGGTAGTTCTTCTTAAAAGTGTAAAGTGTTGAGCAGAAAAACTAAGGTGAAATTGGACTAAGTAATGTCAGTTTGCCAAATTTGTTTTTGAATTTCCAAGACATAGTTTTCTACACCCTTTCTTTCCTACCCAGAAAATAAGACATTTCCACCAAAATACAAAGAACTTCTTTTTAAATTAAAGTAAATAAGGGGAAAACATCTACAGTGGCTCACTGATAATTTTACTAGTGGATTTATTTTTTAATAAAGATACACCTATAAAACCATTTTATGATTTATTATGCAGAAAATAATTTGTTTAGTTGGCACTAAGAATGAAATTGGGTTTATTTTCTAGAAGTGACAGGTTAATGCACACTATCAAGCAATTAGAAAGCAGTAGACATTTGCAAACCTCTGGTTGGAAGTGTCTGTATAACTCCTGACTTTTTTCTTGACCCACATTTCTACAACAGGCAGATTTCCTATATATATGCATACACCGTAAATTAACAGCCTCCTCAACTTTCATAAAAGTTCTCTATATTCAAAAACATTAGGTTTTAAAGTCAATATATGACAGGTATTGCAGAAAGAGCTATGAAGCCCAGTGACAACATTTGCTAGACAGTGTTGGTAACTCACCAGCCTCTTGGCCCGTGTGATTAAATTTTGTGCTTCAGTAAATATGCAAACTACTTTATGTCATGAACTCTGGAGTCATTCTTGAATAGTCAACACATACTTGGAATGTTACATCTGAAAAGGCTAAGGATCTCCTGTTTTAAGGTCATAAACATACAAATTCATAAGTGTGAAAATATTTGATAAGTTAAATATCATTGCCAAAAAGCAATGAAACCACATGTAGTAATAACTTTGCAATGATTTCTACCCTTTGACTGACTAATTCTACTTGTGGGAATCTATGATTAGAAATATAGATGACTCATGCATAAATTTGTGTATTATTACATTGTTTATAATGAAATATAATAAAATGGCCCAAGCCTGTAATTCTAGCTACTTGGGAGGCTGAAGCAGAAGGATTGCAAATTAAAGTACAGGCTCAGCAACTTAGTGAAATCATGTATCAAAATAAAAATTAAAAAAGGCTGAGGATTTAGCACAGTGGTAGAGCACCCCTGGATTTAAAGCCCAGAAGTGGGGATTGGACTTGTGGGGTTAATGGTAGAGTGCTTGTCTAGCATATATGAGGCCCTGGGTTCAATCCTCAGCACCACATAAAAAGATAAATACATAAAATATAGACATTGTTTCCATCTATAACTAAAAATAAAATAAAATAAAATAAAAAACCTCAGAATCACCCAAAAAAAAAGAAAAATCAGAATCTAATGAGGAATGGTCATAAATTGTAAGTCAAAGATAGTGAAATATTATTAAGCTATTAAAATTATTCATATAAGGTCTTTTAATGATGTGGGGAAATAATCATTACATAATGGCTGAAATAGAAAAAAAAATACATAAATAGGGAGAGTGAGGGCTGGAAGTGTAATACAGTGCTAAAGTGCTTACCTAGCAAGCTCCAGTCCCTACGTTCAATCCCCAGGACCATAAAAAAAGGCATATATAGACAGAATGATATCACCTGTATGAAAGATACATGAAGAATGACTAAAATAAAACACTAAAATGGTAATTTCCAGTTAATAAAATATGGCTAATTTTTCTGTTCCTTTTTAATTTTAAAATATCTTCCAAATTTTATACATGAGTATATATTATTTATAATGAAAAACAAAGAATTAAAGATCAAGTTGTAAATGACCACAATGTAAAAATACAAAAGCAGTAGCTAAAAAGGTAAAAAAAACAAGCGTCAATGAGTTTTGTTTTACAATTATTATGTATGTACTCAGTCTATCATATTTGGCTACAAGCTTCTTAAAGAAAAATTCTCTAAATCATCTTCATAAATCAAATAATACTTATAAGAAGCACTTGATATTTATTAGTAAATAAACCCATGGCAAATTATAATGGCTATTTAATGTAATAGAAAAAGTGAGTTTAATAGTCAAAACAAGTATTTTCCTGGTATATAAATATGTCTGGAAAAGAAAAACATTTGGGCTTTGGAGCATTATGGTGCTTTGGTCTGGCAATCAGTAGGAACAGAGGTATACCACATAGAAGAAAGTGAAGATGGAAGGACATAGATAGTACTATGTTGGTGGCAGAAATAACAGCACCCCAAGGCTTAAAACCCTCAAGCTTGTTTTCTGTCTCCATACAAAGCACTCTCCTATAGAACCCTTGTCCCCAGAGGTATAGCCAAGATGTGGCCAATCCTTGGGGGTATGAGATTCTCAAAATGGAAGATAACAGCAATAATGTGATGGTGGGAACAGCTTTGATTTAGATCTACTATTTTTGAAAATAATTCTCAAGCACTGGTACTTCATTAGTAAGAACAAATTATGTGTGACACAACTTAGTGTAACGCTATAGCATAAGTGACTCCTTGGTTGAGAGCTGCCACAGTGACAACAATAACATCACCAGGCACAGTGGAGCATGCCTGTAATCCCAGCAACTCAGGAGGCTGAGGCAAGAGGATCGCAAGTTTAAGTCCAGCCTGAGCAATTTAGCTCAGAGACTCTGTCTTAAAATAAAAAATAAAAAGGGCTGGAGATATAGCTCAGTAGTAAAGTACCCCTGGACTCAATCCCTGGTACCAAAAAGAAAAAGTCAATGCAATAAATACTTATTATAACAGGCACCATGATCACTTTCAAACAAGAAGTTGCCCACACCAGAGTGTTGGTGCATTTCAGGCTGCAGGGTATAGCTCAGTGGTAGAGTGCTTGCCTAGCATGTGTGAAGACCTTGATTCAATCTCTAACACCACAAAAAGACTGAATGTTAAACTGCCCGTTTCAGGACACTCAGCTACTGAATGGCAACACTAGAACTCTAACACAGGCCAGGACTCCTGCCTAGGTTGCAGTAGCAGCAACAGAGGGAACAATTATTGCAGAAGCAATTCCAACAGTAGTAGCAGAAATAGTAGTAACAACTATAATCATAACAGGAAACACCTCTAACCTGCTTACCTCTTGGCTGTTCTAAGGGTGTTATGTATGATAACGTTTCATTTATACTTCAAAACAAAAATGCCAAAGATATTGGTATTACCACTATCTCAATTTTACAGGTAGGGAAATTGAGGCAGAGCTGCTAAATTATTTGGCCAAGGTCAAAACCAGAAAGTGACAGAGGCTTTTTGAATTAAGAGTCTGACTTTTTGCCTTACTAGGTAGTCTATACTGCCGTATAGGTTTTATTTTAAAGCCAAACATATGTTGTTGCTTTAGTCCTTGTGGTATTTCTTTTAAAATAAGACACTGATTTTATCCAATGGACAGACTTTGGAAAAGAACTTCCCATCTCTTCCAACTTTTCTGGAATAAAGATTTTAAATTAAGAGAACATGACCCAGTCTGTCCTTTTCTCTCTCTCTCTCTCTCTCTCTCTCTCTCTCTCTCTCTCTCTCTCTCTCGACCAGGTCTATGTTGCTCAAATTCTTGGGCTCTAGAGATCCTCCTGAGTAGCTGGGATGAAAGGCAGATGCCACCACAACTGACTATACTTGGTCTTTTAAAGTACCCTGGCAAGTGACCTCAAGTACTTATGTCGTCACTGACCCTATACTGCATTAACAATTGTAAGCACATGGAAGGCAGAATGAAAACAGCTATATTCCATTTGTTCAATGTTCTGACTTAAGCTCTTATGGATACAGATGTTCCTAATTCAGTGTGTTGGGCCAACATTTCCTTGCTCCTTCTATAATTTCAAATAAGGGCTTTATTCCAGACTACTAAAGATTCATGAGTTGTCTGTTTTCTCCCTCATTCTATAAGTCTTTTATTCAACACATATGGTTAGATAAAAAGAAAAGAGGAAAAAAAAAGCACAATTGAAATTGGTATTAAAAATATGACAAACATATTCTTGGTCACAGTTCCTATTTTGGGACAGATGTACATTCCAAAACTATTAAGTAAGTCACTAATTTTCTATGCTTCTATTTCCTTAGCAGCAGAAAAGAACATGCTGCTGGATGTAGGGCACACGCCTATAATCTCAGTTACTCAAGAGGCTGAGGCAGGAGAATCACAAGTTGGAGGCCCACCTTGACAGGTTAGCAAGACCCTGTCTCAAAAAACAAAAGGGCTGGGGAGATAGCTAGGTGGTAGAGCACCATGGGCTCAATCTCTAGTACCACTAAGAAGATTTTTTTTTTTTTTGGTACCGGGAATTGAACTCAGGGGTGCTTAACAACTGAGCCACATCCCCAGCCCAGCTCTTTTTTTGTATTTTATATAAAGATGGGGTCTTACTAAGTTGCTTGGCACCTTGCTAAATCGCTGAGGCTGGCTTTGAACTTGTGATCCTCCTGCCTCAGCCTCCAGAGCTGCTGGGATTATAGGTGTGCACCACTGCAACATACTGCTAGAAGTAAAAATCAAAAACAAATAGGGAGCAAATCAAACACAGAGACAGAAGAATCATACTTGCAAAGTACATATAGTTTGGGAGGTACAGACTCCTATGCAAAATTTAAGAGACAAGGTCAGAAAATGTCATTCTCTAGAAAAGAAAGTAAGACACAACATAAAATAGCTGACACCAGAAGTCAGTGGAAATCTTTCCTGGAAATAATTCATGCTAAAATAATTTATAAATGTGGTGTTCTGAGTCTCATGTAGAGACTCAAGGTCACTGCTCTATCTCATTTTATCTAATAGTATTTGGATGAAAGAGTATTGTTTCAGGGTTGGCAGAGAGCATGCTGTACCCAATAGCAGAGCTGGCTAAGGTTTATGACCTTGGGAACAAAATTCTCACTTTTAAGTTTTGAGCAGATGACTCTGCCACAAAAGCCACACACTATGGCAAATGAACAAAGCCAGTTAGTGACTTGGTAAATATCAGTTTTCTTTACACTCTAGTTCCCTCAACACAATCCAGTTCCCAAAACCATTTGTCACTGCCTCCATGTCTCCCCTGACCTCAGTTTATTCTCTCACCCCTTCTATATATACAAAAAGGGGGGCCTAGAGAGGTTGAAGAAACACCCCAAAGCATAGATCAAAGTAATGGTGAAGCCACCCAGATCTGTGTGACACCCAGGACCATACTCTTCATCACACCATAGGTCTTCCTCAACAGTACAGAAGAAGTAGAGGCTTAGAGCAAGTCACTTGCCCAAATTCCGGAAGACAAAGGAATTACATGAGAGATACTCAGGAGACACAAGGAACTGGGCGTCAATCCTAGAGATATAGACAGACTTTCTGAAGACCATGAGATGGCACAAGAAGCTATTCTGAGGTCTCTGGAGAGACTCTGAGCTATGACTCAACACAGAACCACTCTGGGATAGTGTTTGAGATTCCAAGGTCATTTGTGGCTTAAAGCAGAGCAGCCCTACTTCAGTAAGGGTAGTGGCTGGACATAGACTGCCTAGGCCTCTGATTCTGGACACAAAGCTGACAATGTTAAATGAGGATCTAATACACATAATATGAAGCCTGCCACTGCAGATACTATAGCTGGTACTTGAGAAACATCTGCAGCATTTATTTCTTTTAGAATGAAAGGGAGGGGCTGGGGTTGGAGCTCAGGGGTAGAGCGCTGGCTTAGCATGCGTGAGGCACTGGGTTCAATCCACATAAAAATAAGTAAGTAAAATAAAGGTATTGTGACCAACTACAACTAAAAAATAAATATTAAAAGAAATAAAATAAAGGTATTGTGTTGATCTTTAACTAAAAAATAAATATTAAAAAAAAGTATTGTGTCCATCTACAACTAAAAAAAAAAAAACTTAAAAAAAAAAAAGAAGAATGAAAGAGAAAAGTAAAAGTACTTAACTCCTCTTTCAGAGGAGGGAGGGAACAGGAGAACTGAAAACCCTCACAGGGCAGTTTGCTCATCTTGACCACTAGTGTGTGTGGTGATACACAGGTGATCCCTGCCACACAACCTTACAGAACCACTGCTACCTTGATAGTGTGACAGGCTACTAGTAGAGATTTGATTTTGCAGGTGTCCTCTTTTGAAATGCATGTACCTGAGAATACTTAGGTGCAGCATAAAAGTTCTTGATATAAAATTTAATCAAAGCATTTATTAAGCTAAGATATAGAAATCTTATATAGCTGGGGTTGTAGATCAGTGGTGGAACATTTGCCTAGCATGAGTGAGGCCCTGGGTTTGAACCCCAGCACTGCAAATAAATAAATAAAAGAACTCTGATTAAAAAAAGAAGAAGAAGAAAGAAAGAAAGAAAATCTAACTGGCTGAAGAAGAAAAGGAGGGAGAGAAGTATCACCTTAAAGCTTTGGGCTTTTAGGGGAAGGTGAGGACTTAATCTGTGGCTGAAAATGGGAACTAGAGTGTAGCACGAGAATGCTAACTGGGGCAGCTCCATCCAATACAACAGCCACCAGTCACATGTGGCTATCAGCTCTTGAAATGCAGCTTATGCAACCAAGGAACTGAATTTCTAATTGTATTTAATCTTCTTTCTTTCTCCCCCTACCCCCATCTCTTTCACAGTGCTGGGGATTGAACCCAGAGCCTTGTGACTACAAGACAAGAACCCTACACTGAGCTCCATCCCCAGCTGTTTTTAATCCTAATTAATTTAAATGTAAATAGCCATGTATAGATATTGATTAACATTGGATAACACAGGACTTGTGTGGGGGGGGTGGGGGTAGGTAAGGAAAACACAGGAAGTAGAAAGTGATAAATACAAACTTTCTACTTCAAAACTGTTCCTAAGCCCTATTTGCATTACTATACTACTAACTTGCTTAGGACTTGACAGTTTTCTAACATCTGCATTTATTCTACATTTTCAAGATCCTTATAACAACCCTATCAAGTAATCATCATTATCATCATTTATAAATGAGACTCAGAGAATTCTGAGATTTGCTTAAAGAGACTCAGTGAAACAGGGCTCTGGTCATTTAACAGCAAAGCTGTCCATATGGCAAGGATTTCACCTCTTTCTTTAGGAAAAGGGAAGTATAGGATGGACCAATGCCTGTCAATCTCATCATTTTGTTCGACAAAATTCTGAAAATATTGAGGGGCTAGGGTTATGGCTCAGGGGTAGAGCGCTCACCTAGCACATGCAAGGCCCTGGGTTCGATCCTCAGCACCACATAAAAATAAATAAACAAACAAATAAAGTTATTGTGTCCAACTACAACTACAAAAAAACTTTTAAAAAATTCTGAAAATATTCAGTGAGAGGGGCTGGGGATGTGGCTCAAGCGGTAGCACGCTCGCCTGCCATCCGTGCGGCCTGGGTTCGATCCTCAGCACCACATACAAACAAAAGATGTTGTGTCCGCCGATAACTAAAAAATAAATAAATATTAAAAATTCTCTCTCTCTCTCTCTCTCTCCCCCTCTTTCTTTAAAAAAAAAAATATTCAGTGAGAGTCAGTCTCTTTTTTACTCCATAAGCTTCTCACCTACTTGGAATTCAGCTCCTTGGCATTAGGCATATTATATTAGGCTGTGAGTGGGTAGAGCTCATTTCTCCTCCAAACCTGTTTCTGCTCCCCTTTTCCAAACTTGCCCCCCCCACACACACACCAGTGAGGAGGACAGAAACCTGGAGAGTTCTAAGAGGTTAGATTCCACTGTGGAAAGCAAAGGTGTCCCATATTATACATGCTGACATCTTCATACCACTTACATTATAACTCTGAAATTCAAAATGCAGGTCTCAAGATCTGACATGAAAATATGCATGTGGGACTGGATTTTATCATGAGGACAACAGAGATTCCAAACGCTGCTTGACAATTACGGGGGACAATGACAAAGACACAGCTATTTCAAACAAGTTCTTTCTGCCTATCATTGTACCAAGTTACTAAAATGTTTTCTGCAATCTTCCTTCAGATATACTCTACAGACTCAGAAACCAGGTAGAAAAAATATAAGGGCAATGATTTTTTTATATTTAATATAAATTTGTAAATGTAAATCATCCTAGGCCAAGGGCTCTTGTCATGGGATAAAATATACACAAAAATGAGTGTAAATATATTTGAAATTTTCCTTAGTGAAAGATGGGGGGAAGGGGTACTGGGGATTGAACCCAGGGGCACTGTGCCACTGAGCTACATCCCTAGCCCTTCCAATTTTTTATTTTGATATAGGTTCTTGCTAAGTTACCCAAGGTGACCTTGAACTTGCGATCCTCCTGCTTCAGCCTCTCAAATGTCTCTTTACTTCTTTTATTATTGTTCTGCCTACATACATCAATATTTATGTTTTTTCTTATTTATATTCACATCTTCTGACTTTTTAAAATATTGGTTCAGCCATCATGGTGAATTAAAAATCTACGATTATGCTATTGGCATGTTATTACTTACCAGGAGTTTTTGTTTTTAGCAACTTATTGCTCTGTTATTTCATCACATTAAAGTCAAATAATGTTATGATAATTACCAAATACATATACCAATCCCAAAGGGATTCTGTGAAGATTAAATAATCCATGTAGAAAACATAACAGTGTCTGACACACAACCCTAGCTTAGTAATAGCTGGCCAGTAGAAATAGCAGCAACAGCAGTAGTAGTATTCTGAGATGAATATTTCTACTTTTTTCCATTTGTGTAAATTTTTTCCTTTTCTTTCTATTTTTTTTATAAGTTTATTGGTTGGCATTGGATATTAAACCTAGGCCTCCTGCATGCTAGGCAGGAACTGTACCACTGAGCTACATCTCCAATCCTCTTTTAATTTTATTTTGTGACAAGGTCTCACTAACTTGCTAGGCTGGCCTTGAATTTATGATCCTTCTGCTTCAGCCTGCTGAGCAGATGGGATTACAAGCCACTGCACAGCTCCATTTTTTTTGTTTCATTGTTTTTGAACCTCATAAAAATTTGAAAGGGCCTAGAGGTAGGGCCCATGCCTATAATACTAGCAACTGGGGAGGCTGAGGTGGGAGGATCACAAGTTCAAACCCAGCCTCAGCAACTTAGCAAGGCCCTAAGAAACTCAGTGAGACCCTGTCTCTAATAAAATATTTAAAAGGGCTGAGGATGTAGCTCGGTAGTTAAGTGCCCCTGGATTTAATCCCTGGTACCAAAAAAAATATTTTTTTTTTGGAAAGGAAATGCAATAATGGAAAGTCACTGAGAGTCAAATATTTGATTTTTTTAAGTCCTGGCTCTCTAATGTAATTGTTATGCAAATTCTGGCCTCATTATAGAGGTAGTGAGTGTCAGAAAAATCACCCTTTTGGATCTGGCCCTACAAGTCTTTGCTGCCATGTGAAAGAGCTTTCTCCCTTGGCCACTATATTGTTCCCTAAATTATTAGAACTTGTAAACCCTCAGGTATAAAAAAAGATCATGCAATTCTGTTAAAATGTAGAAGTCAGAAATGCAATCGTTTTTCAGTGATATATTTTGAAAGGGCTAGACAGTTACAAGAAGGCTATGAAAAGTTAACAATTATACCCATATAGCCTTATGCAAAGAAAAGCACTCAGTACCTATCTCTGTGGCTGCCCAACAATCAGGACAAAGAGACAACAGGTATCCTAGCTGTTATTCAGGTCAGAACACACTAGTGGAAAGCTTATCCCTCCCCTAACCAAAAGGGACAATCCTAGCCCTCAGAGAAGGTACTGTGTACTTCCTCCTCTCTGTCTTCAGGTCCTGCCTAGAGATCCAAGGGCTTTGACCCTAACCACCCCTTGACTGATGACCCACCCCTTGCTAAAGATTCTCAGAAAATGGTCTGCAAAGCTTGCATTTTTTTAAAAACTCATTTGTTAAGCCTGAGTTCTCTGTATAACAGCCCATTGAGTTAGAGGAAAAGAATGTGCTTTTAGATCCTCCATTAGGATAGAAACAATTTTCTATAACCATATTAATTATAACTAAATTAATTTTCTTTGACCATATTTAAACAATACTAACTAGCCAATGTTATAGTAATAATCAAGTAAAATAACAAGTGTAGAGCATTCTGTAAACTCCAAATGGTTCTACAAATACAAAAAGAGTGGACAAGAGAAACAAGTTCATTGTACATCATGGTGACTAGAATTAATAGTAGTATATATATTATTAAAACTTAAAAACTGCTAAGAGTAAATTCTTATCACAAAGAAAGGATAAAAGACCAAAGTAATGCATATGTTAGTTTAATTTAGCCATTCAACTGTGTATACATACATCAAATATGTTGTATAATGTAAATATACATATGCAATTATTTGTCTATTAAAAAATAAATATAATAAAGGAAAAAACACGTAAAGAGGAGAATTGTGTATAAATAATTATATGCAGCTAAACTTGAATCAAAATCTGTGCTTCTGTACCCAGGTTCAGAATTGGAACCATTTCAAGACTGAAGACTCCATATTAATAATAAGATATCCATTATAATAAGATATCAATTTCCCCAACCTGTCCACAGAGTCTTGTAAGCCCATTTAAAATCCCTGCAGGTTTTTAAAAATAGAAATCAACAAGCTGATTCTAAAATTTTATGAATAAGTAAAGGAAATAAAATACATAAAAACAACTTTAAAAAAGAACAAAGTTGGAGGACTCTCACCACCTGATTCTAAACTTCCTATAAAGTTACAGCAATCAGACAGTGTAGTATTAGCAAAACGATACACAAAGAGGCCAACAGAACTGAAGATAATGTCTAAAAATAGACTCATATGTATATGGTCAATTGATTTTCAACAAACATGACAAGGCAATTCAATATGAAAGGAAAGTCTTTCCAACAGACAGTGCCAAAGCAATTTAAAACCCTATCTGCAAGGCCTCCACCCATACTTTATGCCACAGAAAAAAAGATAACTCATAATTATCTACATGCAAAACCTAAGACTATAAAACTTCTAGAAAACCACATAGGAAAAAAATCATAGTGAGTTAAGCAAAGAATTCTTATATATGGCACAAAGAGCCTAAATCACAAAAGAACAACGAAATTGATAAACAGAACTCCATCAAATGTAAAAATTCTGCTCTTCAAATTTTTAAGAATATGAAAAAATTAGCCACACAATGGGGAAAATAAGTATAAAACACATATCTAATTAAAGAGCTGTTATCCAAAATATAAAAAGAACTCTCACATCTCAATAATAAGAAAATTAACAACTCAATTTAAAAACTGGAGCAAAGATCTAAAGACATTTTACCATACAAAAAGATACTCGCCATCATTAGTTATTAGGAAAATGCGAAATTAAAGCCACAAGGAGATACCACTACACATGTACTAGAAGAACCAAAATATTTAAAACTGAAATACCACCATCTCACACCTATTACGATGGCTATTACTGGGGTGGGGGGGGGGGATAAAATATAAAACACAGAAAGTAACGACTATGGGCAAGGATGCAGAGAAATTAGAACCCTGTGTTCTACAGGTAAGAATGTGAAGTGAAGCAGTTGCTATAGCAAACATTGAGGCAGCTCCTGAGATAATTAAAACTGTACTACCACATGATCTAGCAACCCCACTTATGGGTATATGTTTAAAAGAATTGAAAACAGAATCTCAAAGAGATATTTATATACCATATTCAGAGCAACAGTGATCACTAAAACCAAGAGATGGAAAAAATCCAAGTGGGTGAATGGATAAGCAAAATGTGCTAGACACACACAATGGAATATTATTCAGCCTTAAAAAGGAAGGAAATCCTGTCACATGCTACAACATGGATGAAACTTGAGAACATTATACTAAGTAAAATAAACCAGTCACAAAAGACAAATAGTCTATGATTCACTCAACATGAGGCACCTAGAGTAGTCAAATTCATAGAGACAGAAAGTAGAACAGTGATTGCCAGAGGTTAGGAAAGGGGGAAAAAGAACTGTTGTTTAATGAGTACAGAGTTTCAGTTTTGTAAGATCCAAAACTTCTGAAGAGAGTTTGCACAATATGAATTTACTTAATGCCACTGAACTGTACATTTTTAAGTGATTAAGATAACAAATATGTGGTTTTTTTCCACCATAATTTTTAAAAACTGATACAGGGGCTGGGTGGTAGCTCAGTGGTAGAGTGCTTGCCTAGCACATGTGAGGCCCTAGGTTCAATCCTCAGCACCACATAAAATAAATGAATAAAATAAAGCTATTAAAGAAAACTGATACATTAAGTGCTGGAAAAGAGTCACTGAAATTCTCATACCTTACTAGTGGAAATGTGAAATAATAGAGCCACTTTATTTTGGGTTGGGTGTAGGTGGCTTTTTGTTGTTGTTTGTATGTTTTGTTTTATTGGTACTGGGAATTAAACCCAAGGGCACTCCACCACTGAGCTACATCCCCAGTTCTTTTTAATTTTTTTTTAATTTTCTTAATTTATTTTTTAGTTTAACTGGACACAACATCTTTATTTTATTTATTTGTTTTTTTATGTGGTGCTGAGGATCGAACCCAGGGCCTCACATGTGCTAGATGAGCACTCTACCACTGAGCCACAACCTCAGCCCTAATTTTTTTATTTTTATTTTTTAGTTTTCAATGGATCTTTATTTTACTTATTTATATGTGGTGCTGAGAATTGAACCCAGCCTCACACATGCTAGGCAAGCACTCTACCACTGAGCCAAAACCCCAACAATTTTTTTTTTTGAGACAGGTTCTCTATAAATTGCTGAGATTAGCCTCCCTTTTATTATTTATTTTGAGACAGGGTCCCACTAAGCTACTGAGGGTCTCACTAAATTGCTGAAGCTGGCCTCAAACTCATTATCCTCCTGCCTCAGCTTCCCAAGTAATTGGAATTATAGGTGTGTGCCACCACACCCAGCAATAGTGTCTTTATTAATAATAAAAGGTGGAAAACAATCAAAATGCCCATCAACTGATGAATAGGTAAACAAATTATATACACCCATACCACATTAGTTGGCAATAGAAGGAATAAAACTGATAACTGATAAAAGCATGTAATAGGTTGAATTATATCCCGCCCAAAAAAATGTTTCTGGAGAACTTAAATATGTTTAAGTCCTAACCCCAGAACCTGTGAAAGTGATTTTATTTGAAAACAGAAACTTGGCACTGAGCACACCTATACTCCCACAGATTCAGGAGGCTGAAGCAAGAGGATTAAAAATTTGAGGCCAGCCTCAGTCACTTAGGCACATCCTGCCTAAAAAATTTAAAATAAAGCAGAGGTGGGGGCAGAGGATAAAGTATCCCTAGATTCTATTGGAAGAAAGAAAGGAAGGAAGGGAGGGGAAAATAGAACCTTTGTAGATGTAATCAAGTTAAAATGAGGTCATTCTGGATTGGCATGAGCCCTAATTTCGTAAGAGAAGGTATCTTTATAAGAGAAGAAAGAGGGAGATTTGCTAACAGACACATATAAATACACACAGAAAGACTCACACATTTTTGATTTCCAGGACAATCTGGAAAAGGCAAAACTACAGATCAGTTGTCCCCAGAGACTGAAGGTTGGGGTGGAAGTCCATTATCAAGGGACAGAAGGAAACTTTCTAGGATGGCAGACAGTTCTGCATCTTGATTATGGTGGTGATTATATGGCATAGAGTTGTAAATTGTAAATTGTACCCCAAAGAGATTTACTTTAAAAAAATTGGGGGGGGGGGGCGGATGAACTCCCTTTATTTCACCAGTATGTCAAAATTTTTCTGTTTGGAAGAGAATTCCTATCATGTAAGAATTCCTATTATGTAAGCATTGAAATGAAAATAATTTTAGTTATAGACTAAAATCCATTGAATAAAATAGAAAACCCCCATAAAACCACACTGGGAGATAAATAAATATTGAAAGTTTAATGAAGATCAGGAAAATGTATTACCTCACAAAGATGTATCACCTCATTACAAAGGGGAAAAGAGTTACTTTAGAGTGGAGAAGCGTGACAGATTCACCTTAGTTGACAGATCCACCTCAGTTAACAGGACCACTCAAAATCAGGTGCCTACTGGATATAATAATGGAGGCACTTTATGTTATTCCTGCCAAAGAGGCATAATCTGGATCTAATCACAAAGACACGACAGACAAACCCCAACTAAGGGACACTTCGCAAAATAATCTTCAAAAGTGGCAAGGTCACAACAGTCAAAAATAAATTTTTAATGTCAAAAATAAAAGACTCAAAACTATTCCAATCAAAGAAGAATACAGACAATAATAACTAAATATCTATAATTCTGAACTAGATCTTCTTAGACCCAGTTATAGAGGACAATACGAGGTTATTTGGTAAAATCTAAATGAGGTCTGAGGATTAGATGGTAATAATGCATGGCTATTAATATTTTTTGATGGCTATATTTAGTTATATAGGACAACATCCTTGCTTCTAGGATACAACTGAAATATTCTGGAGTTACAGGGCATCACATCAGCAACTTATTCTCAAAGGGAAAATGTTATTAGTACTATACTCTCAATTTTTCTGTAAGTTTACAACTGTTTCAAAGTAAAAAAAAAAAAAAACAGTACAGGTTAAGTATTCTTTATACAAAATGCCTGAAACCAGAAGTGTCTAGATTTCAGAATTTTCCAGAATTTAGAATGCAAATATAGATCTAGCCAGCTGAACATCCTTAATTCAAAATTCTGAAATCCAAAATGCTCCAAAATACTTCAGATTATCTCTGAAAAAGTGAGCACAGTTTCTACAACAAAGACAGTGTTTTAAAAATGGAAAGGCATCCAAAGGAATCAAGTTTTGCTTCACCTTAAAAGCTGACACCAAATCTTAAATTGTGTGATTAGAATGACAGGCTCCTACTTTTTCAGAGACTGAGATATCAGAGTGGGTCCAATTCAGATCTTAACAACAGTACCAGAATACCATTGTCTGAAACATTGATTCCACATTGTTTTGCATGAGGCTCTTGAAGTAAATGATTAAAGCATGTGATGACGCTGCACTAAGCTAGAGGCAATACAGACCACTTATCTATGCCTTAGACCTACCCTGTCCAACAAGGTAGCCATTAGTCACATGAAGATAGGAAAATACGGTTAATCCAGACTGAAAAGTGCGTGAAGTGTAAAGTACACAATAGATTTCAAAGACTTAGTACAAAAAAAAGCATGTGAAACATCTCATATTTTTTATGTTGATTACATGTTGAAATGATCATATTTTGGACATATTAGGTTAAACAATTATTCAAATTATTTAAATGATATTAAAATTAATTCTATGGTTTATTTTTCTTTAGTGTGGCTATTAGAAAATTCCAAATGACATCTGTGGTTAACATTATTTTTATTTTTATCATTTTTTTAAGATTTTTTTTTTACCTTTATTTACTTATTTATTTTTTTATATGGTACTGAGGATCGAATCCAGAGCCTCGCGCGTGCTAGGCAAGCACTCTGTCCCTGAGCCACAACCCCAGCCCCATTATTTTTTATTTTTTTGCAGTGCTAGAGATGAAACCCAGGATCTAGAGCATGTTTGATAGTGCTGTCTTTGGTCATTTGTGAAATAACATTACTTGTACTATAGAAACTACAAAAGAGAATATTGATAGAATTCCAAGAAAAAGACTAAACTGTATATAGGCCCAGTTTATCCTTCGAAATCTAATCTTTTTAGAGATAATCTTTGCCTAACTTTTTACACTCCATTCAGCGTCAAAAAAGTACATATCTGAAAGTACCTGAAACTCTGAGGCACTGCTCCGCAGCTGGCTCACATTTGGTAAGGATCCTCCATGATACTGTGTAAGGCGCAGTTGCTGAAGCTTCTGAAACTGAACCTGGAAACAAAACAATTTCAAGACTGTTCAGAGATGACAGCAAGCATCAAAATGTGTTATTTTGTAGTGGAAAAGTCCAAGAATGAGTCTTGGTTTCAGTTTCTTCTCTACTTAAATGAAACTCAAGTTTCCGGTGCTTTCTGATATTTGATTACTTCTCCATTTTTGGAAAGAACTTACCCATGATCCAAATATCACGTGCCAGGACAGTAAGGTACTCTTGCAAGGTCTTTGAGTGCATAAGTGTAGTCATTGAGGCATAATCTTTAACAATAACAAAGAATTTCTTAAAAACTAAGCCATTATCTACATCCCTATTCCATGCTCTTTCCCAGTCTCCATTTACATTCATTTGAAGTAACTGCATATTTGGGATCATAAGTACAATTTTGCACCCTTACATTACAAACTTTTCTATGTCAACAGATAATCTTGTTTTTTTTTTTCTTTTCCTTTTTTGAGGGTATAACAGGGTTTTGCTAAATTGCTGAGGTTGGCTTCCAATTTTCAATCCTCCCACCTCATTATCCCAAGAGTCACTAGGATTATAGGCATGCCCCTATATGTGCCTGTCTACATAATCATTTTTTGTAGCCATATAATATTTCTTCTTCTGAATCACTGCCTTAGAACATATTCCAAAGAGCAATTATTAAATCTCTAGATAAGGATTGTTTTTTATTTTTGGTACTGGGGATTGAACTCAGGGGCACTCAACCCCTGCGCCACATCCCCAGCCCTATTTTGTATTTTATTTAGAGACAGGGTCACACTGAGTTGCTTAGTGTCTCACAGTTGTTGAGACTGGCTTTCAACTTGTGGTCCATTTGCCTCAGCCTCCTGAGCCACTGGGATTACAGGAGTGCACCACCACCACACCTGGCCTGGATTTTTTTTTTCTTTAATGGTGCATTACAGTTATACATAATCATGGAATTTACTATTTACATATTCATTCATGCTCACAATATAATTTACCAATATCACTCCCCAGTATCCCACCCCTGGTTCCCTCCTTGCCTCCCTCTTCTTGGTCCCTTTCCTCTACAGATCTCCTTTTATTTTTATGAAATCTACCCTGAATATGGATTTTTGTGAAGGAGGCCAAGTCAGTAGGTATAAAATGGTACCCCACTGATTTAATAAGCCTTTCTTCTGTAAGTTCTTCCTTATATCTCTTTTCAAAAGACAGTAAACTAATTACAATTCTTAAAAACCCCAAAGTAGTCCAGTCTGGTCTTATGAATTCTATTTCTAAAGTAATAAATTAGCTCTGTGGTTATATAACCCTTGGTACTTATAATTCATATAGGAAGAAAGAGGTCATAGATGAGAGCCTGAGGCAGATTTTGACTCTTTCATTACAGTTTGTTAATAATAATAAAAAACTACCAGATCTGAGTTCCTAGGATGGATGGGGTGCTGTCCTCAGATGCTTTGCCCACTTGTCCCTAACCTTCCCTAAAACCATGCAAGGGAGAGTACATTACTCTGTTTTTTACTGACCTGGGGTCCCAGACTCAAGGAAGTTCAGTGACTTTCTCAAGGTCAAGCCACAGTTACCTCACTCAAAGCTCACATTCCTATTTCGGCCATATTCTTTTCCTTTCTCCCATTTCTCTCAGCAACTTCACTACTTTCAGAGTCACAAAAAGGCCAGTGAACTAAGTGTACTGCTGAGCCTATAAAGCTCTCTGATTTTTAAAAATATTTATCATGAAAAATTTCAAATACATATAAAATAGAGATGAATACAATGAAACCCCACCTGTCCATCTTAAAGCTTCAATGATTATCAAGTTAGGTTCAATCTTATTTCTTCTTTACCCCTTCCATTACCCACTGAAAGAAATCCCAGATAGCTATCGTGGTGGGACACACATGTAATTCCAGCAACTCAGGAGGCTGAGGTAGGAGGATTTAAGTTTGAGGTCAGCCTCAACAACTTAGTGAGAGCCTTTCTCAAAATTAAAAATAAAAAGGACTGGGGGTGCTGGGGATGTGGCTCAAGCGGTAGCACGCTGGCTTGGCATGCGTGTGGCCTGGATTTGATCCTCAGCACCACATACAAAGAAAGACGTTGTGTCTGCCGAAAACTAAAAATAGATATTAAAAATTCTCTCTCTCTCTCTCTCTCTCTCTCTCTCTCTCTCTCTCTCTCTCTCTCTCTCTCTTAAAAAAAAAAAAAGGACTGGGGATATAGCTCAGTGGTAAAGTGCCTGTGGGTTCAATCCCCAGTAGAAAAGAAAGAAAGAAAGAAATGAAATCTCAGACATTTTATCATTCCATATTTCAATATGTACCAGTTTGGAAATCTTAAAAGCATATAAAATTCTTTGGTATCTTTAACTTCCTTATACCCATAGTATCTGATTTCTCCAACATATGCCAGAGGGAGATAGTTATAATATATTAATCAAAATCCAGATCTCAGAGTCAAATATGAGAAAGAGGACATGGCAAGCTTTTCCCACCTGTGAGCTGAGTTATAAGTCTCTCAGCCTTCAATCTTAACATTCTAAAAGTACTTACCAGAAAATTTGACTCCATCCATCCTTGAAATTCTCCAAACAAAACTCTTTAACACCTTGATCTAAAGCCTTTGATTCCTTCTTCAAAGGATCAATCAATCCATTTATTCACTTGTATAAAAACTTTAACTGTGTGTCAGTAAGTAGAATGCAGGCACTGGCTTACTAAAATGATCATATGCCAAAGTTCCTGCCCTCAGAAAGTTCTCACAAAAGCTTCAACCCTTACCCCAAAACCTCAATACTTCAACCAAGCTAAATTCTAACTCCAGTTAAGGACCTGCCTTCAACTGAGCTCAAGGCCCTCATATAGTGCCCCATTCCTGCTCTCCCTCTCAAGGGGCCTATTTCCAGAACCTTCAGAGACTGTTGCCCTATAGTATAAAGAACACTGAATTTGGAATCTAAATACCTGACCTTGTAACCTAGAGCTTTAATGTGGTTGGCCAAATTATTCTGGTGCCTCCTTCAAAAAGAATTAAGAGAGAAAAGACATAGCCAGGCACAATGGTGCACACCTATAATCCCAACAGCTCAGGAGGCTGAAGCAGGAGGATCGTGAATTCAAAGCCAGCCTAAGCAACTTAGCACGGCCCTAAGCAACCCAGTGAGACTCTGTCTCTAAAAAAAAAAAAAAATTAAAAAGGGCTTGAGATGTGGCTCAGTGGCTAAGCACCCTGGCTTCAATACCTGGTACCAAAATAAATAAATAAATAAATAAATAAATAAATAACATGATATGTAAAGCCCTGGACAACTTCTCAAACCATTATCATTTATGTAGATATTCTCAGCTACCGCTAAAAACTTTGAGTTATATTTATATTTTCCTCTTTTGAAATTTAGAATCATTGAGCTAAAAAAATTTGAGTCTGTATTCAACATCTTCATATTCACAGATGATTGAAAATGAAGACTGAAAAATGATTAGCCTAAGACAGAGGTCACAGACTGACAGCCTAGACAGAGTTCTGCTTGAGCCACAAGATGTTAACCCACTCAATGTTTTAAATTTCAATTTTTAAAAAGTAGAAGACTGCATAAAAATCTAGACTTCCAACTTCTCTTGACTGAAAGTTCAAAAACACTGAACCTATATGCTTGCATGGCAACACTGGATAGAGCCCCAAAGTATCAGGTGGCTCAGACAAGGCTTGGGTTCTCCTGTTTGCCCAAATCCAAGGCATACTCTATTATTCCTCCATTATGGCCCAGGATAATCTACCATTTATCATCTCATTCCTGGCCCCTCTACTCATTTTCCTTATAGACCTCAGCTTATAACTTGAGTTAGGAACCTATGATCACACACTTCAGCGAAATTTCTTTAAATACCTATATGAAATGAGACCGAAGCCTCCCAAATTCCTTTTTAGAAAAGTCTCACAATAGGGCTGGGGTTGTGGCTCAACGGTAGAGCTTTCATCTAGCATATTTGAGGCCCTGAGTTCAATCCTCAGCACCACACAAAAATAAATAAATAAAATAAAGGTATTGTGTCCAATTACTTCTAAAAAATAAATTTAAATAAACAAAATAAAAGTATTGTGTCTAACCAAAAATAAATAAATATTTTAAAAAAAGAAAAGTCTCACAATAACAACACAATTCCAGTCAAAATCCCAGCAAGAGGGCTAGGGGTAGAGCCCAGTGGTAGAGCACATGCTTAGCATGCTTGAGGCCCTGAGTTCAATATCCAGCACCAAGATCAAACAACAACAAAAAGCAAATCTTTTTTATTGAAATTGATGAGATCATTCTAAAATTATAGATGTGCAAAGTGATCTAACTAAAATAACCAAAGCAATTTTTAAAAAGAGCTAAACTGGAGGACAAACTGATTTCAAGACTTACTATAAAGTTACATAAGCAATCCAGAGAGTGTGCTATTATCAAAAAGAGAGATCTATATACCAATGAAACAGAAGAGAGTACAAAAATAGACTCTCACATATATGGCCAACTGATCTTTTACCAAAGTGCCACAGTAACTCAATAGGGACAGAAAAGACTTTTCAACAAATGCTGCTGAAACAACTGAATGTCCTTGTGGGGGACATTTTTGAGTATACTGGCATTCAACATGACAGGCAGATTCAAACCCTAGCTCTGCCATTTACCAGCCATGTAACCTCTCCAAATCTCTACATACTCCTCCACAAAACAAAGGAAATTCTCAATATAGACTAGAGGGTCATTCTCAGGACTACAGGAGATAACACAAAGGGATTAGCCCAGTGCCCACCAAAGAACAGCACTCATATTTAGCCCAAACTAATCTTTCTAGCCTTCTCTGTCCATTTTTCTCTCAGAGGCCTCACTATTCTATAATATTTTTATGGTTTATTTACTTTAATATAAAAATAATGGTTTTTCCAGCTAGACATGTTAGCCAACACCCGTAATCCCAGTGACTTGGGAGGTAAGGCAGGAGCATCCCAAATTCAAGGCCAATCTGGGCAATTTAGGGAGACCTTGTCTCAAAATAAAATAAAAAGGGCTAGAGGTGTGACTCATTGGCAGAAAGGCTCTGGGTTCCATTCCCAGAACCACAAAATAATGATGATGATGACAACGACAACAACAACAACAATGGTAATGATAATGATGATGATGATGTTTCCCAAATATTCAAACCAAATTAACATTCCATGTTGACGTGCTGAGTTTATCCTGTAGTTTTTTCAACACAAGCTGCCTTTCACAGCCAAACTTCTTGAACAGTTTCCAACCTGTCTCCATTTTCTCCAATCCTCAGAGCCTCACAATGAGCCTTCTACCAAGCATCCTATAAATGCTGTGGCTCTCAAAAAAGTTACCAGTGACCTCCACATGACTAGACCAAAAGACATATCCTCCTCATGTCAGTTCAAGTCAGCAGCACTGGGCTCAGCTAGCCCACTTCTCTCTTCTTCACAATAATCCTTCTGGTGTTCCCCACCCCTGCCTCTATGGTTGTCCTTCAGTCTTCTTTGCTGGCTCTTCCTCCTGTACTTCCCCTTTAAATGGTGGGGTTCCTTGGGTTTCTCCTAGGTCCTCTTCTATGTTTTACTTCATAGGAAGGAAACAAATTTGAATGCCTACAGTTGCCAAGTAGAAAAGATAAGCAAGTAAAGAAGTCTGGAATCATGAGGAATATCATAGGGAGTGGCAGGTACTGTGGCAAACTGAAGACCAGATACATGCCCTATCTAAAGGGACAGCCAATATTTAGCTCCCAGCAATTGCTGCCATGTAGAAATGTGGGGTGTGTCACTAAATGATCTCATTTTTCAAAAGAAGCCAGAGTCTAGATTTTAATGTAAAATCCCAATATTCATTGCTGGTCCTAATAAAAAAAAAACACAACACAAAAACAACAACAACAAAAATCCACATTTGGGGCTAAAGAGAACAAAAATAAGAATACATGAGAAAGCCAAAAATAAGATGCAGCAATATCTGTTTTACAAATTCTTTCTAGGCATCTGAATCCCCTGTGGCTACACACCAAAGATCCCCAAATTTGTATGGTTAACCCAGCCTTTCCTCCTGAGCCCCAGGACCAGTTAAACAACTGCCTGCTCAACCATCTCCACTTACTGGCCTCACAGGCACCACAAACTCAATATTCCCTCACAGACCAAGCCTGCTGCCAGTGTCCGCTTAATGAAGGACACCCTGAAATGGCTTATGCCTAAGGCTAGGAATCACTCGTGAGCCCTCCTTTCTTACTTCTCCCATTCGTTCACCAAATCTGGTCCTTTGTACTTCCTAAGTATCAATCTGTTCCCCTCTCTACCTTCTCATCACTACTACCTTAGTGGATGCTACCAACACATCTCCTAGACAAATATGGTAGTTTCTCTGCAGCTACCTCTTCCTTGATTCTAGCTACCATTGTGGAGTTAGAAGGATCTTTTGAAAATGTAAATCTCCCTTGTTTCACCTCTTCAATGACCTCCCATTGTCCTTAGGATCAACTCCCAAATCCCATCTCTACAATCTGATCCCTGAGAAGTCTCCAGTCCCATCTGAAATCACCCTCCTCATTCCCCCATGAACCTCCATTCTCTGTGCCTGCAACACTCCCTCCCTTAACACATACATCTTTGAATGCCTTCCCCATGCCCTCTGATCCTTCAGGCCATCAGAAGAGGTGAGGACACCCATACCATACAAGCCCAGAGTTCTATCTACTTCCGTTTGTGTATCATTTATCAAAATGTGGCCTTTTTTGTTAAATGTCTTCCCCACTAGATCCTAAAACCCATCACAAGACTGATTTGCTCACTCACTACTATATATCCCCAATGACCATTATAATCTCTGAAACATACTAGGGACTCAGTATTTGTTGAACAAACTAATAAGATCTTTAAAGGGAAGCACCATGTCTTTACCCCCTACACACACACACACACACACACACACACATTATTAACTACATAATTATTACTCAAATGCTAACAAATAAATACATTAATGAATGAACAACACGATAAATAGTCTTTCCCCTGACACACCTGCCTCCACTTCCTTCCCATCCCAGGTACCACCTTGGAATGAATCCTCCTACCACTCCCTTCTCAAAAATCTCCCAATATATCCTGATAAGGCTGAACCTCTAAAGCTAGAATAGAAAAAATAATAATAATCTAGTTCATCCCACATACTTGGAGAACAGGATTTAAGACCAACTCTGAAGGGATCAGCTATGATTATAAGAAGACAAACTTGAAGTCCAACACAAGCTCAGAGTAGAAATTAGAGTATTTAGATCAATTAGTGATGCTATCCCCCTGATTACTGTGCCTGACATGGGTTAATAATAGAAAGTCAGGATATTGCCAACCAATTTATGAACTAGATAGATTCTTTTCTAATTAGCATCTTTGGAGTTTTGGATGGTACAGATACATGCTTGGGGACCTGAGTTTTCTATAAGAAGTATTTCAGTTTTGTGATTTCTTTATGAAAATAACCCTTAAAAATTTTTAGATCAGCAAAAATTAGTAGGCAAATTCAATGTAATCATTTGCATGTTTATGAATATAATGGATCCAACTACTAGTATTTTTCCTGCATTGGTGAGGGGGGGGGGGACAAGAAGAATTAACATGTAAATGACTCTCTGTACTGAAAAAAGGGCAAAGTAGCATCATAATTAGAATAAAGTAGTGACTGAATTATCACATGGGTCATAGTTATTTACTCGTGCTAAATTCACAATATTCACACTGATAGCTTCAATTCAGTATAGCAAAGTAGCTTTCGTCACATTAATGTTAATTTGGATTTACTGCATTTGTAACTTTGAACTTATTTTGTACACACATATTTTGGTTTATGGATGCTCACAGCTATAAGCAAAGGATTTTATATATAAGTTTATGCTTGAACATACAGGAGTAATATAATCAAACTAATTTAAGTTAACACTGAGGATCTGTGGAAAAAGAATTTTGCCTTTAGGAGTTTGAGCCAGGCCAGGCACCATGATACATGTCTGTAATTTCAGGAAATTGGGAGGCTAAAGCAGGAGGCTTGCCAGTTCGAGGCCAGCCTCAGCAATTTAGCAGGAATCTAAGCAACTTAGTGAAATCATTTCTCAAAAAACAAAAAAAGGGCTGGAGATGTAGTTCAGTGGTAAAGGGCCCCTGGGTTCAATCCCTAGTACTAAAAAATAAGAGTCTGAACCAGGCTCATGGATACATACTATTCTCCCACCCAGTTACTAGGGAGGCAGAGACAGGAGGATCATAAGTTTGAGGCCCATCTGGGCAACTCAGTGAGACCCAGTCTCAAAATAAAACTAAAAAAAGGATAGGGATGTATCTCTAGGTAGAGTGTTTGCCTAGCATAAGTGTGAGGGCCTGGCTCAATCTCTAGTTCTGCAAAAATAAAAAAAAAAGTCTATATATTACTCATGACCTCACCGATGAGAGGGGATTTATGAATTAGGTGGGAGATTGGTTTCAGACATGCACATTGCATGTATTTGTACATAAACAATATAAATATCTATATAACACAGACTTCAGTCTTCATCTACCCAGTTTTTTCAATCTGCTCCAAGTTTGTCAAATACATCCCCCAATCTAACCAAGGTCACAAATGTAAATGCCTATGGATACCAGACCATAATGAATGAAGCTGATCAGGGCATAAGAAAAAAATTTCTTGAAATACTGGGCCTTCTCTATCCATAGATAGATAGAAGTTAGAGATATACATTATTTTTTTTTCAGTGTGATAGAAACGTAAGTACAGAAAATATTTTACTTTCCTCTTTTTTTTAAAGTCTTTTTTTTTTAGAGAGTGAGAGAGGAGAGAGAGAGAGAATTTTTAATATTTATTTTTTAGTTCTCGGCAGACACAACATCTTTGTTGGTATGTGGTGCTGAGGATCGAACCCGGGCCGCACGCATGCCAGGCGAGCGCGCTACCGCTTGAGCCACATCCCCAGCCCTTACTTTCCTCTTAACTTCACTAAAACACTATAATAAATATGATAAATGGCCTCAGCATGGGGGACCTGCTTGGGGGACTGAAACAGGGAATGTTGTGAACTATAACAAACTAGGGTTCATGCTCCATTTGAGAGAGAAATCCACCACCCAGCAGGGTACTGTCACAGGAGAATTCAGGATTAGTGTTATCAGCTCTTCCAAACTTTAATAGAAATAAATAAGTAAATTTAGATTTTATGTGGAAATCTCCCAATGAAAAAAAAATCTGGCAACAAATTCAAAGTTTTTTCCCAAACGCTATGCTGACCAAAAAAAGTAACTCTTCAGCCAAGAGAGCAGGAGACCACCAGTTTGCAACTCTGCTGGCAGTTCTGCTTTGGACTCCCCACTCCACCCACCCCCACCCCCACCCCCGCCCTCAGCATCTACACATCCTCTCTGTGGTCCTTCAAGGTCAGCACTCAGGATCCTCAAGGCCTGCACCGCCCATGCTGACCCTCTTCTGCGAGTCGCGCTGGCACTCCTGTTGGCTCTCCATCTTCCTCTGCTGCAATCCAGTCATCTAACCTTGCCAGGTGTTAGTCCTTGCTAGAGCCTTACTTATTCCTCTGGGTGCCTGTCATTCATCAGCCACTCTGTGCACCTTGTCAGTCCACACTAAATATCTAGTGCTGAACAAAGCAAACTGGATCTAATAAAATACCTTCAAAGCAAAGGAGGAAAGTCACAAACTCAACAGACTCACATCGTGGTACCAAGACCCCACGCCACCACGGGGTGGGCCCTGGATTTACTGCTGTGTGCACCAAGCTCCCCTGATGGAGCGTGTGGGACCCTTGGGTCCCGCGGCCTTCCACGCCAAGTCCAGGAGGGCTGGCTGTGGTGGGTGACCAAGCAGTGAGAAGCCCCACTGCCCCGGCTCCGTCCGGCCTCCGCGTCTTTTGCGATTTCCTCTCGGGGCTCCAGGTCACCCTCCGGTTCAGGCAGTCCTCACACCGCCGCCGGCCTCCGCGGAGCCGGCCCCTTCTCCGACCCCCGCACCCAGCCGGGTGACCCTCCCACCTCCTCGGAGATGGCAAATGGCAAGCGGGTGTCGGAAGGCTGGGTAGCGCCGAGGCCGCGGCCGCCCCGGCGCGGCCCCCGCGCGGCCCCGCTGTCGTCTCAGCCCCTCGACCTCTCACCCGCCGCGCGGGTCCCGCCCGCGCCCGCTTTGCTGCGCCTCCGGGGCCTCACCCGCGACAGGGTGAGGTCGGTCATGAGCTGCTCGAAGGCCCGCGTCTCCTCGGCCTGCCGCTGCGTGTGCAACGCGATCTTCTCACTGAACTTCCGCGGGTTGGCGCTGCCCGAGCCCGGCGAGGCGGCCATGGCGCGGGCCCCGCGCTGGCAGAAAGCGAGACGGCAGGCGCGGGCCTGCGTCTGGACCCACCCGTCCGTCCGCAGGCCGCCCAAGCCGCCGCCCGAAGCCCGTCGTCCGGCGCGACCCGGCAGAGGAGCCGCCGCGGCCCCCGGAGCCAGCGAGCCGCAGCGAGCGCACTGAGGCCCGCCCCGCCCCGCGCCGGGCCCCGCCCCGCCCTGCCCTCGGCGCGCCCGGCCTCCCGCCGCCCTCTTGCCTCCCGCCTCCGGCCGGGCTGCGCGCCGGCAGCCCGGCCCTGCGCGGGCGGACCGAGGGCCTCGCCGGCGCTCTGGAGCCTGGCTCAGGACCTGCAGCCTTCGGAGAGCGGAGCAGAAGGGAGCCAGTGTGCGGCAGCCGCTGGGGACCACTTCGCTGCCACTCCCCAGCCTCAGGGATGGCCCTTGGATTGACGTGCCTCGTTTAGAAGAGTTTTGTCAGTACCCCACCCTCCTCGGGCGACCCTGATTTAACTTCACGGGTGAAATTTGGGTGACCTAACCTTGAATGAGCCTTTTCCTCAACTCTCGCGTTGGGGGCGCGCTGAATCAGCGCGGGGCCTAATGTCTACCTCAGGTCCTCCTCCTGTGCCCTCTTCCCTCCGTGTTTGCCTAGAAGGCCACCTTGGAGCAGGAGCCACCCCACCACCAAATCTTCCCCAACCTGGATCTCACTTTTGCACAAACACCCTCCAGCCGGGCGCAACCCTTTCCGTCCGCAGCCCTGGCCCTTATCCCAGGCTCTTTCCCAAGTGACCCTATGGCCTCTCCAAACCCCAGCTTCTGCAGCATGCCAACCCTACTTTTTAAAACCAGCCCAGAGGCCTTAGCTGATTTCCCCTTCTTCAGTACAGAAACTGCTCTCATAAATGTTGATGTATATAAAAATGACCTTGCGGGGGGCAGGGGAGGGGGGATGTGGTCATGGCTCAAGAGGTAGAGCGCTTGCCTAGCATGCATGAGGCACTGGGTTCGAACCTCAACACCATATAAATATAAAATAAAGATATTGTGCCCACCTATAACTAAAAATATATATATATTTAAAAAAATGACCTTGGGGGGCTGGGGATGTGGCTCAAGCGGTAACGCACTCGCCTGGCATGCGCGGGGCACTGGGTTCGATCCTCAGCACCACATAAAAATAAAATAAAGATGTTGTGTCCACCGAAAGCTAAAAAATAAATATTAAAAAAATTCTCTCTCTTTAAAAAAAAAAAATGACCTTGGGAGCCCTGACTGTGTGTCTGAGTTTTGTAAATTAGGAAGGATTAGAGACATGCAGAAGAGTACAAAAATACACATCTCTGTCACAATTAAATAGATATCAGCCCGGCTTGGTGGCTGTAATGTCAGTGATTGGGGGAGGCTGAGGCAGGAAGAACCAAAATTTGATACTAGCCTCTGAGCTGAGTCCCTGTCTCAAAATAAAAAATAAAAAAAGGGCTGGGGATGTAGCTCAGTAAAGTTCCCTGGGTTAAATCGTCAGTACCAAAAATATAACAATAATAATAAATAAACAGACATCAAAACATTTTGCAAGGGCTGAGGATGCAGTTCAGTGATAGAGTGGAGGCCCTAGATGTCAGCCAGACACATCAACAAATAAAAATTAAAGCCAGTAAAATCCTTTAATCTCAGCAACAAGGGAGGCTGAGGCAGGAGGATGGCAAGTTTGAGGCTGAGAAATTAAAAAGACTGGGGATGGAGTTCAGTGGTAAAGTGCCCCTGGGCTCAATCCCCAGTACAGCAAGAATTAACTAATTAATTAATTTAAAAAATTAAAATTAAGGACAGGTCTGTATCTTAGTGGTAGAGGCTTGCCTAATATCTCAATGCCCTGGATTGGATCCTGAGCAGTGCAAAAAATAATAATTTAGGGGCTGGGATTGTGGCTCAGCAGTAGAGTGCTCGCCTAGCACTAGTGGAAGGAGGTTCCATTCTCAGCATCACATAAAAATAAAGGCATTGTGTTGTATCCATCTTCACCTAAAAATAAATAAATAAATAAATAAATTTAAAAAAAAATTTAAGCCTGGGGCAGTGGTGCTCCCCTGTAATCCCAGCAACTCAGGAGGCTGAGGCAGGAGAATTGCATATTCCATGACAGCCTCAGAACATATCAAGGCCCTGAGCAATTTCAAGAGACCCCGGCTCAAAATAAATAAAAAGGGCTGGGATGTGTGGCTCAGTGGTTAAGCACCTCTGGATTCAATCCCTGGCGCGCGCACACACACATAAATAATTAATTAAAAAGGCATTTTTCCAGGGCTGGCATTGTAGCTCAGTGGTACAGCACTTGACTGGCATGTGTGAGGCACTGGGTTTTGTTAGACCAGGATGCAAGAAAAGACCACTGACTCCAATTAAAATCAAATTAAAGCAAGCTTATTATTTCGACCGGCCAGACTGCCTTTTCCTCCCAAAACGGTGGGAACAAGACAGCAGCCCCACCTTTCCTACAGCCCAGTTTTATAGCCCAGAAAGTTACACAAAGGGGGGGGTTACAGATAACAGTACTCTGACAAGCATCACACTAATGGTAGTTTACATTTTTTGCTGGCCCCAACATCAGAATTTATGAAGACCATTAGAGCCTCAGAGAGGGTCGTTGTCTGGCCAGGAAAGGCCAATTTATGAGGTGTCACTAAAGTTTCAGAGAGGGCTGCTATCTGGTCAGAGAGCCAGGCATGGGTGAGTTCAAGGCACAGGCAGGCATTCCAAGCAGGTTCAGAATTTGCAGTAATTTATAGTAAAGCCAAAATTATCTTTTCATGGCTTTGTGGCAAGATGGCTCCCAATTTAATAAAAGATCAGGTTGGGTTTATCATTCCTCCCTTTTCTTATGTGTCCCTTTCAAATCTTTGATAGGGTAGGGGAAGAGCACTGAGGGAATTTTAATCCCTCAGGTAACAGTCTCTAAATTTTTAGAACTCACCCCAAACCAGTCTCCCTGATTTTACCTGACTTAATTAATTACTTATATTGATAATCTATTTATTTTTGGCTCCATTGTTGTAAGAAGACAGGCGTCACTCATTTTGGCTTCTTCTGAGCTGAGAGAGGGTGACGTGAGGGGGCACGGCGTGAGGGACATGAGTTGCCTTTTAGAAGTCAGTTCGGTTTGAAGTCTGGTTGGGGAAGAACAGGTTGTAAAGTCATCTGGGGATGGGTGCTTCTATGAGAGAAACAAAAACCATGAGTACTGAGTAAATGTTGCAGCAGCTGGAACACGTCACTGTATAGAAGTTCCCTCACCAGGCTTTAACATTTCCAGTTATCAGGCCTGTAAATTTAACATTTAACTTTTAGTGTTACAGATGTCCTTCCCCATAAGATACAGTTTAATAATTTAATGTCATCTGATCTTGTAAAATTTTTTTACTAGTATGAGCTCTGTGTCTAATAGAGAAACCTTTAATTCTGTTACTCAGGGCTGGATAATCATACTAGCAAACACGAAGCCTACCTGTGTAGGTTAGGAATAACTGTAGGCCTTAAACTAAAAACTTCTGTCTCTGGCATCTCCTCTTGATAGTCTCTTTTTATAGTTATCAGGCATTTCTGTCTGAGAATCCTTCTTTGTAGTCTCCAGTCTTACTTATTTTGGGAGGCTAACATAAAGTGTATACCTTAAATAATAATAATAATTATTATTATTATTATCATCATTATTATTATTTAAAATGCCCAGGAATGGCTGTATTTTGGTTTTAACTGTCTTTGCTAAGTGTTTAAGATGAAGCAGTCAAACTGACTTTTGTTTCTATCTATTGTTAACAGTCAGCTGAACTTTTATGGGAGTCATTCCTGGGGAAACTTCTCAGTTCTGCTAGTGCCATTTGCGCTAGGATGGGTCTAGGTCTTGCTTGACCATGTGGCTTCCCTCGGAAGCACCAGGGATGTCTCCCTTCTCTGATGACTCTCCTCTTCATAGCAAATGCACTGATTGGCTTTCTGTTCTCCAGTGGTCTCATTAGTCTCCCTGATAGGGAGGTTATGTGGCCCAGAGTTGCAAAGCTCTTTAGAGAAGTCCCCTGTTCCCTGGATTCAGACTGACTCAGAGGGCAAGAGCCGAATATTGGTTTTTCTGGCCCTTTTAATTTAACTTTAATTTTAAAACTTAATCTTAAACATCCAGCAAATAAATTTTAACAGCCTTATATTAAGAGTACTGGGCTTTAATGTCTATAACTTTATAATTATTTATCTTTTTATTAATTGGGATCTGTATTATCCTATCTGTCTTGTAGGTGATGGCTTATTATCTCAAACTAACCCATGTTGTGTTCTTAAAGCAACACTTCTGTAAAACACTAACAGGGAATCTTTAGATCACTTATAAGGAAATTACAAAATAAAATTAACAAGAGTAAAAACACTTAGTTCGTGTAACAGCTACCCTGAATTTTTGGCTGAGTTATACATTATATCCCCTGTTTGAGATCCTAGTAATCTTGACAGAAAAAAACAACAAAAAAACAAATTTTTGAACATAACTTTAAATGAACTAAAATCTGGCCTACTGTTTTCATAGTCATTCTCACATGTAGTAAGATGGGACACAGAGCCTCATCTCAGGTAAGGCAGGGCTCTTTATAAATCTTAGGTGTTTTAGTTCTAAAGCTGATCTTTGTATTTTTAAATATCATTTTACAAAGTTTACATAAATTGTTTGAGGTCACATGAACATTAGCTAACACCATATGATATCACATTTAAAACATGAATTAAAGAAAGGCTGAAAGTTTTTAACCTTTACATAGATTAGGCTCTCATTAACTTAAAAATACATTTAAATTGTTCCCCAATGTAAGAAGTAACAAAACTTTACATATCTTATTGATAACAGGTAAATAAATCCCCAATATATTTTTTACCATACAACTTCCGAACACCAGCTTGATATAATGCTCTTTCAAAGTTTCTACCTTACAGACTTGTATACCTGGAAGATATGAGCACATTAATAGCATCACAATTACATTGATGTTTCTACATTAACCAAGTTTAGCTTTTAAAGAAATGGCAGTACAGTGCTCTAAAATAACAGTTCTTATTTAACCAGTTGTTTAATTTTTATGGTTGCTTACTCTAGAAAAAAGTAAAACTTAATAAACACAATGTTATGGGTAAACTTATGTTTTAAGAAATTTTTGTCTCTTTAACACATGACTGATTTTTACAATCTTATACAGACTTTAGTACAAACTTATACAGACCTTAGTAAATCAATCAGATATCTAACAAAAGTACTCATGAATGAGTAATCCCATATCAAATTTACTTTACTTATTTATCAAAATATTAGACAAATGTATTGAACAGTGTAAACCATTTTTTGTTGAAGGAAAAGTCCTAGAACCAAGGCATATTAGATATTTTATAGACATTAATATTTTATGAGTTTTTTTGAACACCTAGAAAAAGTTGTAAGTTAAATTTAAAGACATTTATTTTTATCTGTTTATCCAATTTAAATTGAACCATTTAAATCACATGAATTAAAGATCTTTAGATCCATTTTTTTAATTTGTTTTTATGAGCGCTCCTTATATATGTTAATTTGTATATCATATATATGATATACGGACATATGTATATATAGACATACAACACATAACAAAAGTGTGCACACATAACAATAGTAAAGGCCTTAGTAACTTTTCGCAGGTGAAATCTCCATTGCAATGTTTCAAAAACTCCACAGTTGGTCAAAGATAGGACTGATCAGAAAAACATTAACCTAGGTCTGTAGGGTCAAAATCATGAGCTCAAAAAAATACAGAATCTAAGGAAAAAAAGAGTCCTAGTAAAAATGATTGGCTAGTAATTAGTAAATACCATACAATTTACTTCTCTTTTTTTTTTTCTTAGGTCTCAGATCAGTCTCCTACTGAGCTTGCAGGCTTCTTTCATTTGCATTTCAACATAAGTCCTGGCTGAGGTCTGGAAGGAGCAGGGAAAAACTGCTATTCTGAGCAGACACCTCAGGCCTAAGGCATTTTAACTATAAGTCATAATTTTCAGGTTCGAATGTTGAAAATTATGATACAAGTTTAAGATACAATTCACAAAATTTTATATCTTTACATCTTGTTTTGTCAACAGATACCATACTATGATTTACTATCCTTGTCCAAATTAATGCACTGGTACACACAGTAACATTTTCCCAGGCTACCCAATTCAAAATTGGTGAAAAAAAGACTGAATGATTGGGAAGTTACTTGCCAACTTGGAAGTAGAGTTCTTTAGTTTTCCATCCTAAGTATTTAAGTTCTCTGGCATGAATTATCTGAAATCATAAACTAAACAATTACCTAAACCCAACTTTTAACTGCAGTATTGTGCAATGCATCAAAAACCCATTCAGATACCAGATTGTTACAATAAAACATCATCTTTTAGACACACATTCAGCCAAGATCATTCCCAAGAAACAATTTATAATATCAACAACACTATTGCACATGTCTTAAAGGGTCAGAAACAAAGACACAGGACAGACAGAGAGGAGCTCCAGACTATGGCTGACAGACAGAAACCTTTTAAAACAGAGCAGATAAGAGAAAAATCTCCTACACCAGTGGCATCATAGATGTCCCCACAAGGGAACCAGATGTTTTCACAGAGGGGCAACCTGAAATATAAAATCAAGGGTCTCCATGGCGACTTTACTGCATTAAGTGTCTCCTTTTTCTTTTTCTCTTTTCAAGAAGATAGAGGTGGCATAATCCTTACAGTGCAGGGAAAGAAGGAGGGAATCCCCGAAGCAACAGGGCTTCGGCAGCTGCTGGGAGTCCCTCAGTCCCTCCTATTACTTACAGGATTCCACCCCAAGCACACTCCATCTTCTAACATTTCAGTAGTCAGCTCTCAAAAAGTTCCTGGGGGGGGGGGTGGTATCAAAATTTGTAACTGAAAGTTCAGTTCCTGACCTTAGAGCCAATTAATGCCAATTTAATAATGAGGACAGGGTTTTGAGAAAAAGAAAAAGGGAGTTTTATTGCTTTGCTAACAAAGGAGAAACACCGGGGACTCTGCCCAAAGGTTGTGACTCTCTTGATCTGGAGGGACAAGGGGTTTTAAAGGAGTCTCACTTGTTAACCTGGGAGATACTCAGTTCTTAGGTCCCCAGCAGGCATTGCCCTCTGCACTGGAGGTGCTTCAAGCAGCCAGCTAGGGGCTTCTCTCCTCCTGCTTAATAAAGGGGGGTAAAGTTCATCACAGTTCCTTAAAACACAGTCCAAAGGGGTGTCAGGCTGACTTGCTTTATTACCCATTTTCACGTCCAATATCCTTAAGTTTTTACCACTGAAATCACACAACAAAACGCACAAAAACAAACAAACAAAAAAACATATAGAACACAGAACAAAAACAAGAAAACAGAAACCCGGCGCCGAAACAGAAAAACAGGAGCAATGCAACGTCTTGCCAAAGCTCCGGGGTAGGAGTGTGTGCCCCTCGGCACCTCTCTACCCTTCCAGAGGAATTCCCTACAGAACAGAACAGAAGACAGAACGATTTCTCGTACTGTCCGGACAGGAGTATATGTGAGCCTCGCCAGGCCACCTCTCTGTCATCAGAAGAGATCTCCCTTAACCGGATATCAGATGTTATAAAGGCGCCACTTACCTATGGAGGCCTCCTCCACCAGGTGCTTGCTAATAGTTTTAGTGCGGCAGTTCACTGCAGGGTTCCGGGGACGAAGGCTCACTCCGAGGCCTTGGAACGTCTCAAGTTGCGCACCCCCTAGAGTGGCTCTCCAGCCCGGAGCCCTGGAGTGAAGGCCGGCTTCAGAATTTCCAGCAGTCTGGTCTTGTGGTCTGGTCGGGCAGGGTCATCTCGCTGGGGCCTCCAAAATGTTAGACCAGGACGCAAGAAAAGACCACTGACTCCAATTAAAATCAAATTAAAGCAAGCTTATTATTTCGACCGGCCGGACTGCCTTTTCCTCCCAAAACGGTGGGAACAAGACAGCAGCCCCACCTTTCCTACAGCCCAGCTTTATAGCCCAGAAAGTTACACAAAGGGGGGGTTACAGATAACAGAACTCTGACAAGCATCACACTAATGGTAGTTTACATTTTTTGCTGGCCCCAACATCAGAATTTATGAAGACCATTAGAGCCTCAGAGAGGGTCGTTGTCTGGCCAGGGAAGGCCAATATTTATGAGGTGTCACTAAAGTTTCAGAGAGGGCTGCTATCTGGTCAGAGAGCCAGGCATGGGTGAGTTCAAGGCACAGGCAGGCATTCCAAGCAGGTTCAGAATTTGCAGTAATTTATAGTAAAGCTGAAATTAGCTTTTCATGGCTTTGTGGCAAGATGGCTCCCAATTTAATAAAAGATCAGGTTGGGTTTATCAGTTTGATCCTCAGCACCACATAAAATATATATATATATATATACACATACACACACACAGCATTTTGCCACATAAACTTGGATTTATTTATTTTTTAAATATTTTTATTTTATTTACTTATTTATTTATACGTGGTGCTGAGGATCGAAACCAGCGCCTTGAACATACTAGGCAAATGCTTTACAGCTGAGCCACAACTCCAGCCCATAAACTTGGATTTATAAAGACACTAAAATTAAACATAACTAAAGCTCTACCCTTTCCTTCTTCTCCAGAGGCTTGCTGTGCTCAAGTTGATATATATCACTACTGTTCTTGTTTTTATGCTTTTGTCTCTAATAACTACATATAGAATACCAAATTTTGTTTTAAATTTTAACAAAAAATTATGCTGAATAATCTTTTCGCAACTTTATCATTTACTGGTTTTCTTTGTGAGGGTGGAGAATAGGAGAAGAGAAGGAGGTATTGTAGAATGAGCCCAGGGACTCACACATGCTAGACCACTGGGTTACATCCCAGTCCTTTTTATTTTGAGGCAGGGCCTACCTAAATTCCAAGCCTGACCTGGAACTTGTGGTCCTCCTACCTCACCCTCCCCATTCACTGGGATTACCCCATGTGCCACCATACCTAGCTCCTAAATTTAGTTTTTATTCAAGTAAATACCTGTGAATTATTTAAAACAATTGTACAGGCTTGAAATTTTTATAAAAGAGCTAGGCATGGTAACATGGGCCTGTAATCCCAGCTACTTGGGAAACTGAAGCAGAAGGATTGCTTTGAGGCCAGTCTTGGCAATTTATCAAGGCCCTATCTTAAAATAAAAAATAAAGGCTGGAGTTGTGGCTCAGTGGTAGAGGACTTGCCAGGCATATGTGAGGCCCTGGGTTCTATCCTCTGCACGGCATGTAAATAAATAAATAAAAAGATCCATTTACAACTAAAAAATATTTTAAAAATAAAAAATAAAAAGGATGGGGAATCTAGCTCAATGGTAGATTCAAGCCCCAGTACTAGGGGGAAAAAAAGAAAGAAAGAATGAACCAACAAAAAAATAAATAAATAAATAAAAGAGGTGATATCTTGAGACTTAGTGTGTGCACAGATGTTGTTTATGTGTGTGTGGTGTGTACATACCACATTTTTTTATTTTGTTGTTTCTTCTTAGTTATACATGACAGAATCCATTTTGATAAAATTATACAAGCATGGGATATATCTTATTCTAATTGGAACCCCATTCTTATGGGTGGGCACAATGGTGGGATTCACTTAGATATGTTAATATATGTACATAGAAAAATTATGTTAGATTTATTTGATTGTCTTTCCTATTCCTATCCCCTCTCCCATTCCTTCTCCTTTGTCTATTCTACTGAATAGACAAACATCTCTTCTCCCCCCACACACATTTTATTGCAGTTTAGCTTCTGATATCAGCAAATCATTTGACCTTTGTGTTTTTTTTTTTTTGAGATTGGTTTATTTCAGTTAGCATGATATTGTCCAGATCTATCTATATACTAGCAAATTTTATAAAGTCATTCTTCTTTATAGCTAAATAATATTCCATTTTGCACATTATCACAATTTATTTATTCATTCATCTATTGAAGAGCATCTAGGTTGGTTCTATAGCTTAGCTGTTGTGAATTGTGCTACTATGAACATTAATGTGGCTCTGTCACTGAAGTTTGCTGATTTTAAATTCTTTGGATATATACCAAGGAGTAGAATAACTGGGTCAAATGGTGGTTCCAGTACTAATTTTTTGAGGGATCTCCATACTACTTTCCAGTGGGATTGCACCAATTTGCAGTCCTACCAGCAATGTATGAGTGTTCCTTTTTCCCCACATCCTCACCAACATTTGTTCTTACTTGTTTTCTTGATAATTGCCATTCTTACTGGAGTGAGATGAAATCTCAGTGCAGGTTTAATTTGCATTTCTCTAATTGCTAGAGATGTTGAACATTTTTTTATATATTTGTTGTCCAATTGTATTTCTTCTTCTGTGATGGGTCTATTCAGTTTCTTTGTCCATTTATTGATTCCGTTGTTTGATTTTTTTGGTATTAAGCTTTTTAAGTTCTTTGTTCACCCTATCTAAATTGCAGGTGGCAAAGATTTTTCTCCCATTCTGTAGTTCTCTCTTCATGCTCTTGATTATTTCTTTTTAAAAGTTTTTTTAGTTATACTATGTGAAAAACCTTTATTTTATTTTATTTTATTTTTATGTAGTGCTGAGGATCCAACCCAGTGTGTCATACATGCTAGACAAGCACTCTACCACTAAGCTACAACTCAGCCCCTTGATTATTTCTTTTGCTATAAAGAACCTTTTTAGGGGTCGGGGATGTGGCTCAGGTGGTAGCGCGTTCGCCTGGCATGTGTGCGGCCCGGGTTCAACCCTCAGCACCACATACAAACAAGGATGTTGTGTCCGCCGAAGACTGAAAAAAAAAAAAAAAAGCTTTTTAGTTTGATGCCATACCATTTATTGATTTATTTTATTTTATTTTTTGTGCTTCAGGAGTTTTGTTCAGGAAGTCAGTGCCTGAAGTTGAAGTGTTGGTCCTACCTTTTTCTTCTAGTAAGTGCAGGGTTTCTGGTTTAATTTCTAGGTCTTTGGTCCGTTGAAGAGTTGATTTTTGTGCACGGTCAGAGATATGGTTTAACTTTCATTCTATTACATATGGATTTCCAGTTTTCCCAGTACCATTTGTTGAAGACGCTGTGTTTTCTTCAATGTCTGTTTATGGCACCCTTGTCTACTATGAGGTAACTGTATGTATGTGGGTCTGTCTCTGTTTCTTCTGTTCTGTTTTCTTGGTCTTCTTTGGTGCCAATACCATGTTGTTTTCGTTACTCTAGCTCTGTACTATAATTTAAGATCTGGTATTGTGATGTATCCTGCTTTCTCAAAAGGGATTGCTCTGGCTCTTCTGCACCTCTTATTTTTCCAAATGAATTTCATGACTGCTTTTTCTGTTTCTATGAAGAATGTTATTGGAATTTTAATGAAAATTGCCTTAAATCTATATAGTGTTTTTAGTTGTACAGCCATTTTGACAATGTTAATTCTGCCTGTCCAAGAACATGGGACATCTTTCCATCTTCTAAGGTCTTCCTCAATTTCCTTGGTGTTCTGTAGTTTTCACTGTAGAGATCCTTCACCTCTTTTGTTAGATTGATTTCTAAGTATTATATTTTGGGGGAGGCTGTGTGAATATCTCTTTCAGCTGATTCATTATTACAGTATAAGAACACAATTGATTTTTTATTTTACCCTTATACTTGATTGTCAGTTTGGCTAAGTAAGACTAGTTCTCTTCATTTGAAGTCCTTCCTAGTTAGATTTTTGAATGTTTCATTTCACTGTTTTCTCATAGTTACTAGGAAGTCCATTCACACTTTGTGTGTGTGTGTATGTGTGTGTGTGTGTAGGTAACCCGATTTTTTTGAAAATTGCTTATTTTTGTTCCCCACTCCAACCCCACATTGTCTTATATTTTTTATTATATTCTTTGCTCTTTCTTGAATTTTTTCCCTCTGAACTGAGGTTGGAACCTAGGGCCTCAGACATGGAAGGCTATATTCTCAGCTACATCCTCAGCCCTTTTTATTTCATTTTGAGACAAGTTCTTGCTAAATCCAGGAGGCTGGCCTTGAATTTATGATTCTTCTGCCTCAGCTTTCCAAATCTCAAATCACTGGGATTATAGGCATGTATCACTGAGCCCAGTTTCTTTTAGTTAGTTAATGGGTGTCCCAGATTGCTCTTCTCACTTTCTTATCTTCTCTTTTCTAGTCTCTATTGTCTTTATCTTTCCCTGTAGTTCTGTTTCCCAGTAAACTTTCTCAACTTTATCTTCTCCTCTGTTGAACTTTTATCTCTGTCTCTTTTTTTTTTGGAGCACTGAGGACTGAACCCACTAAGTTATATCCCCAACCCTTTTTATTTTTTACTTAAAAAAAATTTTTTTTTAGTTGTAGATCAACACAATACCTTTATTTAAGCAGTGCTGGGGACTGAACTCAGTGACTCATATGTGCTAGGCAAGCACTGTACCACTGAGCCACAACCCCAGTCCCTCCCCAGCCCTTTATTTTTTTATTTTGACACAAGGTCTTACTAAGTTACCCAGGCTGGTAACTTAGTAAGATCCTGTGTCAAAATAAAATAACTAAGTTACTTACTAAGTTACCTAGGCTGGCTTTACCTTGCAATCCTCCTGCCTTAGCCTTCTGATTCACAGGGATCACATAGGGATTCACAGGGATTATGTGCCACCATGCCTGGCAGGGTGGTGGTTTCAGGGATTGAAGTCAGGGGTGCTTAACCACCAAGCCACATCCCAGCTCTTTTTATTTTTAATTTTGAGGCAGGGTCTTGCTAAGTTGCTTGGTCCTTGCTAAATTGCTAAGGCTAGCCTCCATCTTGGGATCTTCCTGCCTCAACCTCCGGAGTCACTGGGATTACAGGCATGTATCATCATGTCCACCTCAAAAAAAATTTAAAAAGATATGCCTAAGAAATGCTGTCTTTGGAGGGCTGGAGTTGTGGCTCAGCAATAGAGAGCTCACCTAGCACATGCGAGGCCCTGGGCTCGATCCTCAGCACCACATAAAAATAAATAAATAAAGGTATTGTGTCCAACTACAACTAAAACATTAATATTTAAAAAGATGCCGCCCTTGGAGAATATAAAAACTACTGGGAAACTTTTATCCTCTACTTTATACATTCCTAAACTATCTGCATTTTTTAAAAGCAAATATTATTACTGTTAAAATGGGGAGGGAGGGGATAATAAAGAATGCCGTTTAGTCTAAACAACTGAGCAGCAGCTGTGTGTGTGTGTATGGTTGGGGTAAGGGGGAGTTCTTGACTGGTGAGCTTTGAGTAGAGACCTAGTTTTTTCATTGTTGTTCCCTAAATAGCAATATCTCTTGGTTTGTGACCTGTTTTTTCTTTTCTTTTCTTTTCTTTTTCCATACTGGGGGTTGAACCAAGGGCGCTTAACCACTGAGCCACAACCACAGCCTCTTTTTATATTTTATCTTAAGACAGGGTTTTACTAAGTTGCTTAGGGCCTTGCTAAGTTGCTGATCCTCCTGCCTCAGCCTCCCCAGTGGCCTGTTTTTTTCATTTGCTTGATGTTTTTATTTGTTTGTTTTCTCCCCTGCCTGAAAAGCCCTTTAATCTACCACCCAGGAGAACAAGACTGGCTGCTGGTGGTCTAGGTGCTATGGGAAAGAGAAAAAGGAAACTGAAGGTCTCACTATTCAATGTGCAGACTTTCTCTTGATGCCCTCACTCCAAGCTTTTGCTATCTCACTTGAAGTCCTTTTTGCCCCAAATTCCCCGGGGTTGACCTCTTGTCTGCTGCCAGAGAACAAAGGGTGATCCCTGTTTTGTGGATTTGGGGAGGGGATCTGGACATCTAACTTCTCCTCACACATACCTCTAATCATTCTATGTGTTTTCAACCCTGTGGCTCCTGCCTTTGGGTTCCTCTGGGTCTCTTTCTGTAGTCCTTTGGTATAAATCAGCTTGCTGCTTCTTACCTTTTCCCCTTCATCTTTGGTTTGGTCTTCTGTGTTCTACTTTGTTGATTACTGGCCTGGATGCTGCTGGGGAGGGAGAGGAGGAACCATCTTAGAGTGGGCCACGACAGAGTGGGCCTGCCCCTGGGAGGCCTCTACTTGGACAGAGATTAAAAGCTAAGGCACAGGGTCAGGGGTCGAGCCCTGGAGCTCAGTGGTAGAGGACTTGCCTAATATGCATGAGGACCTGGGTCCAGCCCCCGTACTGCCAAAGTAAATAAATTTTAAAAAGTTAAGACATAGGCAAGGAGAAAATTGCACAAGAAAGACACATCGTGAATTTTAGGATTAGATCTGGCTCCTTGGCTCTGAATCAGGACCCAGATGACCTGGATTACAGAGGGGCAAAATGATTTCCCTATGTAATACTATAAACTTGGTTGTTTTCAGGTATTAATGTGGCTGCTCTGGCAGAAGGTAGAATTCAAAACCTGAGAGGTTTTTTGTTTGTTTGTTTGTTTTGGTTGATTATAGCACCTGGGGCATCCCCCTCTGGGGAATTGAAAGGGAATTCGTACTCAGATGTATCCTTTGCCTAAGCAGGGGCTGGTCAACTGTTTTTTTTATCTTTTCTTTTTTGGTATTGGGGATGGAACACAGGGACACTTTACCACTGAGCTCCATTCTTAGTCCTTTTAAAATTTCATTTGGTGGTGCTGGGGATCGAACCCAGGGCTTTTTGCACGCCAGGCAAGCACTTCACCATGGAGCTACTACATCCCCAGCCTTTTATTTTTTATTTTGAGGCAGGATCTCAGTAAATTGTTGAGGATCTCGCTGTGGTGCTGAGGCTGGCCTCTAATTTGTGATCCTCCTGCCCCAGCCATCCATGTCTGAGATTAAAGACATATGCCACAGCTCCCAGCCAATTTTTTTTTCTGTAAAGGATTATATAGTAAATGTTTTAGAGAAAATGGTCTTGTCTCCCAAATAACTACTCACCTTTGCCATTGTCACATGAAAGCAGACATAGGTAATAACATAAATAAACAGATATGGTTGTACTCTGATAAAACTTTATTTAGAAAATCAGGCAGAGGGGCAAATTTGGTTCACTAGCTTGCTGACTCTTAGTCTAAGTTGTTCTGATCCATTTTCATCCTTGATAAAGTTTGCAAGACAATTTCTCCATTATCTGTATCAATTATTTGCAGGTCAAACTCAGAAGGTTATAGTTGATTTTTGTTCTGGCTTCTTTTCTGCTGGTAGTTTAATTAATGTTACTTTATAGATAATGTGTCTCTTGTCCTTGGTTATTTTGCAGTGTTGTTACTGTATATCATGATATTAAACAAGTTGATTCTGTTGTTGCAGCAGAGGAATGTCAAAGTAGAGATGGTAGAAGTCCGCACTCTGTAATCCAGCATTTTCCTAAATTGTCTGCCTTGCAGATTTGTGTGTGTGTAGGTGGAGTAGGGGAGTGGTACTGGGGATTAAAGTAGGAGCACATTAACACTAAAACACATCCCCAGCCCTTTGTATTTTGTTGTTGTTGTTGAGACAGGGTACTGCTAAATTGCTGAAATGGGCTTCAAACTTGGGTACCTCCTGCCTCAGCCTCCCAAAGTGAGCCGGGTGCACTGGTTGGGAGGAACTATTCTTTAATTCCCATCTCATCATCCTTTCTTCCTTATCTCCAGATTGTGGCTCCACTGTTCAGATCTCTATGCCTCTGTATCTATAGGAATAGGACATGTGTTTTTTTAACGACAAAGGCCAGTGGAAATGAGCAAGTACAGTGAACTTATGAAGCATACTTTTTTTTTGGTCCTCGGGATTGAACCCAGGGGCGCTTACCTATTCGAGCCATATCCTCAACTTTTTTATTATTTTATTTAGAGACAGGGTCTCACTAAGTTAATTAGGGCCTCACTAGGTTGCTGAGGCTGGCTTTGAACTCTTGATCCTCCTGCCTCAGCCTCCCAAGTCATTGGGATTTCAGATGTGTGCCACCATGCCCAGCAAGGAAGCATACTTTTCTTATTCTTATCAAAACTATTTTCTAGATAAATAAATATAAAAAGTTATATTTAACCAGTATCTACAAATTAATACCAAAAGAGTTTCTTTGTTTCATTGTTCTTTGGTGTTGAGAATAGAATCCAGGGCCTCATGTATGATAAGCAAAAGCTCTGTCACCGAGCCACACATTCCCAGCCCAAAGCAAAAAAATATAATAATAATAATAATAAACAAATTAACCAAACTATAACAAAGTCCAAAGTTCTAAAGCAAATGTGACACACAAATGCACATTTGTGCTTTTGTTTACTAATATTTACCATTTATTGAAAATCTAGAGTCACATTCTGTTCTAGCCTCATCTTTCTCCAGATTTCAGAGTTTGTTCAATGGAACATGAGTTTCACTGATCACTAACAGGAAGGATGTGAGGGAGATCTGGCTGCAACATCTGTTACCCTATTTTACCTATTGATCTCCAGGGTTGATGGCTAGCAGGAAGCTTCTGGAAGAGTAAGAGGGATGGGATTATGTGGTCAAATACATTTGGGAAAGCTAGGTAATAAGAAGTTCAGCAGGTTTCTCTCCAATAGGGCTTCTCAGATCTGCTGGAGTTGCTACTTCCTTTTCTTTTTGGAGGGTAGGGTGGGGTATGTACTGGGGATTGAATCCAGGGATGTTCTTTCAGTGTGCTACAACCTCAGCCCTTTTTATTTTATTTTGAGACAGGGTCTTGGTAAGCTGAATAGGGCTTTGCTGAGTTGCTGAGGCTACCTAGAACTTGTGATCCTCCTGCCTCAGCCTCCCGAGTTGCTGGGATTAGAGGGATGCACCACCATGCCCAGTTCAGAGCTGCTGCCTCCTCCTCCTCCTCTTCTTCTTTTTAGTTGTAGATGGACACAATACTTTTATTTTACTTGTTTATTTTTATGTGGTGCTGAGGAACGAACCCAGTGTCTCACACATGGTAGGCAAGTGCTCTACTACTGAGCCACAACCCCAGTCCTCAAAGCTTCTTAATGTGTTGTGACCTTCAATAGAGAATGATGGAATATAAACCTTCCCAGTTGTTTTGGTCACACAATAATCCCTGAGCAATGCTTGTTTGTTTCAGTGTTTAATTTTCTTTTCCAACATCCAGTAAATAATTCTACTTCTTAAAAATCTTTAAAATTTACTTCTTTGTATCCAAAGACACAACTGAGCTCACAAAATCCCTTGCTAATTGAGACCTTAATTGGTCCACTTGTGTATTAGTCAAGGTCCCAGCAGAAAACAGGTAGCACACTCAAACTCAGTAATTTAAGAGAAGTTCATTAAGAGATAGGGCAGGGATTAGGAACAACACAGTACCCATGGGGCTAGTTATAGCGGGAATCATTAGTTCTCAAGCCTGAGGGGACTTGTAGGGGGACTGCTTTCTGCCATGTGGAGAAGTGATTGTTTGGAAGGAGCTGCCTATAGGAGGCGGAGCAGCCACAGCTTTGGAAGAGAAAGGCAGTCAATTCAGAGACCTGGCAGAACAAGTCCTAACCTCCTCCAGTTTCTTGGTGGTGCCTCCCACTGGCCAAACCTAAGGGGAAGCTGCAGGGAGACAGTGATGCACTGTTCACGTGGCCAACTTCCCTGGGCCGAGGAGGGGGAGGTATAGAGTGAATCCTAAGGGACAGATATAAGATACTCAATATAATCTGTCTTAAATTTTGACTCCCCACGCCCAATCCGAGTGTGTGTGTGTGTGTACTCAATAGGGATTGAACCCAGGGGTTCTCTCCGAGCTACATCCTCCACCCTTTTGGTTTTTTGTTTTGTTTGTTTTTTGAGACCAGATCTCACTAAGTTGCTGAGGCTGGCCTGGAACCTGCAATCCTCCAGCCTCAGCCTCCTGAGTCACTAGGAATAGGTGTATGCCACCATACCTGGACCATGCTCTATATTTCTCTCTTTTTTTTTTTTAGAGAGAGAGAGAGAGAGAGAATTTTTCAATGTTTATTTTTTAGTTTTCGGCGGACACAACATCTTTATTTGTATGTGGTGTTGAGGATCGAACCCAGGCTGCACGCATGCCAGGCAAGCGCGCTACTGCTTGAACCACATCCCCAGCCCCAATGCTCTATATTTCTAAAGCCCACATCTCTGAACCTTTCTTGCTCTTTAAATTAATTTATCAATTGCTCCCCATTATTCATGAAATAAAACCAGAAGTTTACTAGTTCTGAAAAACTATCAATAATCTCTTCCCAATTCTACTTTTAGTGAACAAACTGGTCTGTTTGGTAGGTTAAAATTGGCTCTGGGCAAGAATTTACACTATAGACTTGGCAAAACTACCAATCAAGGCATTTTTTTTCTTTTAATGAGCTGAATATATTGATTTCCCCCCCCCAGTAGTAGTACTGGGGATTGAACCTGGCGAGCTCTACCACAAAGGTATATCCCTAGTCCTTTTTATTTTTATACAGGGTCTCATTAATTTCCTGAGGCTGGCCTTGAACTTGTGATCTCCTGCTTCAGCCTCCCAAGTAGATAGAATTAAATGTGAGTACCCCTGTGCCCAGCTCCTATATTCTCTGAATACTATTTCCCACTAAAAGTAATCATTGCTCCTCAGAGAAATGGCCGATTCCAGGTCTGGGTGAGAAATAGAACATAGAATGAGATGAGCTGGTTCTTATGTTGGAAAAGAAGGAAACTAAGATTTCCAGGTCAGATAAAAAGAACTCAAGAGTTACCATGTAGGTATTTCTACTGGCCAAAAAGTGCACAATTTGAACATTCAAAAATATGTGTTTAATATAAATAAACTATATATATAAACATGAATTGAAAACCAGAAAAACATTAAATATATTAAATGTCTGGGAACTCATAATGATTTTTAAAAAACAAAACCTCATTGGTTACCTTTGGAAGATGGATGCTAGGGAACCACTTATTCTGAAAACCGGTAAATAAAGAGAATCAAACATTTGCCATCTTTTTCTGTATGGATGTTTCACGAGATAATGAAATAGGTGATGAGAGGAAGGTTCTTTTTAGAAGAATTCTGATCAATGAAGAAGGAATGACAGGGTTTCACCACTTTGCAAACCCTAATGAAATCAGAAATCTAGGTGGTCATTATTTGCTGAATCCATTTGATAAAAGATGAAATATATATATATATATTTTACTTATTTTGCAGTATTGGGGAATCAAATCCAGGGCTTCATACTTCTATGTAGGCAGGCACTCAACTACTGAGCTCCAGCCCTGATAAGAGTTTTTATAATGAACAGGTCAAACTGGCAATATCTAAATCCAATAAACAGTCTTTACATTACATACAAACTGTGGCTGAGTGCAGTGGTGTGTGCCTATAATCCCAGCAACCCGGGAAACTGAGGCAGAAGGATTGCAAGTTTGAGGCCAGCCTCAGCAATTTAGCGAGGCCCTGTCTGAAAAGAAAAAGAAAAGGGGGCGGGGTAGGAAGGGCAGCACTGGGGATGTGGTTCAGTGGTGCTAGTTCAATCCTTAGTGCTGCAAATAAATAAATAAATATAAAACCAAACAAAAACTGTTTAAACAATTTTAAGATAAATGGAAAAATCTCAACACTGCATATTTGATATTTTTAATTTTTTAAAAATGTATAATAGTATGAGGATTTTCCTTCATCTGTAGAGTGGAGCTTCAACACCAGTCACTCCTAACATTTTGAACTGGATAATTCTTCACTGTGGGTGCTATCTGGTTGTACTCTAATGTTCAGCATCATCCCTAAACCCTCTACCCACTAGGTATGCTAATAGCACTCCTTTGTGAGACCAGTGAAAGCTATCTCCAAACACTGCCAAATGTCTCTTGGGGAGTAAAACTGCTCCCTTTTTTTTTTTTTTTTTTTTAAATCTTGAGTCAGGGTCTTGCTAAGCTGCTAAGGATCTCATTAAGTTGCAGAGGCTGGTCTTGGAACTTGCCACCTTCCTGCCTCAGCCTCCAGAGTTGCTGGGATTACAGACAAAATTGCCCCTGTGTCAAGAAACAGTGTTAGAAATATATACAGAAGTATTTATGATTAAAATGATATTATACCTGGGATTGTCAAAATAACCCAAGGGGGTTATAGGCAGAAGTAGAAGTGAAATGAGTCTGACCATGTGTTGACAATTGTTGAGGCTAGATGGTGGACACATGGGAATTCATTATACTGTTCCCTCTGTGTTTATGTTATTAGTTTTCCACAATAAAAGTTAAAAAGTGTAGTGTCAAAGGAGTATTATTTTCATTTCCCCAAAGCAGCATTAGCATATTGGATAAAACAAGCTGATTTTAAATCAAATGTAACTAATTTTTAGTTACAGATTATGACAGAATGATAAAAAATGTTTTCCTCATGTAAAATCATAGGCACTTTTTGCCAGTTATGGTAGCACATGCCCATAATCCCAGCAGTTCTGAAGGATGGGGCAGGAGGAACTCAAGTTCAAGGGTAGCTTCAGCAACTTAGCAAGATGGTCTCAAAATTAAAAAAATAAAAATGAAAAGTACTGGGGATGTAGTTCAGTGGTAAAATCCCTGGCACCCCCCCTCCAAAAAAAAAAAAGATCTTTTAAAAGTCTTGGTCAAGACCCTTGTCTACTGCTCAAGTCCAAGAAAGGAATAATGACTGGATAATAATTCCTTTTCCAATTCTGATAATTTTCTTTTGTGGTGCTGGGGATAAAACCCAAGGCCCCATTTGTGCTAGGCAAGCACTGTGCCACAGAACTACAACCCAAACCTTCATTTTTGCTATCAACAAAATTGGGGATTCTAATCAGGTTGTACTTTTTTGTTATAAGTCATTAAGTGTCCCCCCCAAGGAGTCTTAAGAAATAAGTAACATTGCTATAATAAAACACCAACACCTCAATGTTTTTCAGGGCTTATATTTATAAACATGAAAAATTGGTCATAAACCTTATCTTATTCTAGTAAGAATATATTTATTCATAAATTTCTTAAACTTTTTTTTTTTTTTTTTTTGCAGTACTGGGAATTGAACCCAGGGCCCTCAGACATGCCAGATTAAGTGTTGTACACTGCACCACAACTACAGACTTTTTTTTAAAAAATGTTTTTAGTTGTAGTTGGATACAATACCTTTATTTTATTTATTTTTATGTGGTGCCGAGGATCGAACCCAGAGCCTTGCAGGGTGCTAAGCAAGCGTTCTACTGCTGAGCCACAACTCCAGCCCTCTAGTCCTTTTTAACAACTATTTTTTTCTTGCCAAGTTGCTTAGGCTGGCCTCGGAACTTGGGATCCTTGTGCCTCAGACCCCCAATTTGCTGGGATTATTTTTTAAAAAAACATTTCACTTTTAAAAAAACATTTATCTCAAGAAATGAGTTCCAAATACTTTTTAGAATCCTTTGTTAAGACAATACACTGTTACTATGATCAAACATGTACTAACAATAATTGTAATGATGCAAAATATTATGATCACAAAATAAGTTTTTAGCAATTATGACAAGATGATAAAAAATGGTTTTGAAATATTACATTAGGGGGTTGGGAATGTAGTTCAGTGGTCAAGTGCTTGCCTAGCATGCTCAAGGACTTGAGTTCCATCTCTAGTACCCAAACAAAACTAGTATAAAAGTGTGAGGGAAGTGGAATAGAAACATGAGTTTAAAAAGATACAAAATTTCTAATTAGCCAAGAGCTTTGTTTATGTACCTTTTAAAATGAATGATGGTGGGTTCCATTTCATACTTCCAAGTAATTTTTACCTCAGAATTTACAATATGTTTGCAATGATACACTCATAATTTTTTTTTAATGTTGTCACACTTAAAATCTATAGAGAACATGTAAGTTTTCCCAAATTCTTTTCAGAGCTAAATGGGCAACAATTGTGCAACCAGCACTGCTGTGATGGCTCTGGGCAGCCTGAAGATTCTAATCTTCACTTCCTTTACCAGTGTCACTCCCAGGTTTCATGAAACCTTCCTATTTTGATCTTCCCTGTCTTGTTTTCCTTATTGAATGTTAGCCCTGGATAAACACCTCATTCCCTTGAAGGAAAATGTAGAGCACAAGTCCTTAAAACCTACCTGAATTTTCAGTAACAAACATACCATGCAACACTATCTCGGTTCCAGAAAAATAAAACCAAAGATAGGGATAAATTCCTAAAGGTCCCCCAGCAGGGAAAGACAGGCTCTTCCTCAGAGCTGTCGGGAGTCATTGCCAGCCACTCACACAAACCATCACCTCCAAACTCTTCACATAGGCCTACTTACAGCGTGATTCAGTTTCCCTCTAATTTCATACTAATTTTCCAACAGTTTGGCTGGTGTTCAAAGACAACAGGATGCTTACATACATGCATTTTTATGTAAGGTTGCCTTTTAACGAGGCCATTTTTTTCCTTTTTATTATTGCTGTTTACTTTTTGTCCCCAACAGCCCCTAGCCTTCTCTGGTGACTTGCACTTAACTTAGCAGAAGCCCCCACCTGGAGAAGCGCACCATGACTGCATGCTCAACACCTGGTGTACTGCTGTCCGTAGAATAATGTAAGGTGGGCATGATGGCACATGCCTGTAATCCCAGGTACTCAGGTGACTGAGGCAGGATTTCAAATTCCAAGGCCAGCTTGGGCAACTTAGCAAGAACCTGTCTCAAAAAATTTTTAAAAGATGGTGGCGGTAGGGGATATAGCTCACTGGTATAGCACCTCTGGATTCAATCCCTAGTACCTGCAAAAGGGTGAAAACTTGCTGCAATTTAAACCTTTGGTCATTAATTAGCCAATCAGAATTTAAGTGGCATTAGTCTGCCTCCCACATTTTTTAAATTTTTTTTTTTAGTTGTAGATGAGCATCATACCTTTATTTATTTATGTGGTGCCTCACACATAAAGATAAAGGCTCTACCACTGAGCCACAACCCCAGCCCATCCTCACATTCCTTTTAAGACTACTTCAAGTGTAATAAAATTTAAAAGGCTAAATTTGCACATTAAAAATCACTTAAGGAGCTGGGCATTGTGGTACACATGCTTGAAAATCCTAGCTACTGGGAGGTAAAGGCAGGTGAATCCAAATTCAAGGCCAATTTGGGCAACTTTGCAAGACCCTAACTCAAAATAAAAAATAAAATGGAAGGCTGGGGATTTAGCTCGGTGGTAGAGTGCTTGCCTAGCATGTGTGAAGCCCTGGATCCTGGTAAACTTTACTTTGAAATCTAGTGCTCAATCTATAATCCCAGCTACTGGGGAGGCTGAGGCAGATAAATCAAAAGTTCAAGACCAGCTTCAGCAACTTAAAAAAAAAAAAAAGGCTAAGGATGTAGAGGGGTTGCTTTTGTTGTGGTTTTTAATTATTAAATCTCACCCTAGTCAACACTGTTTAGCAGGAACTGCTAACAATGAAACCGAGAAAAATAAACATAAACAGGAACAAATGACCTTTTATTTCATACAGAGATACAAAGGCAATTGTGTGTAGCAACAATCTGATGGGCAGTTCAAATTCTTGGGAGGAAGTAAATTCATGGTAAATGTCATGATGGTTGGTCAAAGAGAAGGTCAAAGAAAAAGTGAGATGAGACAGGGAACGCTATCGCTAATAAAATAAAAGTGCTACATGGTGTCAGTGTTGCGACTTCAGAGCTTGGAGTGATACCTGTGCTATTAAAACAGTAATTCTACACATCTGGCACCAAAACTCCTGAAGTGCATTTGGGTTACTTTGCATTAGAAATTGCTATTTTGGGAACAAAATATTTAAAATAATTGAGTTATCCTATTTTATTAAAGGAGTTGTAAACTTTGTTCATTCCTGTCTTGGAAGCAGGTTTTGGGACGAATTTGGGATGGGTATCCTCTTTTAAGGAAATAGGGTTGACACGCTTTTTTAGTTCCAGTTTTTGAGGTGATGCTGGTTGTAAGAGCATCTTCTTTTTATCTGAGGAAAACATTTGCTAAAAAAATTGTCTTCCAAAAACAAGGACAGGGCAAGTGGCAAATCCTTCCACTGTACACTTCCCTGTGGGCTGCACCCAGGCTGCACAGACAGCCTATCATGCAAAACACTTATCCAAGACTTAACATTTGTCATAGGGACACACCACATAACTTTCTATTCATCAAAACAGTTTATTGGCCTTAAATATACATAAGTAAAATTTTAAATGTTAGTTCATAATATGTTTTATGATTAAAAAAAATACTGAACCAAAACTTCAGAAAAAATTGGGAGGCTCAGTAGCATGATTTCAATATTTTTTCAGGATAAACAGATTAAAGGGGTGGGTAGCACTTATGACTTTTTATCCAAGAACCAAAAGCTTCCTAAACTCAATGTTTAGAATTGAATTGGTTTTAACTAAGCCTAGAAAATTGGGGTTCATAAAATAAAGGCACAATTGTCAACAGCAAGAGAAGAGAAAGAAATGGGAAGAAAATTTTATTTTAATCTCAAGTATAATATAGGTTTGCTGGTTTTTGTTTTGGCTATTTAAGGCAGGATTATCTCTCTGCAATACTGCAGATAAAACCTAGTGTTTTAGCTATAAGAAAGTTTCAAGAGTTCAGATATACAGATAAAACGATTTTAAAAAACCTTTTCTCAAGAGTATTCCAAAGACTTTTGAAGCATTATATAAATCTTTAAAATTCCTATCACTCACATTTTAAGAAATAAATCTATGCTTTAATAAGGCACTCTGAAGACAAAACAGTTTAAAAAATAATTACCTTCTACCCTAAGGCTAACCCATTCCTTTCAGATGGAGAAGACTTTGAATTAGTTAATCTCTGCACATGGGTGTACACAGGTGGGCACTCAGCCCATTCTGCGTCTACTTAAACAGCTGAACATTATCAGTGGGACTCTCTCATCCAATGGAGAAGGGGTTGTACTAACAACGTTGCCCAAATTTGATAGTGAAGTTTAAACACAATATTTTTTTTCTAAATCTGTTTTATTTGAACAGAGAACAGTAATTTGTATTAGCTCCTGCCTACAAAGAAAAAAAGAATGGAAGAGAATCAATGATCCCCTATATCCTTTGATTTTACTGGTAGGACAGAAATATAAAGGAGCCTTACTTTTCTTTTTTTCTTTTTTTTGGTACTACTGGGGATTGAACCCAGGGATTTTACCACTGAGCCACATCCCCAGCCCTATTTTGTATATTATTTACAGACAGGGTTTCACTGAATTGCTGAGGCTGTCCTCCAACTTGTGATCCTCCTGCCTTAGCCTCCCAAGTTGCTGGGATTAAGACGTGCACCGCCATGCCCAGGAGAGAGCTTCACTTTTAAATGACAACCTAATAACTGTTGATAACCTGACATTTTGTGTATGTTATATGTACCTGTTATTGATGCTAATTCCACTTCTAAATAACAATAATTTGAACTCCACTATCCTTATTACTAAGTAAAACAAACACCAAAGCTTACAAAATAGTAATACCACTTCAAAGGCTATAACAACAGCAAGGGATTTTGGTGGAGTTTCCACTCTTTCCTAAATGATGAAAGAAAACAAAGGAAGCAGAAGGGTCATACTAAGTATGAAATACAATTTCACTATGAAAAAATGGGCAACAAATGTCTCTTAGAGTGAAAGAAGATAAAATGGGGCATTGGGAGAGTACTGAAGTGGGGCATCATTGTGGGGTGAGCCTCTGCTTCCAACGAGTAAAGAAGGATCCTAGAAAGAAGCGGTGAGGTGTTTCTTTCCTTCACCCTTCTGGGCTGGCAGCAAATGATCAATTACTTCCCGTAGAACTTTTTGTTGAGAAGGAAGATCAGGAGGTTGACATTTACTTTAGCTCTATCAAATAATTTCATAACGGCAACTCCTTCATACTGTAGCTGCAGCAGGTCCTAAAAACAAAACAACCATTTTGACAGTCAATCAAATCTGTGGAACAAGAAAGGACACAATGTAGTGAGGGATCCAGAAGGAATAAAGCATGCCTCGTGTGCCAGATGCAAAGCGGGGTGAGACAGAAGTTTCTAGATACAGAACTATCTGTCCCCTGCACAGCTACCCTGGGAGCTGGAACATACAGACAAGTTGGCAAAGGGACCTTCTGGTTAATCTGGCAATAGGGAGACATTCTGTTTATATTTAAAACACACCAAACATGAAAAGAAAAAGTATGTTCAGTTATCACACATATACTTCTAAGCCCTTTTTATTTCAGCGGGCTAGGGATGTGGCTCAGTGGTATAGCACTTGCCTACCATGTGTAGGACCCTGGCTTCCATTCCCAGCATTGCAAAACTCTTTTTATTTCAGAAGTTAATGACATTTTCCCACTTCATTTCATTGTGGGTCACCAGGTTTAATAAATCTAGAAAAGGTAGAAGCATTACAAGACATGATGAAATATACTAATCATTGAAAGTGAGGCAAGAGGGGCTGGGGTTAGAGTTCAGTGGTAGAGCGCTTGCCTAGCGGATTGGAAACACTGGGTTCAAACCTCAGCACAACATAAAAATAAATAAATAAGTAAAGTAAAGGTATTGTGTCCATCTACAACTAAAAAAAATATTTTAAAAGAAGAAAGTTAGAGGGGATGAGGATATAGCTCAGTTGGTAGAGTGCTTGCCTTGTATGCACAGGCCCTGGGTTCGATCCTCAGCACCAAAAAACCAAAACAAAACAAAACAAAAAACAAAGAAAGTGAGACAAGGCTAGTAATGTCTTCATAATATCTATCAGATTCTTTTTTTTTTTTTAACTAGGGATTGAACCCAAGGTCTCTTGCATGCTAATGTGTGCTCTATCACTGAGCTATGCCCCCTGCCCATTAGATTCTTAATTAATTTCTGTTTCACATGAGAAATTTTTTCTGTCTTGAAGGCAAGAAATAAAACATTTATTAAGGAGCCTACTCTGTGCTGGAAATGTTTAGGCACATTATATGGTATGTTTTTAAGTCCTCACAAAAATCCTATGAAGTAAGATCACACCACACCAGGTTTGAAGATGATCTCCTAAGGCTCAGAGATGCTGAATGATGTGCTCAGCAGAATAGAACTGATCATGTTGACTCCAGACCTGATTATAAAGCTGCTGCTTTCACTACTACTGGTGTAGTCCTCCCACCTGTACATTGTAGAGGAGTGGGAATGCGAAAGCAAGGGTCAAAGGAACCCAAAAGTTCAAAATTCATCTTTTGGATAAATCTTAGTAGTTCAAGAGAGTGGGGACCATTGTGTTGCCTATGCCTAACATAACACCTGGCACCCCACATCAAGTCTGGAACTTGAGCAGAAATGAATAAACTACCTTAGGCAGACTGGTAGGCCTATATGCATTTGGTGAAAATGAGGGAAAAAGTGGATTCTTTTTGTGTGGAAACAGTTAGCTATTTGTATTACAAAATCATTTCACATTTGTTTGGCCAAATACTTTGAGAGGCTACTGGCTTCTGAGAAAGAAACAAAGATGACTAAGATATACTACCTGTTCTTAAGGAGTGGCACAGTTTTGGGGGTTGGGAGGGAAATGCGTCAACGTGTACTATAAACAAAGGATGTCTCTCAGGGCTACTAAGGCAAAGGGGTGACCAACTATTGCAGTATGGCTGGGGACAAGTATTCATTATTAGATGGAGGAATAAAAGGGATGGGAAGGGGAGGAAGGGTGCCCAAGTAAAGGGAGCAACATGTTCATGTGCATGTTTATAGCAAGGCACCCGCCCAGTTTGACAGAGTGTAGCACTATGAGAAATGGGACAGTAACAGCCTATAGAACCTGGGGTGCAGCTTGGTGGCAGAGAGCCTGACCAGTATGCATGAGGCTCTGGGTTTGATCTTCAGCACAGAAGGAAAGGAAAACAAAACAAAACAAAACAAAACAAAATTTATAAAGTGTTACACATTGCTAGAAATCCTCTCAATGCCCTAATATATTTTTTTAATATCTTTATTTTTATATGTTACCGAGAATCAAACCCAGTGCCTCACACATGCTAGGCGAGCACACTACCACTTGAGCCACATCCCCAGCCCCCTTAATATTTTTTAAATATGAAAATATTAGATTTTTAAAGTAAAAATCAGGGAATCCCTGCTGAGTTCTTTTTGAATTTAAAAATGGGACTCAATTTACAAAGACACAATTTACACATACCTCATCAGGAAACATCTAACCCTACCTATCAGGGTGCAGTGGTGCACGCCCGTAATCCCAGGGACTCAGAGGCTGAGCCAGGAGGATCACAAGCTCCAGCTCAGCCTCAGCAACTTAGTGAGACCCTGTCTCAAAATCAAAAATAAAAAGGACTGGGGATGTAGTTCAGTGGTAAAGAACCCCTGGGTTCAATCCCCAGTACCAAAAAAAAAAAAAAAAAAAAAAAGACAAAAACTAAACTTTAAGTACTAATATCAAATCAAAGAAGAAAAAAAATTCAAACTATACTGTCAACCCTTACACCTAAGCCTTTCATTCAAGTCCAAGGTATCAGCTCAATTTATTGGCAACACTTAGGTGGAAGATTCCTTTAAACACTTCCTGAAGATTTACACATCTTGGAAAGCTCTGCAGAGTGCATAGGCCAAATTAGACACATTGAGACACTTGGCTTCTTTTGGCTCTTTCCCAAGCTCAGCTGAACAGAGACAGTTTTCCTCCAAAGGGGTCTTCTTTTTATCTCCTTCTCCCACCTTGATAAGAATATAACTTACCTCACAGAGAAGCTTTTGGTTCTACCTGTGCATACCCACCTGATAGTGTAGCATAAATGTCTCCATTTGAACGCCCATGAATTTGGCTTTCACTTCAAAGTCTCCAACTTCTTCTGTTGGATTGATTTCAAAGATAACATTTTTAAACCTGTTGAAACATAACATATGGGTGTGCTTTTTATGTTCTCATAGAACAATATTCTGTGAACTGAGAAAAGGGATAAATTCAGTCTTCATGAGTGAAAAGGGGCAGAGGTACAGGTTCAAAGTCCTGCTGCAGGTGAAGGAGCATGGTCTGCCATTGCTCGGTACCCTTTGTTTTGGAAACTGGAGGGAAGAATGGTGACCTCTCTCCACAGCATTTGCATTCTACTCAAAGAGGAGCTACTGGGGAATACCACAAGAGACCTGTGAAAGGGTGACATCAGAGAATTCCTTTGGTCTTCCACATGGTCACTGTTGAAACTTGGTTGATAAACTGAGGAAAGTGGCTGGAGGGAGAGCATTTGTATTTGGGTACAGTATGCATGCACATTTGAGGATTGGGAGAATTGAGTAAGTAAAACAAAGGGAGTTAGTAAAAGGAACAAGAGGAAGAGGAGGTTTTCTGGAAAGGGTAGGTGCTGTATATTTAAATGCACTGAGAATGAGCAAAGTAAAACTGCTATTATTGTATTACTCAGTCTAAATACCCATAATTTTAAGGAGATATTTTTAACTATTAAAATTAAAAAAATATAAAAATTATCTTATTCATTATTCAGTGGTGGCAAGGAAATAGTGAGAGAGGTATTCACATATACTTCAGACACTAATGGGAAATATTTTGGCAACATGTGTTAAGAGTTTATATTTTTTCCTTCAACCTCATAAATGAAATCAGAGTGCATAGGCTAAATTAGACACACTGAAACACTTGGCTTCTTTCGGCTCTTTCCCAAGCTCAGCTGAACAGAGACAATTTTCCCCCAAAGGGGTCTTCTTTTTATCTCCTTCTCCCACCTTAATAAGAATATAACTAGAAAACAGTATGACAGCTCCTCAAAAAATTAAACGAGGGCTGGGGATGTGGCTCAAGCAGTAGCACGCCCATCTGGCATGCGTGCAGCCCGGGTTCGATCCTCAGCACCACATACAAAGATGTGTCCGCCAATAAATGAAAAATAAATATTAAAAAAAATTTTCTCTCTCTCTTAAAAAAAAATTTTAAACTAGAACTGCCATCTGATATAGCAATCTCATTTTAGGGTACATATCCAAAGAATTAAAAGCAGGATCTCAAAGAGATATTTACATACCCACATTTGTTCCAACACTATTCACACTAGCCAAGAGGTGGAAACGACACATGCATCCATCAATGGATGAATGGATAAACAAAATGTGGTAATACATACAATAGAATATTAGTCAGCCTTAAAAAGGAAGGAAATCCTGTCACATGGATGAACCTTGAGACATTATGGTATGTGAAATAAGCCAGCAACGAAGATAAATAGTGTCTGATTTCATTTATGAGGTAACATGGTCAAATTCACAGAACAGAAACTAAAATGGTGGTTGCCAGAGACTGGCAGGAGGAGGAAAGAGGGAGATGCCATTTAATGGGTAGAATTTTGCAAGATGAAAAATGATAGCATTTTTTATAATAAAATAATTTTTTAAACTTATTTAACCAGAAATTCCATTTCTAGACATCTACTATTTAAAACAAATACTAGAGTGGTGGCATGGGCCTCTAGTCCCAGTTAGAGGGGAGGACTGCTTGAGTCCTGGAACCTAAGACCAGCCTGGGCAGCATAGCAAGACCTTGTCTCCTACTCCCCCCACCCAATATAACCAATTTAAGCAGTTTACAATAGGCTAAATTAGAGAATTTTATGTAGCCATTAAATGAGATGCTTTCAGTTGGTCACAGTGGTGCATGCCTATAATTTCAGCTACACAAGAGGCTGAGGTAAGAGGATCGAAAGTTCTGAGCCAGGGCTGGGGATGTGGCTCAAGAGGTAGCGCGCTCGCCTGGCATGCGTGCGGCCCGGGTTCGATCTTCAGCACTACATAAAACAAAGATGTTGTGTCTGCCAAAAACTAAAAATAAATAAATAAATATTAAAAAGTTCTCTCTCTCTCTAAAAATAAAACAAAAATTAAAAAAGATTACTTGATAATAAACAATATCATACTAATTTACATTAAGAAAATAAGTAGGGGAATATAGCTTACCTAGTATGAGTGAGGCACTGGGTTCATTCCTCAGTGCCACATAAAAATAAAATAGAGAATGTGTCCATCTACAACATACATATATATATGTGTGTGTGTGTGTGTGTGTGTGTAGGTAGATTAAGTGGGGCAAAATAGATATTCCTCATGTGAACAGGGGAAAAGAAGAAAATATACTAAAATGATTTTCAGTGGTTCTCTCTCACTTATGGGAATAAAAATGCTTTTTCTTTTCCTTTTTGCTTTATCATATTTTCAAAGTTCAATAATGAATATATATATACATACATACATATATATATGTGTATATATATATTTATTTTTTTTTTAGTTTCAGGTGGACACAATATCTTTATTTTACATTTATGTGGTGCTGAGGATTGAACCCAGTGCCTCGTACATGCTAGGCAAGCGCTCTACCACTGAGCCACAACCCCGGCCCCCTGAATATATATTTTAGAATAAAAAAAAAAAATAAAAGTTTCGATTTTTTTTGTAGTTGTGTATGGACAGCACACCTTTTATTTTATTTATTTATTTTTATGCAGCTAATGATTGAACCCAGTGCCTCATACATGCTAGACAAGTGCTCTGCCACTGAGCTATAGCCCCAGCCCAAAAGTTTCCTTTTGACTAGACACAAAAAGAAATAGCTCAGCAGTCTGAAGTCAATGGGGCTAACTAAGCAGATGCTCTCAATAAATATTTGAGTTTGTGAATGATTCTGGACCTTCAGGAAGACATAGGGTCAGATCCACAAAGCAAGCTAGTGCTTCCCAGAAAAGAAAATGAAAATTCTACAAGTAGAATAAAGTGCTTTTACTCTTGTTTGGTTTTATGGTACTGGGGATTGAATCCAGGGCTTCATTCATGCTAGGCAAACATTCTACCACTGTTCTACAGCCCCAATCCTTTTAATTTTGAAACAGGGTCTCACTAAGTTACTAAGATGCTGAGGTTGACCTTAAACTTGAGATCCTCCTGCCTCAGCCTCCTGCGCAACTGGAATAACAGGCTGGTGTCAACAAGTAAATGCTTCTTATTATTGTTATCTTATTTTTGGTCTACACAGAAGAAATGGATTCTTGTTTTAAAAAGGAAAAATTAAGATGAGGCACACACAGAAACAAGTGTGATTGTGCTCTGAGACAAATGTTCCACAAAGAAGAGAAATACATTTTCTTTTATGACAAATTAATTTTGTATGAGGCCAAACTTTGCACATAAAAAAATTAGGTGTATATATTTCTTTATATGTATATTTATTTGTATATGTATATGTGTATTAATACATAAAAAATACAAAGCGGCCACCAGGAAAGAGAAATAAAGGCAAGAAGAAGTGATGAATGCAAAAATTTAAAAACCAACAAAGTAAAAGGGGGGGAAAAATACTCACTGATTCACTTGTAGGTCCTCAATCTCCAGAAGAACTCCTTTTTCATGAAGTCTGGCTGCTGTATATTTCAGAGAGATCTTTTTGCTTTTCTTTCCCTTCATTTCCCTAGGCTTTTTGGAGACTCTGTTTTTAGGGGGGAGGGGGGGGAAAGTCTTTTTAAAAAAATATTATTTTTTAGTTGCAATTGGACACAATACCTTTATTTATTTATATTTATTTTGTGGTGCTAGGGATTGAACCCAGGGCCTTGTACATGCAAAGCAAGCACTCTACCAACTGAGCTACAGCCTCAGCCCAATACCTCTATTTTTTTAAATTTTATGTGGTGCTGAGGATCGAACCTAGGACCCCGCACATGCGAGATGAGCACTCTACCACTGAGCCACAACTCCAGGCCATATGTCACTTTTTTATAAGTAACTATTTTCTATGGGTCCTAGTCACTGGTAATTCAGAAATGAGGCCAGAAAACTCATTACATAAGCCTAAGTAACACAGCACTTGTAGAATGGTGAACAGTGTTAGGATTTGTCAGGGTGGTCTCGGGAGGGGAAATATTACTATACTGCTTCTGCTTTAGTTTAAGTTATACTTGAGAATACTGCGATGGATCCAACAGTGTCTTAATGCTTCTATGTCCTTCTTGGAACATAGACATCTAACTAGCAAGTAAGCAAGCCTGAGGCAACCATAACAAGTCTCTGGGTTAAGGAGTAACTCCAAAACCCTAGGATATATAGGGAAAATTTTTTCACACAAATAATTTTTAAGCATTTAAGCCAGCATAGCAATCACAGAAATGGGAGTAAGGAAAAACAAACGGGTATTAGAGGACTATTAAGATAATCAAGTTGTGATAATATCTTGATAATCAAGATATGAAGTTGATAAGTAAGCAAGGGAAGGAGAGACAAATGAGATCTATATATTTGGGGCTCCCAAGGAGAAGGTTTTCAGAAATGCTGGTAGGAGTGCAAATGGGAACAATTACCATGAAAGGTATATAGAAATATCAAAATTATGGTTGCAGAGAAATTCTGACTTGGCAATTCCTCTCCTAGGAATCAATTTTCAGAAATAAAGCTCACATTTGCAAAATGACAAAACATACAAGTTTATCCAGAGAATTAATTAAATAAAATGTTTTATCTATCTACACAATGGATTAGTATGTAGTCATTAAAAAAAGAAATGAGGACCTGGCTATGTCTGCTTAGAAGGTCTAAAAGCAGAGGCCACTTGGGCAATGAGCACATCTCATTGTTAGATATTTTTTGTTTCTAAACACCATTAACTAGAATTGGTGATGATGCACAAATAATTCATTCCAGGTCCAGGGAGGCAAAGCTACAAGTTGAACTTGAAACACCATGTGCCAGACAGGCAGGAAATGTACAAGGAATGACAGACACATGTCAAAAAGACACAGAAGTCAGCTCCGCAAGCTAGGTTAGGTGAGTCTGGTTCCCATCCCTTAAATATCAGCCCTGCCTCATTCCAAAGAAAAAATGAAAAATATACCTGTGTAAGAGTGAAGAAGTCACAGAGAAGCAGATGCAGCAAAACATGAAAACCTAGTGAATCTAGGTGAAGTATACATGGGTGCTTATTGTTCTATTCAATCAACCTTTCTAAAGTTTGAAAATTCTTTTTTTTTTTTTTTTTTTGTACCAGGGATTGAATCCAGGAGCATTTAACCACTGAGTGACATCCCTAGCCCTTTTTATTTTTTGAGTCAGAGTCTTGCTTAGTAGCTTAGGGCCTTGCTAAGTTGCTGAGGCTGGCTTTGAACTCGTGATCCTCCTGCCTCAGCCTCCCAAACCACTGGGATTTTCGACATGCACTGCTGTGCCTGGCTGAAAATTCTTGAGGTTAGAGTTAAGGGTGAAAAGTAAACCAACCTCACAAGTAGAACCTGCACTCATCACCTCACCTCTCTGGGTGTTCAGTCTCTCCTTGTAATGAGTATGCTGATGGTTTGTGACTAGCTCTAGGAAAGCTGTACCAGATTTTCCTCAGATTCTGATCCTGTCCCCAGGGGCTAGGGAATCCAAATTTGTCTAATATTCCTTAAGAGACTTGAAAGCACACTTAGATTTTGCAACCATTAGATGACCAATCTTCACGATTCTCTAATTTCTATAAGCTCAAGGAGGTATTTTGGAACTAGGAATGCTCTGGTGTAAGCATCCTTGAAATTGCCCCCATCCTCTGCATTATTTCCATCATACACTAGTGAATGGAGGTAGCCAATTATGCAAATAACGAGAAGCAAGATAGAGAACTAATGTGATAAAACAGATCCAGGCTGTGTTAGGTAAAACTTTTCAATGTCACTTCGATAGCCTGTACTCTTTCCCCACTCAATCCTATTCTTTCCTTGGATTGATTTTTTTTAATACTCACTTGCCCTTGCTGGCTAAGTTATCCAAGCAGGTTTTGATATAGCTTTTATAGTAATCCACCTGCTCCCCATAAAAGGTGGCTTTAGAATTCAGAGCAGCATATGTTTGTTGCAATTTCACCAGTTCGGCCTTTCTCCTTTGTCGGTATCTCCGCTGATTCCGAATGTCCTGAAACATAAGCATTAAGATTAGGAAAATAATGATACCATGTGCTTCTTGAATCATCGTGGTTTATTCAGCACTAGACCCCAGCAATGCTTAACTCTGTCTTGAGCATGAACACACATTCCTAACAGGCAGCAATCTGGGTTCACAAATTAATATATATTGTCGAGAGAGAAAAAAAGAACATCAATCACTGAGTTCTTAGGTGTACCTGGTATCCTTAGTGCAATAACAGAGAATGCCTAAAATTCTCAGCTTACATTAGAGCCCCTCACTTGAAATGAATCATACAAATCAAGGATCTGATGACCAACTTTATACTTCATAGTAACTATGAAAAAGATCTGAAGAATTCTTTAAGGCCAAGGACAAGTTTAGACCCAGGAAACTCTAATATAGGATCCTCTCCCTTTTAATTTAGGCTATGGAATAAGCTACAACAGGACAAGCAAGGTCCTCAAGTCAGAGTCAGAAACAGTTTCTTAGAGGGGAAGATGATAATTCGTGAACTGAAGCTCTTCTCTGAGCAACTACTATCCCTCTATGAGCCCCTGAAATAACTTTAAAAAAGGCAAGGCCATTACTGTCCCCCAAATTCAGTACCCTGGCAATGTCGTTAATCAGTTCCTGGTATTTGTTCTTTGGGTTCACAGTTCCAAGTTCCGTTAGCTTCTTTAAGCCTGTCTGGATCTTCTCTTTCTTCTCCTGGAGAGTGAGGTTGTTGTCTTCCTTCACAGTCTTTGACTTTTTCATCTTATCAGGAGTTTTAGCATCACGAATAGCCCGTCTCTGCATGGCCCTCTGATGTTCTGCTTCCTACAGATGAGAAAAACAAGTTCTTGGCAAGGTTGCCACACTGATTCCAAAATTGGATTTACATAGCTTATTTGTATTTGAATTTATACAGTTCTCAAATTTCATTCTAGAAACAGAGGGGAACAAGTTATGCCTCTCTGCCAAATGACAAATGAGAAACTTCATGAAGCAGAGGAAGGTAATCATAGATACCATGTGCTTTTAAATTTTTCAAAACCTGGCTCCACAAATGTCATAACTACAGTAACAACATCAGTGACCAGTAAAACCTTGCTAATCCTTTGGCCACCTTGTCCAGGCTGAATCAAGCCATCCCTCTGCTTTCAAACATACTGCAAATGATAATATCTTAAGAAGGGAAAAACCTTCCTTGGAGGGCTGAGGCTATAGCTCAATGGCAGAGCACTTGCCAAGCACTCATGAGGCACTAGGTTTAATCCTTAGCATAAAAATAAACGAATAAAATAAAGACATTCTGTCCATCTATAACTACAAAAAACAATAACAACAACAACAAAAATAAAAAACAACCTTCTTTCAATTCTGCCGTCTTTCCTTGTTATCATTCATTTGTCAGTTACATCTCTGCCCAACAAATGATCTACACTTGCTATTCCAGTCTTTTAGCCTTTTCTTCTTCAACAACTTCAGTATCTACAGCTCTCATCACCAATTACCATTCTCCCGCCCCAAATCCAATAACTTTTCTTGGTTGTCACTTTGCTCATCTGCTCTGCATTTTTTCTGCATGGGTTTGATACTTCCAAGTGACCCATGACCATTTCTCTTTATATATTCTCAATACTTTAATGATCACCTTTATGGTAATAGAATCCAAATCTTTGCATAAAAGGTTCTGGTGGCGCTTTTTGTTTTGTTGATACTGGGGATTTAACCCAGAGGCATTTTACCCTAGTTACATCCCCAGTTCTTTTTTTTTTTTTTTTTTTTGAGACAGGGTCTAAGTTGCTTAGGGCTTTTATCTGCCTGCCTCAGCCTCCTGAGTCACTTGGATTACAGCTGTGTGCCACCATGCCCAGCCAGTATGTTTTGAACCGCTTATAATGGGAAGTTATATTTGCAGTGGCTTGTAGTTCAAATTTGTAATTCCTCCCAAATAGAATGATTCCCTTTCCTGTTTCCCACTATCCCTCTTTCTTCTAATGTCGAGACAACTGTGCATCCCATAATGCAAAAGAGTGCAGCCTCTGGAGTCAGACAGAACTGGATCCAAGTCTGTTTTTTTTTTTTTTTTTGCAACAGGCTGGTGATCTTAACCTGTAAGGGTCTTGGTTTCCTAATTTGTAAAACAGGGATGAAAAGACTCACCTCACAGGGATAATGTGAGGAATAAATGAAAAACAAAAGATTAACAGAAGTACTAACAAATAATAGATTTTCAATAGAGGATGGTTCCTGCTTTCCTACTTCAAATTTCCTTCCAGATTAAAGATGCTACAGTTATTGGGCATACCTTTTCTTGTCCCTCATACACACCTAAGTAGTAATAGATTGTAGTGTCTAAAAGCTGAGAATTCATTTAAAACAGTGGTTTTCAAACAGTTCTCTGTGTAGCCTTGAGGATTTCCCAGAGGTACCATGAGTCCTGGAGGGCCATGTTCTTGGAACTCCCAAAGTAACTCTAGTTTTACTTGCCCTACCCACCCCACCCCAATACTAAGGATTGAACTTTTAAAAGGTCCTCTACTACTGAGCCACATCCCCAGGACTTTTTAAAAATTTATTTTGAGATAAGGTTTTTATCAACTTTGCCCAAGATGGTGTCGAACTTGTGATTTTTCTGCCTCAGTCTCCTGAGTAGCTCAGGTTTCAGATGTTCCCACCATGTTTGATTTATAGGGGGCTTTCCCTACCTCTTCCCACATTTTCACTGGTGGATTGTAGTTGTATATAATAATGGGGTTTGTTGTTACATATTGTACATGCACATGATTTATCTATGTAATTTGATAATATCACTCCCCACTACCTCCCCCTCACTCAACTCTTCCCGTTCCCCCCTGGTCCTTTTCCTCTACCAATCTCCCTTTTATAGTGGGCTTCTAAGTAAGTTATCAACTTAATGAAGAAAATTCCCATGATTAAAACATGAAAAAAAAAATGACCTGACCAACTTTCTCATCTGACAAATGAGAAACAAGTTTTAAACATGAAGTGGACCCACCAACCCTTCCCAAAGCCTACTTCCCCATTCCACCCCTCACTCTGAGACTTTATCACACATTTAGATAATTCAACCACCATCTTCCCTGACAACTTTGCCCAATTAATCAATATTAAATGACCTCAGGGTTTACAAACATGCTTTAGTCCTTATCTCTGAAGGGCTAAATTCCTGTCTAGCTTTTGGGTTCTAAATAATTTGGTCTTGTGTGATTTTTTTTTTTCTCATTACTTCCTTCCGCTCACATCTTCATCCTAGATATGTAGTCAGATCATGTCACGCTCTTCCTCTCCTTTGCACCTTTGTTCATGTGGGCTCTGCACAGAATGCCTTCTCTTGACTTAAATGCACATCCAGATCCTGCCCATTCTGCAAGTTATACTTTTTCATGGAGCCTTCCTGATGCCCTTCTCCTCATTCACCTCTTTCCTCAAACTTAAATCGTTTTTATACTCTGTATAGAGTTAACTTTTAATGGTTTTATCACTGTTTCCAGTATATAGGTCACATTTCCCCAACAGAATCTTTTTCTTTTTCTTTCTTTTTTTTTTTTTTTTTAGTTTTCGGCAGACACAACATCTTTATTTATATGTGGTGCTGAGGATCGAACCCGGGCCGCATGCATGCCAGGTGAGCGTGCTACTGCTTGAGCCACATCCCCAGCCCTAGAATCTTAAAATCATTAAATTTAGGAGCCACATTCTGTACTTTTCTTCTATATACCAAGGTTGATAGAATTCCAACTATAAAATATTCAATAAATTACTAAATGAACTCATTGACTCTGCCCCAGGTTAAAATGACTCACTCTCTGAATGTACGTGTCAGAGAGCTTTATGTCCTAAGAACATTTTCTGGATGTTCTGGAACTAACAACTTTCTCAAACTAGTCCTAATTACCACCATCCTCTGGTTAAATCCAGAGTCACCCTAGATCACAATCTCTTATCTGTGTCCACCTCCTTTAACCCTGGCATGCACTTACAGGAAAGCTTATCTACCTTAGGAAGATGTTAAGTTAAACCTAAAATTTTACCTGTTCACTGGTGGCTGGTATTTCTAGGATTTCAGTTAAGGTCTCTCCTGGCTGGAATCGGATGACATCCACGATTAAACGTTTTGTGCTAAAATGAGATGAGAAAGCATTTAAACATTATACTGTGTATTTTGCTTCCTTTTAAGTGAACTAAAGCAATAACAATACAAATATCATTTCACAGAGATGCCAGCAGACAGCTGGTGATACAAGGTACTTGAGGCCCTGGGCTTATTTACGAAATTACAACAGTAGGTACCAGGGTTATGATTTCTGAGATTTAAGTTTTATTTTAGAACATTAGCAAAGTAAGACAAATACTTTTACAAATAAGGTATTAAAATGCCATGCATAAGAGATAACCAGAATTATGATAGTTATGAAGGCCAGGAGGATCATTTCAGGTACAATCCAGTTTGCTCTCTCACCAAAGGTCCAAGGATCTTTGAATTACATTCACTTCATTCTTCCTACTTTCAATACTCACTTCAATAAGATGGTCCGAGCATCCATTTCTGCATTCTCATCTCCAGGCACATCAAACTTATTAGTCAATGTGAGAGACACTTCTGTCTTAGCCAGTGCCTCCTTATTTGGGTCATTTAAATTGCCAGCGCTTTCCCCTGAAGGTTTGCGGGTGGGGGAGAGAAGAGAGTTAATATAATAAAAGGAGGAGATATTTGGGTGATAGTATACAAATAAAATATGCAAGTCTAAGATGATACTTGAATAAGACAACACAGTGTGGCAAGAATACTTTTTACTCAGAAATAAAAGAAAATATTATGCCAAAACTAAAAAGGCAAAGGATCCATAATGAAATAATTTCATAAATAGCTGACAAATAATTTTAACTCTGTAATATCACAATTCTCTCTCAAAATCTCTTCCTTACAGGACTCTCTAATTGTATGATTATTTATACTTAAAATGATCTCTTCCATTGGACTTCAACTTCTCACAGAAAGGGGCCACATTTGTTTTTGTTTCCCAGTACATATCCAGAATTTGGTAAAGTGCAAAATCAGAGGAGGTAATGACAACACAACACTTTTCTGTCGTGTTCACCTCTCATCTTCTGGGCAGTTAAGTCAGAGCATTACCTATCAGGGACTCAATGGTGGGCACCTCTCCAAGGTCGTCCAGCAGTTCATGGATTGGATCATTGTGCTCTGGAGCAATGGCATCCTGGTGGTCTAACAGGAGCTGAAAAGATCCTATTTTCAATACTATTTTCATACCCAGCTGTCTAGCTCCCATCCCCACCCATGATGCCTACCAGTGATCTATACAAAGGAGGCCAGACAACAAAGCTCGTATGTTCAAAACACTGACAAGCTAACCCTCAGCCAATTAAATCAAATAAAAACGAAATATATTAAGTAGCACAATAGGCTCCATTGACTGACGTATTAGTTATGATGTATGGAGAAGAAACACTTGATACTCTTTAAACTTCACGGCCCCAATGAAATCCATAGACTTCAATATCTAAATTCATCAATATAGCCTACTGCCAGTTCAAATAACTCACATTCAGACTGTAAATGCTTCCAGGGTAGAATATCTGTGGGCACCCCCAACCCCCACCGTGGGAGATCAAATGCAGCCAGTGTATAATATTGTTTTGTTTTGTTTTGTTTTTTTGTACCAGGGATTGAACCTAGGGGCACTTAGCTGGTTTTGAACTAGTGGTCCTCCAGCCTCAGCCTCCTGAGCTGCTGGGATTACAGGTGTGTGCCACCATACCTGGCACAATATCTTTTAATTCAGTGAAAAGCACACCAAATGAATATTTCATTATCAAGCCCTCAAGATGGTATTATCATAGGTTATGTCCTCAGAGATGACAGTCTCTGAAATTTCACTTATATTTCACATACATCCTCATTTCTTTTTCTGCATGTCCCCAAAGGGGAAAGAAATAATTTGAAAACTCTGCGGAAATAGGAGCTTCCAAGGGTGGGGGAGTCACTCCAAGGCTATAGAGAGGAAGAAATTGGTATTCTAGATAATGTTTTAAAAAATACAATTTTTTCAAGCCACTAGATAAGTGCTCACAATGTACATTTTGGAGCCCAGGGATTCTGACTCACTTAGTCTACGTGTGGTGGGGTCAGGCAACTTGATAATTCTAATGTAGGTGACCTGGGAATAATTTCCAGAAACTAAGCATGCAAGAGGCTATAGTTTCGATACCCAGAATTGTCGGGGAGTAGGGGAGAGGCAAAGGAAGAAAGACAACAAGATTTGGTGTCATTAACATCACAGGATGCTGAGATACTTGACCACCAGACATAGTAAGCAGCAGCCAAGGAAGATAATTAATTAATGACAGAGTAATGAAATTAAGTAATTAAAGAAAAATACTTACAGTGTGGGTGTTGATGATTTCACCAATGGAAATGTAGATAACTGGTTTGGTGAGGGTTACTAAATCAGAATACTCATCCACATTAAATTTATCCTGCAGCTCTGGGACATCACAAGCAGTTTGGAAAAATCGTCTGAAAATAAACACAGGAGGCAGCCCCCCAACAAGTGACACACACATGAGAAGCTTGCAAGATGAAAGTCCACAAACCTTTCAAGCAATGAGTTCAGACAGAAGCTAGTGAAGAGAATTAATTCTAGAGAAACTACTGCATATTTGATGTAAAAACTGCTGCTTGATAGCTTTGGGATACTGGTTCAAATAATTCTGTTCTATATCTAGTTTTAGTTCTGCCCACAAGAACCACTCAACTACAATTTAAAACAGTTCTCAGACACCCATGCCATTTACCTGTAGGATAGTACTCTGAAGCAGTGAATCCAAAACTGTTAATTAATCAAAATTAAGAGCACTTAATTCTTCTTTGATTACAAAGAAACATGGGCCTAATCTATAACTACTGTTTTTATATTAAGTACTGTCTATGTCATAAGAAAATATTCTTCAAAACGAATGCACCATCCTTTGGAGCCCTGAGTATATCAAACATGTATCTTTCGATATGGCAGCTCAGTCCAGGGAAAGCTAGAGGTGGTATTTAACCTTGTCTTTTCCCTCAGAGATTAAAATATGCTCATAGAATCTTTCAGATATTTTGTGCCTTTCTCTTACCTGAATTTCTGGTAGGACTGGGAAAGATACTCATTAATGATGCTTAAGTGGGCATTATCTCCCAGGAACATCTTATTGGAAGCTGCATGTTGGAGCATCTTTGCAATGGAGCCCAGATTTCGGCGTTGGTCAGTGGTAAGTTGGCCTCCTGCCGACAGGTCAATGATGTCAAAGGCATCAGGAGCAACAATGGCTGGATTCATGTATCGGTAGTAAAGCAAGTTACCAATAATCTGGAAACAGATAAAAAATAATGCTGGCTATTAAAAACCATATCACCAAGTATACCACTAATGACTTTGCTAGCAAAGAAAATGAGAAAATGCAATCCTGTGAGGAAAAAAATAAAACACACACACACACACACACACACACACACACACACACCACACACGCGCGCGTGCGCACATGCACCATGCATAGATAAACTTTCTCTCAGGGCCTAGAATTAGAATAAAAATTATTTTGTTGGGTGTGGGGAAAAAAGGGAGAACCACTACCAGTAACTGATGAAAGAAGAGATTCGGAAATAAAAATGATAGACTTAAGGGCATCTTTTGTTCATATATCATGGTAGTAAATAAAGTTGCTGTCATCCACATGCACTTTTTACTTTCACACAGGTGGGCTTTTCATTATAAGAAGCTAATAAACATAGTTAAGATAAGTACTTAAACACAATCTACTTAGCATAGTGCAAGCTGCCCAACCCCCATCATCCTCATGCTGCAGACTTCAAAGGCAAACTTTATGCCTCTGAAATGAAATCACTCAACATACATCTCTACTGTAGAAGAATTCAAGGACAGTCACAGCATTTCCCCTAGAGGTTTCATTCAGAAAAAATAAAATTAATTCACCTGAATAGAAAGTCTAGAATCGAGGCCTCACTGTGGAAAAGCACAGAACTAGGAGAGAGAAGAAAAAAGCGTTCAGATTAAAAAAAAGAAGAAGAAAAGAGTGTAGCTGAGTAAGAAAGTTTTTTCAGCAATAGCTTTAGCAGAAACAATTGTGCTTGCTATTTTTCACCTGGCCACCAGCAGAGGGAGCAATTCTTCAGCGAGAAGATAGAACTCAGAAATTTAATGAGACAGGAAAAAAAATCCATCTTCCTCTACTTGTGTTTAAGGTACACTGAGTGCCATTCAAATTGAATAGGAACTGTTTCATACCAAGAGAGCCATGATTTACTATTTACAATTGCTTTTAAGAGTTCACAATCAATGGTGAATTATGCCAGAAACTATGCTTAGGCACCCACTAATGGTCTGTCAGGACTAATTTTGTAACTTTTTCTTCAAAGGGCTATTAGAAGGGCAAGATTCTGTCTGTTTTCAGACTCTTACCTTCAGCAGCTCGTCCTCACCAGCATCAGGAAACTTCTCATGCAAGGAGTCTTTCAGCACTTTGGCAATGAAGCGCATCCCATAACTGTAGGATGGACAGTGAGAAGGGTCAAACGAACAGCAAGACACTAACATTGGGCTATATTTGGGGTCATAAAAACTGATAACACTCACGGGATTTTGTCGACAGAGCTGATGATGGCTGAGAGGAACTTGTCTGTCACAGCCCTCATGTTCCTAATAGAGTTGTCTAGCCTTGTCTTCACTTCTTCATGAGCCAGAGCCTGCTCAGGGGTCACATCATAGGGCAGTTTGCTGGAAAAGCAGAAATTCCCCCCAACTATGTTAGACTGACAGCCAGGAACCATGACTTTTATACACAGAAAGATCTAGAAAGATTAGGTAACTTACACTTATGCTCACAGAGCTGTTAAGTGGTAAGGCTAGAATTTTTTTTTAAATATTTATTTTTTAGTTGTAGTTAAGCACAATACCTTTATTTCACTTATTTATTTTTATGTGGAGCTGAGGATCCAGAGTCTCACACATACAAGGCAAGCGGTTTACCGTTGAGCCACAACCCAGCCCAAGGCTAGAATTTGAACTCAGGTTTTCAAACTGTGAATTAGGTGTCATGAATTTTGTGCCAGCACTATGATAAACATTTAGGATTAAAGACAAGATATATCTTCTCTTGATAATCTTCCAGTCCCATGGGAGACACAGACAGGGATCAGTATAAACAAACAGAAGTTGACCAGAAGTGCTGCAGGACTACAGACTACCACTCAGACTGCAGAAAGCAAAGGTGGCTTCCAAAAGGAAGAGACAACTGAACTCAGGAAAAAGAAGAGAAGGGTCTTCCAGGAATGAAGATCAAATGCAAAGAAAGGGAGGAGGGACCTGCATATACAGTAACAAAATCTGGACTTGTTAGTAATCAGAAGCCAGTGGAAACTATCAAAAGTTAGGAGATATGCATTTTGAGGAAGACTGCTTTGTCAAGTAATGAATTAAATACGGACAGACACAGATGAAAGAGACAGGAGATCAATGTCACAGCCTGATGAAGAAATTCTGAGCATGACCAAAGGTGCAGCAGTGGGGACCAAGAGAAAAAAATCTGATGGATATAAAGTAGATAAACTACATTTAATAGAATCTGAGGCCTTTTGGATGCTGAAGGGAGTAGACAGTTACATACAGGAATCAGAGCTACAGGCACTAATGAGATTACTTAAGGAGAGGGCACTGAATGAGTCAGAACTGGCATGGGAACAGTAGATGTGCTAGAACGTGTGGCCTGGGCTTAACCAGAATGGGAGGGAGGACACAGGAAGTTGAAACACAAAATGAAATGCAGAGATCATGGTTTTGGTACTTTCATAAAGTCAAAAAATAGTAACAATTATATTGGATTATCCAGATGAGCCCTAAGCCCAAGGGCCTTATGAGAGAAAGGCAGAGGCAGATTTCATATAACCAGAAGAGGAGGAGGCAATGTGACTAGAGAGGCAGAGACCAGCAATATGGCCACAAGTAATGGGATACTAACAGCCACCAAAAGCTGGAAGAAGCAAGGAACAGATTTCTAACCAGAGCCTCCAGAGGGAACACAGCCCCGCCAGTTCCTTGATTTCAGCACAGCAATATTGACATCAGATTTCTTGCCTCCAGAACAGTGAGAGAATAAATCCCCCACTTCCTTCCCATATAGAGGATTGAACTTTACCATGGAGATACATCCCTAGTCCTTTTTATTTTTTTAATTTTGAGACAGGTTCTGGTTAAGTTGCTGAGGCTGGCCTGGAACTTCTGACACTCCTGCCTCAGCCTCCTGAGTTGCTGGGATTACACCCAACAAACCAGGCAAATTTCTATTGTTTAAGAAATCTGTGGTGATTTGTTATAGCAACCCTAAGAAACTAATACAAGTATATAGGGTTATGACTCTGTCATAGTGTCAAATATTCCACAGGTAGACTATAATACATGAATTCAGCTCAATAGTAACATTCAATGAGAAACAATAAGCAATTTGGAATTTATAAAAAGTTGTACTATGTATCTTACTATTTAATATTAGTAAAATTTATAATAGCCTTATTATAGTGGGGCTAGAATGTAGCTCAGTGGTAAAGCACTTTCCTAACTATACACAAGGCCCTGGGTTTAGTGCTCTGCCAATGAGCCACAACCCCAGCCCCCCCCCAAATATTTCTTTAATTAAAAAAATATAAACAAGGAAAACAAAGCAATGAGCAAAGGGAACAAAAGTACTAAAATCAATGGTTGTAGTCAAAGAAAAGATTAAACCTTTTAAGGTTTCAGAGGTGACCATTCTTCCCAAGAGGTGACAAGGTCATGGCCTGCTGTGTGGTAGCTGCAAGAGAAGAGGAAGGCTCTAGCCTTTGTGATGTCCACACACAGGATGGTTCCCACCACACCTCACAGTTACTGGTATCAAAAAAATATTAAAATCAATTCCCATTTTCTGAAAAGTAAAAGGAGACAAGAGTTTCTTACTGATAGCCATAAGAGAAAAAAATGGCCATTGGAATTCTGATCTAAATAGCACTGACTCATGGACCATCAAGGGGAATAACTTAGCCATTGTCCATGGGCTGTTAACCAGAGAAGCTCTAGGCTGCCAGCAAAACTTCCCAGACAAGGCTAGGGGTGTAGCTCAGGGCTACCATGTGTACGTAATATGCATAAGGCTGAGTTCCTTCCATACCAGAAAGGAAAGGATAAGAGGGACAGAGAGGTGGTGAGGGAGAGAAGGAAGGAGAAAGAAAAGGGTCGGGAGGGAGACATAAAAGAGAATGAGAGGGAGAAGGAAGGAAGAGAAAACTTCCCACACAAGTATTTCATCACACCAAGCAATGATCTGAATCCTGGTGAAAGACTAAAAGTACTGAGAACAAAATCAGATGCCAAATGATTCCCAGCAGGGATAAGGTCTTTCTAGGAGTCAGCATGTTCTGTTCTTCACGGAGGGTACACTTCCTCCTTTGCATGGCGTCCAGATACAAACAAAGTAGAATGATGTAGAACAGTGTTATTCAAATTGTGGATCAGTGCCAGTCTATAACCAGTGGAAGACAAGATGAGGAGATTGAGCCAGAATGAAAATCAATGTACAGTTTTCCTCATTGAAAAACATTAGCTGAACTAAACTGTTACACACAAGATCTCCCATAACTGGCCTGCAAACCACACTTTGAATTGCAATGGTGTGGACTCCTGGGAGCTTTATGCATGAGCTAACCCTACTCTATAAGAAGAAAAACACCAGACATCAAGCTGCTCATATCTCCATTCCTCACTCAAGCTCAATAAAACCTGAAACATTTTGGCTTTCTTTAATTTTGTTTTACCAGTATTACCCATATTTGACTGACAAACCTGTGCTTTAGGTAAGTTAACATTGCGTGGTTAAACTATAGGCCTGGCACAGAAATCTCCTACAATAAATTAATTTAGTTAGTCTCTCAGTGTACCAGGGCAGCTGGCCATTCACCCTATACCATTTTTACAATTTTACTTTAATCAAATAGGATGGTCTCACCCATCTGCAGCCTTCCTGTTCATTCAACTGAATCTCTAGTTATATCAGGATCCTTTCAGGTCCTAGACCCTCCACTGTAGGGCACTGAGGCATGAACACTCTGTACCAAGGCCTCAGCCAAATGAAATTCTACCACCTCAGTCAGAGTCTCCCTAACCACCCTATCTACACTGTTCTCTCTTGTATTTTCTACTATAGTACCCTACATTAAACCTCCCAAAACTTCCCTCGATTTATCATTATTTTTATGTATCTATTTGTTGTCTCTCTTATCTAATAAACTATAAAGAGAGGGCAAAAAGCATGTTTGTTTCTCTCATTATTGTATGTTTTACTATATGTGTATCTAACACAGTGCCTGGGACATAGTAAATACTCAATAAACATTTGTTAAACAAGCAAATTTGCTACCAGTTTAGCAGTTTAAAGAACAGGTTTTCTAAGGAAAAGCTATTTGAACCATTATTATTTTGTAAATCAAAGGTAACTACATTTTTAAAAAGGCAGAGAAAGTAATAAAAACAGGAAAGAAAAAGTGGTACAGCTATCATACCTTGCCTCTCCTGTCTGGGACTCCATCTGGTTAACCCAAGATTTGTAGATGTCCACAGGGTCAGTTTTGATGTTGAGAGATTTGTCATCCATAATCTCTTTCACGACAGGGGCCAAGATCTGTCTCAGTGCATTCTGGCCCCGGGCACCACGGTTGAAACTTACAACCATCTTAATAACTGTAGGATTTCCTGTCACAATCTCTTGAATCTGATCTACCTTTGACCTATAAAACATCAGATACAATTCAATTTAATCTCAGAATTTATCATCTTAAAGAGCATTCCTATTTATAGATTCCCATATCCTTGGGAACAGAGCAAGTTGAAAATATTTCCCAACACTCATGGAACCTTCCTGCAGCTATATACTGACTCATGGAGTCATGATGAGGGCCTCTTAGACAGACATACGGGGCCATTATGTTTGGATCAGCTTTATTTGGAATTATATCTGACAATAAAATATTTCTAAAATTAATTTAGCAAATCTCTTATTCTCCCAGAAGCAAAACTTTATATTATATACTTTATATATAATTTTTTAAAAGTGGATGCTTCTTTAGAAAGTACTTCTCACAAATTAACTGAGATAAAGAAAAGGCCTGGGCAGGACTGATTCTGAAACTATGAGCATCTGTGATGGTTGGAAGGGGCGCCACTCTGCAGCAATCCCTGCATACTTGATCTCCTCCTGGAGAGCTGTCTTAAACAGTCGCAGTAGCAGGTACTCCTCTCGCTGATTGGATGCATAGTTGTAGAGTGTGAAGATTACAGAGTCCATGAACTTTGTGGACTTGTTCTGGGGCATCTGAAAAATCAGCTTGGCCAGATAGGTGGGGTTGGTCTGAAATAAAACCAAGGGATAAGTAATTCCTAGATAACATGAAGACTAACAAAAAATATTCTTTTTTTTTTTTTAATTTGAAGGGTTAGATAAGTAAAGAAAAATAAGACAGCCCTGCACATACCCTCAGTAGAAATCAGAAATACTTTCAAGAGATGTATGGGTAAGATTTCCTCGTGGGAAAGTAAATGAACTAAATGTTGCAATACCAATTTGAGGAGCCACTCACCTGCAGTAAATAAAACAGGTGCTGATAAGCTTCTAACTTCTCTCTCTTCTCCTTGCTCAAAGCCTTGAGACCTCCCTTCTGTTTATTTATCATCATCATATCAGACAACTGTTCCTTATTTTTTTTGGTAAGCTTTTTACTGTGGGAAACCACATCCTATAAACAGAAACCAACACACAGATTGAAAAGTTTTCTAAAAGGAAACTCTGGGCATGTGAAAAGGTCTTTTAGTACCTGCACACTTACATGAAGGTCTTCTATGCTGGCAGATCCCCACTAAATTTTTTTGAACCACTAAAATATCCTATTTTAGCCTAGTATACCAATCAACTCCATTCCAACTTCTGCCTTCCTATAAAGAATATGAGCAATATGGGTGGTTTTTCATATAGGCTCATGGATAACAAAAAAACAAAAAACAAAAAAAGAACAGTCCATGGAATCAGGAAACCACCTTCTAGGAATTTATCTTAAAAATATAGAGCACCCTAGTTCAATCCCCAGTACCCCCCCCCTCCCCGCCAAAAAAATAAATAAATAAAACAAAACCACCACCACCAACAACAAAGCATCTTAAGCCAGTCATGGTTAGTATATGCCTATAATCCCAGGTACTCAGAAGGTTGAAGCAGAATGGTCACAAGTTCATGGCCAACCAAGACAAATTAGCAAGATCCTGTCTCAAAGAAAGAAAAAGTCAGGAGGGCTGGGATGCGGCTCAATGGTAGAACACTTGCCAAGTATGTACAAGGCTCTAAGGGGAATCCTAGAACAGAAAACAAACAAGCAAGCAAAAACAAAACAAAACAAAAAACCCACACACAAAAAAGAAAATCTTGTACACAGTGATAGTCCTGGCTACTTTGGAGGATGAGGAAGGAGGATTATTTGAGTCTAAGAGTTCAAGGACAGCCTGGGCAGCATAGTGTGATCCCATCTCAAAAAGAAAAATTCAAATACAATAAAAACATCATTTGAGATATAACTACTATTTTACTTATAATAAAAACTTGGGAAACAACCTAAATGTCAAAACAGTAGGGGAAAATGAGGCAAATCAAGTGTGTATCTTTTTTTTTTTTTAAGAGAGAGAATTTTTTAATATTTATTTTTTAGTTTTCGGTGGACACAACATCTTTGTTTTTATTTTTATGTGGTACTGAGCATCAAACCCAACACCCCGCGCATGCCAGGCGAGCACGCTACCGCTTGAACCACATCCCCAGCCCCTCAAAGTGTATCCTCTAATGAAGTATTATACTGCCCTTAGATTACTTATGATATTTATCACATGGAAAAAGAGTCTTATCCTCTAACATTAAAATGTAGGAGGACGTGTGAGGCACTGGGTTCGATCCTCAGCACCACATAAAAATAAAATATATTGTGTCCACCTACAACTAAAAAAAAAAAAATATATATCTAGGAGGCCTGGGCATGTAGCTGATTGGTAGGGTGCTTGCCTAGTATGTGTGAAGCCTTGGGTTGATCTCCAGCAGCACAAAAGCAAACAAAAACAAAACAAAAAATAGGATAAAAAATGATTACAGAGTAGTGGAATTAGGGGAGGATTTTTTATTTTCTAAAATTCCATTATTTTACTTCATATGAAACTTTAAAAAAATGTCATTAGCTGAAAAAAAGTTATAAGTCTCTATGCCCCCTGAAGGTCAGAAAAGGTAAAGCAGAGGTGACAAAGCAGGACGCAAAGTGCTGTAGGGTCCCACGGGCATTGGGTCATACCTGCAATGTAATTTTATTTTTCACTAGCAGTCCAATTTTGATATCCATGAGATTGAGGTCATTCTCTAGTTGCTGGTTGGAACGAATGAGGGTGATGACTTCTTCCCGCATCTTCATAAGATCAAGCTCCTCCTGAAAATCCTGGTCACTTTGGTCCAGTAGGTGGACAAATTTTCGAACCACAATCATAGGAGGATCCTCAGCATTGACTGACAGAAGGAAAAACATCCATCACACAAAGAACAAGAGTTATCAAAAAAAGTTCTAAGGTTCAGGAAGTATCTGCATTATCTTGAAAATTTTTGAGACGTCTTAGCTATATCAAATGCAGTCTCCTCTATCATACTATTGCTATGTTACAACAATGGCTAATGCAGCAAGCAACAAGACATCTAGCCACATTAGAAAAGGGGCTTAAATCCCAAGTAGTACCTTCCCACCAAGCCTTGCCTTCAGGACAACCAAAGAGATCTGTGGTGAACACCCAGAACCTGCCTCAACTCCTCCCAAGTTACTCACTGAGAGTCTTGTAGTCATCACGAGCTTTGTTTGCCCGAATAAAAGCCTGGATTTTGATAATGTCATTTATCTGAGAAGCAAAGAAAAAGAAATGCCTTTGCTCATTCTTCTAACAAATATGTAGTAGAAGCAATATAACTGGCCCATGTTACCCAAGAGTACTTACATGGTCTCGGAAATACTGTAGGCGATCTCTATAGCGCTTTCTAGCTTGATGCATCCTTGCCAGGGACTGAATCTGTGGAAAAGGGATCCTGGAACTTAGAAGAGTCCTTCTTTAAACATGCCATGTTTGCACCCCACCTGGAGGAACCTCACTCAGGCTACCATACCTTCACAACTTCATCTTTATGGGAGCGCAGGTAAGCTAAACGATCTTGATATGCCTTCTTCTGCTTGTATCCTCTCCACTGTGACTGCAGTCATCAAATATTATAGGTGACATGTTATTTCCCAAGGATCAGTGGAAGTTAAAAAAAATCTCATCCTGACATATCATCCAAGTACAAGTTCATGATGAAGCTTTAGAAAGGATTGCTTCCAGCAGTGACACTAGAAGGAGGGCCTGGCCACACCTCCTCCAGGAGAACGGTGGCTACATTCCACTTCCTGGACATCTTTTAAAGCGCAGCATAAAGAATCACTGACTGGTTCCTTAATAATAAATCTATTAAGGAAGCTAAAAATTAGTATTCCCATTCTACAGATGAAGAAGCAAACTTAAGATTCACCAGTGTCCGGCATGAGTGGCACCATAATTCCTAAGAATCCTAACTCAGGATTCTTCCTGTGACGACACTGTGCTACCATGTTATTGAAGCAAAACCAGTTTTTTCTCTCAAGATTCAAATTTTACACAAAGGCATAGTGTTAGAGAGAAGAAGAGGCTGCCCAAGAACTGCCACTGTACCATCATTAAACACTAAGCACACGTTAAACATTAAGCACACTGATTACAATGGTAGCAAAGAAAAGGTATTTGTTAAGAGGAGAAAAAAAGGTCAGAAGTTAAGAAACACACTCACACCTTTGATTTTAGGAGCTGACAGTTTATTGCCCCTGATCTAGAAGCCTTCTTGCTGTGTGTATAATACACTCTGAAATACCTGGATGCAGGTGATGGCAGGAATTTGTTTCTTCAGGAAATTCATTCTGGACCGGAATTCCTGTCGAACTAAGTAGCCACGGCAGCAAGCTTGCAGCTTGGTGATCAAGCCTTCATTGGCCAACCAAAGCTGTTCTCGGTTGTACGCAGCAGTCACCCCAGAGATGGAACTCTAAAAAAAACAGTGGTTCACATTCAAAGATATCCAAAATTGAGAATGGACACTAATTTTACCAAAGTTTCATTCAAAGCACAAATCTAACCCTCACTGCTTCCTAAATCTCTATTAGATTTTCACCTGAGCAATAGAAATAAACCTCAGGTGTGTATTTTCAGGGCGAGCTTGGAAATACAAGTTATCTTCTTTTACAAGTTATCTTTTATCCACCCAACTATCTCCACTATACTAGCTGAGAAGGAGTCACTGTTGACAGGAATATAGTGATTGGTACCACTACAGGGCTGTGTACTGTGCACAGGTGGCTCCCAGGATGCAAAAGTGTGGCATCCCTACACAGACTGCAAATGATCTTAAAAAGCAATCTAGAGGTTTTGGACTGTTGCTGTAGAAACTGGAGAACCAGAAAACCTTGAAGCAAAGAAATTAACGATCAGATTTATTTTCAGAAAAATAATACTATTAGAAGAAAAGCTGACAGAATGGAGTGAGGAGAAATTTTAAGAAAGTGAGTGAATCAGAAAGCTGCCATCATAATGGAAGTGAGAGGACCTGGGCTTAATGAGGGCAGCAGCAGTGAGAATGGGGAGGAAGAGCTTCTGGTTACCCATTTAATACCCACATTCTCCCTTTTCTGTGGTGTTAGAGTCTTCTCCCCTCTAGCATCCCCCACACCCCAGCAACACCATGAGCATTTAAACCACCCCTGCTTTGAGTAGGCATGGTTAGGTGAGACCTTTGGGAAAGCTCCTGAAGACAGGGAGCTGGCAGTATGCCCTCTAGCTTTTCTTCCCCTTCTTACATTCTGTCTGGACTGCTAACTTGATAGTCGGAGCGCTAAGGTCATGTTCATAAAGCCAGGTAATATCACCCCATCTTTAAATTCTTAGGTCCTGACATACCTGCAAAACACTAGACAGGAGTGTTTCTCTGGAGGTAAGATTCTCAAAGGCACATGACCCAGCAAGGGTTACACACTACTCTGGTAGAAGATGGAGCCTGGATTTCTCAACATAGTGCCCATTAGACTGTCCCCCTCTGCCTCCTTTAATGCAGTACCATCAGTATGCCAGTCAACAACACTAATGCGTTAATCTTTAAATAGTCTATGTTCTTTCTCAGTGCCTTTCCCCACATGTCTTTTCTGCCCTAAAGGGCCTTTCCTCTTTTTCTGACCTGCTAAAATATTGCCTATAATAGTATGAAATATGATATGTCAAGAACTGTGTAACGTTGTGAACAACCAATAAAAAAAATTGCCTATAATATCTTTTTACAGCACAGAATTAACTTTTCCTTAACATTTCCATCACTGTATTATTAGAGCCCCTACTTTTCCCTGCCTTACACTGTTGGACTCAGTTCTGTGTCAGCTGTTTTCACAATACTGTGAACAAATGAAAGGCAGATAATCTCTGGATCAATCAAATTTCCTTTAATAAGCACACAATTTATCTCACTAAATTCTACTATTCAGATGTTTTACCTTTAGTTGTCCCCCAAGCCACTAAAAAACATTACTCTGGGCCTAGGGTTGTGTAGCTCAGTGGTAAGTGCTTGCCTAGCATGTGTGAGCCAATGGGTTTGATCCTCAGCACCACATACAAAAATATAAATAAATAAATAAATATTAAAATAAAGGTATATATATATATATATAAATTACTCCAAAACATTATATAGCTGAAATTTAGTCTAAGACTTCTGACCACATGTCCTCCTCCCCTTAACTAATATTAGTTCTAAACCCTTTCTCTCAGACCCTTCTCAAATGAAGAAATGTAACTTACCTGGATCTCTTCCCGAGAAAGCTGCACAGAATTTTGCACAAAGTCTGAGGGTTCATCCCATCCTCCTTCCCGGGTCTCCAGATTGTGGTAATAATAATATCCGCCTTTCACCCAATGCTTCACCCACTTGCTATTATTATCTCCTGGCAGAAAATAAAGGAAAGATAAGGAGTGGGGTTGTGGCTCAGTAATACAGCGCTTGCATAGCACAAATGAGGCACTGGGTTCGATCAGAAGCACCACATTAAAAAAAAAATTAATTAACAAAGTATTGTGTCCATCTACAACTAAAAATTTTAAAAAAATAATAATAAAGGAAAGATAAAAGAAATCCATAGACACACACACACACACACACCCCACATTTATATGTCTAATACTTTAGGGTTATTCTAGTCAGGTTTTAACAATCTGAATGAAAACCATTCCCAAAACTAGCTTCTTGGATCTTTGCAAGTAAAGGTTCATTCTAAGACTACATTAAATAATGGTTATATAATATCTAATTTAGTTTATTCAGATCTGTATTGTAAAAAGAAAATACCTATGAAGTCAAATTATGAAACTAACCATGATTGGCTGTCCTTTCCAATGTCTATGTCTAAGGCCTGTGTGCTGGAAAACTGTTCTGATAAAAAGATTTGCAAATGCCAAGTGTGGTAGCACATGCTATAATCCCAACAACTTGAAAGCCCAAGGCAGGAGGATCAAAAGTTCAAGGCCAGCCTTAGCAACTTAGCAAGACTCTGTCTCAAAATTAAAAAATAAAATGGCTGGGGATGCAGCTCTGTGGTAAAGCAGTCCTGGGTTCAATCTGCAGTACAAAAAAAATTTGCAGCCATTCAACATATCCAGTTAAGAAACAAAGGGCCATAAAATTGTCTTATTTTTGTTTTCAGATACACTATTTTTAACTGCCTATAAGTTAAAGATAACCAGAGGTATTGAAATCCTATAATAGATAAATGGTCAAAAATCCTTTCCACATTCTCATAAAAATAGCTATCAGCTAATTTGCAAGGAAAAGAAAGAGTATTTTCAAAAATTGGGATAATATTTGCTCTAAAGTAAGACTAATCAGGTGTAGTGATGCACACCTGTTATCCCAGTGACTCAGGAGAATTTCAAGTTCAAGGCTAGCCTGGGTAACTTATCGAGACCCTATCTCAAAGTAAATATAAAGGGGTGGAGATGTAGCTCACTGGGTTCAATCCACACTGCTGCAAAAATAAACAAATACATAATAAAATGAGCCTAAACACTGTACTTCTACATTAAAACATCTTTCCATAAGATTGTTCCCTTCTTCTACATCTGTCTCCTCACATACTGAAGTTCTTAGCTTTAGGCACATATGCACTTTTCCATAACGCACCTGCTGACAGTTTTTTCTTCTTGACTTCGGCAAGGTCACTCTTGTAAGTTTCACCACACTCAGGGATGACTCCATACAAGCCAACATCAGGGGAACGAAGGGCACTCAGTGTTTTGCCAACATCACCACTTTCTACTGCCTCATTAATGGCAAAGATTCCTAAGGCAACTATCCCAGAAAAGAATTGTTAATAACCTGAAACTGTTTGAGTTCAAACACTAGTTCACCTAATAATACCTACTGGCCAACTACTGCCCCCATATCTATTTTGGTCAAGCTGAACATGGAGATATGGAATACCTCACCACTCATACCCTCCACAAAAAACAGAAATAAAATAGCTGATACATACACTTCTGTGCTTCTTGGGTGTCTTTGTTGGACTGCCAAATTCCACCTTGAATTTCATCCAACCATAACACAGCTGACTCATCCTGGGTTTCCTACAAATCATTAAAAGCAATCATGAAACCAATGTACAAGTGATGAGGGGGGCTTCTGAGACTCAATTAGATATGGAGGAAGAAGTTCCAAATATATGAGTTAGATGGAAGAAGACAGGCATCAAAAAACTGATAAAGGTTTTAAGGGGCAATGGCTCAGATGTAATGGAGGACAGAAATGCACGGGGCTGAAGCTCAGTGGCAAAGCACTTGTGAGGCACTGGGTTCCATCCTTAGCACCACATAAAAATAAAAAAATAATATGCTGTCCATCTAAAACTACAAATAAATAAATAATGAACTCATGTGGTTGAAGAAGTCAAGAGCAGCTAGAAGGTGCAAATGAGCAGAGAAACTGGGAAGGGACCCAGGGACTTTGACAAAGACCAAAGCAAGTATATGAATATGTAGTACTTTCTTTAGAAAGTCTCCTTTGTTTAAAATATTCAGAGGAAGTTAATATTCTCTGTGATTACCAATGCCTGTCAAGTCTTAATTTAAACAGAACTTTTTAAATTACTACATTTAAAGAAATGAATTACTACAGGCAATCTAAACTTATCACCAGATTATATTCTAACATTTTCATGTTAAATCAGTTCTTGGGAAATTAAAAACACATTTTCAGAGAAACACACCAATAAATGATGATTAGTTTCCTTAATATGCTCAACAAAAGCTCATTACCCCACAATGTAGTTTGAGTTGACTACTGGGAACAGAGGTGATGTCATAGAAATGACTTACTTCTGTCTTTCTAAATATAGCTTTAGACCTTTCTTTCTTTTTTCGTATGTATATGGTGCTGTGTATCAAACCCAAGGCTTTGTGCATGCTAGGCAAGTGTTGTGCCTAGTCCTCAGCTCACAGACAATGTGTTATGGGTATATTTTTTTAAATAGGCTACTAGTGATCATGAAAGGCACTGGATTACCAGAAATATCTTGTTCTAATACCTGCCAATTTTCACAAATCTGGCTAACAAAGTGCGATTTAGTAAAGTAGTAGGTAGTACTTCTGTTACTATTAGTTAGCACAATAGATATTCTATTGTCTACCTATTCTCAGTGTGAGAGTCAGAATTGGAAACCACCTCTGACACCTACTTAGATTTCAATGGTTGGACTTATAGTTATATAAGATACCTGTTCCAAAAGAGTGAGAGTTCTTTGTTTTATAAGATGTCTCTAAAATCTTTATACAGAGCATCAATTCATCAGATGAATGTGGCAGCCTTCTTCAGAATGGGCAAGACACCTCAGGTTTTTAAATGGCCAGGTTGTGAGACGCACATTTATGGTGATCTTGGCAGGCCTAACAAAATTACCATGCTCTTGAGGATTGTGCTAATAGCAATTGGGATAAACAGTAGTTCAAACAACCAGTGAAATTACTTGATGTGAATATAGTTTGCCAAGGCACCAGTGAGGCAGAATAAAGAACTTAGTCAATAATCTTGACTGTGTGGCTAGATGAGGCAGTGTCTGGGCTTTGGGGCAAAGTGGAAAACTGCACTACCCAAAAGCTGAAGCCACAAAATGTTAGAGGAGACTGGCTTTCTTCCTGTCTTATTGTAGAGAGTAACACAACATTTCACTCAGCAGAGCAGAACAGCCATATCCCTGAAATCTATAAAGACTGTTGCTGAAAGGGTAACCCACACCCCACCAAATGTGAAATTGAGAGCATTGATATTTCTCAAATATGGAGTTTTAGAAAGAAAGATCATGGGGCTAGAAATGTGGCTCAGTGGTAGAGCACTTGTTTAGTATGCACAAAGCCCTAGGTTCGAGCACCACAAAAAACAAAAACAAACAAAAATCCCAAAGTTACAGAGAAGATCATTTAACCAAATTATGTGGGTGGCAGCCCAGTCCCAATTTTAGAAAGTTCATAGTCTTGAGAAAGGAAAAAGAGTAAACTGATAAAGAGAAAGAAAAAAAAAAATCACTGAATAGCTACTAGACTCTCCTACCCACTAGCCACCTTCTGTTACTGAAAATAGAAAATGACCACACACAATCCCCTAGAGTCTTAAAAGTAAGTGCTGGAAATGTGAAACAATAGATCCAATGTGAAACTACGATGAGTCAGGAACAGGCTTGTGAAACTGCAAATTGAGAAGTCATAAGCAACAGGCTAAACGTCCAGTCTCCAAGGGAAGCAGCCTAAAAACACTTGCATTAAACACACACACACACACACACACACACACACACACACACACACACAGAGGCATTTCCACAGAATCAAGACACTTTGGTTCACTTTTTGCCTGATCCCATAGTGATTATCCTTGAATAGAATGTGCTATAAGCAAAACTCTTTCCCTCCCTTGCAGGGAGAGGAAGGCAGCGCTTTGGAAGAATTCTAGCCATTTGGAATTCTGTCTTCCCTGCCCCATGCAAACTAAAGTAAAGTGATTAAGGTAAATCTTCCATACATATTCCTCTAAGAAAGAAGCAATGGAGTGACACTATCAAAAGCAAGAAAAAGAGAATGGATTAGTATCTCAAGTATGATCAGGAAACATGTTAGAGAAATACCTTTCAGCAGACTGAAGAGAAGAAAGACAGCATATTTCACCTCATCCCAGTGTAAAGGAAGGGCAGGTTCTTATTGCTCCAAGTACTTATTTGAATAAGATCAAATAAGATCATAAAACTCACGATCAGTGAAGTTTGTTCTAAAGAGATAATCCAAGATTAACTCAATCACTGAGGATGGCATTAAAACCCTGAGCTAGGTATCACAGAGAATACTGAGACAAAAAAGATTTAATGTGAAAATGCTATTCAAAATAAAGTACAGCCCCCTAACAACTCTGATAGGCACTTAGGAACATGATTACATGTCAAAAGAGGTAAAGAGATAAGGACCAGGGGGTGGGGTTGTGACTCAATGGTAGAGCACTTGCCTAGCACTTATGAGGCACTGGGTTCGATCCTCAGCACCACATAAAAGTAAATAAATAAAGGCATTTAAAAAAAAAAAAGTTTGTACCTTTGGGGGTGGGGGTGGATAAGGACCAAAAATAAGAATTTTTAAAAAGGAGTGAGCAATAACTGGAGGTGAAAGAGGGAAAGGAGCCAAGCATGGTGGCACACACCTGTAATCTCACGCTATTTGAGAGGCTGAGGCAGGAGGATGGTTAAGTTCAAGGCCAACCTGAACAACTTAGCAAAATTCTATGTCAATTTTTTTTTAAAGGCGAGGTTGGACACATAGTTCAGTGGTAGAGTGCCCCTGGGTTCGATCCCCAGTACTATCGGGAAGAAAAAGTGGTAAGAGAGCCAGAAAACATGGGGAAAGGAAAAGAGAAGGGTAAAAGAATGGCTATTTTATGTATATATACATACAACCCTATGGGGTACTTCTTACCCCTTAAAACTTTCTTTAAACACTCTCTTTTATTATGTGACATAGTTTATGTGTGTGATAGTCAAAATATTACATATACACATTTACATAGCCACAGACCTGGACATAACATATACACATTAACACATGTGACTCTACTGAACATTTATCAACTACACACCATAAACAATCAGAATAGAGCATAGCCCTTTTGGTTCCTGCTGTTTAGATATTAATCCGTTAGTTGCTGCATAGTGGAAGTTTAGAGAAAGAGGTATAAAAGGAACAAATACAAGGAGAGGAAAATAGAATCAATTTTTTTTAAAAAACAACGGTGATTAATCAAAGGCTTGCAGCTTTGGGAGGGCTAACTCAAAATAGTAAATCTTGGTAAGAATATTCAGCTTTTAGTGGCGAGCTTTTAACTGTCATATTCCCACCTGTCCCCACCCTGACTTCAAAGCCCCCCCAGAGAACTGTCATTAATTGGCCTGTTTGATGGTTCCCTGGAGGATCACACTTGCCTGTCTGTCCTTATTTGACCTAACTAACTGTGCAGACAGACTTTCCTCCTGGGGCATCATGGAGACCTGCAGCAATGGATAAGAGTTTGGGCAAACATAGACTAACCAAAAAGCTTAGAAGGAAAAGCTTGAGAATAAGATATCCAGGGAGAACTTTAAAAATGTGACATATTCCTGGGATGGGAATCTAGAAGGTCACAGTGAATTTGTGGGATTTGTACATACTCAGAGAAGATATGATAAAGCTACAAGTCTCACCTTGGGCTGACCTTGAGCATCTGGGCAATATGAAGTGAAGGTTAAGACAGAATTACAAACTGGTTTAAGTGTTGAAGTTGTGCTCCAACATGTGCACAGCGCCCCCCTGCAACAGCTGGAAGCCTTATTGGCTTTGGGATTGAAGGAAATGATTTAACATTAGTTCACCACTAGCTAACCTAGCTGACATCAGGGGACCCATGATAAGAATATGCCTTACAGAATTCAGAAAAGTCAGAAAAGTCACTGAACAAACCCTCAAGAAGGAGTGAAATTTGATTTCCAGGGTTGCCACATTTGATTAATAAATTGTCTAGTTTCCAAAAACACAAACAAAGGGAAAGCATCCTTAAGGAAGCCCAAAATTAGACTTACAAAGGCTTAATTCAGCTATTTTAAGTATGTTAGAGAACTAAAGGAAATCATGTCTAGAGAATTAAAGAAAAGTATGTCTCACCAAGAGAAATCAAACTACACTAAAACTGAAATTCTGGAATTGAAAAGTACAATAGCTGAAAGAAAAATTCACTAGAGAGGGTCAAAATAGATTTGAACAAGTGAAAGAAAAAAATTAGCAAACTTGGACTGGGGTTGTAGCTCAGTGGTAGCACGCTTGCCTGGCATGTGTGAGACACTGGATTCAATCCTCACACCACATTAAAAAAAATAAACAAATAAAACAAAGGTATTGTGTTCATATACAACTAAGAAGAAGAAGAAGAGGAGGAGGAGGAGAAAGAGGAGGAGGAGGAGGAGGAGGAGGAGGAGGAGGAGGAGGAGGAGGAGGAGGAGGAGGAGGAGGAGGAGGAGGAGGAAGAAGAAGAAGAAGAAGAAGAAGAAGAAGAAGAAGAAGAAGAAGAAGAAGAAGAAAACTTGAAATAGGTCAATCGAGATGATCTGAGAATCAGCAAAAAAAAATAATAAAGAATAATGGACAAAGCCTGAGATCTGGCCACCATTATGTTGAGGTGCACGCGATGAGATTCCCTGAAGATAAGAAGAAAAAGGGGCAGAAAGAATACTTCCAGATAATGTAAATGGACTGATGTCAAGCATAGAAGCAGAATTCATAATCAAACCCCACCCATCACCACCAAAAAAAACCCCTACAACCCCAGGGTCATATGGCTTTCCTGGTGAATTCTATCAAATGTTTAAAGAACAATTAACCAAACCTTTAGAAATACTTCCAAACTCTTTCTATAAGGAAATAATTCCTTATAGGATGATTTCCAAATCACTCTATAAGACCAGTATTAGTCCATACCAAGAGTATACACAAAGATACTACAAGAAAACAAATGAAGGTATTTTGCTTACAAAATTTGGAATGCAGTGATATTTACTTTTAAAACCATTCCCAAAATGACTCATAGAAACTTGGAAGAAAAACTGAAGCTTCAGGGCTGGAGTTGTGGCTTAGAGGTAGAGCGCTCGCCTAGCATGCATGAGGCCCTGGGTTCAATCCTCAGCACCACATAAAAATAATAATAATAATAATAAAATAAAGATATTGTGTCCACCTATAACTAAAAAATAAATATTAAAAAAAAATCCTGAAGCTTCAAAAAGACAATTCCACCTATAGTGTAGTTAATGAAGCTGGGACCTGACAAAGTTAAGCAAATTTTTCTTCAACTCTACCCTTCCTCCACTTTGATGAACTCTGAAAAGTTATTCCACAGCAAAAGGAAATGCTTCAAACTCCACTCACATCCTCTTAAAGTTTAACTCCCATGATGCAAACAAAAGGAGTAGACAGAGCCAGGCAAAGTGAAGCAGACCTGTAATCCCAGGCTACTTTGAGGGGCTGAGGCAAGAAGATTGTTAAGTTTGAAGCCAGTCTTGGCAACTTAAGGAGACCCAAAAATAAAAAATAAAAAGGGTTGAGGACATAGTTTGGTGGTAGAGAATCCCTGGGTTCAATCCTCAATACCATTTAAAAAAGAGCAAACAGCCTTACAACATGAGTGAGGACTATGCACATTCTGTACTATCTACTTTCCTCTTTAGATATGGAACTCAACCTAGTATATTCTCCCAAATTCCACTCTTCTGACAGTCCCATCGATATAAGGCTCCTTTGGATATTCCTGAAAGCAAACACTATTATCTCCAAACTATACAGAATCATTGCAGCTAGGCTCCACAGCTGATATTCTAAATCAGTAGAATTAAAATTTAGAAATATGTATTTTTAAATTACTTTTCTGATGATTAGCCAAGTTCAATGAATAAATGAAAGATTGAGACCTCAGATTCTAGCTTTTCCAAAGCCAACTCCTTCTTACTCAAATAAATGAAATCAGATGATCCCCTAGTCTCCATTTCTTGCCTGTGCAATAGGAGTTGATTCAATCCTCTGCATGGGATCAGGTGACATTCTGCATAATAATGTGCCTTTTAAAGAAAACCTACAACCACTACACTCACATGATTAGGACATGTAAACTGTCAACTACTCTCATGGCAAGGGAATCAAAGGAGATCAGTTAACACTATAATATTACCCACAACTCCTTCACTCCAATCCAAATTTATAGTGCCTGCATGGTGTCAGTTTATAAGCGACTCCTCCCATACACTAGAGCCTTCAGCTATTTTTTTTTTTTCTCTGACTTCCCAGAAAGAATCCGACTCCTTCAATTAAAATTTCCTTTTAGCTTTTCAAGTCCCTCTAAGAATATCACTTGAGGGATTTTCTAAGTCAGAAAAGGAAGCCATGGTTCTTCCTATTTAGCTGTTATTACTTAGAAAGAACTTAAAAGATCACAATTAGAAAAATAGATGTAATTATGTTTTAATCATGCAACTAATACATGAGGCCTACTACATACAAGGCAACTTCCTAGACAACAACAGCATAAAAAGAAGTATAAATTATTTTCAGTTTCCCCAACAAACTAGCTAGGAACCACAACCAATAAACTTTTTAAAAGATGGGTTTATACAATTAATTTTAAAAGCACTTTTATAGCAGCATTATTCCTAATAGAAATAAAGTAGAAATATCCTATACAGCCATTGACTTATCAATGAAAAAATAAAATATCTGCAACAGAATATTATTCAGTAGTAAAAAAAAAAAAAGAAGTACTGATACATATTACGGTTGAATAAATCAAGCTACATCTAAGAAGCTAGTCACACAAGACACAGTGATGCATGCCTGTAAACCTAGCTTTTTGGGAGATTGAGGAAAGAGGATGGCAAGTTCAAGGCCAGCCTGGGCAACTTAGTAAGACCCTGTTTCATAATTGAAAAAAGGGCCTGATTGAAAAGAATAGCCCTGAGTTCAATTCCCATAACAGATGGCGGGGGAGAGCAGCTAGTCACAAAGGAACATATTTAGCATGATTTGGTTCCTTTTCAGGATGATGAAAGTTTGAGGCCAGCCTCCACAACTTAGGGACACCCTGTCTAAAAAAAGTGTCAGGCATGTTCACACATGCCTGTAATCCCAGCAATTCAGAAGGCTGAGGCAGAGGAGGATCACAAGTTCAAGGCCAGCCTGGACAATTCAGCAAGACTCTGTTTCAAAATAAAAAGGATTAAGGATGCAGTCAATGGTAAAGCACCCCTGGGTTCCATTTCTAGTATCAAAAAATAAAATCATAAAATAAATAAATAAAACGGCTGGAGAGAGCGCTCAGTGGTAGAGCATCCATAGGTTCAATCCCCAGTAATAGGGGAAAAAAAAAAACAAAACAAAATTTCACCAATAATAGAATACATCATTGTACAATAGGATAGTACAAAACAATGAGAATGAATAAACTATTATTACATGTGACCACACAGATGAACATCACTAACATGTTGGGCAACAGAAGCTCAATACCAAAAGAATACATAGTGTATGGTTCAATTTAAATATAGTTTAAAAATGGGCAAAAATGAGCTATGGTGTTAAAAATCAGGATAGTGGTTACCACCAAATGACAGAATGGACAGGGCATCAGAGGACATGAAGGAGATATGAGGGGTGCTGGTAATGCTTCCTATACTCTGTATACCAATTACACAGACATGTTAAGTTTTAAAAATTTATGTAACTTGAATACTTACATAGTTTGTACATTTTTCTGGATCTTATATTTTCTGGATCTTATATTTCAATATTTCAATAAAGAATTTACCCTAAGAGAAATGTCTACAACTAACAACAAAAACAAAACCCCAAATATGTAAAATAGCATGAACTTCAGGAAAGTGGAGTCTCTAATTTTCATAGTTCACTCTCTCCAGTGCTCTTAATCTATGGGGGACCAGAAAATTGTTAATAAATACATCAAGGAGACATCCATCTTTACAAAGGATGAACTGCTCTAAACAAAAAGAATAAATCCAACACTGCTCACCTGGGCCTTTTCTCTCTTTGCTCTAATCAGTGTATCTTGGTAATGCTGGGCTACTTCTGCAAGAACTCCTTCAAGTTTAGCTGCAGGAATTTGCAGGGCCTGCAGAGTTTTTTGGGCATCACCTTCATCCAGGGCTTCATTAATTAAACCAATGGCCAAAATCCCTAGATATACAAAGAAAAAGGTTATTTTTTAAAATTACAAAATGTATAAACAAATCAATCCTATCCAAGCATGATGGTGAACACTTATAGTAGCCATTACTCAGGTGTCTGAGGGGGAAGGACCTCTTGAATCCACAAGCTCAAGATCAGCATATGCAATATAGTGAGACTCATTTTCCATTTTTCCCCATTTTTATTGGTGCATTATAATAGTATATAATGGTGGATTTGTTGTTACATATTAGCACATGCACACAATAGAATAAAATTTGGCAAATTTGGCTGAGATCTCTTTCTAAAAATAAATCTTGAAACATGCTAATCATATGTCCACCAGAGTAACCATGAATCAGACCACCATTTGTTACCCAGTAAGAAATACTTTTTAACAATAATTTAGTGTGGGCTGAGATGGTGGCTCAGTGGTCAAGCACTTGCGTAGCACACGTGGGGTATTGGGTTTGATCCTCAGAACCACATATAAATAAATAAAATAAAGGTATTGTGTCCATCTACAACTAAAAGAAAATGTTTAAAAAAATAATAATTTAGTTCTTATTTAATCTAGAGTCCCTCATACTCATTCCTATTGAAAGCCAAAGGTTTTTTTTGTTTTGTTTTTTTCAATTCTTCTAACTTAAAATTGACAGGGAATTTTGATGAAACTGGCTTTATAGCTTTCAGGTACATTCAAATATGTAATAGGGCTGGGGTTGTAACTCAGCAGTAGAGTGCTCACCTAGCACATGAAGGCCCTGGGTTCGATCCTCAGCCACACACACACACACACACACACACACACACACACAAATAAATAAATAAATAAAGGTATTTTTTAAAAATTCAGTATTGTGAAATATTTGCATTTAAAAAAATGTAATTAACTACTCCTGACTCATAAAAAGTCAGAGTTTAAGGGTTCTTAGTGCTGGTGAGCACTCTACCACTGAGCCACAACCCCAGCCCCTAATTAAATATTTTTATAGGAGAAAAGAGAAAGTTTAAGAATCTTTTCTCTTAAGATAATATATTAAACAAGAGGCAGATGGAAGATTTAAACCTAGCCCCCACCACCACCACCACCACTACCACCACCACCATCACCACCACCATTCCAAGGCAAATCTCTTTCCCTCTGAATGAGCTGTTATTTCTTAAAGGAAATTAAAATGAGAAGTATTTAGGCAACTGTGTATTTTTATAAGGACTCTTATACCTGCAAAATTTGGCTGGTCTTTGTTCCTAGTTCCTGGGAGGGAGCCTCTAAAATCCTTAGAATAACCTGAGTGACAGGTGTATCTGTGTTCTTTGTAGTGGATCCTCACACCAAAACTGCCTTTATGCTAACCAACAACTGCTAGTGGGCCTCTAGGTAATTTGAGGATGGGAACTAGCCATGCTGGAAAGATCAATCACATTATTGTTAAGACTGGGGCTTAGAGTCATGTGATACCAGCCTGGCCTCCTGATTGCCAGGAAGAGAAAGCAGAATGGGTACTGAGTTTAATCACATGGACAATTAATTCAGTCAACCATGTGTAAATAATGAAGCCCAAATAAAAACTGCTCTGGTGAGCTTCTCAGGTGGGTGATATACATCAGGAGGAAGACACGAACTGAAGGCAGAGAGCCTTGTATTTGAGACCCTCCCAAATATTGCCCTATGGGTCTCTTCATTTGATTGCCCTAATTTATATCTTTGTAATAAAACTATTATCATAAGTCTAGCACTTTTTCCAGTTCTCAATAGCAAACTATTGAGCCTGAGGGGACAGAAAGAACCCCCAAATTTATAGCCAATATTCACAAGTGCAGTGACCTAAGAACCCCGCCTGGAACTTAAGGCAGGTGTGTAAAGCAAGAGGATTCTTGTGGAGGATAGTGCCCTCCACCTGAGCAAAGCAACACACATTTCACCTCCTGAAAAATTTATTTTTTAAAAAATATCTATTGTTTTTAGTTGTGGTTGGACACAATACCTTTATTTTATTTATTTATTTTTATATGGTGCTGAGGATCGAACCCAGGGCCTTGCACGTGCTGGGTGAGTGCTCTACCACTGAGCCACAACCCCAGCCCCAAATTTCTTATTCTTATTGTTTTGTTTTGTTTCTTTGGCAGCAGTACTAGGGATTGAACCCAGGGCCCCATGCATGTTAAATAAGTGTCCTACCACTGGAGCTACATTCCCAGTCCCTCAAACTTATTTATTAGATTCATACCTAACTATAGCAATTGCCTAGTGTTTTGAAAACAGTATCCAATGTTAGCTTTTTTAAAAAAATATTTTTATTAGTTGTTCATGGACCTTTATTTTATTTACTTATTTATATGTGGTGCTGAGAATTGAACCCAGTGCTTCGTACATGCTAGACAAGTGCTGTACCACTGAGCCACAACCCCAGCTCCCCAACCTTAGCTTTTTGAGTTTTATAAATACTTTTCTCTCAAAAATTATTCTAGGGGCTCAGTTGGTAGAGTGCTTGCCTTGCAAGCACAAGGCCCTAGGTAGAATCCCCAGCACCATACATACACATACACACACACACACACACACACACACACACGTTATTCTAACAAGGTGTAGAGCACATGCCTGTTATCCCAGGAGCTTGGGAGGCTGAGGCAGGAGGATTACAAGTTCAAAGCCAGCCTCAGCAAAAGCGAGGCACTAAGCAACTCAGTGGGACTCTGTCTCTAAATAAAATATAAAATAGGGCTGGGGATGTGGCTCAGTGGTTGAGTGCGCCCAAGTTCAAGTTCAATCCCTGGTACCCCCCCCAAAAAAAGTTATTTTAGCAACGATATCTAGAACCAGTTCATGGAAATTGCATCATCTTTAATAGTGACATTACTTGAGGGGCAGGATGATTACTCACGTTCATGTTCCTCTTGTACCACCAGGTTCACATGGTCCACACAAGCTTGGATATCATTCCATGTGATGAATTCATTATTCTCTGCATGTGCCTGAGCTTTCAGTTTCATCAACTCATCGAGATACCTGCCCCCAACCCCAATCAAGAATAAAAGACCTTTAGGATTATAACAGAAATGAGAAGACTAAGGAACAAAGTACTCAAAGAACAAAGGAACTCTAGGGTACCCCAACTGTTTGATATAATCTATAGGCAAGTTTTGGGATTGAGGAGTTCCCTTAAACAAAATGTGAAAATGTAAGGAAGTCACTTATTCAATAGCTTGTTATATATAGAATCAAGGGCAACAACTAAAGCAATTCCTTTAATGACCCAAAAAAAAAAAAAAAAAAAAAAACTGGGTGTGTAGTTCAATGGTAGAGCATCTGCCTAGCACACATGAGGCCCTGAGCTAAATTCCCAGCACCTCCTCAACCAGACACATGAGCTAATAAATGTAGAAGCAATGACAGATGAACAAATCATTATTCAGCAACTTTTAAAGTGCTGATTTAAGCAAAAATTCTCTATTGGGTTAAAAAATATTCTGTGAACAGTTAATGGGAAAGGAGCACTTTGATGTTGTAAAAGGTTCAAAAAGAAATGATATCCTGGGGCTGGGGATGTGGCTCAAGCGTAGCATGCTCGCCTGGCAAGCGTGCAGCCTGGGTTTGATCCTCAGCACCACATACAAATAAAGATGTTGTGTCCACCGAAAACTAAAAATAAATAAATATTTAAAAATTCTCTCTCTCTCTCTCAAAAAAAAAGTTTTTAAAAAAAGAAATGATATCCTGTTGTTAAAGGAAAAAATATGCAATGGTGTTTAAACTGTCTCCCTGACCCAAGGATAAAATCTAAGAATCTCAAATAGAAGAAAAAATAGATCTTATATGTCTTTTGATATCATATCATATTCACATCACAAAAATGGTGAACTAAATCATGTTAAGTCTTTAGATTCAATTTCCAATTTATAAGAATAAGCAACATGAGAAAGCTCCTAGAACTATACATAAGATGAGAAATTTTATAGAACAACTAGCCCCATCTCATTAACAAGTCAGTGTCATGAAAAAGAGGACCTATTCTAGATTAAAAGAAACCTAAGGGACATAAGCCAGATGCCACACATGGTCCTGGTCTAGATCCCAGTTTGAATAAACCAGTTATAAAGGACAGTTTTGGAACAACTGAACAAGAATGAAAAAAAAAAGAACTAAGATTTAGAAGATATTAAAAGAAGTATTAATATTGCTGATAGTACAGTGTTATTTTGGCTATATAACAAATTTAGATAAGCACATGTATTTAGTAGAGGAACATCATGGTATCTGTAATGTACTGTAAATGCTTCCGCTTAATACAGAATAAAAAGAATCAAAGCACAACAACAACAAAAAAGAATGATTACACTATAGTCATAATGCCTGCAGAGAAAACAGAAGAGAAGATAGATGAAATGCAGGGATATCAGGTATGTAATGGACTCAATGCATTTACTGTGGACACCCACCTCTGACAGTTTTCTTCCTCAATGTTGGTAAGGCCTGTAACTGAACTGCTCAATTGCTTCCACACTGTACCAATGTCTCCCGATTCCAGTGCCCTGTTGATTAGGGCCACTGATGATAGCATCTCCACAGCAACAGAGAGCTCTGGATGGGTGAGGTTATGCTGTACAGAAAGGGAGAAAGAAAACACAGTAAGTGGAAGTATTCTCCAATACCAAAAGAGATGGAAGTTTAAATAAACTATAAGAAAAGTAAGTTTCTGGAAAACCATTCTACCTAAGCTTATTAAGATGTGGATATTAAATTTACTTCCACCCCATTTGGCTTACAAACAAGAGAGGATTGACTAACTTACTTCAGGACTCTGTTGCTGCAGAGTAGCAAGTTCCTTCTGATAAAGATCAGCAGCAAATGGATACACCTGGGGCAGCTGTGCTTCATGATTCATTAGTTCCAAAACAGTCTTCTCAGCAACACCCTTCTGGATTGCAGCATTAATTGCTGCCACTGCTGCCAATCCTATGCAGAAAATAGGAGGTCAGAAATGCAGCAGGCTTAGACAGCCCTATGGGAAAGGAAGTGACAATTTTCACTGAAGCTATGAAATATCAGGCTATGAAGCTTGAAGTGGATCTTTCATCTTTTAAATGTTGCTTCTTTTGTATGATGTATGACATGTGAGCCATATTTCAATAAGGGCAGCCTCCTAATCATTCTCCTCATCCATGTTTTCTTTCTACTCAACTCATCCCATATGCCACTATTATCTCCACCTAAAACATCTTTTCTTTCCCCTGGAGTCCAGCAAATACCTCTTAGGCTACAATTCAAAGCATTCCACAGTCTTTTCTAACACTTTGTCTGACTTTATTCAACCCAAAACATATATAAAAATTTTATTCTAACCATCATTTCCTTAAATGAATTGCTCACCTTTTGCACCCCTGCTCCCACTTTCTTCCTTATTGTCTCACATAAGGAACATTCTTCTTTTCCTCATTCACAATTCAAATTTTACCAATCTAGTATCTCCTCCTCTAGATATTTCCCTGACTATAAAGTGCTTATTGGCCAAAGTGAGCCTGCATTAACTCTACTTCTACTTTTAAAACTGGAAGAACCCATTAGGTGCAGTGGTGCACGCCTGTAATCCCAGCAGCTCTGGAGGCGGAGGAAAGAGGATTCCCAGTTCAAAGCCAGCCTCAGCAAAAGCGAGGCGCTAAGAAACTCGGTGAGACCCTGTCTCTAAATAAAATACAAAATAGGGCTGGGAATGTGGCTCAGTGGTCAAATGCCCCTGAGATCAATCCCTGGTACCCACACCAACACTTCCCACCCCGCCAAAAAAAAATGGAAGAACCCTAGAGCCTCCCAAAGTACTTGGTAGTCATTATGGCTAGTAGGCTTGGGGCAGAGGATGAGGGGTAATAGATGCTAACCTCACACCCTGATTGACATAAAGCCACAAATTTCCTCCCATCCTAAAAATTTCAGGGGACACCCAGCTGAGAGGATTCTTACTTCTCTGATATTGCTGGGCAGCAATGTTTGCAGCATCTACTCCAGACTGCAGCTCCTCTTTTTGCAGGGGATCAGTATGACCACTCTGAGAAAAGCAAAGAACATTTATGAAGACATTACTCATGCCTATGCCTCTAGACCTGATAGTTTTCATATCTTAGCAGCAGACACAGGGTGAACACAAGTGACAGCTACGGGCTACATGGAGCCAAGTATCAGCTTGGCTAGAGACAAATCTGGACTAGAGTGACTTTCCAGATATCAGCACATTTTTTAAACTATTTTGTGAAAAGCATCAAAATGTTCTGAGAGAAAATGTTTACAGAATCATTAGAGCACATTAATGCTACTTTCTCTAACCAACATACAGAGAATTTGTAAAATGTATATTTGCCCTTATTTAGACAAAAAGAAAGCCCTTCATGTTTGTTCTTTAAAAAAACAAAAACCCAAAACTCCACAAAATTTAATTCCACATAATCTACCCATAGAAAAAATTAAGTATTTTCCCAGTGTTGGCCAAGGCAAACTAGTGTGTGGTGTGTGTTTGTTTTAAAGTGGAAATTCCCAAGTAATAATGTAAAAAAATTCAGATTTTGTTTTCCTTCAAAGGCTTTTTCTCAGGGAGGAGCAGGAAAACTGAAGTGAAGAAGTGGTTAGATTCAGAGTATTAATTATTTTAAAAGAGGATTCACAGCTCTAAAAGCAAAAGAGGCTGAAGATAATGTATAATTTAGCTAAGGAAAGTTTTTTCAACTAATGATGGAAAAGAGATTAGGAATAAGAAAAGGCCATATCTTTAAATGACAGCATGAAATTCAAAAGGATGTAAATAGCTGGGTGCAGTGGTGCATGCCTGTAATTCCAGTGATTAGGGAGACTGAGGGAGGAGGATGGCAAATTCAATGCCAGCCTCAGCAACCTATCAAGACCCTGTCTTGAAATAAAAAATAAAAAGGGCTGGAGATGTGTCTCAATGGTTAATGCACCTGGTTCAATGCCCAATATCAAAGACAAACAAAAATCAAATGGATGTACAGGAACTCTTGCAGGTTCCACCCAAAGTATGTTCACCTGTCTCTTCTGCTGCTTATCACTGAGGAGCTGCTTGAAGTACCAGTCACTGTTCTGTTGCTGGAGTCCTCGAAGACCCAGAGCAGGAGACTGCAGAGTCTTGAACAAGGCCAGGGCATCTCCCTGCTCTAAAGCCAGGTCAATATTTGCTAATGCAGAAAATGCTGAGGAGGAAGAAAAAGACAAAAGGCTTTAAAAAGAGATACCATATTAGTATAATAGCCTCAAACTCAGTTCCAGATTAGGGGAATATTATTTGACCTTTATCTGTAATATTTCAGATTTTAGGATTAGAAGATGCTTTTATTGGTGCATTATAGTTGTGCATAATAGGTAGCTTCATTTTGACATAATCATTTATGCATGGAATTTATATAGTCCATTTCAGTCCCCAGTGTCCCCCACTTTCCCTCCACCTACTCCCCTTCTTCTATTCTACTGGTCTACCTTCCACTCATTTATATATTTAATTGGCACTTTATAGATATACAAAAGATAGAATTCACCTTCCACTCATTTATATATTTAATTGGCACTTTATAGATATAACCTAATTTTGTGAAATTCATTCTGTATTTCCTCCCCTTTCCAGTCAATCTCCTACTCTGCTGATCTTCCCTCGGTCTTTATGATATCTGACTACCCATGCCCTTTTTTTATTCCCCTTACTTTTCTCTAGCTTCTGTACATGGGAAGAACATCTGACCCTTGATTTTCTGAATCTGGTTTATTTCATTTAGCATGGATGTTCCCCAGTTTCATCCATTTACCAAAAAATGCCATAATTTCTTTCTTCTTTATGGCTGAGTAAAATTCCATTGTGCATTAGAAGATAATCTTAAAGTTATCCAGTCTAGGGGGTCTTAACCAGGTTGTTCACCAAATTCCATACAGATTCCTAAGCCACACCCAAGCTTACTTAAAAGCTTCAAGATGTAGACAGCTTGGCACTGATATGGACACTAATAGAAGCCACCAATCCAGACTTTCTAAAATGCCCAGTAGTTGAGCAGATCATGTCTGTAGACTATTAAACAGATAAAAGTATAGAATATGACAATTTACTACATTTTTGACAATTTTGTTTCAAAGACTTTTTAAAGTTCCCACCCTAGAGTTCACACAGAATATATCTAACTCCTCTGGCTTCCTATGCCAATGCATTCCTTACTAAGAGCCTGAGTTTCTTCAACCATTTCTTATACAGCATTTTGAATCCATTCATTATCCTGATATTTCCTGAACACTCTCAAGCCATGGTAGTCAGTGTCCACACATCAAGTGCAGAGTGGAAGGAGCTATCTTCCCCTCTCAACCTCTACTTCTAGGGCTGGGATTGTGGCTCAGTGGTAGAGTACTTGCCTGGCATGCATGAAGCACTGGGTTCCATCCCAGTACCACATTGGAAAAAAAAAAAACAAACAACTAAATAAACACTTTCTACTTCCAACCATAGACTCCAATGTCACACAAGTTCTTTAATGTAACATCTGACAGTGGAAACCCAGATATTCATTCATCTGAATGTGATAGTAAAGATACCTCCCTAATAGGGTGATTTTTTTTTTTAAAGACATAGTATCTTACTATGTTGCCCAGGCTGTTTCAAACTCCTGGGTTCAAGTAATCCTCCTGCTTCAGCCTCCCAAGTACTGTGGAATATAGGCTCATGTCATCATGCTGAGCTGACAGAGTGATTTTTAGGATTAAATGAAATACCCATGAAAGCCCTTTATATATTGTAAAATAAATAAAGTGTTATTAAGTTCAAAGTTAGAATACTTTCTGATTTCAGAAATTAAACCCAGTCAGAAATCATACTTACTTTATTGTTTTTAGTTGGGTTTTGTTGTTGTTGTTTTATGTGTGTGTGTGTGTGTGTGTGTGTGTGTGTGTGTGTGTATTGTGTGTATTGCTGGAGATTGAACCCAGGCTAGGCAAGCACTAAACCACCTGAGCTATATCCCCAGCCCTTTTTTCTTTTTTAGAAAAAAAAATAGACTATTACTCCACTACTCAGAGATGAACATCTGATTTTATCACCAATGGAGCAAAAAGAAACCAATAAAACACAAAAATTCAAAATATCTAGGTCATAACAAAACTTATTAGTTTAAAATGATTTCATTAAAAAAAATCAACTATTAATATAAGTTCTTAGAAAGACAAAACAACCCATGGGAAAATAAAGTCTTAAATAAAATGGAAAATGGCGGCCCTTCTCCCCTCTGAGAAGGGAGAAGTCTCTTCCTGCAAGTGTCTCCTTTCCCTTTTCCTATTCCTTCAATAAACATATGCCTGTAACTATGGGGGTAGGGAGCAGGTACAATAGGGGAGAAGCAGAACTAATAAAACCAAAAGGTAAAAGAAAGAAAAAACTGCTCTGGATTTATGATCTCATTGTAGGTTCCCGGGAGACTGCTTATTTCTTCCTAATGATTATGCCTGTAATTCAACTACCTGAGCCCTGAGCCAAGGTATACATAATCTTCTTGAATCACAGCTGAAGGTCTACATGGCCATTATTCCTTCCACAATATTCACCGAGGTCCTGCTATATGCTGTGAAAACAGCAGTTAACAAAACAAATATCCCCATCCTGAGGTTTTTTAAATTTTTATCATTTTTTTATAGTAGGGGCAGAAAATAAAATCAATTCAGGGAGCAACCAGATTTTGTCTAAGTATGAACTACAGAATCTGAGTATTTGCTACAAAAGCCTCTAGTCAATTATGCTTTCTCTGAAAGCATAAATATACTACTTTCATATGTAAAAATGTGAATAGAACATTTAAATACTTTCTCTCACTGAACTTTAATTATTAACTTTAATTTTCTTATTCTACTTAACAAAAAATAAAATATTTTCTGGTTTCTAACTACTCAGCCTGCAGATTTCCTCTGGGGCAGTGTTAATGAGCAGTGTTGCTGGTTCTCATAGCCTAACAACAACAACAACAACAACAAAAAAACCCTCTATAATTACTTAAGATGAGAAAGTCTTCCTAAGAACATAATATTCCTCGTACTTTCATAATATGCCTCATACTTTCTCTAAAATTAGGAAAAGATTGTCCCTCTCTGTCTTATCCTCATCCTCTTATCTTTCCTAAGAATCTCAGTGAATATTCACATGCACTGAAAACCTACCCCAACCTTGAGAAGTCTCCATTCCCTTCTTTATGACTGCACCTCATGTATCTTTGCTACCTTGTTATAATAAAGCTGTCCTGAAATTATTCATTAGCATGACTACCTTTCCCACTATATTGAGTTTATTTGAAAGAACTTCTGTGACCATAGCAGGACAATGTGCATAGAATACTGAGTATACACACTTATGATTATTTTCTTACAAGTTTATAATTCTCATATAATTAGCAAGGTAAAGCAATAAACATTATAAAACCCTGAACAATATTGTAGGAAAAATTCCTTAGTAAAGCAAAAAAATATTTTATGTACTCTATGCAACAGGAAACATGCTGGACTTTCTTCTCATACAGAGTACTAAGTATAAGCACAGTCCAGTTTATATTTGCTAACCTAAGTATTCAGAGAGATACAGCACAAGAAATCAATCATACTTGAAGGGAACTATTACTCTGTTCAGAAGGTCATTATCCTAAATAAATGAACCATAATATAATAGAATACAAAGAATCTTCGTCAAGATTTAGACCTCTATATCAAATGGAGTTGATAAAATTCTTCAAAATTCCTCTCTAGTTATCAAGAGTATTATTAGTTCAAACAACAAATTGGCATCTCCAATAAATAAATGATTACTATATTATTATCTTGAGCAAAACAAATCAAAATGTGGTCTAATTGGGTTATAATAAAAATTTTTGTTCTTTTGTTATGTATAACACTATGCTGGGAATTATAAAAATTTCAAAAGTGGCAGAATAATCTCTAACTGAAGGAATTTACAAAGATGTTCGAAAAAATGAGGAGCTGGACATGGTAGTCCACACCTGTAATCACAGATACCTGGAAGATTAAGGCAGAAGGATTCCAAGTTCAAGGCATGCCTGATCAACTTAGTGATATCCTAACTCAAAATATTAAAAGTAAACAGCTGGGGATGTGGCTCCATGACAACAGTCACTTGCCCTCCAACTTGTGATTCGCCTTCCTTGGCCTCCCAATCCTCTGTTGGGATTACAGATATGCTCCACCATGCCTGGTCAGAAAACATGTTTTTAAAATATTTTTAACAGGATAAAAGAATCAAAAAAGAGAGTCCAGAAGCCCTTGCAGGTATAAGAACAAGGGCTATCTGAGGGCAATGATAGTTCAAACAGAACAAGAATACACAATACTGTAATAAATAATCATTCCTAAACAAATCCACTAATGTCTACAATTAAACCATGTCTTTTTCTTTTTCTTTCTGTTTTTTGGGGGGATGTGGGTGGGTGAGGATACTGGAGATTGAACCAAGGAGCAGTTAAAAACTGAGCCACATCCCCAGCCCTTTTTTGAATATTTTATTTAGAGACAGGGTCTTACTCAATTCCTTAGAGCCTCACTAAGTTGCTGAGGCTGGCTTTGAACTCCTGATCCTCCTGCCTCAGCCTCCTGAGCCACTGGGATTACAGGCATGCACCACTGTGCCCAGCTAAACCATGTCTTAAGTCCAAGAGTAGAACAACACAAACATTATTCTGTAATATCCCATTAGGTGCTTATTCAAGAACATACTTACTGTTGACTTTATTTACATTGCCTTGAATTTCAGCTTGAGTGAGTAGCTCCTCATAAACATCCCTTTCTCTCTCGGAGTTTTCTGTCTGAGGATGAGTAAAAAGTAAAATTAAATTAGTTCAGGTCTCTAAGAAGACCACAGAAATACATTTGTACCTCTCTACCACCATTCAACACAATTAAGAACAAGTGTGTATGTGACTTCAATCCTTTGTTAAAAAAAAAAAAAAAAAAGAGCAGAATGCTGCATGATTACAACTAAAAATCTGACTAGATCACTTGTTAATAAGCACTGGGATATTGCAGAGCTAGACAAGTGAAGGAAGCACTGAATAAACCCTGTGAGGTGGTGGGACTAATGACCCACATCTTGCCTCAGACGTGAGCAGAATAGGCACACATGGGTACCAATCTTGGAGCTTCACTGGTGGCACAAACAGGGGCAGGGCTGCAATTACTAATCTGCAGACCAATTGGGCATCTGTTTTGGGGGTTGAAATCCCTGCTCAATGATAAGAGACTTAAAGAATATTCTGAGAGCAGAGTTGACTTCATTTTATCATCTGGATACTTTCCAAAGAACTGAAACATTTCAATCATTAATTTTAAGGGGTGAATAAATTTGAGTGAAATCTTATAAGACAGTCTTAGCCTCATTTTTCTTTTTCAAGTCAGAATCACTCAGCTAACTTCTACATAGTGATAACAATGGTTAAAAAAAAAAAATTCACTCCAGAGGGGCTAGGAAAGATGATTTGGAAATCATATTTCCAAAGGATATAATTAATTTTTAATGTCCACAATCCAAAACTTCATTTGCACAAAATTCAAAAAGAAAACAAGAGGTCAAAATGGAACCTAATACCAAGAGACTACATACTGTATAATTGCATTTCAATGAAATTCTAGAAATGGTATGATATAGTGAGAAAAATAGATTGGTAGTTGTCTGGAGGAGGGATGGGCAGATGGAGACTGACTGCAAAGGGGAGTCAGGGAACTCTTTAGTGCAATGTTAAACGGCCACATACATTTGTAAAACTCAAATTGTATACTTAAAATGCATGGCTTTTATTGTATGTAAATTATACTTCAATAAAACTGTTTTTTAAAGTGAAATCATACCAAATGATAGAAGAATATAAATTAATTATAAAAATATTCCATTTTTACCCTGTTTTTAGCATTTGTCATTTTGTCTTGCTTGGCCTGATAAAGTATGTCCTGGTAAGTAGAAGCCAGAGGCTCTTCAAGATTTACAAGCATTGCGTTGGGGTTTTTCAAAGCTGCAAACGTGTCAGCTGGAATTCTACGATCAATAGCTTCATTAATAGCAATAACAGCAGCATGTACTAAAAAAAAAAAAAAAAAAGAAAAAATTCAAAGCATAGAATACTGAAATTACTAAAGGATATACACAGATACAAAACAACATTGCATCCCCTATTACAGAGAAAAACTTTTTTTTTTCTTTGTGCTGGGAATTGAACCCCAGTGTGCTTTGCCACAGAGCTATGTTCCCAGCTCTTTTCTTTTTTTCTTTTAGTTTTGAGAAAAGGTCTCACTAAATTGCTGAAGCTGGCCATGAACTTGCAATTCTTCTGCCTCAACCTCACAAATTCATGGGATTACAGGTGTGTGACCACACCCAGCAAAAGGTTCCTTTGCATAGATAAGAGTAAAAACACTTGGAGTTAGAGGAGTAGCTCCCTAGATCCTGCAAACCTAGTCTCTGATGCACAAAGCCACAGCTCTCCCTGTGATCCATGTTGAATTTACAGTCACATAGGGAAATACTCATGAAGGAACACTGGAAGGAACATTTATTTGGTATGGAAAATGTTCACCCTTAATGACCTAGTGAATACCATAAAGAAAAAAAGAAACCCTTCAAAAGGCAACGAAATGGAGGCTGGGGCTGGGGCTCAGCTGTAGCACACTTGCCTGGCATATGTGAGGCACTGGGTTCAATTCTCAGCCCCACATATAAATAAATAAAAGTCTATCAATATCTTTAAAAAATTTAAAAAAAAGGCAATGAAATGTAGAACTCACTTTCTAAATGTTTTTCTTTTAATCAAAATTGAGAATTCATTTCCAAATAACAATAGCATGGAAGACTATAGCAATGTTTAAAATCCCATCTACAGACTTAAACTTGATAGCAGAATTCCTATTGTCCAAGATCATCACCACGGTATTAATCACTACAAGTTGTAGTAACAATCCCACTTGAACCCAGAAAATCTCTCTCTTCTTACATGCAGCTTCATCCACAGACAGTTCATTAGCCAGGATGCCCCCAATCTTGCTGAAGGCAGGCATCTGGATCCCATACTTCTCTAGTTCAATCTTCATGTTGTTGATTTCTTCTTCTACAGAAAAGAATGAAGATCCAACCAAGCAAATTAAGTACCCTTTCACAACTCAGAGAAGGAAACAGATTCCTTAGCTATAAAACAAGAGAAAATGGCATCTACTCCTTAGGGTTATTAAAAGGATTTAATGAAATAATATATGGGAGGATGTAACATAGTACCTACTATATAATTTGTAATCAATAAACATTAATTAGGCATTAAACATTAACTATAAAGTGAGAAGACCCTATGGGAAAGTTTTTCAAAACTGCTACTTATGGCATTTCCTACAGTTAACTTATAAATGGAAGCTTTAAAGGGAGCTCAAGAAGTGAATCACAGTTATCTCAGTCTTTAAAATCCAAATCAGTAGCTGCTACTCAATAACTTTGTTTCTAAGACAGAAAGCCAAATGATAAAGAAAACAACAAGTAAGGTTTGACCTTTGGCCACATCTGGTCAACAACTTCCCTGGAAGTAAAAATGTCACAGATAAAAGCTTTCTTATCAATTCTTAAACTCCCAGGCCTAAAAAATAATCACTAGTTCAAAAGACTTGAATCTCTTTTACCCCTAACCAATATTAACCTCTGCTCTTTTTCTCCCAAGAATCCTCTTCAAGCACCTGACTACAAAAAATACACATAATGTTACCAATTTGTCCCTAAGGGGTTCATGTGTTAAAAACTCAATACTAGGTGCAATAATGTGAGAGGTGGTAGAACCTTTAAGAGGTGGCACCTACTGGGAGGCTCTAGGGTCACTGGTGATACTGATCTCAGGATGAAGGTACTCTGGAACTAACCTTGAGTTAGTTCTCAGAAGACACTGTTATAAAAAAATTCTGGCCCCACCTAGCTCTCTGGCACCTCTCTTGCAAGGTGATCCCCTATTCACAGATATGCTTCTGCCATGCCATCTGCCAGAGGCCAAACCAAATCAGTGGGGTCACCTGATCTTATATTTTCACCCTACAAAACTATGAGCTAAATAAGCCTTGTTTCTTGTGGGGGGGGGGTTGGGGGATGCGGGGTAACTGAGGTGTGAACCCAGCTCTTATCACTGAGCTACATCCCCAGCCACCCCCACCCTTTTTTTTTTTTTAATTTGGAGACAGTCTCCCTGAATAACTAAATTGCCAAGGCTGGCCTTAAATTTGGGATCCTCCCTTAGCCTTTGGAGTTGCTGGAATTACAGGTGTGCACCAATGTGCCTGGTAGCCTCTTTTCTTTATAAAGTGTCTCAGGTATTTTGTAACAGAAATAAAAGAGTAATATGTATAAAATCACCCACCCAAAGATGGTTAAACTTTAAAATTACTAAAATGCCATCTTTGCATCTTTTCACTTCCTATTCATTTGCCTTTGCTTTGCCCACAATAGAATGGGAAGGACTTATAAACTTTCTTTTTACCATACATGAACATTTAATGTTAGATGTTAATACAATTATATGTTTTATATATATTACATATTAAAATTACTCAATTTACATATGAGAAAACAGATTCACTAACCATACCTATGTCGTAAGTGAAAGAACACAGCCTGAAATTCCAAGTTCAGTGTTCTGTCCATCATACTAAGAAAGGCAAGTTATTTATATTTCTTTCATCATTTTTTCCAGAGTATTTTTAAAGCTCTAGTTCTTTAAAATTGGTGCTGCTGACTTTCCAGCCTGTTTCAAATAAATCAAACATTTCCTGCCAAGCATGTAGCTCCTTACCTGTGAAGTCAACTTTTCCATAAAGGTCTTGAATCTGAGGAGCCAGGCCTAGTTTAAACAGGTACAAACTAGAAGACATAATATACAAGAGTTAGGCCTCCCAGCAGTACCTACCTGCTGCTCTTAAAGAAAACTGGCAGTCAGGGAAATCAGCAGACATAAATTCAAATCCAAGTTCTGGCATAAACATAATGTATAATTAGGTGTATTAATTTTAACATAACTAATATTAGTGAGGTCTCTTGGCTTCTGTTTATCTTCCTATAATCAATAACTTTTAGGTGACACTTTAAAAACTGTCATGAAAAATTGTCATTCTGAGACAGTAAATCTTACACTGAATTCATATTATTGATATAAAAGTTTAATTCAGGTAATTCAAGAGTTTTAAATAAAGTACATATTATGTATCTTAATCTTCAAATTAAATAAACAAACCAAGAAAAGAAATTCATTAGACTCTAAGCTCCACGAAAGAAGGAACAATAAAAGTCTCATTCACTAATATCCACTCAGAGCCTATAGATCATAAATATGAATCAATATCTCACAGATATAGAAAGTGTCTGTAAAACTTGGGTAAGGTTAGTGTATTATAACACTATAGCAGACTAGAATCGGTAAGTTAGAAGAGATCAAATGGACAGTTCACAGACATTGACAGTTAACAATAAGGGAGAAGACCAAAAAATACATCAGAAACAAATCCTAGAAATTTAATTGTCTACAGTTTTTTCAAATTATCTATAAACTTCAGCATCATTTAAATATATATAGGCATCACAGAACTGATCAAAACTTAAATTGTATACAATAAACCCAAATGTAGAACTGAAAACACACTGAATTTTCTGAAAACATTGTTTATATATCCACAGCAATGTTTATATATAAACATTGTTTATATATCCACAGCACTTAAATATTTTCTCAGAGAAGTGCCATGTATATGATTAAGTGCTTTCCTTTGGGGCAAAACATTCAAAATGAAACCATATAAAGTTGCTCTCTCAGAAGATTTTATAACTACTCAAGAAGTTTTCCAGAGCAAAATAAAAATAATCAATAACTTTCTATACATGTAATAGGTCCCCTTATATATTTTCTCCACTAATATACCTGACTTATTCTAATTAATAACAGTATTTAATCTTTTTTTTTTTTTTGTACTGGGGATTGAACCCAGAGGAGCTTTACCACTGAGCTATATCCCTAGCCCTATCTATCTATCTAATCTATCTATAGTACCAGGGATTGAACCCAAGGAGCCACATCCCCAGTCCTTTTTCACATTTTATTTAGAGACAGAGTCTCTCTGAATTGCTTAGGGCCTTTCTAAGTTGTTGAGGCTGGCTTTGAACTTGTGATCCTCCTGCCTCAGCCTCCCAAGCCTCTGGGAGTACAGGTATGCACCACTGTTCCCAGTAGTAAGGGTATTTTCTCCAGGAATTTCTTCCCCTTTTATTTCCATTATAAAATAGAAAAATGGCTGCCACATTTTTAAAAATTTAAGGACATTACTTTCATAGCCCAAGAGGCATAAAATGTCACTTTTAATGTCATCTGATGGTAAATTAAAAGTGTACAAAGATACCACTGGCTGATGAAAAAAGTAGGAGTGTGGGCACCATCTTTCTTGTACCTTTCCTTATTTATTAGGAAGTGTTTAAGAGTATTTTATGGAAACACTGGAGCTACAAATAGAATCATAATAGCCACTCAGATACTCTAATCCAGCACAAAAAGCACTTAGCTTCAAACCCGAAACTTAAAAACCCTAACAGTGAACATTACTTCCCAACCTTCACTCCTGCTGCTTCATGCTTATAACTTAAAACAACTGTATCTGGTTAGCCTGTCATTAAGCTTAGACTTTTCTTTTTCCCTATTTTAGCTACACTTTGTAGCAATAGCAAGAAGCAAGCTGTGTTAGCTAATCTAGATTCCAATTATCTTTGCTGACGCAGAGTAAAATAGAAATCAATAAACTAATCTCAAAGTTTATTAATAAAAACTCTTATGACAGTTGATTAGTAAACAGAATCCATACACAGTCCTTTATCTAAATTCTTTGAGCCAGACATGCATCAATGTAGAAATGTTTCAAATATTAAAAAGATTCTATAGTGTACATGGTATTAGAAGACATTCCCAGGACACGCTGGGGCAGCACCCCTAATCAATACATTGCTTTTCTGCAGAGAAACATACAAGTATACATAAATATTCTAAATAACCTCAATTAATCCTTATCAGGTTTTGCCAACAAAAGAGCTTGTACTAAAACTTTATTTTCAGAAATATTAAGTTTTTGTTTTGTTTTGTTTTTAATTTTTTTTAATTGCTGATAGATCTTTATTTTTTTAATACGCAGTGCTGAGAATCGAACCCAGTGCCTCACACATACCATGCACGTGCATTACCACTGAGCCACAGTCCCAGCCCCAATATTAAGGTTTTTTTTTAAAATTTGGGATTATGAGCCTATTTGACCCCCAAATGAATTCTTTTTTGGCAATACTGGTGATCAAACTCAGGGTCTCCTGCATGCTAAGCAATTGCTCTACCACTAAGCTACACACCCCCAAATCTCCATTGTATTTTCAGAATAGCAAAACTTTGGGGGAAATGGAAAGTATACAAATATATTAAGAATAATGGAGAATAGAGTGTTATCTTTAAAAATAACTATGACTGTGGAGAAAAAATAGCATCTTCAACAAATGGTGCTGGGAAAACTGGAAATCCATATGCAACAAAATAAATTAAACCCCTATCTCTAACCATGCACAAAACTTAACTCAAAATGGATTAAGGACCTAGGAATTAAACCAGAGACTCTGCGTCTAATAGAAGAAAAAGTAGGCCCAATCTTCATCATGTGGGATTAGGACCCAACTTCCTTAATAAGACTGGTATAGCACAAGAATTAAAACCAAGAATCAACAAATGGAGTGGAATCAAACTAAAACGTTTCTTCTCAGCAAACAATCTGTGAGGTGAACAGAAAGCCAACATCCTGGGAGCAAATTTTTAACCCCTCACACATCACATAGAGCACTAATCTCTAGGGAATATAAAAAAGCTAGGGAACTCAAAAAGCTAAACACCAAAAAAACAAATAACCCAATCAACAAATGGTCCAAAGACCTGAATAGATACTTCTCAGATGAAGATATACAATCAGTCAACAAATATATGAAAAAATGCTAATCATCTCTAGCAATCAGAGAAATGTAAATCAAAACTACTCATCTCACTCTAGTCAGAATGGCAGCTATTATGAAGACAAACAACAATAAGTGTTGGCAGGGATGTGGGGGAAAAGGTATACTCATACACTGCTGGTGGGACTGCAAATTGGTGCAGCCAATATGGAAAGCAGTATGGAAATTCCTTGGAAATCTGGGAATGGAACTACCATTTGACCCAGCTATTCCTCTCCTTGGACTATCCCCAAAGGACTAAAAGACAGCATACTACAGGGACACAGCCACATCAACGTTTATAGCAGCACAATTCACAATAGCTAAACTGTGGAACCCACCTAGATGCCCTTCAGTAGATTAATGGATTTAAAAAATGTAGCATATATACACAATGAAATTTTACTCAGCATTAAAAAAGAACAAAATCATGGCATTTGCAGGTAAATGAATGGCGTTGGAGAAGATAATGCTAAGTGAAGTTAGCCAATCCCCTAAAAAACAAATGCCGGAATGTTTTCTCTGATATAAAGAGGCTGACACATAGTGGGGTCGGGAGGGAGAGCATGGGAGGATTAGATAATTCTAGATAGGGAAGAGGGGTGGGAGGGAAAGGGATGGGGCAGGGGATTAGCAAGGGAAGAGGAGTGGGAAGGAAAGGGAGGGGGCAGGAGATTAGCAAGGATGGTGGAATGTGATAGACATCATTATACAAAGTACATGTATGAAGACTTGAATTGGGTGTCAACATACTTTATACACAAATAGAGATGAAAAATTGTGGTATATATGTGTATTAAGAATTGTAATGCAAAAAAAGTACATGTATAAAGGCATAAATTGGCGTGAACATACTTTATATACAGAGATATGAAAAACTGTGCTCTATGTGTAATAAGAATTGTAATGCATTCCACTACTGTCGTGTGTTTTTAAAAAAAATCAATAAAAAAAGAATTTATTTCCATTATATTAAAAAATTTAAAAAAAAATAACTATGACTGAAGTACAATGACAATGCCTGGAATAATGCCTTAAAAAATGACTTTTAAAGGGGGAGGGCGGGCAGAAAGAAAACAAAAATAATACTTCTTTATCACAGTTGATCCAAAGGGAGGTCATGCCACCCCCAATACGTGTGAGGTGAGGAACATGCCTGGAACACTGTTGTGTTTTATGGTAAAAGAAGAGGCTCTGAAAAATTACACACACTTCCTACTTAATCATCAAGTGTTGCCAACCCACTTTCAGGAAAAACACCAAATGAGAGGAAAGAAACTATAAATCTCAAATCAAAACACACTGCTCTGTGTAGACTTTCTAAGCATAGACTGCATATGCAAGAGAAATGGAAAACAATAGTGGACCGCCCCCTTTTGTCATTCTGACTCCATCATGAGAAAAGTACAGTTAATCCTCATCTGTATTTCAGAGAACTGAAGCCTGGGACCCTGATTACATTACTGCTATAGTACTAGTAGAGAGAAATTCTGCCAATTTAACCTCTGTATTTGCCAAGTTCAGAAAGCCATTATAGGTACAATCTTAATTAGGTTATTGACAAAAAATAAAAATTAAAATCAAGCCAATCACAATCTCAGAATTAATCTGATTTTGGCTTAGACACACGCACATATGAAATTGCTATATTCTCAATACAAGAGTATACTAGTTCTTAGCTGTATTCATTCTTTTGTGTGTTTCACATTGGTTCCAATGATACCAGCATTATATGTGATCAACACACTGTAAACAGGCTGGAGTTGTAGCTCAGTGGTACAGTGTGTACTTAGCATGTGTGAAGCCTCAATCTCTAGCACCAGGAATAAAAATGAAAGAAGAGAAACTCAGAAAAATAAGTTTCTTTTCTTTTTTTTTTTTTGTAGCACCAGGGATTGAACCCAGGGTCTTGTGCATACTATGCAAGCACTCTACCACTAAGCTACACCCTCAGCCCTTTTTATTTAATTTTATTTTGAATCAAGGTCTCTCTTGGTTGTCCAGGCTGACCTCAAACTTATAAACCTCCTATCTCAGCCTCCTGATGAATAGGTAGGATTACAGCGTGCAGCACCCCATGGAGTGACAATAGGCTTCTTATAGATCAATATTATACAATACCTTCATTCATGTAATCAACATTTATTAAGCATACACATAAGATGCTATCTAAAAAGGTACAATCCAAACAAAGAAATCTCATATTCATGTCTCACTCATTTTTCCCATCTTCTCCTTTAGTCCTGTGGCCATCAAATAAGTCTACTAAAATACTACGTTATTCTACATTGCTGTAGTGTATACAATAGGCATCCCCTCTCTTCCCATTCCCCCCCCTCCCTCCAGAGATATCACATTTTCCTTCCAATCGAATACACCTGTTGATTCTAAGAATGAGGGATATGAAATTAAGTCATGTTCCCAATTTACCATGAAGCTGTGCAAAAAATAATTTGTTTCAGTTCCTATTATCATATTTATGTTGGTATAAAAATTACTGAATGAGTGAACAAATAGCTTAATAATGGCAAAGACCTAGATGACTAAACAAAAGACAGCACCCGTGTGAAATTCGGAGGTCACAGAGACACTAGATCAATAATGAAAGATTTTGCCGTGTTTTTACAACAAAACTATCTGTTATTATGGGAATAAATAAATCCATTCTTTCTACTCCCTGGAAAAACACAGCTGTTTTTACCATTGTATGAGGTTAGCAGCTTTCTATCCTATTTGAAAATCCTGAAGCTAATGAAAAAATGTGTTCACTCTTCCAATGGACAAAGACACACACTCAACTGAGATGTCATTCCTAAACTGCTTATTTTACCAAGAAAATCTAATTACCTGAGTGCATGAATACAGTAGATACATTTTGGCATGTTCTTTCGATCATAGATATCTGTGGTTTCTGGGTAAAAAATCTAAGAAGAAATAAAATAAGCAGAGTAAGTTATCCGTCCACTGATTTCATATAATCATTCACCAATCATCGACAGAACAAATAAAATTATGGACAATTAGAAAACATTGTTGGTATTCAGCAAATCACTTCATTAGGTTGAACAAACATTTCATCATAAGCACTGCAAGGAGTAAGATGTGGCAATACATAATGAAAAGTATTTGGGGAATCCTTATTTGGTCAACTCACTGAATTTCATTAGATGTGTAAAAAGTGATTTAGTTACTTCAGACCCAGACACAGGTAAATGAAACCCAAGTTCTATTTCAGTTTAAATCAGTGGCAAGTGTATGAGGCATTAAAGGACCACAATCTTTTTAGTTACTATGTCAGATTAATACTTCAACAACAAACACTATATGCTTTTTAGTGTATGCAAACTACTATATTTGGACACTGAAAAAAAACCATTAAATATGAAATGTACTATAATACTCTGAAGAAGTAGAAAGATAGAAAAATAAAGTATATATAGTAGAGGATGGATATGGGAATGTAGAAGACAGGTATTTTTCCCTGAAAACACTTAGTGCAATTAACTAATTACCTATGGTTATCGGTAATGGCTACTCCAACAGACTAAAAGCCCCAGGAAGGCAGGGAACTAGGTCTATGTTACTGCTAATTTAATGTCAAATTCAGAGCAAGGTCACTGAAGCACCTCTATATTTGACAGTTTAACCAATGAGGTAGAATAGCAACAGCATTAGGTTTAGACTGGCAATAGCTTTGAATTTCAAGACCTATTCTCTCGTAGAGTGGCACCATACAACCCAATCTGTGATTTAGAGAAATAAAGGGTAACAGAGGATAGGAAGCAAAAGACTGAATAATGAGTTGATTAGAAGAATCTAGAGAGTAATAAAGACCTCTAACAAAACAGACTATGAAGTCCTAAACTAATGAGTAAATCATAATAGACAACAAAAGATTTTCCAACCAAGAGAAACTATAAGAACAAATGAAGCAGAGTTGGGTGTAATGGTACATGCCTATAATCCCAATTACACAGGAGACTGAGGCAGGAAGATCACATGTTAGAGGCCAGCCTCAGTAACTTAATAAAAAATAAAAGTAACTTAATGAGACCCTAAACAACTCAGACCCTGCCTCAAATTAAAAAATAAAAGGACTGGGGGTATAGTTCAGTGTTAAAGTGCCCCTGGGTTCAATCCCTGATACCAAGAAAAAAGAATAAGTTAAAGCAAGAATAACCATATTTGTGAGTAAGGAAATATCTAGCCCATTGCTTTCAAGAATATACAGAATATCTTCTAGAAAATAATAGAAAAATAAGGTTGGGTCAGTATGATGGAATCAGATTACTATGAGCAACTTAAAAATCAGAAAATTTTGACCTTGATAAGCAGGACTTAAAGAAAACCCCTAGCTTTGGAACTAAGGATAAGGATAAAAACAGCTTTAGGAAGATCTGACTGGAGACAGGACATAGGATATATTGAATAATGAAAAGACTGGAGCTGGAGAGGCAGGCCGGGGAGTTCTTATATATATAAAACAGTGGATGGATAAAAGAGATAATCTCACATAAATGAAGAAGGTTTTGGAAATGACTGGTTAGACTAAGATCTCACCAAGGTTCTAAGCTTGGATGACTGTAATAATGATGACACGGTATCACTTATCATAGAGAAGGGCATGTTTACTTGGGGAAAAGAAAGGTTTAGTTTTAGATATAAAAAATTCTAGGTAATAGAAAGCTATCCAAGGAGAAATGATCGCAACCAACTGAAGGTACCATGTTCTTCTTATAGCAAATGAATCTTAATAACGGAACCCACAAAAATGGGAGAAATAGCTTTAAAAAGATTGTATCTTGGGGCTGGGGATGTGGCTCAAGCGGTAACGCATTTGCCTGGCATGTGTGCGGCCCGGGTTCGATCCTCAGCACCACATACAAACAAAGATGTTGTGTCCACCGAAAGCTAAAAAATAAATATTAAAAAAAAAGATTGCATCTTTAAAAATGCCCATTGACAAAATTAATCAAAAGTGGAAGAGTTCAAGTAATCAAGACTAGTTGGGCAAATTAAAAACAATTTAATTATTCAAAATCAGAAAAGATTTCAGGGAGAAGGTGGCCAACAATATCAATTATAATAAAAAATCAGAAAGGACAGGAAGAGGGGCTGGGGTTGTGGCTCAATGGTAGAGCACTTGCCTAGCATGTGTGAGGCAGTGGGTTTGATCCTCAGCATCACATGAAAATAAAATAAAGATATTGTGTTCACCTATAACTAAAAAAAATATATTTTTGTAAAAAAAAGAAAGGATAGGAAGCAAAAGATCATTGTATTAATTTTCTATATTTATCATAAGGAGATTAAGACATCCCAAAACACTACATATGCACTGTAAATTACACACCATACATTATTTTATGGATACCAATATATTTTTAGGCTGAAGTATCTTTAGTTCATGTTACCCAGAAGCCTTCTGGACCTATATCATGTAAGGTAGATATTCCAAGGCTACAGACATGATTACCATGCTGTCCCTGAAAGCCTTTGGGGAACTCTATGTTTGTTACTACTGTTAGTAAACAAACAAACAAAAAAGTAATTAAAATTACATCTTATAGTAATAACACTACCAGCAGTAGCAAATATTAAAAAAGCTCTTAGTACCATTCAACAAAAGTTAAATTGTCATTGACCACTGGCGATACACTATATAAAAAAACAGGAACAGGAAGTTACAGGTGCACAGAAAGGCCAAGCAGCTGTAAACATTTTGACACATTGCATTTCCTGACATTTGTAGGGCCTAATTCTCAAACATACCAGTGGCAAGGAACAGAATTTTAGCACTCTGCTCTGAAAAAGAGAGGATAAAAGCTGGTCTTTTACAAAGACTCAGCTCTGGATTTAACTCATTTCAACAGACATGAGCTAACAGTGAGCTCAGCAGTACACTAAATATCAAATATTCATTTTCAAGTGGTATAAGCCACTTTCTGATACTTCACACAGTTATAAACATTTGGACTCCACAGCTACATATAATGAAAATAAAAACCACCTCTTAATCCCAACACACAGAAATGAGTTAGCCGGACAAAAGCTCTTATAACCATAAACTGGTTTCCTTCCCCCTACTTAATACATGAAGACAGCTCCTTTGTCTACATAAGCGGACATATAATGGCACCCATATTTGACTTTAACACCAATAGTATCCCTAGTGAAGGAACAAGTGATTTGCTCTCAATTTTTCTATTATAAGCAGGCTGGAAAATCCTTATAAATACATCTTTTGTGTTTTTCTAATTGTTTGAGGGGAAATAAATTCTTAAAAGTAGGTCAAAGACAAACTTAACCATGCCTCTAAGGACAACATGGCCTTTATGGGTATCTAGTGAGTAGCAATTTCACTAATAGCAGCACAAAAATAAACTCCTGAGAAAAAATGCAGAATATGCATACTGCTATACAGCCACCACCAAAAACAGACACAGAGAGAAATGTCATTATATTGCCTTGACAATTTGAAATATAAAATAACCTATGAATTTTGGTTACTCTGAAGCTGGAAAATGACATCTCTAAAATACTTCCACATGTGTGTGTTGTGTATATATATATATATATATTTTTTTTAATTTTGGGGGGATGGGTACCGGATATATAATCCAGGGGTGCTTTACCTCTGAGCTATGACCACAGCCTTTTTTCTTTTTGAGACAGGGCCTCACTAAGTTGCTTAGGGCCTTGCTAAGTTGCTGAGGCTGGCCTTGAACTTTTAATCCTTCTGTCTTAGCCTCCTAAACTGCTAGGATTATAGATGTGCATGACCACACCTGGCCTAACTTCATATTTTTAATGTAATAACTTGTGAATAAATAAAAGCCACTATCTGTACACTTTAAAATGATGAAGTTTAGAGTATGTAAATTCTATTTAAGAAAAAACACTTTAATATAAGTCTTAAAACTAATGTAGTAAAAGTAATTATCATCATAGGGAATTTCACTAGAGTAAAACAAAACAGGTATAAGGAAATAAGAGAACAAGAACAAATTGAAAAGAAAAAAAGAATCTTTAGCATTAAACAAAAAATTAACCACCAGTAAGGAGACACATTCCCATAATCCTCACCTACTCATGAGGCTGAGGCAGGAGAACTGAAAGTTTAAGGCAAGAGGCTATCTCAAAATAAAAAAGGCTGGGTATAAGGTTAATGGTAGAGCACCCCTGGATTCAATCTCCGGTAGCACAAAACAAACATCCTGAGAATAATTTTATAGGTAGAATGAGAACTATTTTACTGAAACAGGCAGAACTATGAATATCAGGCAAGTTACCTTAGGCAATCCAATATCATCCATGGCATTCAACCACTGAATTACATTATCAGTGTGTCTAAAGTGTAGGCCAGTTGCCTAGAAGAAATAAAAGACCATTAAGTACTATTGGCAAATACTAAATAAAAACTCTCCTGACAGAAGTTTCCCCCTGAGAGTTTACAAGCTCCCTCTCAAATTTAAAATCACTATATTCACATTCCAATACCAAGAAGGCAATTTATACATGAGCCCCTCTCACTTAGGAATCACTCAGAAAACCATCCTATATACAGTGTGCTTGACAGAATACAGGCTTTGGAATTTCACAATCCTGGATTCAATTCATGGCATCAACTGGTGACATAAACAAGTCACTTCACCCTTTCAGTCTGTGGTTCCTCCTCTATAACACCTACCTTATATATTTATTGAAAAGATTATGAGATAAAGTACATAAAGCAATTAATGTGTCATATAAAAAATAGAAGTTACCAATAAAATGACAAATATTATAATACATCAATCAGGGTTTTCACATTACACATAAAAATACCCTCTTCTAAACATCTTTTTCTTTTAGAAGTGGTATGGTTTGAACTCGGGGCTGAGAGTACATTAGTCAAGTGCTTTAGCATGGAGCTACATACACCTACTGTCCCTATGTCTGCTGTTTCTGAACAAGATTTACTTTCAAGAGGGGTACAAAGATAGGATATTTTTTAAAAAATCATTGCTGTGAAGTTTCTACTCTCCTTTATCATCCTTCTATTTTGTCTAAAGAACAGCTCCAGAGTTGTCTTCAGAATAACTGCTTACTTAAAACTCAATGTGTTTTCTTTGTTTTTTGACTAAGAAAAGTTTCTGTTTAAGATATTAATTTTGGTTTAGGGTCTATACCTTCTCTGTTTTCACCTGAATTTCAACACACAATGTAAAAATCTTTCTTCACATCATCTGTAGTCTGAGCTCATTATGCTGTATGGCCCAATTCTGAGAGTTGACCACTCTTACATTCACCATTAGCTATGCTGTCCTCCGCCATTTTTTTCATACTCATGCTGTTACAAGAGCTAATGAGCAAAGTCCCTTTAGGAGTTCTGTAGACAACAAAATTTGCTCCTTGTCAACATTCCAATTTAGTTTAATAGTCTTTTTCAGGGCCCTGAGTCACAGAAATCAAACCATTTTATTAATTTTAATTTTCTGAAATTGAGTCATTTTTGCATTTAATCTTGCATATTATCGGATATTACAGAGTAATGCTTTTGCCTGAAGTTGCTATGGATTTCTATTTGCCAATAAATCTCAGCACTTGGTTAAAATTAGATTTAAAGAGTAATTTCCTGCTGGGCACAGTGGTACATACCTGTAATACCACCAGTGGCTAGGGAGGCTGAGACAGGAGGATTGCAAGTCCAAAGCCAGCCTAAGAAAGGCCATGTTTCAAAATTAAAATAAATAAATAAATAAATAAGGGCTAGAGATGTGGTTCAGTTGTTAAGTGCCCCTGGGTTCAATCCCTGGTACCTAAATAAATAAAAGTAATTCCCCTAATTACTTCCTCTACTTTCCAAGAATGAAAAATTTCATCTAGGATTAGGATTATGAAAATTTCTGGACACACTGCAACATAAGAATTCTACTGGAGCCAGGGTATATAGCTCAGTGGTAGAGTGCTTGTCCAGCATGAGTGAAGACATAGGTTCAATTCCTAGCACCAAAAAGAGAATTCTAACAGAAACACAGAGAGACAAAGTTCTTTTACTACTATATATTTCTTTTGCACTATTTCCTCCTTTCTTCCAGGTATTTTAAAGGCCATACTTTATTGGAGCAAACACATCTTACACATACTTCTCAACTGCTCTCAGAATACAGTTTGCTAGCCTTCTTTCTCAACTTTATAGAAAAATCTAAGCACCAAGCAAAGTAGAACTCACCTTGTATCTGGTCTGCTCTCGATCATAGATTTTTTTCAAAGACACCACTTTCGGAGAGAAGAAGTTTCCTAGTTTGGCAAGGTAGACCCCATTCCGAAGCCCTTCCTCCAGTTCTGTGGTGGGTGGCAAATCCTCTCCTAGGCATGCTTCCATCCACCTGCACAAAAAGCAGGAGAGCACATGAAAAAAGAGAAGGCAAGTCAGAAATCTTTCTTAAGAAAGTTTATGCTTAACTTCCACTTTCTCTGAAGTTTAAATTCAGTATATCAACACTCTCTGGTTTTTGTTGGTTTTTTAGTTTGTTTTTTTTGTCTGTTGCAATGCTGGAGATTGAACCCAGGGCCTCACAAAAACCTTGTTAGACAAGAGATCTGCCACTCAGCTACACACTCAGTCCTAGCAACTCTTTTAAGACCCATTTCCACAAAGAGCCATGAACCATTCAGATCTATGAAACAGAGCCAGGTACAGTAGTCAGCAACTCTGGCAGCTAAGAGAGGAGGATCACAAGTTCCAGGCTAGCATCAGCAGCTTACCAAGACCCTGTCTCAAAATTTAAAGGTGGTGGTTGGGGGAGTAGCTAAAGATGCAGCTCAGTGGTAAAGTGACCCTGGGTTGATCCCCAGTACCAAAAAAAAAAAAAAAAGAAAGAAAGAAAGAAAAAAAAAATCTGCAAGGCAGAGAACTTAGGAAATGCCTGATCACCAATGCCATCTTTTCTACTTTCACTTTCCTCTGCTACACCAATAGAGCCACTGACTCTCCATATCCTTACTATCTCATGAATGGCAGACTCTTTCCTGAACCCTTATGTTACTCCCTGAAGAAGTTCTTAAAAAAAAAAAAAAAAAGTATGACTGAAACCACCATTCTAACTGTTCAAAATCTCCTGCCTGTTGCTTATGTTCTTTTTCAGTTTCAGAATTCAGAATCCAAACAGTGAATTTCTCAGTTCTCAGTTCAGATTTTGAGGTGGCTTAAGGATTATCAAAACAGACAATTAGCTAAAATACTGAAAGAAATTCTTATGGAAGCAGTAAACAATTCTTGAAGGTGATTTTAAAGGCAGAAAAAGAAAGATTGTAAAGAGGAAAGAAAACAAAACTTTATCTTTTCCACTCAAATATTCAGAAAAGCCTAAGATAAAACAAAGGAAGGTTTAGGTACACCTATCTATTTTTTTAAATATTTATTTTTTAGTTATAGGTGGGCACAACATCTTTATTTTACTATTTTATTTTTATGTGGTGCTGAGGATTGAACTCGGTGTCCCAAGCACGCCAGACGGGTGCTCTACCACTGAGCCACAGCTGGTGCTCTACCACTGAGCCCAGCCCCAACACCTATCTATTTTCTAACAACAGAAATGTAGGTAACTAAAATTCCTTTATAGCAATGGTTTTAAACCACTTTTTAAGCCACATTATCCTATGAATATCTGAGAAAAGCTATAGACTGTTCTGCAGAAAAATGTTCACACACTTAAATTTTACAAATAATTTCAGACATTTCATTGACTTTATGAAACCCAGATTAAGAACTCCTAATTTAGGGAAGAATGAAGGAACTTTGGTTTGTGTCGAGGAGAGTCAGGTGAGGGGTGGGGCTGTGGGGATGGGAAGAACAGTAGAAAGAGACAAACCTTATATACATGTATGATTATAATAGTGGAGTGACTCTGAACCATGTATAGCCAGAGGAATGAGATGTGCTCCATTTGTGAACTTCATGTCAAAATGCATTCTATTTTAAATAAATAAATAAACCCCTAATTAAAAAAAAATTCCACTCAAATTTTATAAGGTTAATATTATCCTCACATTCTTTACCATACTAGGAAAAATGTTTCCAAAACACTGTGTTTTGACTTCGGTCTGTTTGACCACTATAATAAAACTTTGAAAGCCAAATGAAAAAAACTCAAGTGGCTCAATGGTAGAATGCTTGCTTGCCTACCATGTGCTAAGCCTTGGGTTCAATCTCCACCAAAAAAAAATATAATAATAATAATTACTGCCACATAAAAATGAAACATTTATAATGTTTACTGATACACAGATGTTCCCTGTTTTTGTTTTTGCAGTGCTGGGGACTGGAGCAAGCACTCTCTACCACTGAGCCACATATATCCCCAGCTCTAGAATTTTAAATTATAAAGCAAATAAAACTGAAAAGAAAAATCTAAACATGTCATAATCTCCGCCTTCACAAAAATTTGTAAAACACCAACGAGCCAATAGAAATACAGGCCAAATAACATGTAAATCCATTTATTATTCCATTTCTGTTTTACATATTCTTTGTATTAATAAATTATAGGACTATAGAATATGAATTCATCAAACTTTCATTATAAGTTGTTACACTTAAATTCAGAATTCAATTTCCTTTATCAATTCTACCTTTTCAAATTGAAAAAAACGTTCAGAATCTTAAAGAAAAGCAACAACTTCCATACTTTTCTCAAATTCTATAGAACAGTTACTCAATTTCATTTTCAAATCTATTTTACCCTTAAGGCAGCTAGTATACTGCCTGAAACACGGTGATTTAACCTAGGGGCACTTAACCACTGAGACACATCCCCAGCCCTTTTTAAAAATTTTGAGACACAGTCTCATTAAGTTGCTTAAGCCCTTGCTACACTACTGAGGCTGGCTTTGAACTTGTGATCCTCCTGCTTCAGCCTCCCAAACCGCTGGGATTACAGGTGTGCACCACCACACCCTCCACTCCACCCCGGCTCAACCATTTTAACTTTGAGATAAGGTGTCATTAAGTTGCTGAAGCTGGCTACTGGTAGGTACTTTAATAAAGGCTGGATAGACCTGTGAATAAACTGATACTTTTCTAGTTGTTCCTATACCCAAAGTCAGAAAGGGGAGGGAAAAGAAACAAGTTTTCCAGAGGAGCTGCCAGAGTAACTAAATTATATAACAATTTGCACCAGCTACAAAATCTGAACTATCCCTCTTCAAGAGCCTAAAGACCAGAAGGGCAGTATTAAAACAATGGCAGTTGTTGGTAAGAAAAACAGCAGTAATCCAAGGACATGTATCATATAATTTTCTTTCCAATATTTTACTGCTAAAAAGGATGTGGATAAATTCATTCTAGCAAACAACTGCTGGCAACCCCACATCTCAGGGGACAATCCAGGTTCCTATTAACCTGAATGATAGTCTAAGCCAAAAACAGCCCTCCAGCATATAAACACACAAAGAAAAAATTATTTTTTTTTCTCAAAATGTGAATATGTAGGGAAGACTATGGTAAAAGGCACAATAGATATTTTGTCTTGAATCAGTGCCAGAAAGAGTTACCAGCAAGACCCTCAGCAACACAGATCCTGTCTCAAAATAAAAGGGCTGGAGATGTAGGAAGTAGTTAGGTTCTTCTCTGAAATTATCAGATTAAAATTCAAAAAAAAAAAAAAAGGAAGCAACCTAGATGCTCTTCAATAGATGAATGGATAAAGAAACTGTGATACATATACACAATGGACTATTACTCAACACTAAAACAGAATAAGATTATGGCATTTGCAGGTAAACAGATGGAGTTGGAGAATATCATACTAAGCGAAGTAAGCCAATTCCAAAAAAACAAAAGCGAATGTTCTCGCTGATAAGTAGATACAGACCCTTAATGGATAGGGGAGGGGCATGGCGTAGGGGGAGAATGAAGCAATTTTGAGGAGAGGAGAGAGGAGAGAGCCAAGGAAAAGGAGAGGGGGCATGGGAATAGGAAAGACGGTGGAATGAGATGAACATCATTACCCTAGGTACATGTATGACTGCATATGTGGTACGACTCTACATCATGTACATCCGGAGAAAAGGTTGTGCTCCAGTTGTGTACAATGAATTGACATGCATTCTGCTATCGTGTATAACTAATCAGAATTTTAAAAAACAAGGAGGTCATTTCTTCTGAAAAAAAATTATTAATCTGATTGCTATTTTATAGCAATCAGATTAATAATTTGACTTGTAACTTTTCTATAGAGAGGTAGAATTCTTTGCACATCACATAAAAATCAGATCAGAACTGTGACCTGATGGAAGTAGATTAGCAGAGGAAGAAAGCTAGAATAAACAGGCAAAATACAGAAGGTGGCCTCCAAGTCACCACAAGTGTGGCTCATCCTCCAGTAAAAATGCCTCACAATGGAGTACCACCTGGCTTGTTTATAAAAATAAGTTAAATCAGGATGGAATACTTAGAAAAAGTAGGGTGTCGTACTATATAACTTCAATGTTAACTTAATCACAAAGTATAAGAGCCAGAAACCAAATGCACTTCTAGGGTAAATCCCTTTGATTTTGTTTCTTCATTTTTGTTTTTAAATATAATACATACACATTAAAAAATTATTTAACATTTCTCAAAATTGTATGACTATTTCCAATATTATTATCTAGTTTCTGAAGAGTTTTAAATTACATGAAAATCCCACCAAGTGCATAATCAGTCACCCTTTGTTGGCCATTTATGTCATTCACAAATGTTTTGAACCATTAAATAATCAATATTGCAAGGAATATCGCTGTGTACAAGTTCTTCTATATTTAGAGTTAATTCCTTAGGAGAGACTCTAAGAAGTATAACTCAGTGGGGAAGAGGGGGTGCAAGCTCAGTGGTAGAGCACATGTGTGTGGGCCTTCCAGTACTAAAAAATACATACAAATATGAATTATTAACTTTTTTTAGAGAGAGAGAGAATTTTAATATTTATTTTTTAGTTTTCGGCAGACACAACATCTTTGTTTGTATGTGGTGCTGAGGATCGAACCCGGGCCGCACGCATGCCAGGTGAGCGCACTACCGCTTGAGCCACATCCCCAGCCCCGAATTATTAACTTTTAAAAGTGCTTTTTTATTGCCCCAAAGCCTACCCCAAAGCTGTACCTCATTTGCACAATCTCATTTACAAACAAGAATGAAGTTTATTCAAGGCTACCTGCTAGTTAAATGGCAAAGGTGGAGGAAGAAGACAGATTTCTCCTTTAAAAACCTCCTCACTATACCAATGTGGTTCTTACCTTATCAAGGTTAAGTCCCTAACAGGCTGCGTTCCACAGGGTTGATTAAATGGAACAAATTTTCAGACAACCCATGCAGAAAAAGGCTGCTCCACATTCTGTCCACTTACTGGGGTTTTAAGCATTTTAGCTTAATTATGAATATACCACCAATTCTTAACTCAGATGCAAAACCATCTTATAAAACATAAGCATTTAATTCAGTTTTATAAATACATTTAAAAATAAATCTCAGCTGGTCATGGTAGTACACACCGTAATCCCAGTGGCTCAGGAGGCTGAGGCAGGAGGATCAAGAATTCAAAGCCAGCCTCAGCCAAGGTGAGGCACTAAGAAACTCAGTGAGACCCTGTCTCTAAATAAAATACAAAATAGAGCTGGGGATTTGGCTCAGGGTGCTGAGTTCAATCCCTGGTACAATCAATCAATCAATCAATATCTCCACAAAAGAAAAAAAAATCATTGGCCAATCCAACTTTTTTTAAATAACCATATTAAAAACCATTTTTTAATAACATATGGACCAAAGATATAATGTGACCAGCACTGGCCATAAACCTAGAAAGACCTAGATTTATATTCTGTCTCTGGTACCTACAAAGACAGCAAGCCATCTACCCATCTCTTCATTTGTTAAAAGAGGATAACACCACCTTCCAAACAGTTTGCTGATGAAAATTAACATTGCAAGTAAAGCAGAAGGTAGTACAGTGCTTGATTGGTTATTGAAAAAATACTTATCCAGTTCCTCCTCCTCTATGATGCAGGCACTTCTGTCAAGTACAATAATTTCAGATCCTTCAAGTAGTCTTCAAAACTAATATTAGCATTTCCCCACAGAATATTTAAGAGGATTAAGGAGAACACAACAATGTACTGAGAACAGTGCCTGATGCTCAAAAGTTTACCTGGGCAGGTCATAGTGGTGTATGCCTGCAATTCCAGCAGCTTGGGAGGCTGAGACAGGAGGACCACAAGTTCAAACCCAGCCTCAGCAATGGCAAGGCACTAAGCAACCCAGTGAGACCCTGTCTCTAAATAAAATACAAAATAGGGCTGGGGATGTGGTTCAGTGGCCAAGTGCCCCTGAGTTCAATCCCTGGTACCAAAAAAAAAAAAAAAAAAAAAAAAAAAAAGTTTATCTGGTACTACCAGGGCTGCAGGACATGACTCCCTGATCCTCATGTCTTTCTAACTCATCTCTGAACATTCTCTGACAGAACCCCAAGTTCCAAGTATGGTCCAACAAACCCAAAATGGAAGGGGACTATTACCTTCTTCATTCTAAACACTCCAGAATCACAAACAAATCCTCAGATTAAATTATTTTATTAGACTTTTCCACTCAACAGAAATTCTTATTTTTTCCAAATACAGAGCTGCTATAATTCTATATTAAAACCTCACTTGTAGCCAGGTTCTGTGGTACGCACCTTAATCCCAGCTACCCAAAGGCTGAGGCAGGAGGACCATAAGTTCAAGGCCAGCCTCAGCAATTTAGGAAGAAATTAAGCAACTGAGTGAGACCCTGTCTTAAAATTTAAAAAAAAAATAAAAAGGGTTGGGGAAATAGCTCAGTGGCAAAGTAACTCTGGGTTCAACTTCCAATACCTGCCCCCTCCAGAAAATGTTCTTAGAATATCATACAGAGTGATGACATCAAAACACTTAGATGTGACCAGGACTCTCAGCCACTGCCAGAAATAGAGCTTAGTGCAAAACTCATACTTGTGAGTAAAGTGGAGAGTAGAGTTCTTAGTTCTTCTCACAACAATTTCTCCTCCTGAGTTTAACCCCAAAACTGTTTTAGCAAATCTAACTAAAATGCAAATTATTTTTTAAAGTGATATAAGATCTAAAACAACTACTGAACAGGAAAACAGCAACATCTGAATAGTTCATTTTCAACATAAATAAAACTTCAAACAAAAAATTTTTTTTTAGCCAGCACAGTGGCACATATCTTTCAGCTACTAGGGTAGCTTAAGGTAGGAGGATCAAAAGTGTAAAGTCAGCCTGGTACACTTAGGGGGACTCTGTTCTCTAAATAAAATAAAAAGGGCAGATACATAGTTCAGTGGTAGAGCACTTGTCTAGCATGTGATCCGGAGTTTGAACCCAAAACTGGGGGGGGGGAAATCTAACACCATATAGCAGATACAATGCTACATATACACATTATCTCACTTGATCTTTGCAACAACCTTTTAAGTAGTAGTATCATTTTTATTTTACAGATAACTGGAGTTCAAAAAGTAAAATAACCTGTCCAAGATTACTCAACTAGTAAGCTCACCCCTGAACCTAGGTTGTTTTTATATAATACTATATATAATAATATAATATAATGTAATACTACATATAATAATATAACAATATAATTTGCTATAATACACCATCTCCTTTAAAAATATTAACAGCTACCACCTACAGAAAGCTCAATAACAAAAGCTCAAGCTCTAAAAGAGGGTTCCTGAGGTATCCCACAGTGCAGCATATGACCACATTGACAACCCTCACTCTACCAAGCAGAGAGAGAGAGAGAGAGAGAGAGAGAGAGAGAGAGAGAGAGAGAGAGAGAGAGAGAAAGCCTATTAATAGGTTGAGCTGACAGAATTAGTGTGACAGAATTAGTGAGTGCCTAAACAAAAGCCTATCTTTAATATAATTATCTAAGAATCTTATTTTCCTTTTATATTTGGTCTGTTTTTATAAAGTTTTGTTTATTTATACATATTCTAAATCAATTCTCAAAAAAATAAAATAAAATCCAGTGACACATATTCACTCAGGAAACATTTGTGACTCCTCTGGGCAACACTTATCAGTGAAGTGATATGTGCTAAATAGCAGTCCCTTATCTTCAAGGAATGTACTCACTGGGAACAGAGATGCTTAAACAACTAGTTACAATAGAAGATATTTGAACTCAACTTTGCAAGTTAGATAAAAAATAGGGAAAGGAGACATCTAAGACAATAACAGCATAAACAAAGAGCAAAAAAAAGTGTGAAATCAAACAGCATACTCTGGGAATGACAAATCAATGTAGTAGGGCACTAGGTGAAGATGTATGAAGATGTATTTGGACTATCAGTATTTTATCCTGCAGGCAGCAGGAACACCAGAAGTTTTCCAGATTAGTGGCCTGGTCAGATCTGAGAATTAGAAGTTTAACTGGGACAGAAACATGAAAGACAGATTCAAAGGAGAAATATTATACAACTATTTCATAAACTCAAAAAATAATAAGGTCTTTGAGGCAACTACAGGGACAAAAAAAAAGTATAAGGAACAATTACAAAGTTAGAATTCACTCCAACTGACAGTCTGATAGGTGGAAAAGAAGGAGGGTAGTGAGGAAAATGGTTTCATAGACAACTGGAAAGGTGTGGGGTTTAGCTAACTCTTGATCTCACATTTTGCAATTAACATGAGCACTAAGTGGATTAGAGATTTAAATATAATAGAAGTGTGTATTTGTATATATGAATAGTTGTGGGAAAGAAATTTATTAAACACTGGAAATCAGAAAGAAAAAGATAAATAAAATGGCTATTTAAATTTCTGTAAGGCAAGTTTTATTTATTTATTTTGGGGGGGGTGGTACCAGGGATTGAACCCAAGGGCACTTAACCACTGAGCCACATCCCTAGCGCCCCTCCCCCACTGCCCCGCTTTATTTTAGTTGTAGATGGACACAATACCTTTACTTATTTATTTTTATGTGACACGGAGGATCAAACCCAGGACCTCACACATGCTAGACAAGTCACAACTCCAGCCACCCCACCAGCCCTTTATTATACTTTATTTAGAGACGGGTCTTGCAAATTGCTTAGGCCCTCACTAAGTTGCCAGGGCTGGTTTTGCCTCTCCACCTGTAATTAAAGCAAGTTTTAAAAACTAAAACTTTTAAAGAACTGGGCTAGGGATGCAACTCAGTGAGAGAGCCCTTTTCTAGTGTGAGGTAGACCCTGGTTCAATTCTCATCACCACAAAATAATAATAATAATTAAATAATTAAATAAATAAATAAATAAAAGGCAAGGAAAAGAAAGAAACTGAAGAGGGGGGAGGCAACATACAACAAAGAGCTAACAAACTCCTATAACCTTTATATGTAGGCTATATATATTTAAACACTTTTATATGTATTTTTAAACATTTTTAAATACTCAAAAGAAATGAAAAGACAAGGGCTGGGGATGTGGCTTAGTGGTGGAGCACTTGCCTAGCAGGCACAAGGCCCTGGGGTCCACTTCCCAGCACCACTCATTAAATAAATAAATACTAAAAAATAAACCCAATGACAAATAAAATCACAAATATTTCCTTTGAAAAATGGTCTAGTAACAAATAGACAACTCATAAAAGAAGAAACAAATAATCACATGAAAATGTCTCAATCTTACTACTAATCAGAAACATGCAAATTAAAATAACAATATAACTATCTTCAGCTATCAGATTACCAAAGGTTTTTAAAAGAATACTTTATTATCCAGTGTTTGTGGAAAACACACATTCTTACACTTCCAGAACAAAATCTGGCACCACATACCATCTACAGCAAAATTACAGAAATTTCTATATAAGGAAAAGGAAAACGTTTTATTTTTAAAAACTGACTTGGTGGCTGGGGGCATGGATGACTAAATAAAAGATAATGCCATTAAATAAGACTGGGACACCCACAGAAGAAGATGATGCCATTGAACAAGACTGGGACACCCACAGAAGAAGATGATGCCATTGAACAAGACTGGGACACCCACAGAAGTAGAGGATGATAAATTCATGACTGAAACATATTCAGCTTGAAATGTCAAAAAGACATCTGGGTAATAACATCCTGCAGGCAGTTGGAAATACAAGTGTGAAACTCAAGAGGAAAACCTGAGTTGGAAAAATGGCACCATTTTCAAATCTGGAAAGGAGATGAGATCCTCAGGGAAACAAGTTAAAGAGAAAAATATCAAAGATGAAAGACTGTGTCTCAAAGACACCAACATTTGACAGATCAAAGTCACTGTGGTAAGCAAAATGAGAGTCACATAATGGCAATCAAGGAAGGAAAAAATTTTAAGAATCTGGAGGACAGTCATCATCTTTGAATGCTGCAAAAAGACAGGTAACAAAAAGAAAAGAATGTGGCAAATAAAATGGCCTTAGCTTCAAGGAAGCAACATACACACAGGTCCTCTAAATAAAATTGAAGAAATATGAAAAATAAATAAAATGAGAAAAAGGATATGGCAAATAGGAAGTTCATCTGTAACCTCTGTAAGGGGAGCCTCAATGGATTGGTGAGGGAGGAATCAGAGTACAGTAACTAGACAAGTGATCCTAAGTAGAAAAATAACTAGATGTGGGGAAGGAGAGAGCAAGTACAGTCTTCTTTTTCAAGTTTAAGAAGGGAAGAAGAGTTTTCTGGTATGCCATCTGAAGTAGTACTGCAACCACAATGTAGAGTTTCATAAAAAGCTCATCGGGGATAAGCACATCTGTAATTCCAACCACACAGGAGGCTATGGCAGGAGGATTACAAGTTTGAGGCCAGTCTCAGCAATTTAGCAAAGCCCTAAGTAACTTAGCAAGACTCTGTCTCAAAAAATTTTAAATAATAATACATAAAAACGACGGGGGATGAAGCTCAGTGGTAAAGCACCCTTATTCAATCTCCAGTAACAACAAAAACAAAAACCTTACTGAGAAGCAGGGTTTGGTGATGTACTCCTATATATTTTGCAGCTGCTCAGGAGGCTGAGGTAGGAGGATTCCAAGTTTGAGGCCAGCCTGGGCAATTTAGTGAGATCTTGTCTCAAAATAAAAAGGGCTGGTATGTAGTTCCATGGTAGAGGACTTGCCTAGCATGTACAAGACTTTGGGTTTAAACCCCAATACTGGGGTAGAAGGTGGGGTACACACCCTTATTGAGAAGACCAATAAGAGAGCTCAAGGCTTAACTCTCAAATACTATAGAAAATGTAAAGGTCAAGACCCAGGATATAAAAGGCATTCCTCCTCATCAGCAAAGGCTAATCTTTGCTGGCAGGAAACTAGAAGATGTCTCACTTTGTCTCACTACAACATTCAAAAGGAGTCCACTCTTTACCTTATGTTGAGACTTCGTGGTAACACTAAAAAAAAGGAAAAAAGTCTTATACCACTCCCAAGAATGAGCATATGAGAAAGAAGGTTAAGCTGACTATCCTAAAACACTACAAAGAAGATGATAATTGCAAAATTAATCACCTTGTCAGGAGCACCCTTCAGAAGAATGCTGATAAGAGTTTTTATGGCCAGTCACTTTGACACACATTATTATGAAAAGTGTCTGGCTTATTGTTTCAACAAACCAAAAGACCAGTAATTGTGCATGAGTTAATAAAAGATATGACCTTAAAAAAAAAAAAAAAAAAGAGAAATTAGGGATTAGGGGAATGGAGAATGGGTTAGTCTGAGATGGTGGCATGTCCAAGGGAAGGTGTTTTGGTTTTTCTTTTTAAGTATTTATTTTTTAGTTTTAGGTGGACACAATATCTTTATTTTACATTTATGTAGTGCTGAGGATCATCAAACTCAGTGCCTCAAACATGCTAGGCGAGCACTCTACCACTGAGCCACAATCCTAGCCTTGTTTTTGTTTTTAATGGCTGTAGAAGAAGCACATATTTGTACAGCCTGTAAAAAAAGAATAAGTAAAGGAGGTACCTAAAATACAAGAATAAAAAACAGGGCTGGGGTAGAGCGCTTGCTTAGCATATGTGAGTCACTGGGTTCAATCCTCAGCACCACATTAAAAAAAAAAAAAAGTGAATAAAATAAAGGCATTGTGTCCATCTACAACTAAAAATATTTTTTTAAAAAAAGAAGATGATGATGACGACAACAACAAGGTTCTGATGAGCAGAGAGGTGGCAGCTTGCTACAGAAAGAAACATACCCCTACTTCTTCCCTGAGAAAAGAGGGAAGGAAATAAAAATAAGCAAGAATGACATGTTATCTAACTGACCCCTCTAACCTTCCATTTCCTGACTATAATTCAGTACCAGGGTAACACCTAACTTCATAAAGTTATAAGGATTAAATGATATGTGAAGCACTAGAAGGCTCTAAACAATGGTAGTCGTATATATGTGCATGTATACATGAGTGTGTGTGCCAGATCCCCCAGAAATAAATCTACCTCTAGAGTCTGACACACAGAAATTTACATAATACCTGTCTACCTTGTCCTGCTGATAACATTTCTCAAAGGGAGTAAAAACAGAGCCCTACCCACTCTGCCTCAGCAAAACAAAGAAATAACTATACTGAGAACTCTACCGTGGTAAGCCTTAAAACAAGCCCAGGCCAAAGACATATGTAGAAAAGAACAGGGAATTAGGGGTCTGTGAAGAGGAAACCAGCTGAACGAGTTTTGCAGAGCACATGACTTCGGCGGTTTCCCTGCTCTGCAATACAGAAGCGGAACATACCAATGCCGGAACTGACTCTCCTAGCCACTGAGATTCAGTTCCTCCAGGAACAGGTCCTCTGCTACCACACCCATCCCTCAGTGCTTTCACCCTTCCCCCATCGTCAGGGTTACTCTATGCTAAAAAACTCCCAAATTTGGTTGTCTTCTCCCACAATTGGGACTCCACTAAACCACTAACACACCCGAGCACCACCGAGGTAGTGGTGCTAGCGATTTCAATATTGTGTGCAAAGTGCAAATCTTGAGAGGAAGAAATTCAGAATACTCATTCTTCATCATATGATTCTTCATCATACCAGAGAGAATGGTATTTAGGCCTGGAGGGACTTTATGGTGGTGACAGAGGAGAACACGTCACTCCAAAGAAGAATGTGTAGACCCTTTGGGGATTTGAAACAGGAAGAAACGCACATAGCTTTGAGTTAAAAGATCATTCTGAGCTGTATGGATTAGGAGGAGCCAATGGGGAGAAGAGGCACTAAAGAAAGTACTGCAGTAATTCAGGCAAGAAAAGATAAAAGCTTCTATTTCAACCCATCTAGCAAAATGAAAACTCTCAATAACATCAATTTTAAAAGAAATTTCTAGGTATCAATTAAACAGATTTGAAAAGCTATAGGAGGGGGCTGGGGATGTGGCTCAAGCGGTAGTGCGCTCGCCTGGCATGCGTGCGGCCCGGGTTCGATCCTCAGCACCACATACCAACAAAGATGTTGTGTCCGCCAAGAACTAAAAATAAATATTAAAAAAAAAATTCTCTCTCTCCTCTCTCTCTCTCTCTCTGTCACTCTCTCTAAAAAAAAAAAAAAAAAAGAAAAGCTATAGGAGGACGGGTTGTGGCTCAGTGGTAGAGCGCTAGCCTAGCACAGGTGAGGCACTAGTTCAATCCTCAGCACCACATAAAAATAAATAAATAAAATACATGTATTATGTCCATCTACAACTAAAAATATTTTTTAAAAAAAACTACAGGAATAAGTAAAAAATCAAAACAAACAAACAAACAAAACCCCAGAAACGGTCTTTCTTCTCTTAGGTAATATAACTTCTGTGTTTATTTACACCTAATACAGACCCATCCCTGAGCAAACCATTTCATTACCAGCTGAATTAGGTAAAGGTAAGTCTTCTTGCCAAAATTAATGTCTAGTTATTATCCAATTTCAATAGGGTCCCTGAATAATAGAATGAGACAGAAATTATTACCCTATATACATGGATAATTACACTACTGGAATGACTCTGCACCATGTACAGCCAGAGGAAGGAGAAGTTGTGCTCCATTTGTATATAGTATGTCAAAATGCATTCTACTGTAAAATAAATTAATTAATTTTTAAAAATAGGGTCCCTGATCTTATTAATCACTAGACTTTGGTAATGTGAATTGTACATTAAAAAGAGTTGAATTTTATGATATGCAAATTAGGTCAATAAAGTTTTTAAAATGTTAACAGTTAATAGGATTAACAATTTACACCCAGATCAAGACTTACAGATCCAGAGTCTAGCAAAACATTACCATGTCCATTCTGTCTACCTATCCATCTCTGTCTCATTTAATATACATCTTAAAACATGAAAGATCTTTTAATCCTATGTGGAAAAAGAAAATGTTGAAATCTAGATGATAGCTAAGTCTCTGCAGATCCAGACTGGTCATTTTGAGCAGCTCTTATAAAAGAGGTAAGTCCTCTACAAAATGGAAGACAGGTACACAGGTCTTTGCAAAGGCAATCCTCTGCTAGAGCCCTGAAGGGAATCCCTTGACATACAAGTATACATCAAAAATTTAATTTCAGATCCATTACTTAGACTGTATTAGGCAGAGCCCTCCAAGGGTCACAGCATATTAGGAGAAAAAATATGTACAAGACACTTACACTATGAAAAATTATAATAAAGATAAATAGAGGGGGTTATAGAACACAAGATAGGAGCATCTAACTCAGAGCTGGAGTAAGGACTGGCATCCAGTTAAGTTTCTTGAAATAATACTAACTAAATTATCATCATAGGTCAATACTTCAATATACAGTTCAAACTTTGAAAAGAGGGGCTGGGGGTGTGGCTCAAGCAGTAGCGCGCTCGCCTGGCATGCGTGCGGCCCGGGTTCGATCCTCAGCACCACATACCAACAAAGATGTTGTGTCCGCTGAGAACTAAAAAATAAAAAAAAAATGTTGGAAATTCTCTCTCTCTCTCTCTCTGTCTCTCTCTCTTTAAAAAAAAAAAAACTTTGAAAAGATATTCACTTAAAGGAAGAAAATAGGGCTGGGGATGTAACTGAATGGTAGAGCATTTGCCTAGCATGTGCAAGGTCCTGGGTTCATTGCCCACACTGCAAAAAAAGAAAAAAAAGAAAAGAAAGAAAGCAAAAAAGAAAGAAAGAAAGTGGGAGTCAGGGAGACTTCAGAGAGTGAACCTTTAAGAGTGGCACATACAGCAGATATTAACTGACTACTGAAAAAGTCCTACAAAGCAATTAGTGGACAAAGCAATTAGTGATCAGGGTGAGAAATTTCATTGAGTGAAAGAAAGGTACAAGAGTCACACCCATGTAAATGAAGAAGTGAATATAGGAAGTTTTCCTTGAAGGAAGACATGGGTCAATAATAAGAACAGTTTAGAATTAACAGAGTACATCTTTAAAAAAAAAATTTTTTAGTTGTCAATGGACCTTTATTTTATTTATTTACATGTGGTGCTGAGAATTGAACTCAGTACCTCACACATGCTAGGCAAGCGCTCTGCCAATGAGCCAAAATCTCAGTCCAACAGAGTATATATCTTGAATGGATGAGAATGTTTACATGCTGAGAAGAAACAGTCAAACAACACATATGTTAAGTCACACTGGAAAAAGAACCCTAGAAGACAAGAAGGACCACAAATAGAAAGCCGAGTATTAAAAGGAAAGAGATTTCTCCCACTGCTAGAGGGGAGGAGGCCAAGATGGCATGTTAAATGAATTGTGATATATTTATTTTAGGGCCCAAAGGTGAAGAAGTTTGTAGAGAAAATTAGGTCAATGAGCCATTGACCTTATCACTGTAGGAAGCTAAGGATGGAGTTGTATATTTAATAAAAGTAGACATTGCTTATCAATTCAAATATTACCTTCAAAAATCACCTCCTCCATGAAATCTTCCATTATTTACCCCTGGAAATAATCCCTTCTTTCCCCAAAACTTTCTATGAATTTTCCTACGTCAGGTATTTCTTTACCTCCTAAAACATCAATATGTCAACATATGGGTGGAATTATTTTCTAATTTATTTTTGAAGCATGGTGCTCTAACTTGGAAAGATATAAGCCATCATTCTCTCTCTTTTTATTTTTATTTTTTGCTCTTAATACTAGTTTTATCATTGCTCATTGAGGCATTATAAAATGTTTTAAAATAATATAATTGAGTTATTAGTGTTTCACAAACACAGACTTATTGAAATATTAATTTATAGAATTAACTATGGGATTAGCTATTGGGAAAATATGTGTGAAAATTAGCATGTAAAGGATAACATTATGAAAAAAAATCTTGAACCACCTATACATTACCATCGTTCTCTCTCAAAGAACATATACTACTCCTGGTCTCAATTCTAATCAAAGAAGAAGAAAAATAATCATAAAATTATGCCAAGTTCTTATCACTTTACTACTGCAGTTCTCTAACCCACCACAATACTCACACTTCATACAACTTTGTACTAATTCAACGGAACTATATTCCTCAGCATCCACTTTGTGAAAAGCACTGTGATAAGACCTTGCTATTGGGCCTAGCCCCATGGTACAGAAAGGCTGAGGGAGAAAGGTTCAAAGTTCTAGGCCAGTCTGGGCAACTTAGCAAGACCCTGATTCAAAACAAATTAGAAAGAAACTACAAATAAATAGAAGACCAGTAGAGTAAAAGGAAGAGAAGGGGTGGGGGAGAAGGTGAGTGAAAGGGGAAGTACTAGGCACTGAACTTGAACAAATTATAATCCATGCTTGTATGTCAAAATGAATCCCAATATCATGTATAACTATTATACATTAATTTTTTAAAAACTTTTTTAATAGAAAGAGCTGGGGATATATCTCAGCAGTAAAACATACCTGTACCCAAAAGGAGGGGATGGGGTGAGAGATACTATTGGGTACCTAGAAAAAGATAGTCCCAACTCTTAAAGAACACAAAAGAATATGTAAGGTAGGCTTTTGCTTTCTCCCCCATACAATTTCAGCTTCTCTTGCAAAACCCAGTCATAAAATAATCTTTTCCTCATCTAAACTCTCACACAGTGACAGTTTGCATCACTTCTTTAGCAATCATATATATTGCCTTGTGACATTTTTTACTTTTCATTCTTTACTGCTAGGTAAATTTTCTAAAGTTTATGCCCCATCTGTCCAATTAATCTGGAAATCTCCCAATGGCAGGACTAGGATATAGTTTTGCATCTTTTCCAGTTCTACCAGGATGTTCTGAATAATAGAGAAACTCCAAAGTGTTTTTACTTGTTTTAAAAATAGTAATTTGTTTCACTGAAGGCATTTTCCCCAATTCTTTAATCACATCAGAAAAAAAATGAATAAAGGAATACTATCAAGTCATTCAAATTAAAAATAGCTATTAACTATGCAGAAAAAAAGAAAATAAAAACTTACTTTTAAATAACTTGAGAAAATACTTAAAACATAATAATTAACTTCCCATTAAAACTACAGTCAGTTCTGCTACATGGATTTTCCCAAAGCAGCTCACTTTTTGGCAATTTCTTGTTGTTATTAAGTTCTTCCTCATATTAAGCATATTCATATTACCTAGTTTTGTTTGCCTGGTACCACAAAGATGATAAACTGAATCTCTCTTACATTCCATAGTAATATTAAATATTAAAGAACAAGTGAAAAAAGTCTTATAATGGCTAAAAGGCTGAACTTCTGAGATTCAGATTCTATGTTCCCTCTAAATCTTGTTTTCTCATTAAATAGCCTCAATCCTTTCAATTATTCCTTATAAGTCACAATTTATAGACTCTTCATCATCAGGATATGCTCATCCAACATGCTCTCATTTCTAGAGCAATAGCCAGGTCTCAACTAGCGGACCCACACCTGATTAGATCACTGATTAGAAGTGGCTCTTCAGGTTCTATGTTGAAAAGGACTCTGATCTATCAGCAGTGTTGGCTGCAGGTAGAAGGAACCAACCTCAGATCCACCAGTCCTGCTCTAGATTATCAAATTCCCCTTTGTGTGTATGGTACTAGGGATGAAACCCAGAGCCTCCCAGCATGAGGCAAGTACTCTACCATATGCCCAGCCTTCCAGTTCCCTCTTAAAGTATGGCCTCCAGAATTGAACACCAATTTTAGTCAGTTTTCTCATGAATACAGAAGGCACTGAAAACATCTCTTTCTTTGCTGCAAATATCACATTTCTATTAGTGGTTAATAAACATACCAGATTTCTTTCATTTTCTTTTCCTGTTAGTGCTACTTACCTGTAATTAGACATTTTTTGAACCCCAATGTAGGAATTCACATTTATCACTATTAAATTTCAACTATCCATTTTAGGGTATTTGAAAGCAGAATCTGTGGGCTGGGGTTGTGGCTCAGCAGTAGAGTACTTGCCTAGCATGTGCGAGGCCCTGGGTTCAATCCTCAGCACCACATAAAAATAAATAAAGGTATTGCATCCAACTACAACTAAAAAATAAATATTTTTAAAAACAAAAACAGAATTTGTCATGCAATTTATTAATGATCTCTTCAGCACACCAAAGTCAAGTCCCACCTGGATCAACATATCACTGATGCCTTCATATTTCTCAACATTTTATATATAACAACATAACATGTGCCAAAGATCTTTTTCTTGAATTAAAAACCTAATACTTCTTTTTTAAAATAAAATTCAAGTTCACCTTGTTAAACCATTTTAAAGCATGCAATAGTGACTTTTAGTATATTCACAATGTTGTAAAATTATTACAAATTCCAGAACACTTTCACCACTTCCATTAAACAATCATTCCATCTAGCAGCTTTATTTGAATCTAGTTTATTCAGCCAGTTACAATTATCATTATTGTTGTTGTTGTTTTTATCATTATTGTTTTGTCAGTACTAGGGAGTGAATCCAAGGCCTTATGCATGCTAGGCAAATGCTCTACCATTGAGCTGTATCCCTAGCCAATTATGAATCTTAATTACATTGTAATCTAGTTCATATTTATCCAACCCTGTCTGCAACAGTATCATAAGACATGCTTTCAAATGCCTTGTTACAATCTAGACAGTACTGTGTTTTTCTCTTGACTCACAAATCTGATGACCATGTTCAAAAATAAATAATAATGTGACATGGCTTCTTAAGGAGTCCACATTTTCTCCTAAGCATCATTTCTTTTCTCCTTAAGTGCTCATAAATTATATATTTGACCATACTCTAAAATTTTGCCAAGTTTTTGTTTTGTTTTGTTTTTGTACTAGGGATTTGCCAGGGGTCCTTTACCACTGACCTATATCCCAGTCCTTTTTAATTCTTTTATTTTGAGACAGAGTCTTGCTAAACTGCTTAGGGCCTCACTAAATTGCTGAAGTGAGCCTCAAACTTGCAATCCTCCTGCCTCAGCCTCCCAAGTCACTGGGATTACAGGTGTGCACCACTGCATCCAGCTTTTGCCAGAATTATTTAAAAAAAAAAGATAGATCTCAGAATCTGTAATATCTATTTTTCCTTTTAAATAATTACTACATTTGTATTCTGTTTAAAAAAATACTTTAGAGTGAGTTTTTTAAAGTTTTTAAAAATATTTATTTTTTTAGTTGTAATTGGACACAATACCTTTATTTTATTATTTTTATGTGGTGCTGAGGATCGAACCCAGGGCTCTGCATGTGCTAGGTGAGCACTCCACTGCTGAGCCACAATCCTAGCCCCTGTACAGTGTTTTAAGGATCACTGACTAGGTTTAGCAATTACATCTAACAAATTAGGACATTACTATAAGGTATTAAACCCAGAAAATATGAGAACTCAGTGGAGAATTTTAAGAAATTACAAAACACTGAGCATGGTGACACATGCCTATAATCCCAGAGACTTGGAAGGCTGAAGAAGGAGGATGCCAACTCCCTGGCCAGCCTGCACTACCTAACAAGATCCTCAGCAATTAAGAGAGACCTCAGCCAGGTGCAGTGACATATACCTAAGATCCTAGCAGCGCAGGAGGCTAAAACAGGAGGAATATACTAAAATTTGGTATATTCTAGTATTTCAGCAACAGCGAAGCACTAAGCAACTCAGTGAGACCTTGTCTCTAAATAAATTACAAAATAGGGCTGGGGATGTGACTCAGTGTTTATGTGCCCCTGAGTTCAATCCCCAGTACCCAAAAGAGAGAGAGAACTTGTTTCAAAATAAAAATAAAAAGGCCTAGGGAGGGCTGGGGATGTGGCTCAAGCGGTAGCGCATTCACCTGGCATGCGCGGGGCGCTGGGTTCGATCCTCAGCACCACATAAAAATAAAATAAAGACGTTGTGTCCACCGAAAACTAACAAATAAATATTTTTTTAAAAAGGCCTAGGGATATATTCAGTCATAAAGCACCCCTGAAATCTACCCCAACACTGAAGAGAGAGAGAGAGAGAGCACATGTGCCAGTTGAGAGAGAACAGAATTTCCCAGCTTGGAACACTAGTACTGAGAGGCAATCTGTGAGAAAAGAGTCTGACAGCTAAGTTTGAGGAATATTTTGTACTATATCCTCTCCTTTAGAATTCAGAATGAATCCATCCATGATAAAGAGTTTTAGTAACCTGCCAGTAAAATAATCATCTTATTTGGTATATTCCAGTATTTCTGAAATTTATTTTACCACTAAATTCTTTCTTCTTTAATACTGAAGGATCCTTGTGCAGCTCTAGAGGCTGAGGCACAAGGATCCTGAGTTCAAAGCCAGCCTCAGCAATGGCAAGGCACTAAGCAATTCAGTGAGACCCTGTCTCTAAATAAATATAGGACTGAGGATGTGGCTCAGTGGCTGAGTGCCTCCCCAGTACCAAAGAAAAACAAAAATAATCATAATAATGAAACTACAATGAAGCAACCGTTTTCACCTATGAAACTGTCAGCTATTAAAAAAAACTATAATACTCTGGGTTGGTGAAATTATGTGAATTATAGTTATTTTATACATTATTGATAGAGAAACATGTAAACCAGTACAATCTCCAAGAAGTGCAAATTGGCAGTATGCATATTCCCCTTGCCCCAGAAATCGCACGTTTAGCTTACACATGCACAATGGTACACACACAAAGCTACTAAAACACAGTATTGTTCATAAAAACAAAAATTAAGGGAGAAAATGTCCATTGATGTTTAAATCCAAAACTAAAAACTAAGCAACTGTGAAAAATAAAAATGAGGCACGACACTGCATTCATGTAGAATGAGTTTCAAGATAACAAGCAAAATGTGTAGTGTGCTTCCACTTCTAAACAAAGAAAAAAAGTGATTTGTATGTACATGTACAGAACCTCTCTGGAAGAGAGAGGTAACATAATCATAACAGTGGTGCCATATGGGGAAGATAACTGAGAGACTTTAGAGAACTAAGGATACAGACTTTTGGGTATATGTGGTGATGGGAATCAAATCAAGGGCCTCTTGCATGACAGGCAAGCATTTTATCACTGAGCTATACCCTGCCTTGGAAGATAGATATTTTTACACTGTAGATAGATATTTTAACACTGTATATCCTTACATAGCTTCTGAATTATACATCATGTCCAGTCATTTATTTATGGTGCTGGGGATTGAAGCCAGGGCCTTGTGCCTTCCACTGAGCTATGGCCCCAGCCCCATCTAGGGACTGAATCCAGGGGTGCTTTGCCACAGAAAACTATATCCCCAGCCCTTTATTTATTTATTTTTTTTAAATTTTGATACAAGGTCTTGCTAAGTTGAGGAAGCTAGCCTCAAACTTGTGATCCTTCTACCTCAATCTTCCTCATCTGTTTTTTGTTTGTTTATTTTTTGTTTTGTTTTGTTTTTGGCACTAGATATGGAACCTAGAAGCACTTAACCACTGAGCCTCAGCCCCAGCCCACTTTAAGTTGCTTAGGGACTCACTAAGTTACTGAGTCTGGTCTGGACCTTGCAATCCTCCTGTCTCAGCCTCTTGAGTTGCTGGGATTACAGAAGTGTACCACCATGCCCAGCTACTCATATGTTTTTAATTAAGAAAAAAAATGCTTTAAATAAAATATTTTTTATTAAGACCAAATTAATCTAAAAAAAATTACAGGGATTCTGAAATTTTTTAAGGAAATCCCCAAACCTTTATTAAGTACTACTCTTTACAAATTACTAATGTCCAAATATGTATCACCCAAGACACAGTATATGTCTTCAAGGTAGAAAAATATTTCCTTGTGACTCAGTTAAGTAGAAGGTAATTTTTATTTGATTATAGCTATTTTAAGAATCATCTGAAATATGTATATGTTATGAAATGACCTATAATTAATGACAACTGCATATCTGTGAGACTTTTTCTATTTATATTTTATAATTTTCCTATCTTTAATGATCCTATTTTTTCCTTTCCAACTTTTCTTTTTCTAAATTTCCCCATTCCTCTGTTATTCCTCTGTTTCTCCTATCTGGTGTTTAAGATAGTCAATTAAACCCAATCAAGAAAATTTTTTTTATTTCTTATGTTGCTGATCAATGATTCCAAGCAACATTTTGATACTTTTTAATGTTATGGACAAAAACCTATCACAATAATAATATTTCTATCTACTACAAAAATCTCACAATTCTTAGAGCCCAGCATTCTCTCAGTCCCCAAATATCTGTCACAACAGCAGCCAAGCCCTGGGCTGGCAGCTACCTCTTCAGTGTTCCTTCTGCTTTTCATTACTATTTCCAATGAGTCAACAGGAAGGTATTCTCTGAGTAAAGAAGAAATACAGGCCTTTAGACAAGTCTTTCCTCCACCCACAATGCCCCCCCCCAACACAGTTCTTGCCAAACGATCCAAGGCAATTTCCAATACAATTTGCCACTCCTGTCTGTATGAGGTCATTATTCAACAAATGAGAAAGTGATAGAAAGGAAAGCCTAAGCGGAATCCAATGCAGACAACTGGTTATGAAGAAGAAAAACAATCAGGAAAAGTCCAAAAATCTAATTAGACACAAAAATACATGAGACAAATTGGACTTGCCCTCATGCAGAGTGGTAGGTTGGGAGATTCTGTAATAAGAGGCAGGAAACAGCTCTAATTCCATCAGTCACTTGACAGCTAGACCAATTACTAATGTCTCTGGTAACAGCTAACTTGACTGGACTTAAATCTTTCCCCTTTCATGCCTACAGAGGTTAAGAGCACTAGCATTGGTGTTATGCAGTCCTGGGTTTGGATTCCTCAGATAGTTATATAACCTTGGGATAAATGACATTAACTCATTTTTTCCTTTTAAAATAAAATGAGGAGGCTGGGGATGTGGCTCAAGCGGTAGCGTGCTTGCCTAGCCTGCGCAGGGCGCTGGGTTTGATCCTCAGCACCACATAAAAATAAAAATAAAGATTTTGTGTCCACCAAAAAATAAATATTAAAAAAATTCTCTCTCTCTTTAAAAAAATAAAATAAAACGAGGGGCTAAGGTTGTGGCTCAGTGGTAGAGTGCTTGCCTAGCATGTGTGACACACTGGGTTCGATCCTCAGCACAATATAAATAAATGAATAAAATAAAGGTCCATCAACAATTAAACATCAACAACTTTCCTGCCTTTTATAAAAAAAAAAAAAAAATATATATATATATATATATATATATATGCACACACACACACACACACACACACACACATATATGGGGGGAGGAGGTGAGGAGCTCAATGGTAGGGCAGCTGCCTCGAATGCTTAAGGCCTGGGCTCAATCCCCAACACAGCATAACATCACATAAAAATCATGTCTATCCCACAGTACCGTTCTATGTACATTTATCATTCTGCCTAATTAATGATAGTTACTACTGTTGTCATTATTTGTAGAAACATAAGCATTACTACAGTAGCAGCAAATTGACATGGTAGTTAAGAGCATGGGCTTTGGAGTGCTTGCCAAACCTGAAATCTGGATCCACCACTTATGAGATGGGTGACTAACCTCTGAGCTTTACTTTCCTATTTGTTAAATGTAAATAAGAAGCATCTCATGGCATATCAAGAGCAACTAATCAGATAAAAGCACAGCACATTGTAAGTACTCAATAAACGGTGCTAATGATGACAATGAGGAAGAGGGGAGAAGCAAGAGGAAGACATTGACTTTGGAACATGGGACATATTTTCAGTCATGATGGCCATGTAAATGACACATTCAGGTGGTATTTGACTTTGGAGGGAACTTTGGCTTCCTTTTAACTACCTTAAAGGTAGAGGATTAAGGTTTCTATTAAAAAAAAAAAAAAAGTCTTACTGAAATAGCCAATTCTTCCTAACATACAGTTACAAGATTTTTTTTTAATCAAACTTAAATAAGTAAACTCTTACTTTTCAAAATAAACCACTAACCAGATTTTTTACTTATGTTCAATTTTTTTTTTTTACTTGAAACACTATCCAGCCACTGTTAAGAGCCTTGCAGAAGAAAAATATCAAGCAGCAGAGGTCTAACTTGATCAGGTAGGCTAAGAGCCCTAAGCATATTCAACTGGTACTTCACTCAGCTTGCTCAAAGATATGGTCTCTAAGCAACCAAGTCCCAAACTAAACAAACAGCCACAGGAATATGAATCACTTCCGGAAGGTCTCATTTTGCCTACCAGCAATTTCTTACACAAATACTTGTCAAGAGGTTTATTTAGGCAGCCCTGACTGGAAACAACCAAAAGTCCACCACATAGCTTAAAATGTTCAAAACAAGACCTGCTCCCAACAGGTAGTCATTCCTCCCTTGCTCCATTGTGAAGCAGAAGAAATTATACAAAAATCAGAGACAAGTCCGAAAATGAAATTCCTAGAACTTGGCAAATTTGGACTTCAAATATATTTTCATTATTTTGTCATTAGGGATTTAAAAATATATGATCACAATTACTACTTTGATCTCTTAAGACCAGAAAACAAATTTGCCAAATTAGGTCAAACTAATGAGCCACTTAGTACAGGAAGACTTTCCCAACCTTGACTGGTGGACAATCCATACACTCAACTGGCCAGTTAATAGTGTCTTGTGGTCAAATCCATCTTAACTCCTACTGATTGTAAGGAGAACTGGTAAAGTACTGAACCTAACACCCTTGATAAGCCACTCCTTCTTTCTACCTCAAATAGGATTTTTTATGTATTACACTATTCCTCATAAACTAAACAAAGTCACCTATTCTATTTACAGAGTAGAGAGGGAAAAGGACTCAATAGTTCAAAATGAAAATTACAATAGGAAAAAGCAACTACCAATAACAGTACCAAGAAAAAAGACTATAGAAAATCAAATCAGTGAAACAAAAGATATACGTGAAGCACACATCTAGAATGAATGTTCTACCCAGCAACTCAGGAGGCAGAGGCAGGAAGATCACAAGTTGAAGCTAGCCTTGGGAACTTTTTTTTTTTTTTTTTTTTTAAGGGAGAGTGAGAGAGGAGAGAGAGAGAGAGAGAAAGAGAGAATTTTTTTTAATATTTATTTTTTAGTTCTCGGCAGACACAACATCTTTGTTGGTATGTGGTGCTGAGGATCGAACCCGGGCCGCACGCATGCCAGGCAAGCACGCTACCGCTTGAGCCACATCCCCAGCCCGCAGCCTTGGGAACTTAGCAAAACCCTATCTTAAAATAAAAAATAAAACGGGGCTTAGTAGCACATGCCTGGAATCCCAGGGAGAAGGGAAGCTGAGGCAAGAGGATTGCAAGTTTAAAGCCAGCCTCAGTAACTTAGCAAGACCCTGTCTCAAAATAAAAAATAAAATGGGCTGAGGATGTGGTTCAGTGGTTAAGCACTTCTGGGTTCAATCCTTGATACCAAAAATAAAAAAATAAAAAGTACTTCGAAAAAAGAAGAAAAAAGAATGTTCTAGATGATGGCTTATGTTAAATCATCATTGTTATGATTTAACATAAGCAAAGAAATGAAGAAACATAAAAGAAACAATGCAGACCTCACTCCCAAGACAGAACTAATGAGTCAAAACCAATTATTACAGGTATAATGAATAAATTCCTAGAATGAAAATAAACAAAAGATACTGTAAATCAAGAAAGATCTTTGGTTGGGGATATAGCTCAGTGGTAGAGCACTTGCCTAGCATGCATGAGGCCTTGAGGTCAAACCCCAGCATCAACACACACACACACACACACACACACACACACACACACAGAGTAAACACCATAAAATTTTAAGCCATAATGAAACAAATTAAATGGAAAATCAAGGAACAATGTTTGCAACAAATATCAGAAAGTTAACATGCATATTATAAGAGAGATCACAACAGTTAATTGTGGGAGGCCAACCTTACCGGTGACTGAGTTACACTCCCCAGCTGGGTGCTGAGACGCTCAGTCACAGAAATGGGTGTGTCTTGCTACAGCCCCATGGGTGAAGCTATGCTCACCTGTTCTTTGTAATATAACCCCTTGCCCTGTTTAGGATAGAATCTTCCATGGAAGTGCCTTGTGTGTGTCCCCTTCTCCTACTGTGCCCTTGCGTGTGGCCTACCCAGGTGTCGGTCAACCTGCTGACAGTGGACATCATGAAGACAGACTCAGCCCCCTGAAACCTGACCCCTTGCCTCATTTGAATAGCTTCTCCTCAATAAAAGGGGTCAGCACATGCTCTCGCTCTCTCTCTTTCTGCAGACCCTTAAGGTCAGAGGAGCCGTCACAGCAACCCCAAAGAAAAAGGTATTTGTGTCTCTTGTGTGGTTATTTCATGCAGCCCAGTTAGCCCAGTTTAACTAGAGTGACCCCTGAGCCTTTTAGTTGCGAGAACAGAAACCCGGCAGTTAATATGACCCTGGAAGAAGGAAATTTGCCTAAGAAAATAAAACTGGTAAATAAATATATAGGAAAATGCTTAATTTCTCCATTAACCAAAGCAATAGAATTTTAAACTGAAATAAACCTAAACGAATTATAGATATTGAATAGACATTGAAAAGAATAATTAAGCAGTGCATGGTGGCACATGTCAGAAATGCCAGCTACTCAGGAGCCTGAATAGGAGAATCAAAAATTAGAAGACAGTCTCAGCAATTTAGGAAAGCCCTCAGCTGCAAGATCCTGTGAGACTCTGTCTCAAATAAAATAACAATAATAAATAAAAAGGAATGGAGATGTGGCTCAGTGGTTAAATTCACCTTTGGGTTCAAACCCCAGTACCAAAAAATAAAAATTAAGAAACAGCAATTTAGCCAGGCATGTAGAGCACATACCCATAATCCCAACAACTCAGAAGGCTGAGGCCAGAGGATTGCAAATTTGAGGCCAGCCTCAGCAATTTAGCAAGGCCCTAAACAACTTAATGAGACCTTGTCTCAAAATCAAAAGGGCTGTATATGTGGGTGAGTGGTTAAGCACTGCTGGATTCAATCCCAGATTAAAAAAAAAAAAAAATTAAATAAATGAAACAATAATAATTAAAATATTTGAATTTGTGATTATATTTTTAAATTATGTACTTACAGGTTTTTTTCTTAATCCCTTCCCTTTTTCTTTATTAAAACATTAATTATCATTGTAAAAAGCATTTTTATATAATAAATAAAAAGTAAAAGTCTTGGGATGGGGACTTGGTTCAGTGGTAGAACACTTCCCTAGCACTGGGAGGTCAGGCATTCAATTCCTAATACTGCCAAAAAAGGAAGTCTTCTCACACCCTCCACCCCCATTCTACTCCTTGGAGGTATCCTGTTTCTGGTGTTTCCTTTTAGACTAAAGCTTAATTAAGTCTGAAGTGAAAAAACTAGGACTACCAACTTTTAGGATCTTGAAAATACACAGAATATTCCCTCCAAAAGTATACTAACACCTCATTATCTTAATATTAAATCTGCTTTTGCCAATAAATGTGTATAAAAAACACATTTATTGGGCTGGGGATGTGGCTCAAGCGGTAGCATGCTCCCTGGCATGCGTGCAGCCCGGGTTCAATCCTCAGCACCACATACAAAAACAAAGACGTTGTGTCCACCGAAAACTAAAAAATAAATATTAAAATTCTTTCTCTCTCTCTCTCAAAAAAAAAAATTATTGAATATTTCTGTATTAAACCATGCCAGGCACCTAAAAACTCTGCAGCAACTCTGTAAAATACATAGTATTCCCATTTTGCAAAGTACAAATGTAAGCTTACTCTTTGAGGTTAAGCAGCTTGCAAAACCAGAATCAGAAGGCACACCTGCCAAAACTGAAAGTCTGATTTTTTTCATTTAACCAAGATATCCCAACATTCAAGATTTGCAAGGACATTTTATTTAACTTCTTTGAATTTCTGTTTTAACTAATTATATGAGTGTAGTCACATGACTTTTGTTAGTAATAATGGTATCTACCAGCTAACTGACTGCCTTTTACCAGACTACTCTCCACCTTTTTGTGAGGAGGAAGAGAGGATTCAATCTAGGGCCTCTATACTAAGCATGTGCTCTACCCCTGAGCCACACCCCCAGCTCCACATTTCTTTCTTTTAAGTTTTAGATCCACATTTCTTAACCAAATTTTGCAAAATGTTTCAGCTATGACTTGGGGTAAAAAGCTTTTGATGACCACACTAAGAACTAATACTTATATTTGTTACATTATTACTATGTGAGAAAGCACTTAAGTTTCAAGAATTTTAACAAATAACACTTTTAAATGCAACCCCTTTCTTGGGGTGGAGTTTGTTCAAGGCAACTGAATTAAAATGTTTCAAAAAAAAAAGAATGGTGGTTTCCTTCTACAACACAATTTTAAGAATTAAGGATAAATGCTACTCCATATCTCTCCTTTCCGAATGATGACTACATAAATGCATCCAGTTCCTAGTCTCAAAAAGGGCCATTAAGTAGTATATGCCATAGATTCTGAATCACACTACTTCTGTAGAAATGACTAGTTTTCTCGCCTATGAAAGGAGAGTTTGGGTCAATCTCCTAAAAATGATCTCCCTCAATATTTGCCCCCCCCACACACACACACACACAATATACTGGCGATGGAACACAGGGCATCACACATATTAGTCAAACACTCTACTGAGCTATATTTCCAGCTCTCATTCCCCCCCCCTTTTTTTTTTTTTTTGTATTAGGGATTGAACCCGCAGGCACTTTACCAATTAGCTACATCCCCAGCCCTTTTTATTGTTTTATTTTGAGACAAGTCTCTCTGTAAATTGTTAAGGCTGGCCTATAACTTGTGATCCTCCTGCCTCAGCCTCCCTGATTGCTGAGATTACAGGAGTACACCACTGTGTTTGGCCCACCCCTTTTTATTTGAGACTGGGTATCACTAGATTGATAGGGCTGGCCTCCATTTGCAATCCTCCTGCCTCAGCCTCCCAATTAGCTAGGCTCACAGGGGTGCAACTCGCTCAATCTTTAAGTGATGCTTCTCATCTGAAAATCCTAGAAGGTGGTGTCCGTGGTATTCTTCCTAGTTACCTCACCTATTCATGTGTTCTTGCCTCTTAAATGTCTTAACTTCTGTTTCCATGATCACAGGGTGCCATCAGGAAAATATCAGATATTCCTGGATTCTAATACCATTTAGAGGGAGAGGAGATCTGAAGAACACAACCCAGAAAATGTTCTATGCCAATAAAGATATGTACACAAAAGAGAATTTGTTCTCAAGATCTGATTTCTTTCCAACATACTTTTTCAATTTCACTTAATTACAGAGGGAAAAATGCTTGTATTTAGCGCTAAATTCTGCTAACTCTGTAGTTTCTGACACTCTCCAAAAAACCATAAGTCCGTACTTTCCTTTCTACAAGGGGAAGAAAGTAGAAGAATTCATAACTGCAAAGCAGGAGAAAGGTGATCCAAAACAGACGTACCAAGTCTCTGAAAGAGGGAACCCTAAATGAACCAGCACAGCAGGTGTTATAATAAACTTTATCCCAATGACCTTTATCCTAACTGAATTTTCTTCCATTTCCAGAACCATTCATACTTCTTCCACACCTATAGTCTTCCCTATTCCGCTTTCCTGATATGTTCTCCTCTTGATTTTTTTCTTTTCACTTGAACCTTCTTCTTCTGATCTTTCTCTATTACTTTTCTCCTATCTGAGATCTGAGCACCTACATACCTCACATATTTAAAGATCACCTCTTTCAACTGGGCAAAAGTGGTATTCATCTCTCCCATACAACTGCTCCACAGCCAAACCAAATGTAAAGTTCAATCAGAACAAGCAAAAGAAAGAAAGCAAATTTATGTACATTTAAGCATAAATAATAACTTAAGATGTCTCTTTTAAGTCCTTGTTCCACAGTACAGCCTTTAGTAAAAAGCCTTAAATCTTAGAACAGCTTAATTTCTGTATTGAAACTACTTTTCAAACAATAAAGAAAGAGAAATATCTATATATTCTATTTCCCAACCATTCCCAGTATATACTTTTATGAAATAACCATTAAATTTTCCCACTTTATCCATAACCACAGTCTCCACATGCTCATACTCACTCTATACTCTCTCCTCTCTCTTTCTCAAGAAAGAGCTCTATTAAAGGTACGGGGGGGGGGGGAGGGGGGGGGAATTAAATTAAAGGTGAGTGCCCCGGATACACAATGGGGCCACTGTACTAAAAGGTGGAATTTTTAGTGGGAGGAGTAGAGACATTATAAATAGAACTGAAGAAGGAAACCTTTTCTCCCTTGGATTTCTTTGATCTTTATTTCTGCCTTTGGAGCCACTATAAATTTCAGGCCTTGGGGCTCCTTCAACTTGAGAGAAAACTAGACCAGGCCAACCCAAAAAGGCAACTTTAGGCCTTGTGCTAAAGAGGAAAAAGGAGCCCTAGGAACACATAATATGTGCAGCCCAGCTCCTCAGGGCAAACAACTAGGAGATGAAGCCCTAGCTAATAACAAAAAGCATGCCATTCACCAGTGGGCACCCAGAAAATATTTTAGGAGTAGTAGCAACCACGTTAGGTGGCTCATAGGGCTCCTAGTCCCCCTTTTCTCACCACAAAATTCCCAGACTTCCTGGTACTATTTAGTTGTAAAATCTAAAAAGGTGATTTTCTAATCAAAGTTTTAAGCAAAAACAAACAAAAATCACATCCGGATTTTTATGATTGCCTACATAAAATAAAACAGGGGCATTTCCACAATTCTAGGCCAAGAGCAGAGTGTGCCAGAGCAATATTGCAAGTATTATGACCTCCCTTTTAACCCAAAGTATAAAAAACAAAGACTATCATAAATGTCTCCACTACTTGAATCACTTCCTAAGCACCCAACTAAAACACACACCACAGGATAATAGACCTTAGATGGATTTTTTTAAAGCAAATGGGCTACTTTTCTATACTGGAAAAAAAAAAAACTGACAGAAAAGAACATACTCTGGAGTAGATGCAAATGAAATGCCTTGTAGCACCTGAGGAGGGGAAATATGCTGAAGAGTATCATTCTATCCTGGCTAACATATCTCAGTATGAGGCAGAGCTCTAAAAAAAAAAAATAATAATATATATATATATATATATTTTTTTTTTTTTTTTTTTTGGAGACAAGGTCTTACTATGTTACCCAGGCTGGCATCAAACTTACAACCCTCAGCCAGGCACAGTGATGCATGCCTGTAATCTCAACAACTCAGGAAGCTGAGGCAGGAGAATCAAGTTTGAGGACAGTCCTGGCAACTTAGCCAGAACCTGTCTCAAAATAAAAATTAAAAAAAAAAAAAAAACAACAACTGGGAGGTGACTCGGTAAAGCACCCCTGGGTTCAGTCCCCAGTACTAAAAAAGAACTTGCAACTCCTTTTCTTCAGACTCCCAAGTAGCTGGGATGGCAGGCATGCATCACCACACCCAGCTCTAAAAACATTTTAAATTCTGTTTCTCAATGAGGAGGAGGACCATCAGAACCACCAGAGGCTTTTAAAACACACAGAAGTGGAGCTGGGAATATAGATCAGTGGTAGAACACGCTTGCCTAGCATGCACAAGGGCCTGGGTTCAATTCCTAGCATGCGAACACAAAACAACAACAAAAACATATGAGTATAACCCACTCCAGACCCACTGAACCAGAATCTCTGTGGTTAGACCCAGATATCTGTATTTTTTAAATTATTTTTTTAGTTGTCAATGGATTTTTCACTTGTAGTGCTGAGAATCAAACCCAGTGCCTCACTTCTAGGCAAGTGCTCTACCACTGAGCTACAATCCCAGCCCTCTGTATTTGTTTTAAAATTCTCCAGGTGATTTGAATGCACATACCTAAATAATTACTGCACAAAATGATGGAAACTATTCCCTGATCAAGAAACTACAAGTATCTTAGGGTGGTTTTGATTTGCATTTCTCTCGGTCTATTCCCTAAAGACCTAAAAAGAGCATGCTACAGGGACACTGCTACATCGACGTTCATAGCTGCACAATTCACAATAGCAAGACTGTGGAAGCAACCTAGATGCCCTTCAATAGACGAATGGATAAAAAAAATGTGGCATTTATACACAATGGAGTATTACTCTGCATTAAAAAATGACAAAATCATAGAATTTGGAGGGAAATGGATGGCATTAGAGCAGATTATGCTAAGTGAAGCTAGCCTATCCCTAAAAAACAAATGCCAAATGTCTTCTTTGATATAAGGGGAGTAACTAAGAACAGACTAGGGAAGAAGAGCACGAGAAGAAGACTAACATTAAACAAGGATGAGAGGTGGGAGGGAAAGGGAGAGAGAAGGGAAATTGCATGGAAATGGAAGGAGACCCTCAGGGTTATACAAAATTACATACAAGAGGAAGTGAGGGGAAAGGGAAAAATAATACAAGGGGGAGAAATGAATTACAGTAGAGGGGGTAGAGAGAGAAGAGGAAAGGGGAGGGGAGGGGGGAGAGAAAAGGAAAGGGGAGGGGAGGGGAGGGGGAATAGTAGAGGATAGGAAAGGCAGCAGAATACAACAGACATGAGTATATCAATATGTAAATCAATGGAAGTGTAACTGATGTGATTCTGCAATCTGTATACGGGGTAAAAATGGGAGTTCATAACCCACTTGAATCAAAGTGTGAAATATGATATATCAAGAACTATGTAATGTTTTGAACAACCAACAATAAAAAAAAATAAAAAAAGAAACTACAAGTAGACCAAGAAAACTCAGGCCTCAGTTTTCTAAACTTCCATTTAGAAAAGTAAGCATCAGTATCACTTATCCCAAGTTAAATCATTACTAATACTCCTACCCTGATTTCCTAGAAGGACTTTAAACTCAGAAAAGCAACCTAGATTCAAGAAGGCCCACCCAAATGCATGTTGGTGGTTACCACACAAAGGGAAGAAGAATAGGACTAAAGAGGGGAACAAAAAACTATTACTTTTTTCTTATTTTTTTCATTTTTTTAGAGGAAGGGAATGATCTGAAGGGTTAACAGGTTAGTCCTAAGATACAAATATATTTGTTATCTTGTTCTCTGGACTATCCTGTAATATTTTATTTTCAGAATTAGCCAGGAGCAGTGGAGCACTCCTGAAATCCCAACAACTCAAGAGGCTAAGGCTAGAGGATTGCAAATGTTGAGGTCAACCTGGGCAACTAAAAAGAGACTCTGTCTCAGAATAATGGGAATGTAACCCAGCAGGAGAATGCTTACACAAAATCCTAGGTTTATTCCCTAGAACCATAAAAAGAAAAAAAAGATTTTTTTCAGAATTATTAAAACAAAATATCCATCACCACTCTTGTTCATTAACCCCATTTGAAACATCCTTGATTTTCATTAAACTATGGTGACAAATACCTTTTATTATCCCTCACTAGACTTCCACCAAAGCTCACTTAAAGAATACATAATCTGAAATTACTTCTCCTGGGACATTACAAAGGAACATAAGCACCAGAACAAAAGAAATGAATGACTGATAGTAAATTGAGACCCTTAACACAGGTCTTGGGCATCTGAAAATGAAAAACTGTAGTTGTACATTCACTTCACAAAGAATACAGACGATGTTATGTGGACCAATATCCACAACACTACCCTCTTAAGCCTCCCAAATCTAATACCCACTCCATAAGACATGGTGGGAGGAGACTCATTCATATATAAATCAAAACCAGTGAAGAATCAGAAAAACATTAAGATCAAGAACTTCCAAATTCTAAAAATGCTATTTCTCTCAGATAGCTGACAATACCCAAAACAAGCACCATAAGCATAAATGCAAACAGCAAAATATAGAAAATGTTCAGGAAACATAAATGTTCATCACAGTGTTTCATGATAAGCTACCATCAAGGCGACTTGCTCCCACGAATAAATGCCCTATCTGTACTTATCCATCAACTAGAAGCCTCACAAAATCCCACATAAAAAATACAGAGAAATCTTTACTCTGTTCACACCATATCAGTTCCCTTCTCCCAATCTTTTCTCCAGCCAGCCCATCTTTACCTTTTGGCCTCTTCCAAATGACAAAGGTACTCATAAGCCACATTCTGACGTCTCCTTTCATCCATCTCCTCTGCAGTGAGTCTCTCATTATCCAGGACAGCTAAAACATGAAAGAAAGAATGTAAATACCAGGATCTGTAATCTTCCTCAGTGATAAAAGAATGCCACAGCCATCAAATTCCTGCTAGTCACCTTGAAGGTCAGGTGGTTGTGTGGATAGCCAGGTGTACAATGACTTTCCTAAAAAGAGACCTATGGGAGTTGTATGCAATAGTGCACACTGTAATCCCAGCTACTCAACGTGGCTAAGGTAGGAGGAACACAAGTTCAAGGACAGACCTGGAAATTGAGCCAGATCCTGTCACAAAATAGAAAGAGGTTGGGGATATAGCTCAGTGCCCAAGGCCTCAGCATGCTAAAAAAAAAAAATTACAGAAAGACGGGGAGAGATCTATAGAGTTTCAACTACATTCATCTTGCCCTTTATTAAAAATGTATAGTAATATGAAAAATACAAACTTGAGATTTGGGCCTGCTTTTGTTCTTATGTCAGAGCTCATTCTAAATACAGATCTCATCATATTTCCCCCTTTTATTAATAACCAAAACCAGCAGTTATTGAGAACTAAATGGTAGTAACTGTGCTAAGCATTTTACATGCATTCTCTCCCTGAAGCCCACAACAATCCTGTGATTATCAGCTCTTATTTTACAAATGGGAAATTGAGGCCTGTGAGCTCAGCCCCAGGGCTAATTAAGAGGAGGGCCCTGGGTTCAAATGCAGACAGCCTTCTATAACCAAGGGCTTAACCTTGAAGATACCTGCCTCCTACACTAGCATCCAGGGTATTAAATTCCTAACTCCTTGGGAAGGCAATCAAGGCCTTTCGAATCTGACCTCCACTACTTTTAAAAACTTTTCCCCTTTCCTCCTATCACTGTGCAATCCACACCACTCAGTTCCACACACAACACACACAGTGTACCTGTACTCTTCCACACCCTACCTGGAGTCTGGTCTCTTGCCCCATCTGTCAAACTTTTCTGTACAGTTTCATTCAAGAAAATTCAAATGTCACCACCTATGTTTACAATGACTACCCTAAACCCATTTTCACATTATTCTGTATGCCTGTTATCGAACCTCTTGTCTTTATTGCACCTTATTATCACTAGCTTGTATACCTATCTGATTAAAAAATTCTTTGAAGGCAGGGCCTGGTCTTACTCATGCTCAATTTCACAAACGTGGCACTACATTATAACTGTGATAAATAAAATCACTCTTTTAAAAAAAAAAACATTATTTCCATAATGTAAAATAAAAACAGAAAACTTTGAGACCCCAAAGTAGATTCCAGTAGTCAATGGTAACCACCCCACCTGCAGTTCATTGATATCCCAAGGATGGACGACAGAAAATAAAGAAGTTAGAGGTTTTCGGTGGTTTTTTTTTTTTTTTCTTTAACTTTTGAAATCCTGACGAAGGAACTAAGCCCGAGAAAGCCGAAGTGACTTGCTCAGGACCGTATCGCACCTCGCCTAGCTCATTAACTGTCTAAATAAAGAGTCTGGACCCTGAGTCTGCTCGCAGGCACCACTCGGGGCATACCTTTCCAAGAAGCCGGAGCGGAGCCCCAGTCTCCGGTCCCGGGACACGCCCTGCTCCGTCCTCCTGCCACCTCACCCCAGGCCATCTCCCCCAATCTCGGCCGAGCTGGGTGGCGAGAGGGGCCGGGTGGGCTCCTTCTGCCGCAGTGGGGGCCGAGGCAGTGAGACCTCCGGGGTCCTACCCGCCTCCAAGAAGGAGGGGGCGCGGGCCCGGGCCTCCAGCCCTCCACCCAGCCAAGCCGGCTCTTCCGGGTCCGCGCAGCCGACAGCCGCCCTGCCCCACCCGCCCGGCCGAGCCACCGGGAAAACCTCGCCTAGGAGGCAGGGAGCCCATACCCAAAACCCTCTCGCAGCAAAGCCCCGCACTCACAGCCATAGTGCGGCCGAGCCACGCCCAGTCCATCAACCTCGTCCGCGACGGACATGGCGGCCGAGCCCGGGTCTCTGCTGAACGAGCGGTGAGACCTTGAAGACACGGGCGGCGGCAGCTGCAGCTCCTGCCGAGTTCGCGGGCTGTAGGGAACCTGAGGCCTCGCCCGGCGCTGTCAGCCCCGCCCCGTAGGCCCCGCCCAGCCGCGAAGCTTGGAGCTGCCGGGGAGGCGTGGCCAGAGCCTCTAGGCCCCGCCCTATATACGCCCCCCCCTCACCTCCACCCTCCCCCGCATCCCGCAGCACCCTCGGCTGCCGGAAGGAAGGAGGCGGGGCCCGCCCGCCCGGCCCGCGGTCCCGGGGGCTCTGCCAGGAAGGCTGCCCAGGCCTGCAGCCCCGCCCTGCCGGGCACCGCCCCATCCCCAACTCAGACTTTAAGACGGCGAAGTCAGTAGCTTGAAATCAAAACCTTGGGCCGCCTCCCTTGCCCTGCCACCTAAGTTAACTTCCGCTACAGCACGGATCGTGGAAGGCGTCTTTACAGATGGCCCAGGGTGTGTTCTTGCAAGGGATTCCAACCCCAGTCGGCACAGTCTGTCAATCTGGCCTCAGTCCGCCCAGATTTGCCAGTAGTCTCCAGAGTAGAACTGTTCGGTCTCTCACGTATTTGAAACGTTGATTCTTAAAGCAGAAATATGTTTACCCAAACTTACTTTTGATTCCGTTTTTCTTTGCAAATTCTTGTTTGAAGGGGGTCTTTGCCCTACTGGGGATGCCTCTTTCCCCAGCACCTTGTAAACCTCCCTGAAAGCATGGCAATGCCCTGCACCTTGTAAACCTCCCTGAAAGCATGGTAATCGAAGAATAAATTCTTTCTTTCTTCCTGTCTTCCTTCCTTTCTTTTTTTTTAATATTTATTTATTTATTATTTGTAGTTGGGCACAATATCTTTATTTTATTTTATTTTATTTTTATGTGGTGCTGAGGATCAAACCCAGGGCTTCACACGTACTAGGTGAGCACTCTACCGCTGAGCTACAACCCCAGCCCTTTCCTTCCTTCCTTCCTTCCTTCCTTCCTTCCTTCCTTTGTTTCTTTCTTTTTCTTTTCTTTCTTTTTTCTTTTCTTCCTCTCTTTCTTCCTGTCTTCCTCTCTTTCTTCCTCCCTTTTTTCTTTCTCTTTCTCTCTTTCTTTCTCTCTTTCTCTCTTTTTTTAAGAGTGAGAGAGGGGAGAAAGAGAGAGAGAGTCTCTCTTTCTCTCTTTATCCCTTTCTCTCTCTCTTTCTCTCTTTTTCTCTTTCTCTCTTTCTCTCTTTCTTTCTTTCTTTCTCTCTTTTTCTCTCTTTCTTTCTTTCTCTCTTTTTCTTTCTTTCTTTCTTTCTTTCTTTCTCTCTTTCTTTCTCTCTTTCTCCCTTTCTCCCTTTCTCTCTTTCTCTCTTTCTCTCTTTCTCTCTCTCTTTCTCTCTTTCTCTCTCTCTTTCTCTTTCTCTCTCTCTTTCTTTCTCTCTTTCTCTCTTTCTCTCTCTCTCTTCTCTCTCTCTCTCTCTTTCTCTCTTTCTCTCTCTCTTTCTTTCCTAAAGTATCTATCACCAGACCAGACTGTCTGGAAGCCCCTCCATATATTCAACTGTCTAATGAGCACTTTTATCTGTTTATCCTGCAGATACTTCAAATTCCATGTGTCAAACATTGATCAGCTTTTGCTATAGTCTCTATTAATGGTTTAGTATTCAGTTCTCAGTGAGACACACCAGGATCCTTGTCTCATGCCCTACATCTAACATGTGTTATTTCTGAAATGTCTAGCTTTTGTCTCTATGCCCCTGTGATTACACTGTTTAGAGTATCATCATCTCTATTTTCCTTTCTGCCAACTAGACCCTCAAAGTTATCACAGTGTTCTTTCCAAAGTGCAAATGCAATGTGTTCATCTTTCAAATCTATACTTTTCCTATTACTTCAGTCACAATATGGTCCAAGTTCCTTAACATACCAAATATACCTCTTTACAAGCTGACCAGTCTTTTTGCTTCAGCCATTTTCAATTTGTTCACTCTTCCTTTAATTTTTTTGTTACAGTGTTGGGAATTAAACCCATGGCCAAGCAAGCACTCTACCACTAAGCTATACCCCAGCCCTCAAACTATGGAAGTGAAATACTTAAAATCTTATAAGAACAAAATATCCCCATGGGAAAAAAGGGGCAAGGGTTTAATTTATTATAGCTACGAAATCAAAAGTTATTTATTTATTAAGGTTTTTTGTTTTATTTTGGTGGGGATTTTGTTAGTTGTTTTGTTTGTTTTTTAAGATGGGTCTTGCTATATTACCAAGGCTGGCCTATCTCTTGGGCTCAAACAAGCCTCCTGACTCAGCATCTGGAGCAGCTGGGACTACAAGCATGTGCCAGAGAGCCTGGAGTATTCTTCTTAGGCTTTTAGATAAAGCTTCCAAGTTTTATTATTCTATTTATAAGTCTAGCATTTTTTACTAATCACTGTTTAGAAACCAAATAATTTTATCCCATTCATTAACTTAATCCGGCATCATCAAACATTTAAAATTATGTTTATAACCTAAACGTAATTTTAACCTAAACCTAAAAATATTAGATATTCTTTTTAATTCCTTCACTTGTCTGACCTAGAAACTTTTCAAAGTTTTGTAATCCTTATAAATCAAATATACTTACAAATATAATGAAACTAGGCAAGTGAGGTAGCACATGCCTATAATCACAGCAACTTTGGAGGTTAAGGCAGGGGATTGCAAGCTCAAAGCCACCCTCAGCAATTTAGTAAGACCCTGTTTCAACATAAAAAATAAAAGGAGTTAGAGATGTAGATCAGTGATAAAGACTGTCTCAATGTAAAAACTAAATAGAGTCAGAGATGAAGCTTAGTGATAAAATACCACTGGGTTCAATCTCTAGTAGCTCCCCACCCCCACCCCTACCCACCCACCCACCCCACCCCCCCAAAAAAAAAAATATATATATATATATATAAAGATAATGATGTTACCCGGACACATGCCTGTAATCCCACCCGCTTGGGAGGCTGAAGCAAGAGGATCACGAATTCAAAGCCAGCTTCAGCAACTTAATGAGACCCTGTCTCTAAATAAAATATAAAAAGAGGTGGGGATGTGGCTCAGTCATTAAACGCACCTGAATTCAATTTCCAGTACAAAAAAAAATTATGAAATTTAGATGATCCACTTCCATGCATAAACTTGGTAAGGTTTCAACTCAAAAACCTAAGTCTGAAACTATATATTTAAAATAGGTCTTGGGGCTGAGGTTGTGGCTCAGTGGCACAGTGTTTGCCTAGCATGTATGAGGCACTGAGTTCCATTCTCAGTGCCACATCTGAAGCTGCAGACTTTGAGAGCCATTATTTTTTTCCCCTTTGGATGGGGGTCAGCGGGTGGATACTGGGAATTAAACCCAGGGGTGCTTGTTATTTTGAGATAGTTTGACTAAATTGGGAAGAGGCTGGCCTGTAAACTTGTGATCCTCCTGCCTCAGCCTCCCCAGTCACTGGGATTACAGGTGTGCTGTAATCCACCACACCCAGCCCAGAATCTTCTTTTCATTATGCCAGTTGTTTGGTTTTTTGTTTGTTTTGGGTACCAGGGATTGAATTCTGGGGCACTCGACCACTGAGCCACATCGATATCCCTATTTGGTATTTTATTAGAGACAAAGTCTTACTGAGTTCCTTACCATTTCCCTAAATTTCTGAGGCTGGCTTTAAACTTGCAATCCTCCTGCCTCCTCCTCCCGAGTTGCTGGGATTACAGGCGTGGGCCACCGTGCCCAGCCCCAGCTGTCATTTTAAGCTCCTCTTTATATTATGTTATAGACTTCAAAATTCATTGCATTTCCAGATGCCATAGTGCTCTAACTATTCTAACTTGAGATACTTCTTTTTTTTTTTAAAGAGAGAGTGAGAGAGAATTTTTAATATTTATTTTTTTAGTTTTTGGCGGACACAACATCTTTGTTGGTATGTGGTGCTGAGGATTGAACTCGGGCCGCACGCATGCCAGGTGAGCGCGCTACAGCTTGAGCCACATCCCCAGCCCCTTGAGATACTTCTTCAACTCAGCTCAGGAAGATGAGGCAGGAGGATGGCAACTTCAAAGCCAGCCTCAGAAACTCAGTGAGACCCTAAGCAATTAGCAAAAAACGCTGTCTCAAATAAAAAAATTTAAAAAGCAGGGGGTTGGTGGGGAGGCAGGGGCTAGGAATGTGGCTCAGGGTTAAGTGCCCGTGGGTTCAATCCCTGGTACTAAAAACAAACAAACAACCTCATTGCCTCAGCCTCTGATTACTGCCAGAAATTTGTGTGGGGTGGTGTTTGCCTCTTTGTATTTACCAGTTTTTTACAATGAGCTACGAGAAATACTGTTTTTTCGGTAAATAAAAATATGAATAAAATTAATAAATATGAAATTAAATAGTAAAAAATGGCAAAATAACAAGCTATATGGTCATTTTGGGAAATCAAATTTGTTCTTGATCTCAAGGAATTTACAAGCTGGTGGGAGTGGAGCAATATACAGAATAGATTGAGATAAGCACCATAATAGAGGTTTCCCTTGGCTTGGAATACCCTTTAGCCTCTTATCTGCATGGGAAACTCCTACACAACTTCCCATACTAGACTCAAATGTCACCTTGTCATCCAGACAAAATTAATCATTTCCTCATGTGTTTCCCAGTAGCATTTTAAAAACCATATGTCTTCAAATATAAGTCTCAAGTTTTTTCACATTTAAATGCTTCTGAAATCAGGATAGGCCTTCTTGTAATAAATATTTTAAAAACCTAGAACTTAGAAAAATAGATAAAGAAGTAATATACAGTGACTTGGGAGGTTGAGTCAGGAGGATCCCAAGTTCAAGGCTAGTCTCAGAAACTTTTTTTTTTTTTTTTTTTTTTTAAAGAGAGAGTGAGAGAGGGGGACAGAGAGAGAGAGAGAGAATTTTAACATTTATTTATTTTTTCTTAGTTCTTGGCGGACACAACATCTTTGTTGGTATGTGGTGCTGCTGAGGATCGAACCCGGGCCGCACGCATGCTAGGCGAGCGCGCTACCGCTTGAGCCACATCCCCAGCCCCATAGTCTCAGAAACTTAATGAGACCCTAAGACACTTAGCCTCAGAAACTTAATGAAACCCTAAGAAACAGTCTTAAAATAAAAAATAAAAAGGGCTAAGGATGTGGCTCAGTGGCTGAGTGCCCTTGGTTTCGATTCCCAGTACCAACATAGAAGAAGAAGAAAGAAGGAGAAGAAAGAAGGAGGAGGAGGAGGAGGAGGAGGAGGAGGAAACCAATTGACATTGCTTGCAAATGTGTGAACTTAGGGAACTTTCAGAGTTAGAATTGATTATCAGATTCCCAGTTTAGGAGTAACTGAATTGAAATAGAATTAGGTTCTTCACAAAAACTTTGGGTGCTGTCTGGGGTTGTGGCTCAGTGGTAGAGTGCTCACCTAGCGCGTGTAAGGCATTGGGTTTGATTCCCAGAACCACATAGAAATAAGTAAATAAAAATAAAGGTCCATTGAAAACTAAAAAACTATTTTTAAAAAACCAATTTTGGGGTTGGTATTGTGGCTCAGCGGTAGAGCGCTCACCTAGCACGGGCAGGACCCTGGTTCGATCCTCAGCACCACATAAAAAAATAAATAAATAAAGGCATTGTGTTGTGTCCATCTACACCAAAAAATAAATTAAAAATAAATAATTAAAACTCATAAAAGTAAAAAAAAAAAATTGGGTGCAACTTCAAAGAAAAGGCTGATAAGTAATTCCTGTAATAAATATAGGCTGATAAGTAATTCAATCAAGTATTTTTGCTGTTGTTGTTTTGGAGTTTGTTTGTTTGGGGAGCTGGAGATGGAACCCAGAGGTACTTTACCACTGACCTACATTTCTGGTCCTTTTTATTTTTTATTTCTAGACAGAGTCTCCCTAAGCTGCTAAGGGTAGCCTTGAATTTATGTTCCTGCTGCCTCAGCCTCCTGCATGTTTGTGATTACAGGTGTACACCACTGTGCTTAGCCAATTTTTAAAAATATACATTTATTTTAGTTGTCAATGGACCTTTATTTTATTTATTTAGATGTAGTGCTGAGACTCGAACCCAGGGCCTCACACATACAAGGCAAGCCCTTTACCACTGAGCCACAACCCCAACCCCTATATAGGCAATTTTAAAAAATATTTTTAGTTGTAGATGGACACCATACCTTTATTTTATTTATTTTATTTTTATGTGGTGCTAAGGATCAAACCCAATGCCTCATAAATGCCAATCAAGCACTCTGTCATTGAGCCACAACCCCAGCCCCACATAGCTATTTTTTGTTAAACTTTTAAGTGTTATACATTGTTCTCCTTGCTTGAAGAAAATATATTTTGCCTTGTCCTTCAGGTACTCAGATATTCTGAATCTTATGGATCTGACATAACTCCTGCCAATAAGATAACTTTAGATACTTCTTCAATTCTTCATTTTTTCAAAAGGAACAAAAGTTTGTAATCAAAGCCATTTACTCACTGTTTACCGTGTTCCAGAACATGTGAGTGCTTTAGATGTACTTTCTCACAGCAACCCTGTAAAGAAAGCAAGATTATCCTCATTCGGCAAATGAGTGTTTGCTCACTCAAAACAGGTATTTTGCTCAGGGTCAGAGGTTTCAGGGCTGGGAATCAAGTCTAGGTCTTTCTGATTCTAAAATCTCTGGTAAATTATCATTCAACATCACTGCCTGGTTTATGGCAGCTTATCAGTAAGAAGGTGTCCATTCGTTTTCTGCTCATTCACTTCCCAATTGTCTCTGGAAATCTCCATCGAACATTTACAAATACTCATGTCCTGACCTAGAGACAACTTACAAAAACAGAGAGGTAGAAGTTGCAGGAGGAAGCAAGGAAGTCACCCATAATGGAACTAGGGTATTAGTTTCATGATTGGGGTTAAAACAGCCCACAAGTTCTTATTGATGTCTCTAAGCTAAAGACACAAATCAAATCTATGATCCACCAAGAAACATGGTTAGGAATTGTGAGCTCAGGGGGTGGTCAGACCAGAGTATAAAGAAAAGAGAGGTTGGGGGCTGGGGATATGGCTCAGTTGGTAGAGTGCTTGCCTCAAATGCACAAAGCCCTGGGTTCAATCCCTAGTACCACCAAAAAGAAAAAAGAAAAGAAAAGAGAGGTAGGTGGTACAAGAAAAATCAAACTCCACGTTAAGATTTGATCTGGAGGGCTGGGGATGTGGCTCAAGCAGTAGCGTGCTCACCTAGCATGCAGTGCGGCCCGGGTTCGATCCTCAGCACCACATACCAACAAAGATGTTGTGTCCGCCGAGAACTAAAAAATAAATATTAAAAATTCTCTCTTTCTCTCTCTCTCTCCCCCCCTCACTCTCTCTTTTAAAAAAAAAATAAAAAATATAAAAATATATAAAAAAATAAAAATATATTAAAAAAAAGATTTGATCTGGAGACAAGCCTGCAAAGGCAGGGTCCCCCATGGCATGCCTCTTAAACATCTATAGGAATGACAATGGGTCTCAAGTAACAGTAGCTAACAAGGCACTCTGGTGCATGGTATAATACCAGCAACTTGGGAGGCTGAAGCAAGAGGATCACAAGTTCAAGGCCAGCCTCAGCAATTTAGTGAAGCCCTAAGCAGCTTAGTGAGTCCCTGTCTACAAATAAAAAATAAAGAGAGGCCAGGCACAGTGGCAAATGCCTGTAATCCCAGCAGCTCAGGAGGCTGAGGCAGGAGGATTGAGAGTTCAAAGCAAGCTTCAGCAACAGGGAGGCACTAAGCAACTCAGTGAGACTCTGTCTCTAAATAAAATCTGGGGATGTGGCTCAGTGGTGGAGTGCCCCTGAGTTCAATCCCTGGTACCAAAAAAATAAAATAAATTAGAATAATAAAAGGGATTGGAATGTGGCTCAGTGATTAAGTGCCCGGGCTCAATCCCTAGTACCTAACAAACAAGAAAGCAAGTAACAGTAGCTAACTTGTAATGAGTGCCCTGTAAACTCAGTTCTAAGTATGTGCATCGCCTCATTTGACCTTCACGATAGGTCTTTGAAGTAGAATTTTCTAATTCAAAGATAAGTCCTTAAGATTTAGAAAAGCTAACTAATTTTCCAAAGATTATAAAGTAGTGAGTGAATTAGCCAGCATTAAAACTGCACTTGAGGGCTGGGGATGTGGCTCAAGCGGTAGCGCGCTCGCCTGGCATGCGTGCGACCCGGGTTCTATCCTCAGCACCAAATATCAACAAAGATGTTGTGTCCGCCGAGAACTAAAAAATAAATATTAAAAATTTCTCTCTCTCTCTCCTCTCTCACTCTCTCTTTAAAAGAAAAAAAAACTGCACTTGACCCAAAGCCCATGTCTGTGAACCCTACTCTCCACTGATGTGCCACTTCCACCCAGGTATTAGCTACCTAGAAAGCCAAGTTGAAAGATTTGAGAAGCCACATCCACTAAAGAATGTAATGGACACAAAGATGACAAAGCAATCTCCAGGAGCTTTCAGACATCAGGACATAGATCTGAAAGCACAGATAAGAGAACAGTTGATGCATGACTATAATCCCAGCAACTCAGGAAGCTAAGGCAGGTGGAATGCAAGCGTGAGGCCAGCCTTAATAAGTTAGCAAGACCCTGTTTCAAAATGAAAAATAAAAGGTTGTGGGGCTGTAGCTCAGTGATAGAACCCATGGAGTCAAGACTCAGTGCCCCCCCACCAAAAAAAAAAAAAAAAGGAAAGAAAAAGAAAACAGTCAATTTTTACTGGATCATACAAGGTTTCCTAGAAGAAGTATTATTTAAACAAGTCCTCCAGGGACAACCAAAGGAAAGGGTGAGAAAGGGCACAAGTTGGGGAAACAGTATAAACAAAGCCAGGAAGTCATGAAGAGGTATTGTGTGTGGGTGTGTGCTCATGTGATTGTGCCTTCTCTCTGCCTAACTCCCTTCTCTCCAGCCTTCTCAAAGAGCGGAAACCAAACAACAATCCAAAAGTTCAAGTGGAACCTCTTTGGAAAAATGCCCCATCCTTGGTAGAGGATGGAACCTCCTCTTTCCTTAGGGACCAGATTGCTGGGTGGAGAATGGGTGAACACTTGGGGTGAGAGGGGTTATAAATACCTTTCCTCATTGTTACTTCTCACTCTCTTTAGGATTGGAATTTGGATGACAACTGATATCCCTGTGGAGTGCCACTTTCCTATAGGTTCCTCCAGGTATAGAGTAAAGAAAAAATCTTACTGGGTCTCTCTCAGGAGATTATAGACAACTGGGGACATTTCTGCCACCATTAATATTGCCAGAACAAGGCAATGTAGAATACTGCAAGACTTTGTTCACCATTGAGATATGTAAAGACCAACACACACAGACACACACACACACACACACACACACACACACACACACACACACAAAGACAGAGGAGGCCTGGGGTCAAAACACACCTATGCAATAACATTCCTTCGTAAGACTCCAGTCAGTTTTCTTGGCACAGTGATGCATCTGGTAATCCCAGGGACTCTGGAGGCTGAGGCAGGAGCATCATAAATTTGAGGTCAACTGGGCAATTTTTTTTTTAAATTTTATTTTTTTTTTAAATATTTATTTTTTTAGGGGCTGGGGATGTGGCTCAAGCGGTAGCGCGTTCGCCTGGCGTGCGTGCGGCCCGGGTTCGATCCTCAGCACCACATACCAACAAAGATGTTGTGTCCGCCGAGAACTAAAAAATAAATATTAAAAATTCTCTCTCTCTCTCTCTCACACTCTCTCTTAAAAAAAATTATTTTTTTAGTTGTAGGTGAACACAATACCTTTATTTTATTATTTTTTTACGTGGTGCTGAGAATTGAACCCAGTGCCTCAGGCATGCTACCAACCTGGGCAGTTTAGTGAGATCCTGTCTCAACATAAAAAATAAAAAGGGCTGGGGACATATATATTTCAGAGGTTGAGTGGCCCTGGGTTCAATCCTCGGTTCTACAAAATAAGAAGACTCCACTTAACTGACACATGTCCAATCTGATAGGAAAATTGCCAGGTTGTAACTGACTTTTCACAGTACAGAACTCTGGAGAAATACAACATGGGGTTAGATCTGTATTCATATATTTTCTGTCTATGCTTCTGACTCTAAAGAGTGAGGACAGGCCTCATTAGGGCCTAGATTCAAAGATTAGGTGCTGAAGGTAGCATGCTTCAAGTTACCTTAATTAAGCCCATATTAAATGACAGATTCTGGGGCTGGGGATGTGGCTCAAGCGGTAGCGCGCTCACCTGCCGTGCGGCCCGGGTTCGATCCTCAGCACCACATACAAACAATGATGTTGTCTCTGCCAAATACTAAAAAATAAATATTAAAAAAAAACCCTGATAAATAAATACTAAAAATTCTCTGTCTCTCTTAAAAAAAAAAAAAAACTAAAAAAAAAAAAAACAACTGACAGATTTAGTGCAAAAGCCCTGCTCAGTAAAAAAGCAAGTTTCTGGTTTCAGCATCTTTCTTTCTTTCCACACCCTCCCCCCAACAAAGATTGAACTCAGGGGCACTCAACCACTGAGCCACACCCCCAGCCTTATTTTTGTACTTTATTTAGAGACAGGGTCTCACTGAGTTGCTTAGCAACTTGCCATTGCTGAGGCTGGCTTTGAACTTGCAATCCTTCTGTCTCAGCCTCCCAAGTCTCTGGGATTACAGGCATATGCCATCATACCTGGCTCAGCATCTTTCTTTTTAAAATCTTTTTATTATCTTGGTTTTATAAATTGAACCAAACCCAGGGGGCATTCTACAACTGAACTACATCCTCAGTCATTATTATTATTATTATTTTAAAACCTGGGAACATTGAGTCATAACCCCAGCTCTTTTTATTTTTATTTATTTTTTTTTATTTTGAGACAAGTTCTGTCTAAATTGCTGAGGCTGATCTCAAACTTGTGGTCCTCTTGTCTCTGGGATTACAGGTTAGCACCACAATTTTTTTATTAAATTTTAAATTTAAAAGATCGGGGAGGGGGACTGGTGCTCAATGATAGAGTGCTTGTCTCACATATGCAAGGCCTGGGTTCCATCCTCAGTATTTCAAAGAGAAAAAAAGAAGGGCTGGGGACATAGCTCAGTTGGTAGAGTGCTTGCCTTGCATGCACAAGGCCCTGGGTTTGATCCTCAGCACTATCAAAAAAAAAAAAAAAGAGTGGATAATAGCTCATAGTAGTTCAGCAGGAGTAATTGAAGTAAGAAGTCCTTCTAGAGACAAGAAACTGTACTCTAGACAGCAGGCTGTGTTCAGGGAACAAAGTGTCATCATCTGCTTGGTGGAATAAAGAGATTTTTTTAAATTTTATTTTTGACATAAGAGTGGCAACTTCCACTTGAACAGCATCCTGTACTTTATAAAACATTTTCATACATGCCAGATCATTTAATTATCAACATGAAGGACCAGCATCCTCATTTTATAGATGAGAAAATAGGCTCAGAAAGATTAGATAATATATTTATGTATATTGCTGGAAGAGAAAAAAGTTTAAAAGGATATGCAACAAATGATAGTGGTTATATAGAATGAGAGATACAGGTGATTTTACTCTTGTTTGTTGACTTAACTGTAGTTTCCGATAGTTCTATAAATGCAGAAGCTTAGGAAGTAAGAAATTTGAAAAAAATAATAAAGGTGGGAGGAGGAAGATAACAGGAAAAATGTAAACAACTTCCTCAAAATCAAATGGTCAAGTTTTTATTTTTATTTTTATTTTGAGAGAGAGAAGAGAGAGAGAGAGAGAGAGAGAGAGAGAGAGAGAGAGAGAGAGAGAGAGAGAGAGAGAGAATTTTTTAATATTTATTTTTTAGTTTTCGGTGGACACAACATATTTATTTGTATGTGGTGCTGAGGATCGAACCCAGTGACACGCACATGCCAGGTGAGTGCGCTACCGCTTGAGCCACATCCCCAGCCCCAAGATTTTATTTTCCATCCTGCTCTGAGGACACACATGGTTAATGACAGAATACAAGAAAGTAGCTAAAGTAAGAACAAATTTCAAAAATAATCGCATCACAAGCAATTATTATTATGCAAATTAAATTAATAATTATGCAAATTAAAACAATACACAAGAATCATCAATTATGTTAATAACACTGTTTCTCAAAGATGAGGGTATGGTGAAATTGGTAGTCATTTACTGCTGATAACAGTGTAAATTGGTACAATTCACTTAGAAAATGATTTGGCATCAAGTAAGTAGAGCTGTAAAAATGTTCACACCCTGTGGAAATAATCTAAAATGTGGAAGCATTTTTTTCTGGAGGAAAATAAACTTATTTATATGAACCTTATTAATGTAGCAGGGCATCCTCCATTCAGACAGCAGGTCCTAGTTTGGCTATTTATGGATGGAAGGGCCTGTAACCTTTTGAACATTTAATCTGCACTGTTACACATAAGTGGGTATGGCAGTGTAGTTCAGTGGTAGGGAACTTGCCTGGCATGCAAGCCCTGGGTTCAGTTACCAGCATCATATACACAAAAAGATATATACAAGGGGAGGGGATTTTGAAATTTTGTCTGAAAGGAAAATAAGGTGTGTGTATAATCGAGAGAATGAAGGGTACTGGCCTGGTGTCTGTTGAGGGTTCAGACACTTTAGATTGCTTTTTTTTCACTATAACTCGACTTCATGAGATTTAAAAGGGAAAGATGAGTCTTTACAAGAACATCATTTTCTTTTTTTCTTTTTTTTTTTTTTTTTTTTTGTGTGTGTGTGTGTGTGTGTATGCGTGTTTTGGTGTTAGGAATAGAACCCAGGGCACTTAACCACTGAGCCACACCCCCCTCCCTTTTTTGTATTTTATTTAGAGACAGGGTCTCACTGAGTTGCTTAGGGCCTCGCTGTATTGCTGAGGCTCACTTTGAACCGGAGATCCTCCTGCCTCAGGCTCCTGAGCCACTGGGATTACAGGTGTACAACACTTCACCTGTGTGTGTTTTCTTGTGAAATAAGAAAAGATATAGAAGTTATACACATTAATTAAAAGGATTTTTCCCTTTTTTTTTGTGGTACTAGGGATTGAACTCAGGGATGCTCTAACCATTCAGCTATAACCTTAGTTCTTTTTATTTTTATTTTTTTATTTTGAGAGAGGGTTTTGCTAAGTTACCCAGCCTGTTCTGGAACTTGAAATCCTCTTATTTCAGAATCCCAAGTAGCTGGGATTATAGGTGTGTGCCACCATACCCAGCAAACATGATTTTTGATGTTTATCTGTAGTGGTACCTGTAACTAGAGTTTGTTTATTTTCCAGTTGTATAGTATTCCACTATCTGAATGACCAACTAAGACAGAGGTAGAATTCATATTTGAGTAAGCACCCCAGGTAAGACTGATGAAGGTGGTGGTTGTTTCACATTTTGATAATTAATATCTTAGAGAATAAAGTCTAATCTCTTAACTCTCTGTCTCCTAACTTCCTAAGCCTTTTAATTTTAAACTGCTTCTCTACCTTTTCCAAAACCATTTGGTTATCTATACTCATCTAGATAATTTTTATTCTTCAATTCTTCCATTAAATAGTAAACTCCTTCAAGGTAAAGATTATCATCTTTCTCATTGTTGACATTGACATTTACAGAGATACTGTACAAAGAGTTTTATGTGTATTATCTTATTAATCCTCACCCAGCCCTATGAAGAAGGCACTACGATTGTCCTCATTTTACAGGTAAGGAAATAGCAGTCAGAGAGAGTAAGTAACTTGCCCAAAGTTAAACAACTTTTAAATGTGGATCTCTTTATCTTACCCATTTTTGTACCTCTGGGACTTGGTATGTTGGAAGGCACTTCTTATATATTTGTTGAGCTGAACTGAAAGGAAAAGCCAGGAGACCAAATGGAAAATTGTGGAGTTCAGATGATGGCAATGGGAATGGAAAAGAAGAGCTGGAGGCAAGACGTGGCATGCCAAACTGTTACAGAGCTGGAATCCAGGGAGAGGGACTAGAGGAGGGACAAGAAAGAGACAAGACCTTTGCATTCTTTTGCTTTGGGCACTTTTGTCCTTTTTGGAAATTTTTACAAGAACAAGGTGCTTTCGCAATTTAAAAGTGTGTTTGTAGAGGGGGACAGACAGCAGAGGCAGAGACTATGTGGCTTGGTACCAGCAAAAAAATAGGAAATGAGGGAGAAGAATCTCAAGTTGACCAGCAGTTTCTGGGAAGGCTATGTAGAAGAGTATAGAATCATTTGAAGAAAAACATCATAGGATGCTTTGGGAAGAGATATTGACTGTAATTTGGATATTCTGAGCTTGTGAATTGGTGGGTCCTCCTTATCTACCAAATAGCTGAACTTATAGGTTTGAAGTTATTGAAAGAGTTTGGACCAGGCTCCTGTTCTGAGAGATGATAGTCGAAGATAGAAGACTAGCATGCAAGCCAGGAGTGGTGGTGCTTGTCTGTAATCCCAGACATATGGGAAGCTGAGGCAGGAGGATTGCAAGTTAGAGGCTAGCCTGGGCAATTTAGTGAGACCCTGTCTCAAAATAAAAAAATAACAAAGGGGGCCTAAGATTGTGGCTCAATGGTAGAGCAATTGCTTAGCTCGTGTGAGGCATTGGGTTTAAAAAAAAAAGAAGAATAAAAAAATAAAGGTATCATGTCCACGTACAACTAAATAATATTTTTAAAAAAACAAAAAATAAAAAGGGTTTAGTGTGTAGCTCAGTGACCTAGCATCCCTGGGTTTAATCCCCAATACTGAAGAAGAAAAAAGTATCTAAAAACAATAGCTCTGAGAATAAGTATGTGTGAGTACAAGTTTTACAAAAGGGAAAGGAAAGGAATATGAAGATAGGGTCTAGGAAGAATGCATGTGAGGTGGGAAGATAGTTTACGATCTCACCATGGTGCTTTGTGATAATGACCTCTTGTGGGAGACTCGCTATGTGCCACTGTGCTAACCCCTCTTCATCACAGACTGTCTCAAGTCTTCAGCTTTCTTCTCTGTACTATGACCCTGATGTAGCAGCCAAGTCATCCTTTTATGAAAAACCATTAATGATGACATCTCATTCCCCAGAGAGTAAGATCCAAACTCCTCAGTTTGGCTATTTAGAGACTTGTTGGTGTGACCCTTCACAGCTTCACCTCACTGTGCTGCCTATGAACATGTATTCATTCATCCAATAAGCTTTTTTTTTTTTTTAGTACCAGGGATTGAACTCGGGGTCACTTGACCATTGAGCCTCATCCCCAGCCCTATTTTTTTTTTTTTTTTTGCATTTTATTTAGAGATAAGGTCTCACTGAGTTGTTTAGCACTTCACTTTTGCTGAGGCTGGCTTTGAACTCAGCCTCCCGAGCTGCTGAGATCCAATAAGTTTTTATTGAGCACTTACCATGAAAGAATGTGTTATGATTTGGATATGAGTAGATCCCCACAGAGCACCTGTTAATGCAGGAATATTCAGAGGCAAAGTGATTCGATTATAAAAGCTGTAACTTAATCAGTCTTTAGTTCAAATGAATTGATTGGGTGGTAACTATAGGGAAATGTGGGTGGTTGGGAGAAGTGGGTCACTGGGGATGTGCCCTGAAAGGGTGCCTCTTCCCTGCAACCCCTTCCCGACCTTGCTTTGCTTCCAGACCCCACCACAAATTGAGGAGCACTCCTCTGCTGGGCCCTTCCCCCATGATGTGCTGCCTCACTTTGGGCCCAGAGCAGTGGACTGAGCCCTCTATGGACTTAGAACTCTGAAATCACAAGCCCCAAATAAGCTTTTCCTCTTCTAAGTTGTTCTTGGGTATTTTCGTCACAGTGATGAAAAAAAGAGAATGGAAACAAGAGAAATGCTCCTTCCTGTCATGGAATTTACCAAAATAAAATAAATTATCTGGCAGGTACTAAGAACTTTGGTGAAAATAAAAAAGGAAAATGTGGTAGAGAGTGACTGTTGGGGGAGGAAATCTAATTTAGACAGGATCATAAGGGAAAGTCTTGGTAAGGAGTTGTGTTTAGGCTGAAACCTGGTTGGAAAAAAAGGAGCCTCTACAAAGATCTGGGCAAAGAACATTCTGAGCAGAGAGAACAGTTAGTACCAAGGCTCTGTGGGTGCACACAACTTTGGCATGACTTAAGAACAGAGAATGCAAGTGTGCTGAGGCATAGCAAGGGAGAGGAAGGCGACATCAGAAGAATTTGAAAGGGGAAGAGTCCAAATGACAAGGCCTTCATAGACCTGGATAAAAGTTTGGGTCTTTATCTTAAAAGCAATGGGAAGGTGCTGATGTTAAGCAGAGAGGTGATATGATTAGAGTTAGGATTTTCCGGCTTCTATAAGAGGAAATCTGAGCAAAAATAAAATTGAGATAAGTTAGTAGGCTGCTGCGAGAGTTCAGGTAAGAGAGTGGGTGGTTCATTGTGGGAGAGTGGCAGTGGAGATGGAGAGGTTTGATAATATGCTTGAGAGGAATCTAAGAGGTAAAACTGAGAGTGCTATGCAGTGAGTTAGAATTTGTAGAGAGGACACAGGGAACATATGCAAGAAGCTGATTGTCTAGTCATAGGGATAGGAACTAGGAAAAATATTGAAAGACAGTAACCTCCACTCCCACCAATAGCATTTAATAGTTCCAAGTTGAGCATGGTGGTGCACTCAGAAGCTCAGGAGCCTGAGGCAGGAAGATCACAAGTTCAAAGCAACTTGGAGAGGCCCTAAGCAACTTAGGGTGATTCTGTCTCAAAATAGAAAATAAAAACAGGGAGGGGGATGTGGCTCAGTGGTTGAGCATCCCTGAGTTCAATACCTGGTATAATAAATAAATAAAATAATAATAGTAGTAGTAGTAATAATAACTCCTGCTTGGGTTGGAGATAGAGCTCAGTAGTAGAACTCTTGCATAGTATGTGAAAGGTGCTGGATTCAATTCCTAGCACTGCCAAAAAAAAAAAAAAAAAATCTCTGTATTGGGAGTGGCACAGAGAGGACAGAGGAAGGTGGGTGGCAGGTTCACAAGTAAGTCACACATTACCACTCAAGAGCTCACATCTCACAGCATAAGTGCATCAGTAGATGTGCAATACAAAAAACAAACTCTTAGGAATAAGACTCAATATATGTGACAAACCATTAAGCTCTGTCTGCAAAATACTATTAGGAAGTAGGAATAGGAGGGGATAAAGGCTAGGTTGAAGTGGCCTTTAGTTGGGAAGGAATATGCCAACTCTACTGGAAGAAATAAATTTTTACCTTTCCTCTGAGAACCTGGGGGCAAGCCAAGGAGCAGGAGAGGAACCAGAGATACAGCCTACCTACTTCTGTCCTCTCTAAGCATGAAAATTCACACATGGAAGAGCCTGTTCCCAACATGTGACAGCAGTAGGATCTCATTTGTAAAGAGCCAGAAGATATCAGATATCTGGTATAACAAATACACTAAGGCCTAGAGTGATTAACTGACCTGAAAAGGAGAATTGGCTAGTAAATAACTGCATCAAAACTAGAAGCTGGATTGGACCCAAGGGTACTCTACCACTGAGCTATATCCCCAACCCTTTTTATTTTTTATTTTGAGACAAGGTCTCCCTAAGTCACTGAGGCTGGCCTTCTGAGTCACCGGGTTTACAGGCCATTATATCTAGCTAGAAGTTGAATCTTCTGATCCCTGGTTCTGTGATGCTCCCAGATCCTGCCAAAAATCTAGGGTTACTCACATTAAAAAAAAACAAAAACACAAATCAGGTTCCTAACTGGGTTTGTGGTTATGACTCTTTGTGGTAATGTCTTGTTTCTCTTAAATTCCTCTAACAGGCTCCCTCTTGTGGGACACCCTTCCAGGACATCTTATATCAATCCACTACAAATTCTCAAAATGGCTCTTCTGAGGGACATTCAATTCTGTACTTTCTCATTCTAGCCTCTGGCCAAAACATTTCCATTTCTGGAGAGATGAAGCCCCTGAATCTCATGTAAATCACCCCTTACCTCTGCTTGCTGGGCTCCTCTTTTACCTTCTCATTTGATTTTTACAAATGTCCTTCTTTTATACATATCGATGGCATTTGATTTAGAACAACACTTGGATAGGCAAAATAAATGAAGATGGCATATTCTCAATTTACAAAAAAATGGGATGTAAAATCATTCCCAAATAATAGGGATGTAGTTTTTCTCTCCTGATTCTGGCCAGGAAAGTATTAAGAAATATTAATTGGCAAGCTAGAGATTCCATCCCTAAGAAATCACTCCAGTATTTATTAAACTCTTTAGCACAATGTTTTATGAGGGACCTAGACAAACTAGAAGGGAGTACGGGAGGAAAATTATTATGAGATTTATGCATTTAGAAATTTCCTATCAGACAGGGTCTGTCAATGGAAAGGGGCTTAGAGATGTGGGTCATGGAGGCCAAAATTTAGATGGCAATATTAAAAAAGTCAGAGAGTTCTAATCAGGCAGCTACTTTTTTATTTTTAAACTGGGGATTGAAGTGGCACTTTACCATGTGCTAAGCCCCTAGTCTCCCCCCGCTTTTTTTATTTTGAGATAGGATCTCACTAAGTTACTGATCACCTCACTAAGTTACTGATCACCTCACTGTCACTGAGGCTGACCTTGAATTTTCAATCCTTTTGCCTCAGCCTCCCAAGTCATTGTGCCTGGTTAATCAGGCAATTATTGTGCTATTTCTATGCAAACTATATTTCAAAGGAACCACATAGTAGATAAAGGAGAGTGGTCTTTATAGAAATATTCCAGCTAATAACTGAAGAAGGAATGATTGGAATAAAATATTACCATTTGGCAACCCCAAATAAAATAAGGGATTACCAATGGCTACTAACATCATAAGATGAGAGAAAAGAAGGAGGGTGTGGTGGCACACACCTATAATCCCAGTGATTTAGAGGCAGGAGGATTGCAAATTTAAGGCCAGCCTCAGCAATGTAGCAAGACCCTGTCTCAAAATAAAAAATAAGAAGGACTCAGTGGTAGAGCAACTGAGGACTCAATCCCCATTATCAAAACAAAGGGCCCCACACCACCAAAAAAAAAAAAAAAAAGTGATGCGCACTCAGTTCCCTCCTTAGCTCATTGCACCCTTAGCCCTCCATTCTTATTCCATCAGAATCAAAGACCCCAACCTAGGATCCTGTAAAACTCCCTCAGAATTGGACTACATCCCTCAGTCGTTTCTAAATCCACAGTGCTTAATGGATGGAATATGGTTCCTCCAGTTCCGTGTCCCAGAGGCACTAACAAATCCTAGACCTGGTCTGGTCCATGTTGTTGAAGAGAAAGAACTGCAGATTGGAAACCTAGTCACCAGGAACCAGATCTGGCTCTTTTATAACCATGTGAACTAATGAGTCATGTCATTTAGCATTTTTGCACCTTAGTTTTCCAATAGATTTAAAAAAAAAGTTCCTCATTATAAGACTGAGGGACACCTGGAGACATAGCCAGAATTTCCTGGGGAAAAAAAAGACATTAGTAATAGTAGTTTAACAAGAAACTCTAGAGATATTACATTTATAATTCAACAACAAAATGTGTGTGTGTGTGTGTGTGTGTGCACGAACCCGCATGTATTTTAGATAAATAAAACCTTGGGCAGAAGGTAAGGTTAAGTATCACTCAGGCCTGAGAGGAGATAAAAGTCTAGCAAATTTAAGGGCCAGGGCTAGGACCCCAATACTTTACCTTCTCAATGAAGTCAGTATTCTTTCCAATAACCTGACTTCCCTTGATTTATTTCAATTAAATATAGGAATGTTTTAGTGCATAAAATGAATGGCCCTACAAGGGTCAGAGAGTTGCATTAACTTAAAAGTAAAGGGACACAATGACCCAGCAAATTAGAAAACAAGATTGCTTCCTTTAGTTAAATGCCAGGAAGGATTCCTGTAATATCATTTGACATTTTCAGCAATTTTGCTTCCACAGTTTTACAGTCTTCCTCCAGGTCCTTCTGGCTTGTTCATCATTTTCTATGCCTCAAATGACAGCAAACCTACAGTGGAAAAATCTCACACACTGTCCTACAAAGAGATCTGAGATTCTTTTAGCCTCTAAGTCACAAAACCACAAACATCCTCTATGGTAATTCTGCCTTGTCATGGTGATGAGACATCTGGTGACTAAAGCCTGCATAGCACTAGTAAGAGAGAGTTTCCATTTTATTAAATTTAGGTGATCAGACCCCAGACCTTGTAAGTTCTGAACTAGAGTGCTTGAATTATAAATTTCTTATTGAGTTATAGACTGTATTATATATATATTATACTGAATATCTTTTAAGGCCCAGACACTGCTTTTAAGGACTTTATATAAGAACTCGAAAAATATTTGTTTTTGTTTTTGTTTTTGTTTTTTTAGCAGTGCTGGGGATCAAATTCAGAGGCCTCATAGACAGACTATACCCACAGCCCAAGACCTCAAATATTAATCATTGAGCACCTACTTTGTGACAGGCACTGTACCAGATGGTTTACATGAGATCTCTAGGCCACATTCCTTTCACCTCTAGTAACCAGACATTAATCATTTGAACACATATTTCCCTAAGGGTGAGTTACATACACTGAAGTAATGTCTTTTGTGTTCAGAACATTATTTGGACCCTGTAAGTTTATCCTCTTCATTGTAACACAGAAAAGAAAGAGAACAGATTAGGGTCGTCTGATTTGAGTCACCAATGCCCAGGTTTTCTCTATTTGGGGTATCTGAAGACAGTAGCAATGGAAATTTGAAAAGCAATAGCAGAACCACTAAAGACTATTTCCTAAATCAAATGGGTGTTTTGATGGCATAAGAGATGAGCTTTCTGCCGAAAGCTCTTATCACATTTACTACAGTGAAATGGTTTTTCTCCTGTATGTGTTCTCTGGTGCGTGAGAAAATGGGAACGCTGGTTGAAGGTCTTGCCACATTCGGGACAGGGGTAGGGTCTGTCTCCTATGTGAATGCGTTGGTGGGTAGTGAAATGAGAGCTCTGATTGAAGCTCTTTCCGCACTCGCCACATTTGTAGGGTCTTTCTCCTGTGTGGATTCGTTGGTGCTTAATGAGGGCAGAGCTATCAGCAAATCCCTTCCCACAGTCGTTGCACTTAAAAGGTCTCTCACCAGTATGTGTCCTCTGGTGTGTAACCAGATGGGAACTCTGACTGAAACTTTTGTGGCACTCGGGACAACTGAAAGGCCTTTCTCCTGAGTGAGTACTCATGTGTGATACAAAATGAGAACTGTCTCTGAAGCCCTTCCTACACTCTGGGCATTTAAAAGGCCGTTCTCCTGTGTGGGTTCTTTGGTGCTTAATCAAATCTGAGCTCTGGCTAAAACTGTCCCCACAGTCGTTACACCTGTAAGGCTTCACGCCTGTGTGAATCCTCTGGTGGGTGATGAAATTTGAGCTTCGACTAAAGCTTTTATGACATTCGAGGCATGTGTAGGGCTTTTCTCCTGTGTGGGTTCTTTGGTGCATTGTGAGGTGTGGCTTCCGTCCAAAAGTCTTCCCACACTCTGGGCACCCATAAGGTCTCTCCCCTGTGTGGGTTCTCTGATGTTTGATGAGAGTTGAGCTGTCGCTGAATTTTTTCTCACACTTGCTGCATTGGTAGGGCTTCTCTCCTGTGTGTGTTCTGCGATGAGTGACGAGGTCTGAGCTCTGTTTGAAGCCTTTCCCACACTCGATGCATTTATAAGGTCTCTCACCAGTATGGGTTCTTAGGTGTCTTATGAGATAAGAACTCTGGTTAAAGCTTTTCCCACATTCTGCACACATAGGCTTTTTTCCTACATATCCACACAGGAACTTGTTTAAATCCCTGGCCTGTGCAAAGGGCTCCTGCTGGCCCTCTCCTAGAAGCATTCTATGTTGCCCTCCTACTTCAAGGGCCCTGTTCCAGTTTCCTCCCCAATTAGGAACATGAGAAATATTTTTATTGGTCCTTTCTGAGGATGTTGCACATTGTTCTGTTGTTTCAGAAATGTCCTGACTGAGTTTTGCCACCTGATGGTCCAAGTCTGAAAAAATTAATGGAAGTAACACAGAATAAAGTTATCAGTTGTAAGGAAAGAACATAAAAAATCAGTTAAGAATGATTAAAATTACAGTATCAGCAGTAGGCTACACTTAATTTGATCACTCTGCTTGTTATTTCATTTGCAAAGTTTGTTGAAGACTAAGTGCGGCTCAGGGTAGGGTGCTTGCCTACCATGCATGAGGCCCTGCATTCAATTCCTTGCAATGGAGAAAAAAAGGTATACCATATATTGCCCAAATTGGGCAACTTCCGGGATGGGGATGTGGCTCAAGCTGTAGCGCCCTTGCCTGGCATGCATGCGGCCCGGGTTCGATCCTCAGCACCACATACCAACAAAGATGTTGTGTCCGCCGAGAACTAAGAAATAAATATTAAAAATTCTCTCTCTCTCTCCCTCTCTCTCTCTCTCTCTCTCTCCTCTCTCATTCTCTCTTTAAAAAAAAAGAAAAAAATTGGGCAACTTCCTTTAAAGATGTTATAGTATAGATAAAGTGAAATGCTTACTCAAAATGAAGTCAATTTCTGACTGACTGCCCAAGAAATCAAATGTAAACTTTGCTAATAAAAACAAAAGACTAGGGCAAGAGTTTAATACTCCTGTGACTTAGGTTATTATATATTTTTGCATTTTTTTTTCCTGGAAAAAAAGTCAGGGAAGCAGTCAAAATTTTTCATCTAAAGAAGGGCTAAAATTCTAGATTTCCTCCTACTAGGTAGCACTAACGTCTCACCTGTGTGACTTTTCCTTAGGATTGTCATTGTTTCAAAGTTTTGGAGTGGTAGAACCCATGGTGCTTCTTTCTGCTCCAGCTGGGAGATTACACTTGGTCTAGAAATCCTACACAGGAAGATGAATGAACACAGGATGTGAATATGAGCCAAGCATACAAGGCCTGACCAGACACCAAGCTCTCTACTTTCTCTAGGTAAAGAACACAAGTAGACTGTTAATATGTGTTTGGGCTCATTAAAAGGGCAACCAGAGTGTGGGGCACATGCCTGGAATCCCAGTGACTCAGGAGGCTGAGGCAGGAGGATGACAAGTTTGAGGCCAGCCTCAGCAACTTAGTGAGACCCTGTCTCAAAATAAAAATTAAAAAGTGCTCAATGTATATCACTTCTAGGTTCAATCCCCAGTAATGGGGGAAAAAAAAGCAACCAGGTGAAGTGCTAATACAGAATGGTTGCTACAGGAGGCTAAAGGGGAAAAAGCTTTTTTCCTCTGATTAAAAACAAAAACAAAAATGTGGGGCTGGGTAACTAGTGGTCGAGCACTTGCTTAGCATGCACAAGGTGCTGGATTCAATTCCCAGCCCTGGGAAAGCACATGCATGCATTCGCGTGTGTGCGCGCGCGTGCGCGCGCGCACACACACACACACACACACACACACACACACACACTCACTCACTCACACATACACACAAACCAGACTTGGATGATAGACACTCTGGAATAAGCACTATAATTCATTTCTGAAGACACAAGGTTAAACCAACGTAGAAAGATAAACTCATCAGAAACAAAGCTGCCATAATCTAACCATTAAAAAGAATCAAGGGAGTTAACAATAATTTTTGGCTTTACAATTTTCCCAGAAAGGCAGCTGTTGATACAGCCATGAGAAAAAGACAAAAACTTGTTAAGGGGAAAAAAAAATGGACATGTGAATAGGGGGCTATAGTTGTAGCTCAGTGGTAGAGCACTTGCGTGGCATGTATGAGGCCCTGGGTTTGAGCCAGCACCGCATATAAATAAATAAATTAAATAAAGGTCCATTGGCAACTAAAAAAAAAGAATGTGATGAGGCAAATGGACAAAAGAAAAAAAGCAGCCTATAAATATATGACAAACCCTTAACTTCACCATTGACTGAAAAAATTCAAATTAGAACAATGATCTACTTTGGTAATATGGTATAGAGGTAAAGAATACAAACTCAAGAGTCATATGCCTGAATATGAATGTTAACCCAGCCATTTACAAGCTGGTGACCTCGGAAATGCTATTTAAACTCTGGGTCTCAGTGTCTTCATCAATAAAATAGGGTTAGTGCTCACTTCAGCAGCACCTACACAAAAATTGGAATGATACAGATATTAGCAAGGCCCCTTCCCAAGAATGACATGCAAATTTATGATGTGTTCCATATTTTTAAATAAATAAATTAAATATGAGCTGGATATAGTGGCACATGCCTGTAATCCCAGCAACTATGGAGGAGGAGGCAGGAGGACTGCAAGTTCAAGGCCAGCCTCAGCAATTTAGCCAGGCCCTAAGCAATTTAGCAAGACCAAAAAAAAAAAGAAGGGGGTAATAATAAGGTCTACATTAGAGGATTTTTCTTGAGGATTAAGTTTAACTCTTTAAAATACTCTATCATTGTTATTTTACCCCAACTCTTAAATTAGAATATTAACTCTCATATAGATAAAATAGAAAGAGATGAACATTTTCATTTACTGCTGTGGTAATATGTAATTGATTCAATCTTCTTGTAAGGAACTTGGCAAACTACCAAATACCTTAAATACCTTAGAAATGTATCCACTCTCGGGCTGGGGCTGTGACTCAGTGGTAAAACACTGTGTGAAGCACTGGGTTCGATCCTCAGCACCATATAAAAGTAAATAAAAATAAAGGTATTGTGTTCATTTACAACTAAAATAATTTAACAAAATGTGAAGTGGTTATGTTAAGTAATGTACAGAAAGATATTATTACCAAAATATACATTCACAATATAGGCACAATTGAATGTACAGTATAATTCAAATATTCTTTTGTGGTTTTGGGGTTTTTCCTTTCTTTCTCTCTCTCTCTCTCTCTCTCTGTTTTTTTTTTTTTTTTTTGGTACTGGCAATGAACTTGGGGGTGCTTTACCACTGAGCTACATCCCCAGCCCTTTTTATTTTTTATTTTGAGATAAAGTCTTGCTAAACTGCTGGCTGACTTTGAACTTTTGATCCTCCTGCATCAGCCTCTAGAGTTGCTGGGAATACAAGCATGGGCCACCAAGCTCAGCTTTTATTTTTTTGACATAGAGTCTCCCCTGTGTCTAAACTGCGCTTGAGCCCATGATTCTTCTGTCTCAGCCTCTAGAGTAGATGGAATTACAGGTATATGCCACCATCCTCATTTTTTATTTTGTTTTATAAATTTTATATATGCTTATAAAAAGGCTGGTAGGGAGCTAGGGATATAGCTCAGTTGGTAGAGTGCTTGCTACACATGCATAAGGCCCTGGGTTCAATCCCCAGCACCACAAAAACAAACAAGTAAATAAATAAAAGCTGATAGGTCGTAACTCACTAGTAAATAAAAGACAGTGACTTCTTTTTCATTTTGCCTGTCTTTTTCATCAGTATTAATTTTTACTGGGGATTGAATCCAAGGCCTTATGGATTCTATAAGCAAGAGCTTTATCAGTGACTTACTTCTCTAGTCCATTGGTATTTTAGAAAAAGCACTGGAAGTATTTTTTGTTTAAGTGATAGATAAAAACCCCATGGGGACAGTCCTCTTTTTTCCATAAAGACCTGGGTTGGATTTTTACCTCTGCCCCTTCTGAGTGTCAATGTTCTTCACTAGAAAAAGAGAACAGTAGCATATCTATCAAAATATTATAGTGAAATAGTAAGAAAAAGATAAATATCAAAGATATCTGTTGCCAAGCACAGTGGCCCATGCATGCAATCCCGGCTACTCAGGATGATGAGGTAGAAAGATTACAAGCTCAAGGCCAGCCTGAGCAATTTAGCAAGATCCTGTTTCAAAATTTAATTTTTCTTTTTTTTTTTTTTTAGGGCTGAGGATGTAGCTTAGTACAATGCTGGGTTCAATCCCCAGTATTGTTTTAAAAAACAAAACAAAACAAAAAAAACCCACACAACCCTGCAAAACATAAAGTACCATAAAAATATAAAAATAGAAGTCACTCTTAGTCTTTTTCTGCCAAGGAGCAACAATTAATTTCAGATATGTCTAGGAATCTAAGAAACCAGTGTCCCCAGATACCACTCAGACTTGGGCCCTTTCAAAATATCTAAATTTTAAATTTTGGTGGGCAGGGCAGTCCCGGGGATTGAACTCAGGGGCATTCAACCACCAAACCACATCTCCAACCATATTTTGTATTTTATTTAGAGATAGGGTCTCACTGAGTTGCTTAGTACCTTGCTTATTGCTGAGGCTGACATTGAACTGGTGATCCTCCTGCTTCAGCCTCCCAAGCTTCTGGGATTACAGGCATGCACCACTGCACATGGCTTAAGTTTTAAAGCTTAAGGAGAGTAGCATCCTTACCCTTTGAGAGCCCATTCTTCTAACTGTGCTGGGTGGCATCCCTGAAGAGAATTCTTTAAGCAGTGTCCAGGTAACCCATTCTTCCCTGAAGTCCCCAGCCACATCATTGAGGGTCATCAGTTCCTAAAGCAAGAAACCTCAATATGCATCAATAGCTCCCTAGATATTCTCACCATTGTCTGAAAACCAAAAGATGGACACTGTATACCCAAACCAAACAAAAAGCCCCTGACTAGAACAGTCTTGAGGTAAATTCTGTCAATGACAGAAGAGTTGCCTTTCTTTCTTTCTCTTTCTTTTTTTGTACTGGCAATTGAACCCAGGGATGCTATACCAATGAGCTACATCCACAGCCCTTTTTTTTTTTTTTGGGTGGGGGGGTACTGGAGATTGAACTCAGGGGGAACACTCAACCACTGAGCCATATCCTCAGCCCTATTTTATATTTTATTTAGAGATAGGGTCTCACTGAGTTGCTTAGCACCTCACTGTTGCTGATGCTGGCTTTGAACTTATGATCCTCTTGCCTCAGCCTCAAAAATCACTGGGATTACAGGTGTGGGCCACCATACCCAGCTCTTTTTATTTCATTTTGAGACAGGGTCTCTGGCTTCGATCTTGCAATCCTCCTGCCTCAGCCTCCTGAGTTGCTGGGATTACAGGTATGTGCTACTGAGCCTGGGGATTTCTTTTCTTATTCTGTTTTCACATAATCCTTCACATAGCCAACTCTCCCATCACTAAGAGAGGTCTGGACCTCCCAGATACGTCTACAGAACCCTCAATCTTTTGGATAGCTTAACTTTTTAAGGAACCTAGTGTTCATAATGGAAAAGATAAAGGATAGAGATTACAAGTATAATTCAATTTCTGAAAAGCTTTCAGTTCTCTCCAACTACATTTTACTCAGCAAATTAGAAAATTGTGGACTTTTCTTATTTTAGTTTGAGAACAGCAGACTCTTCTTGGCTTATAGAGTTGGGATCAACCTCAAGGAAAAGACTATGCAGAATCCCAAAGGGAATTGTGCTGGGAACCATTCTATTTCAAGGTTTAATGGCTTCAAAAATGAGATGTAAAAATACATGGGCTAAAAAAAAAATGGATAAGTTGTAAAAATAAGTAAAACTCAATGGGGGAGAAGCACAAAACACATCCCTTAAAGCTGAAAACTGTCATAACATTGACAGCAGTATCATGAAAAGATTATTTTGAGGGAGAATGGTAGGAGTTATTCCTGGATAAATCTGTAAATCCTTCAGTAATTAACATAGTGTAAGGCAGTAGGAGTTCCCCCTACCGCTTAAAGAGTTTTCAATAGAAACCCCAAGTCAGCCAGCTGGTGGACCACCCCCTACAAAGAATTCTGCATTTCAGTGGAAGAAAAACCAGACTGGAGTGAGGAGGTATTTGTCTTTCACATCTTTTTGTTTTGCTTTTGTTTTTTGGTCCCAGGGATTGAATCTTGGGGCACTGTACCTAAGCTACTCCCCCAGTCCTTTATCTTTTTTTTTTTTTTTTAATATTTTAAAGTTGTGGGCTAAGGATGTGGCTCAAGTGGTATCATGCTCACCTAGCATGGGTGAGGCACTGGGTTCGATTCTCAGCACCACATAAAAATAAAATAAAGATGTTGTGTCCACCTAAAACTAAAAAATAAATTTAAAAAATATTTTAAAGTTGTTGATGGACCTTTATTTTATTTATATGTGGTGCTGAGAATCGAACCCAGTGCCTTATGTGTGCCAGGCAAGCTTGCTACCACTGAGTCACAACCCCAGCCCCAGTCCTTTATCTTTTATTTTGAGATAGGGTCTCCCAAAGATTCTGTGGCTGGCCTTAAACTTGCACTCCTCTTGCCTTAGTCTCCGAAGTGGCTGGGAATACAGGCATGAGCCACTGTGCCAGGCTCTTTAACATCTTTTGTTCCACTAAGCAAAGCACCTGATAACTATTTGAATATACACCGTTTTAATAGAAATATTTAGGTATTTACAGACACTGCTATTGCTCATTTATATTTTTAAGGATCTAAACATTGTAGGAGTACATTTCATCTCTCTGACTTAAAACCTTAACAGAAATAATGTCATTAGGACGTAAAATTTATAAGTTTTGAGTACAGATTTTATTTCTACATTCATTAAAAACACATAACTGCAGAGCTCACTTGCAGTAGATAGTGCGATTGAAGGAGAGATCATTTTTAGCTATGTTTTTATTAAAAAAAAAAAAAAAACTGTTTCCCACCCAGTCTCCTTTCTCCTGTACAAGTGACCCCAAAGGCCTTGGAATGGTAAGGTGCTATGACTAAGTGCCATTGTGAGATGTGCGAGTTTCCTCCCGGGTTTATTAATAGGAACATGACCGCACGGGTGGGGCTGACACCCGTTCTTCCTTGCGGTGCTCAGGCCTTAATCAGGTTGCAGCGGTCATAGGGTCACAGAGATAAGCTGAAACCCGGGGACCACCACTAAGGAGCAAGAAAATTGACTAAGATGATGAGCTATATACCGAGGGTGGTATAAAAACTGCATCTTCCCACAGCTCAGCAAGACCCGGGGCTCCTACAGGGCGAGAGCCTGGACCTGGCGTGGATAACGTCGGGGAGGCAGGCGAGCCCCCCTCCACGCCCCTCAGCAGCTGGTGAGGTGTCGCCTCAGACTCCCTCCCTGGATCACTCACCGCCCCAGGCCCAGCCGGGGATGGAGCAGGAAGCAGGAGTCCGCCGCCGAGCCGCACCCAGCCGGCAAAACTGAGCAGGTCCTTCCAGAACCTGACTGGGATTCGTGTCAGGGCTGTAAGGACACAGGTGGGACTCAGGGTTCGACAGCCAGCAGCCGGAAAACACCGCCCCTGGCTCTCTCCATTGGTTTCCTCTGTTACCACAACTTGAAATTCTCCTGAGTTATTGGGCAATTAGCCGTCAATCATTGCAAAGCCTCCTGGGAAATGTAGTCCTCAACTAGCTCGCAAAGGACTCCGAGTTCTGTGGTGCCCATCCAAGTGCTTGACAAGTACTAAACCCATTTCTCGAGCTACTGAACCATGGGAATCGCCTCTCCAGAGCCGAGGACCAGATCCAAATGCTGTACCTCAGAGGAGGATCTACAAATGCGAAACTCCAGGTCTCACCCGACTACTGTGGAGCAGCCTGGTACCCTGGCGTTATCTCCCTGGCTCTTACACTTCGCCCTTACCAAGCAAGAACAGCTCATCGCTCTGCCTTTCTGCAGATCCTTTCTGCCACGAGTCCTTCGCCTCACTCTGGGCAGATAGAACCTGCAGGGGCTGTGTGTTGCCGGCCGAGTTCCACACCAACTTGGACTAGACATAAGAAACCCCCGAGACCCGCCCGAGAAACCGTTAGTTAAAAAAACAAACAAATAAACAAACAACAACAACGAAAACAGACGTTCTGCTTTCTTTCATTAGCCTCACACTTCCAGGCATATTCCCTTTCCATTGATTCATACACCTATTAATAGAGAATGCAGACGAGGACGTCAACGGTAAGTATTGTGGGAAATGTGGTATTGGGTTCCAAACTGGAGAGGCTCCTGAGTCTTATGTGAGAGACAGTGAGCACTTTGGTGAGAGAGAAAAAAAAGAAGAAAAAGAAGAAGGAAAAGGACAAAGAAGGGGGAGGGGGACTTTTCTACTCTGTTAACTCAATGCAATGAAAAATAAAGTGTTTTGGTTTTGTTTTTGTTTGTGAAGGACCCTAAGATACTTAGAATTACCAGACAAATGGCTACTGTGGAAAATTCCTTTGATGCTAATTCCACCAGTCCTTCAACAAGCAGGCAAAGTACACCCTCCAACAGACACACATGGTTCATCCTCCAACAGATATTTATTGGGAACACTCTATAAACATTCTGTATTTAAGATCATTCTGAACTCTGTGGTTACCCACAGGAATCAGCATGGCCCTTGCTTTCATGAAACTCACAGCCTAACAGGGGAGATCAGTCACAAAACATATTAAAATCACCTGGGGCATAGTAGCATGTACTTGTAATCCCAGCTCTCTGAGACTGAGGAGGAAGGATCACAACTTTGAGGCCAGCCTGGGCAAAATAGCAAGACCCTGTCTCAAAATAAAAAATAGAAAGGGCTGAAGATATAGCTCAGTGGTAGAGAGCTTGCTTAGCATGAACAAGATCTTGAATCCAATCCCAAGTACCACCAAAAATAAATAAATAAAGTAATAATAAAATAAAAGATTAAAATGCCAAGAAATGTTTTTCTTTTTTCTTTCTTTTTCATACAGACAGTGGCATCTTAGTTATTTAGCTACATATTTATAGACATTTATAAGATAGCCATTAGCATTTGGGGGATTTTGAACACTATAAGCATATATCTGGTTTTGGTTATCAGTTGTATTTTAGTTAAATGGAAGTGAGAAATTGTGTACATATATGAATATGTAACAATGAATTCCACCATTATGCATAAATATAATGTACCTGTTAAAAAACATGGGGAAAAATGAAAATGAGGAAAATGGAAATCTCACAGGACCTTAGGAGACCTAGAGATCACCAGGCCTCATGTGACTACAACATAGTTCAGGACCTGGAGAACTGAAGGCATCTCTAGGCCCCTAAGGAGACTTTCTAGTGTTTTGTTGTCAGGGAGATTTTGTGGCTCTTCAATCCAGTCACAGTGAATAGGAAATGGAGATGAATGAAGATTCACAAAATCTGCCTCTCTTTCATCCCTATTTGTTCTCTCATCATTTCACCACAGAGCAATTATCCGGGAGGGGAAGCTTGATCTCACAAGTCAGTAAAGGAAATAAGACTTTGTATCCCAGGTGGCCACATAAAGAAAGGACCATGAGATAATGGAAGTTGAGTGCTTACTGGTGTGGAGAAGAGGAGAAAGTAGAAGAGAGAGAAAGGATTTTTTTTTTTTTTTTTAAGATGTGGTCTCACTATATTGCTCAGGCTGGTCTTGAACTTCTGAGTTCAAGTGATCCTCCTGCTCTAGCCTCTTTTGAGTATCAGGGACTGTCATCTTATACCACCCTGAGTGATTTATCACTAAATTATGAAAGTGAGGGTATATATCAGTTATTTGTTGCTTTGTAACAAACCATCACCAAACTTAGTGGGTCTATTTATTTATTTATTTTTGAGACAGGGTCTCACTGTGTTGTCCACATTGGTCTTGAATTCCTGGACTCCAGTGATTTTCCCCCTCAGCCTCCCTGATAGTTGGGACTGCAGATGCACAGCACTGCACCCAACGATTTAGTGGTTTTATTTTATTTATTTATGTTTTGGTACTGGGTATTGAACCCAGGGGTACTCTACCACTAAGCTACATCCCAAACCCTTTTTACACTTTTAAAATTTTGAGGTAGGGTATTAATAACTTGCTTTGGCTGGCCTTAAATTGCAATCCTGCTTCAGCCACCTAGTTGCTGTTATCACTGGCATGTGCCATTGGGCCAGGATACTTAATGGTTTTATATAACAAACATTTATTAAGTATCATTTCTGTCAGTCAGGAAACTGGAACAGTTTAGTTGAGTGTCTATGACTGACAATATACCATGAGATTACAGTCTAGACACTGGTTGGTGCTGTAGTTATCTAAGGCTTGCTCAGAGCTGGAGGATTTGATTCCAAGCTCCTTGGAGAAGCTGTTCCCACTTGTGGTCTCTTCTCACAATACAGCTAATTTCCCCAGAGTGAGTGATTTAAGAGAGAAAGACACAGAAGTTATCTAATCTTGTAAGTGATATACCATCATTTCTGCCATTCGTGATTGGTCACACCTTGGTACAGTGCGGGAGAGGACTACAAAGGACCAGGGGCCTCTCCCAGGAACTACATCCCCAGTCCTTTTGCTTTTTAAGTTCTGAAACAGGGTCTTAAAGTTGCTTAGTTTCTCACTAACTTGCTGAGACTGTCCTCGAACTAACAAATGTGCCTCAGCTTCCCAAGAGAGGGTATATATTAGCTATCTGGGATTACAGGCATGCACCACCACACCGAGCTATCAGAGGGTTTAAAGTGCCTTGCTCTGTCAGACTCCTGTGATACCTCTTTAGGAAACTTACAGTAAAAATAAATAAATAATAAAACCTATATGTATGAGGAGTTAATTCAGAATGTCTCTATAATTGAACTAAGATTCTTCAGGAGATTCTTATTATTGTGCAGTTGTTCAGGTTACCAGGTAAAAATAAGTCTCCTTGGGGTTTTAAACAGACTAATTTGGGTTAAGTCTTAGTTAATTTAATGTTCAAAAGTCTTAGAAGACCAGGCCATTTATTTATTTTAATTTTTTTTTTTTTAAAGAGAGAGAGAGATGGGCTGGGGATGTGGCTCAAGCGGTAGCGCGCTCGCCTGGCATGCTTGCGGCCCGGGTTCGATCCTCAGCACCCCATACCAACAAAGATGTTGTGTCTGCCGAGAACTAAAAAATAAATATTAAAAAAAAATTCTCTCTCTCTCTCTCTCCTCTCTCACTCTCTCTTTTAAAAATAAAATAAAATAAAAGAGAGAGAGAAAGAATTTTCAATATTTATTTTTTAGTTTTCAGCGGACACAACATCTTTGTTTGTATGTGGTGCTGAGGATCAAACCTGGGCCACACGCATGCCAGGTGAGTGTGCTACCGCTTGAGCCACATCCCCAGTCCCTTGTTTGTTTTAATTTTGAGACAAAGTCTTGCTAAATTGCTTAGAGCTTTGCTAAATTGCTGAGGCTGGTCTTGATTGTGATCCTCCTCCTTCTAGCCTCCAACTGAGTTGCTAGGATTACAGGTGTGTACTATGGTGACCCACACCTCATTTTTTTTGTCCTCTAACATCTTTTCCATGAGCACCGATTCACTCCACCTGAGATTCAGCTAAACTCGCCAGATCACTGCATGGCCTCTGACCTCATCACAACCCTATTGACCCATTTAAGCCTAGTGGCCTGTTCTCTTTGGTGCCCACTGAGGCTGTTACCCTGAAGCTGTGGTGACAGTTTCTTGGAAGGCCCTTAGTCATGTGGGGATCATTTGGGAGACTTCTTAGTTTTCAACTTCAGTTGTTCCTATTACCCTCATTGGGAGCACTTGGAATCTTGTAGAACCCTTCATGCTACATAGGATCAAAGAAATCTCTGATTCTACCTCTGACTTAATTCAGGCATGGCTGCTATGTCTACTCTGCTGCACATGTTGGCTCAGGGGTACTCTGTGGGCCCATTTCCTTTAACAGTTGAAAAAAAAGTAGGTGTTGGGGTGTACTTCAATGGTGGAATGCATTTGTAGCATGCCCAAGGCTTGGATTTGATCCTTAGCATCCAAACACAACAACAAAAAGTAGGCTACAATTTCCTTTATTTCAGCTTCTCTTTTGACTTTTCCCTCACCCTTCCCTTCCCACTGACAGATTTCTTGGCCTACCTTTAACAGTAGAAGACTGTCAGGAAATATATCAAGGTGGCACATGCCTGTAACTCCAGCAATTTAGGAGGCTGAGGCAGGAGGATCTCAAGTTCAAACCCAGTCTGGGCAATTTAGTGAGGCCTTGTCTCCAAATAAAAAATAAAAAGGACTGGGGATATAGCTCAGTTGTAGAGCACCCTTGGGTTCAATCCCCAGAACTGCAAAAACAAAAACAAAAGAAAATTGTATTTAGCCAGGTATGGTGGCACAGGTGCTTGTAATTCCTGGTACTCAGGAAGTTGAGGCAAGAGGATTGTGAATGTGAGGCCAGCCTGGGAAACAGAGAAATCCTATCTCCAAATTTTTTCAATTAAAAAAAAAAGTATATCTATAATGAATGGCACTAGCTAGTGTGGTGTAGCCAAATCAGGGATTTTTTTTTTTCATATGTATTAAGAAGTCTAAAAGTGGGTAATAAAGAACTGGTACAGCAACTCCAGGATACCCAAGGACCTGGATGTCCTCTATCTTTCTGCTTTGCCAGAAAGGTGTGTGGCTCTTGTTCTTGAGGTCCTATCCAATCATTGTGACTATATTCCAAAATAGAATATTATTCTGCCATTAAATACCATTAGCACCGAAGTTATATCATAGAACATGGACAAATGAAAAATGTAGAAAAGCATATGGCAAAACATTTACAGAAAGTATGGTCCTGTTTGTATGTGGTGAATAGCTGTCATTTGTCTACCAGTATATCTTTCTATGGGAGATAACATCAGATTTCTTTCTTTCTTTCTTTTTTGGTACTGCAGATTGAACACAGAGGCACTTAACCACTGAACACATCACCAGCCCTTTTATTTTTTTTATTTTGAGACAGGATCTCATTAAGTTGATTAGGGTGTCACTAAGATGCTGAGGGTGGTCTCAAGCCTGAGATCCTCATTCCTCATCCTCCTAAATTGCTGGGATTACAGGTGAACACCACCACTCCCTGCTTGGCTTTTTCATTACAAATCAGCATCCTGTGGTTTGAATGGGAGTTGCCATCTTACCTGATTCTGTCTTTTCATCAAGTTTGGGTTAAAAAGTGGGCAATTGACCCAAACTGAACCAGTTGTAGAACCATGCCACTTTGATCATGATGAATTGTCAGGGAGAGCAAGTGACTTGAACAGAGCCTGTCAGTGATTTTCCCTGGGACTTTTTTTTAAAGGACTCTTTTTTTAGTTGGGCACATCACCTTTATTTTATTTATTTATGTGGTGCTGAGGATCGAACCCAGTGCCCCACACATGCGAGACAAGTGCTCTATCCCTGAGACTTTTTAAACAGGAACTCTCCTAAGAAAAGGTATCTCTAGGAAAGAGCTCAGAGGAATTCCTTGGTGAGAGGAGAACTTGATTCAGGACCATCAGGATCCTTGACATATGTGTGGAAGAAAGAATCTTAGCATATGTCAGGAGAGGCACAGAGATTTACTTAGGAAAACAAGGACTATTCATTCAAAGGAGAATATAGGCCATTTGAGAGTGAGAAATGTGCTTTCAGGGTTTCAGTTTCTTCTTTTAAAGGAAAATTGTTGAGGGGTGGTATTAAAAGGTATGTAGGTCTAACATCAGACTGGTGATTGACTACAAGATGGTTTATAGTGCTCTGGTCACTCTCAGGATTCTTAGACTAACATGGTCTCCATTATCTGATTTGAAGATAACACTGGAAACTCCTAAATTATAGCTTTCTCAAAATATCCTTTCTCTCTTTGCTTAATCTATTTATTGGTGGACTAATTAAAAGTGCAAAAGGTAATTATCATCAGTGAGTGAATTTATGGTGAACTTTAAGATTTATAGATTTCCCAGAAATTTTGGAGGTATAGGCCTGGAAAAATATGTGGAACTTAAAATTATATTTCCTTGTCCTTCCTTTATGTCTTCTTTCTACTTATTTTTTATTTCTTATATTCTACCTTAGAACCAAAAGAAAAAGATATTTTTCTCTCTGGAGGTGAAAATGGGCATTCATAAGGTGTGGGCTATGGCTGTTGTGTTTTTATTTTATTGTTGCTGTTTTTCAGTACTGGTGATTGACCCCAGGGGTGCTCTACCATTGAGCTACATCTTTGGTCCTTTCTATTCATTTTTAATTTTTATTATTATTAATTTTTTTAACTGGGATTGAACCCAGGGATGCTTAACCACTGAGCTACATCCCCATCCCTTTTTTATATTTTATTCAGAGACAGGGTCTCACTTAGTTGCTTAGGGCCTTGGTAAGTTGCTGAGGCTGGTATGGACTTGCACTCCTCCTTCCTTAGCCTCTTAAGTCACAGGAATTACAGGTGCAAGTTACCATGCCCATCTAGAGCAGCTGGATTTCCTGACAGCTGAGTTATAGTCTGAGTGAATGAGATGGACACAGAGAGGGGAAGTGGGGAGGAGAAGTTGAGAGAGATACCAGAGAACATTTGAGTTCTGGGTCACTGAGGCCAGAAATAACTCTTGACTTTTTCTTAGGTTTGTTTTATGTGTCATTAAACTTTCCTTCCTTACCTAAGCTTTGAGTAGTAAAATTCAGTCACTTGAATTTTTCTTTTCAATTTTAGAATTCCCCACTATGCACAATTTCTGTTTAAAAAACAAAATCCAACCATGTGTAACACACACACACGTAAACTCACATACATATATGTATACATGTATAGGAATAAGGTAAGATAGAAGACATAAGGATAGGTAGAAAGGAGACATGTGGGGCAAAACAAGCGTGGCTATGATTTAAAGTCCACTTTCACATGGGCTAAGAGTCAAGATTTAAAGGTCACTAACAGCACTGTTAAATCAGTTATTAGACCTTATCCACAGGCACACCGATGTAGTACTGTTTAAATTTACAAAGCAGAACACATTAAAAACAAAGAAGAAAATGACCCTTCATTCTGGTAATGGTCAACATGCCTAGTTATCAACACAAAGGAGAACTAAAAACACCTTCTTAGGTCATGTCTCTCCTGCAGATTTTACATGTATTTATATATGCCTAGTTAAAATATACCTAGCACATTCCTCTGCAATGCCCACGCCCCACCCTGTCTCTCAGAACATGTGCATCTTTCTTTCTCCCAATAAAACTAATCCATGCCTCACTTTGACCCATCCTTAAATTCCTTTTTCCAGCTATGGTCTGAGTCAAGGACCACCTTCATTTTAAGGGACCTCCTCAGGATACCCATCCTGGTGATAGGAACGTTTTTCTATATTCTTAGTCTTCTTCAATGAACATATTAGTTTTAATTCAGTTTAAAAAGAATTACCCACTTAAATCTACTCATTGTAAAGCATTTAGATAATTTACACAAGAAGGAATAAATTAAAAACAAAATGAACAATTTTTATTCTTGCTAATAATAAAATAATAGCAAAATTATTTTAAACCCTTTTTAAGCTGAACCACTTCCAGGATAATCAAGCAATTCAACTCCTTGGTAGAAATTCCAAACAAAGCATGTAATGCCTATGCCTGAGTGATAAAAAGGACCAAGTGGGGATTATCATAAATTGGTACAATAATGGGAAAGTTATCTTAAAAATGATCCCTCTAAAGGCTGTGGTTGTGGCTTAGTGGTAGAGCGCTTGCCTAGCATGTGTGAAGCACTGGCTTTGATCTGCAGCAACATGTAAAAATAAATAAATAAAATAAAGGTATTGTGTCCATCTACAACCAAGAAAAATCTTTTTAAAAAAAATTATTATTTTTTAGTTGTAGTTGGACACAATACCTTTATTTCACTTATTTATTTTTATGTGGTGCTGAGGACCGAACTCAGAGTCTCGAATGTGCGAGGTGAGAGCTCTACTGCTGAGCCACAACCCCAGCTCCCTCAAAACATTCTTTTTAAAAGTGCTCCCTCTAGCCAAGTGAAGTGTCCCAGCCCTGTAATTGTAACCACCCAGAAGGCTTCGAGCAAGAGTATTGCAAGTTGAAGCCAGCTTCAGTAATTTAGCAATGCCCTAAGCTTAACAAGACCCTGTCTCAAAATAAAAAAAAAATAAAGGTCTGGGGATGTAGCTCAATGGTAAAATGCCATTGGGTTCGATCTCCAACTCACAGACACACACACACACACACACACACACACACACACAGCCCCCTCTAAACACATGAGATGCACTGTTTTTGTTCTAGCTGCTCTAGAAGCTGAGGCGTAAGTGAAATGTCCCCTATGAAGTTGGGGGGTCTTTCAGAAATGGAGAACAGCTTGATTAAGCTGAGAGCAGAGGCTGAGGGGCTGCCTCCCTGGTCTGACAATACCAAGGAAGCTGAGAGTGGGAGATTGTCCCCAGCCCTGGCCTGTGTAGCACATGTATATTTCCTGTCTTTGGTCTCACTTTGCCAATTTTTCTCTTCCCTCAGAGCCTCTGAAGATGGAAATTTTATTCAAAACTGGTTTTGAATAAAATCCATTTTCCTGTCAATTTTACTCCAAATATTTGTAGAGCACCAAATGATATAGCCTAGCACCCTGCTTCCCCAGCCACCATATATAATAGTCTGAGGTTAGCATAAGCAAGAAAGCAAGACATACAGCCCCCTTTAAGGGGAAATTAAAAAAAAAAAAAAAAGGAAAGAAAGAAATTAAAAATAAAAAATAAATAAGAATGCCACCTCTTTGTAGATGACAGGTTAGTATGACATCATTTGATCATTTCAGGGAGGGAAGGCTGAGAAGATTTCTAGAGAGCCTCCCCACCAACTCCTGCCAAAATCTTAAAACCAACTTCCTTTCCTGTCTCTGGAACCACACATCCCTATAAAAGACTTCTCAGGGTACTTAGGTCCCCATGAGGAACATTTTGGGACCATCATGATTTTTACAAGACAGAAATGATCTGTTTAAACTTGTTTTTGAAATCACAAAGTCCTTCATCATAGGGAGTTTCTCATTTCCTCTAACAAAATGCTTTATTTTTTTATGATTTAATAAGAAATATAAATTCTGTGGATTTTTTTTTTCAGTTCTAGGACTCAAACTCAGGGCCCTGCGCATGCTATGCAAGCACTCTACTACTGAGTTACATCCCCAGACCCTATACACTCATTTGAAAAAAAAAAAAACAGGGGCTGGGGATGTGGCTCAAGCGGTAGCGCACTCTCCTGGCATGCGTGCGGCCCAGGTTCGATCCTTAGCACCACATACAAAAAAAAAAACAAAAAAAAAAAACAACAACAAAAAAAAACAAAGATGTTGTGTCCGCTGAAAACTAAAAAATAAATATTAAAAAACTCTCTCTCTCTCTCTCTCTCGCGAAAAAATAAAAGAAAAAGAGAGAAGAAAAGGCAGAAAGAACATCACTTAAAAAAATAAAAAATAAATAGAAGTAAGGTAAACAGAAATGAAAAATCCGACCACAGGAAACACTTCACTATTAAAATATCTCTCCTGTAATAGAAAAGTTGGACTGAGCAGAAGCTAGAGTTCAGACACCTCTCTGGAGAAGGGGAGACTCCTTGTTTTCCCAACTTCCTTTGGAACCCTCTTAATGTGTTGGTACCTGGCTTTTGTTATTATTATTTTTTTATTTAAAGGAGGAGAGAGTTTTGGTGCAGATGTGCCAGGTGAGAAAAGAGGAGGATAATCCACCACATGACAGCAAATGAGAACAGAGGCTGCATAAGATGTTGGGTTCCATGGGATCTTTGGTACCATCTTGGGTCAATCTTGGCAGGCAATGTCATGCAACTCGGAATCTGAGGAAGAGAGGTTCTCTCCCAACCAGTCACAGACTGGGGTGGAACCAACATCCTTAAGGAAAGTAGCTGTTGCAGAGGCAGCAGGGAGAAAGAAAAGAGACTGGGAAGAAGGACATGGTTTGTTTTGTTCTTGTTGTTGTTGCTTTTTCTTAGTACTGGGGATTGAACCCAGGGGCACTTTACCACTGAGTTATATTCTCAATCCTTTTTATTTTTTATTTTGAGACAAAGTCTCTCTAAATTGCTTATGGCCTCCTTAAATTGCTTAGGGTCTCCCTAAATTGCTGAGGCTGGCTTTAAATTTTCCATCCTTCTGCCTCCGCCTCTGGACAAGTTGAAGACATTACAGATGTGCAACACCAAGCCCTGCTGGAGGGACTTTCTTAATGTGTGAAATAGTGCCACATCCGAGGATTCTCAGAAGAGGAAGAACTTTCCAGGTGAGGGTGGGGAAGGACATTGAGTTCTTGCAGATTGGGAGATGGTGTTTCTCAAATTATTTCTCAAACTTTAATATACAATGAATCATCTGGGGATTTTGCTTTAAGGGGAACAAAACAAAACAAAACAAAACAAAACTTTACCTCATCCCTGTGCTGAGGATTAAATCCAGGACCTTTTATGCCACACCAGCACTCTACCACTGGACTACATCCCTACCCCTGATCATTTTGACTTTTAATGATGTCAATAGCAGCATTTAATTTATAGAGAATCTGTACAAAGATTTACAATAAATTCAAGGATTTTTTGAGTGGTGCTTACTCAGGGAACAATAAAAAACAGATGGCATTCTCTTTAGAATATGACAATTTAAGCTGTGGGAACAAAAGGAAGTGTGTGTGTGTGTGTGTGTGTGTGTGTGTGTGTGTTCTTTTTTTTCCCCAAGTGAGTGGTGATTAAACGCTGAAGTGATTTACCACTGAGCTACATCCCCAGCCTTTTACTTTTATTTGAGACAGGGTCTCACTAAATTGCCCAGGTTGGCCTCAAACTCATGATCCTCTCGCCTCAGTTTTGAATAGCTGGGATATCAGACTTGTGCCACTGTGCCTGCTGCAGCACATTATTTGTTAAAGATTATAGGCAATGTACAATGTTGGTTTTAGTTTTCTTGTTGTTGTTTGTTTGTTTTTAATTCACAGCATAAGATTAAAATTTGGGGGGTGGACTAGGAGTGAAATCAGTGTTGAGCCTTTGTCTAGTAGATTCCCAGCTCTGAAATAGATAAATAAATAAATAAATAAATTTCAATGTTTTAAAGCCAGCTGGGTGTGGTGATGCATGCCTATGATTTCAACAACTTGGGAGGCTGAGGCAGGAGGATCGCAAGTTGAGACTAGCTTCAGTAACTTGGTGAGACCCTGTCTTCAAATTTAAAAATTAAAAGGACTGGGATGTAACTCAGCAGTAAAGTGCTCTGGGTTCAATCCCCAGTACAAAACAAAAATCAAGCAAGTGTACTAACTCAGTGATTTTTAGTTTATTCACAATGTTATGTAATCATTACCACTCTTGAATTCCAGAGTGCTTATATCACTTCAAAAAGGAATTTTGTACCAATTTTCTCCCAATTTCCCCCTTCCTCTAACCCCTAGACAACACTGCTTTCTGTCTCTATGGATTTGCCTATTTTGGACTTTTCATATAAATGGAATCATGTAGTTTAGAGTCTACTATATACCTCACTTTTTTGAGTTATCATTATATCATCAAGGTTTATCCATATCTAGCCTTTATCTGTATTTTGCTCCTTTTTATGACTTAATAATATTCTACTGCTTGGATAGACCATATTTTATCCACATAATGTGTTGCACCAGGTGCAGTGGCACAGATTGATATGGGAGTTTGCATTTCAAATACGTATTCTGATTCAGTAGGTTGAGGATGGGACCTGAGATTCTGTTTTCTAACAAATTCTCAAGTGTTGCCCAATAGTGTTGATTTGAGGATGACACTTTGAGTAGTGAGGATTTAGACTCTTTAAAAAAAAAAAAATATATATATATATATATATATATATATATATATATAATTTATATATATTGGACACAATACCTTTATTTTATTTATTTTTTATGTGGTGCTGAGAATTGAACCCAGGGCCTTGAACTTGCTAGGCAAGTGCTCTACCACTGAGTCACAACCCCAGTCTAGGATTTAGACTCTTAAGCCTACAATCTAGAGCATATCGATTTAAGATATTAATGCAAACATGGACCTTTGACATACTAGTTAAACACACTTATATACATTAAAAAACAAGAGTAAAATCATGCTGTGAATAGTATTTACTAACTCGTTTCTTTAACTTAACCATATTTAAGGACAAAATGACTCACACAAATAAATGCATAAAAGGAACATGACCCTTCAGGTCTAAATGCAACCAGTCTCTGAATTCCAGCCCAGGCCCAGTAGAGGCCCTATTACAGTAACTTCTTTTGAAAAGGCTAGTGAAGTATTAATCTTTAGCTTGGAGTTCTGCCTTCATCCAAGCCATTACTCATCATGAGCACATGAAAGAACTTCTGTTTCACAGCTTCAACTTGAGCTTAGCAACTTTTTATTTTTTTGTACCAGGGATTGAACCCAGGAGCATTAATCACTGAGCCACATCCCCAGTCCAGTCCTTTTTAATTTTTTTTTTTTTTTTTTTTTGAGACAGGGTCTCACTGAGTTGCTTAAGGCTTCACTAAGTTGCTGTGGCTGGCTTTGAACTCTTGATTCTTCTGCCTCAGCCTCCTGAGTTGCTAGGATTACAAGAGTGTGCTACCACACCCGTCTTAGAAAACATTTTTTAAGCACTGATACCTACAAGCAACAATATAAAGTCATATTAATTGTCATAAATGCTTATTAAAGACAATGGAAATATAAGATCCATGGTTTATGAAATTTGCTAATTGCTCTTCCTTATTATATGGATCTTTTCCATTGGAGATGTGGAAGCCTTTTTGTTTTGTTTTGTTTTTAAATATTTTTTTTAGTTCTATTGGACACAATACCTTTATTTATTTATTTTAAAATTATATGAATTAAACCCAGTACCTCGCACATGCCAGGCAAGTGCGCTACTGCTGAGCCCCAGCCCTAGCCCTTATTTATTTTTTTATGTGGTGCTGAGGATCAAACACAGCGCCTCACATGTGTTAGGTGAGTGCTGTACAGCTGAGCCACAAACCCAGCCCCTGTGGAGGCATCTTTTGTGAGAACATTTCTGGACCAAAGCTATCAAGAAACCTGTTGATACTTATCAAACTAAATAAATTACATTGTTTTATTATGTGCCTAAATAAATTCCATTATTTCATTATTGTACCTAAATAAATTCCATTATTTCATTAATGTACCCCTGAGAAAGAGAACAGAACTGCTAATTAAACTGACACTTGTAAGATTAATCCTGATTACAGTAATGCCAAAAGGTAATAAAAGCCATGTCTTAGAATGAATGAAACATGGCAATGTTCCCATATGTACCCAACATACTTTGTATGCCATTACAAATCCTATATTTGTCTTGCTTTTTGACCAGAACTCTGGTGATGCCTACTTTTATGGTGGCTGCTCCAAGTTCCTCATGTCCTATGAGGGCATGTTAAAATAACAGCACCTGGTCTCATACCACCATCTCTTTCTGCCATGTGGGTTAATATATTACTATTGATGTAAGAGACCCCATGGACCACCTCAAAACCACACAGGCATACTGGCTTGCCCTGAAGGTACATGCTTGGTTACAGAGGATTCCACTGCTATCTTGAGTTCTAACTTTCTCTGTGGCTGCTGGAGGACTCAAGCAGCTCAACTATGAAAAAGGAGGAGGGCTGGGGTTGTAGCTCAGTGGTAGATTGCATGCTTAGCATGAGCTGAGGCCCTCTAGATTCAGTTCCCAGCATCAAAAAAGAAATGAAGAGTTGACACCATGAGGGGCAAGTTTGACTGAGATGGCACACTGAAGATAAACTGATCCATCTCCTTGTTTCTGCACACCTTTCTGTGGCCCCACACACTATTCACAAATGCAATACTTTTACCTGACTTCTCAAAGATACACACACACACACACACACACACACACATACCAGGGAATGAACCCAGGGGTGCTTGACCACTGAGCCACATCCCCACTCCCTTTTTATTTTTTATTTTGGATCAGGGTCTTGCTAAGTTACTTAAGGGCCACTCTAAATTGTTGAGGCTGGCTTCGAACTTGCAATCCTCCTGCCTTAGACCTCTGAGCTGCTGGGTTTAGAGGCCTGCACCACTGTGCCTGGATCAAAGATTATCTTGAGACTGAGGAAGAATTGTACTCATAGTTGTGGACAGCAGAATTATACTTGGTTTTATACTTTCCTTTTTCCTTGCATTACTCTCTAATTGACTTTCACTCCTGTTTTCCTGAGATTATATACCCCCATTAAATGTTAGTATTTCAGCAAAGCTTAGCAACCAGGCTAAATCATCATCTGAACTGACACATTTTGTGAGGATGGAGTCAGAACACAGGAAAACAGGGGTGTGAAGAGAGAAGATAGGTAGCAGGGGCATATTAGAATTTTTCAAGACATCAGTACCAGTACTGAATGATTTTTCATTCAAAAAAAGTATTAGATATAGAAGACTTTTTTATGCTGACATGAAAAGCTACAGTATTACTTAAGAAGGAAAGAATAGAGCCAATATCTGATCTCTTAAAGACTAATAGTAATAATAATTAATGATAATAATAGCTCCTTGGACCCAGCATTTCCACCTCTAGGAATTTACCTAACAGATACTTATGAATGTGCATTAAAGATGTACATACAAGGGCTGGGATGTGGCTCAAGCAGTAGCATGCTTGCCTGGCAAGTGTGCAGCCTGGGTTCGATCCTCAGCACCACATACAAAGATGTTGTGTCCACCGATAACTAAAAAATAAATATTAAAAAAAATTCTTTCTCTCTCTCTCTCTCCCTCTCTCACTCTTTCTTAAAAAAAAAAAAGATGTACATACAAGATGATATTACAATCTGGGTGTGGTGACACATGCCTATAATCCCAGCAACTGAGGCTGAGGCAAGAGGATCACAAGTTCAAGGCCAGCCTTTAGCACGACCCTGTCTCAAAAAAAAAAAAAAAAAAAATCTGGGGATGTGGCTCAGTGGTTAAGTGCTCCTGAGTTCAATCCCCTGTGCCCGACCTCCCAAAAAAATCAAATAATTTTTTTTAAAAGGAGAGAAAGAAAGAAAAAGAAAAACTAGAAAAGAAAAAAAGAAAAATGTAAAGGATCTATATACACATTTCTAAAATTCACTGAGTATCCCTGGAAGGATTCATAAGAAGCTGCTAAGAAGTTGGGCACAGTGGTACACACTTGTAATTCCAGCTACTTGGGAGGCTAAGGCAGGAGGATAGAAAATTTGAGTCCAGCCTGGACAGTTTAACATGACTTTGTCTCAAATTAAAAAAAAAAAAAAAAAAAAAAAAAAGGCTGGAGATGTAGCTTAGTGGTAAAGTGTTCTTGGGTTGGATACCCAGTACCACAAAAATTCAAAGAAAACAGAGGAAAAAGGAACTGCCAACAATACTTACTTCTGGAGAAGGAAACCTGAGGCATGTGGCCTGAAGGACAGAGGTAAGAGACTTATTTTTTGTTTTGGTACTAGAGATTGAACCCAGAGATGCTTAACACTGAACAACATCCCCAGACCTTTTTATTTTGACACAGGGTATTGCTAAATTGCTGAGGTTGACTTTGAACTTGAGACCCCTAGTGCCTCAGGCTCCCAAGCCACTGGGATTCTAGGCTGCTCCACCTGCCAGGCAGGAAGATTTACTTTGTACTGCTTATTTTATCTTTATTTTTTTAAACCAAGTATATTATTACCTAATTGCCTAATTTTCATAGAGTGCTTATCTCTCTCTCTCTCTGAAGTGAGAATTGTTAGTTTCATCATTTTTCAAGGTGAAAACTGAGATGTGACCTGTTTAGGGTCACACAGCTAAATGGCTGAGCCAGGATTCAAAACCAGATCCAGCTTCAAAACTGCACTTACAGTTTTCTTTTTCTTTTCCTGTGCTGGGGATTAAACCCCAGGTGCTCTACAACTGAGCTACATTCCCAGACCCCCTTTAAAATTTTGAGACAGAGACATGCTAAATTGCTAAGTTTGACCTGGAATTTACCAACCTCTTGCCTCAGCTTCCCAAATCACTGAGATTATCAGTGTGCACCACCACGCCCAGCACATTTGGAGTTATCAGTTTTTCCTTCAGCAAAGCATGGTACATCACCTTCTTCCAGTCTTTTCTCATTTTTGTCCAAATTCACACCTCTGCACTCTCCATTCCATTCCTCTTCTCTGCTTTCATTTGTTGAATTTTTTTTTTTAATGGTACTGAAGATTGAACACAAGGGGCACTGTACCATTGAGCTACATACCCAGCTCTTTTTATTTTATTTTGAGACAGGGTCTTACTAATTTGCAAAGCCTGGTCTTTATCCTCCTGCCTCCAGCTCTGGGGTCCTTGGAATTACAGGCTTGTATCACCATGCCTGGAGAAGCTGCTTCTAGTTTTTTATTTTGTGTGTGTGTGTATGGGGGGGTACTAGAGATTGAACCCAGGGGTGCTTAACCATCCATCCCCAGCCCTTTTTATTTATTTATTTATTTTTAATATTTATTATTATTATTATTATTATTATTTTTTTTTTTTTTTTTTTTTTTTTTTTTTTTTTAGTTTTCAGCGGACACAACATCTTTGTTTGTATGTGGTGCTGAGGATTGAACCCCGGGTGAGCCAGGCGAGCGCGCTACCGCTTGAGCCACATCCCCAGTCCCCCTTTTTATTTTTTATTTTGAGACAAGATCTCACTAATTTGCAGAGACTAGTCTTGAACTTGCAATCATCCTGCCTTAGCCTCTAGAGCCCCTGGGATTATAGGAATGTGTCACTGCAACAAGTGCTGCTTCCAGTTTAACCTCTCAACTCCACCCTCCTAGTCATATTTCCCTCTTTCTCTTATACTAACTAAAACTCTCTTTTTTTTTTTTTTCCCTTGCCTCGACCTCTTCTGCTTCCTTGCTTAATATTCCTTTTCTATCTTTCCAAGCGTGGTCTTCAACCATGTTCCTGCTAGTGGCTTAGAGTTCCTGTTCTCCAACTTTCAAATCTACCTACAGTATCATTCTCTAAGTGGGGGATTCCCCACCATCTACTTCTGCAACTTTCAGGCTGACAAAAATGGTCTCAACATTACCCAGGCAGAGGGGTATGACCATCCAGCACAGCTCTCACCCTAGTACATCCTCCATTTTCTTTCCTCCCAGCTGTCCTGGGCCTTGCCATCTGACTTGCCTAAGGAAGTAAGGAGGAGATGGGAAAATAAAAGAGGAATGCAAAATCTAGAGCTAAGATCAGAGCTCTGGGCCACCTGCCGTGGGGGGAGTCTATTGTTCTGGATGTATTTCCCCTGCATTACCTTGCTTTGCTCTCTTCCTCTTTGAGACCTACTGGATTCTCTTATATATTCGTAAAGACTTCAGTGTCACTAGGGAAATTATTCACAAACATTTTGAGAGTAAATTAAGAATTTATTACTAGAAACTAATGAAAAAAGTGATTGGCCCCCAGAAACTCTCCAACTACTCATAGGCATCTCCAATGATAAGGCCTTGAAAAGAGGGTGGGAAAATCTCCACACAAATACAAACAGTAGCATGTTTCTGGGAAGCTGAGGCAGGAGACAGGATTCCAAGTTGGAGGCCAGCTTGGGCAACTTGGTGGGACCCTCAGCAACTTAGCAAGATCCTATCTCAAAATAAAATTTAAAAAAGACCTAGGATGTAATTCAGTGGTAGAGCATGGCTCAGTAAGCATGAGTCCCTAGGATTGATTTCCAACACGCACAAAATAAATAAATAAGTAAATCAGGATGTTGTCCTACATATAGGATGTTTACTACTTTACAAAACTATATGCACAAGCTCCAGCACTGCAATACACACACACACACACACACACATTATATATAATATATATGTATATATGTTCATATGTAGCACAGATATTTGCTAAGCATGTAAAAATTGGGGGTTGCATTTTCCTTACTCTAATAAAAGATGCCAGAAAATCTCTTCCTGGGCAGTTGACTCCAAGGAATGTCCTCTTCCTCTAGGGGAAAGAAACAGAATTAGCTGTTATGAAGATTTGGCTCTGCTGAGGGCAATCAGGTCCTACTGTCAGGGAAGGTGGGGGACCAGTAATGATCCTTTTGTGTGAATAGAGCATGGAAAGAAGAAGGTATGAAATACCCCAAAACTTATTGGAAGTCACTATTGGGGGGTTGGGGTATAATTTAGAGCTCTATGGCCCAGGAGGGAAGTAGAATAAACCCAATCTAACTTAACAGTTGAAAAACTCTAGGCAAGAAAGAGAAAAGTTGTTAGTTGTCTGGAACTGGTGTTCATCTAAGTCAATACCGAGAAAACACTGGGGGTAATGTGCAGGCTCAAAGGGAATGGGTCCTGAAAGGTTAAAAATTAAGCCTGGGAACTGGTAAGGATCTCTTTGTTATCTGGTACTAAGAATGAGGAATTCATCCCAAGGATCTCCCAGGCCTGTGACAAGGACTGGCGGCAGTCACTTCGGTGGGAATCAGAGAGTGACACCTTGTGGTGGTAAAGAGTAATGGCAGAAACAGCCACAGCCTAGCTCAAACTCTGGTCCCCCACAATCCCAGAGAAGAGGCAGCTTCAACAAGTAGGTAAGTGGCTAATTCGGGTAGTTTTACTTCCATTTATTTTGGAAAAAAATTTAAATGCATCGTGATAGTGTGATCATATTGGCCACACTTAAATGAATAGAAAAAAAAAACAAAGAAAGGAAACATACCACAATGGTAACAGAAATTATTTTGGGTGTTCAGTTTATGCACGATTTTTATATATCTTTAAATGTTTCTGTATTTTTAAAGTTTCAACATAAGCATGTGCTACTGCTTTTTAAAATATAATACAAAAAGTTTGAAGAAAAAACCTCAATCCACTATTTTTGTTAAAAAAGAAAAGAAAGAAAGAAAGAAAGAAAAAGAAACCAAATCGCCATTACCACTTTCTTGTAGATGCAACAAGAAAAATTTGTTAGAAATCTCTTGTATTTTGCTTTTTTCATCCATCTGAAGATCTTTCTATATTAGAATATAGAGCTTTTCTTTTCTTTTCTTTTTTTTTTTTTTTTTTTTTTTTGTGCTGGGCATTGACCCCAGGGCCCTGTTGTATGTTCTATCACGAAACTACATTCCTAACCTTCAATCCCTTTTTATTATTATTATTATTGAATTCTGGAGGTATATATGTTCAAAATATTTTTAACTAGGCTTTTGTCTATGAACATTTAATTTATTTTTATTCTATTTGTTGTAAGTACTGCTATAATAAACATTCTTGTAAACATGTTGGCATATTTTTATGATTATAAGATATATTCTTGGCAATAGAATTGCCCATCAAAATGACTACTCATTTATAGTATCACTGACAGTACGAGAGTGAATTATCTTCCTATTAACTTCACTGTGTACCATCACACTTTTATTTATTTATACAGAAGATTGAATCCAAGGGTGCTTAAACACTGAGTCACATTCCCAGCCCTTTTTTATATTTTGTTTTGTGATAGGGTCTTGCTAAGTTCCTTAAGGCCTTTTACTAAATTGCTGAGAATGGCTCTGAACTCACAATCCTCTTGCCTCAGCCTCCCGAGCCACTGGGATTACAGGTGTATACCACTACACTTGGTACATTAATTAGTGAGGCCAGGCATGGTGGTGAATGCCTTTAATCCCAGTAATAGAGGGATTGAGAGAGAAGGACTGCAAGTTCAGGGCCAGCTTCGGCAATCTGGCACGGCCCTAAGCAATTTAGAGAGACCTTACCTCAAAATAAAAAATAAAAAGCACTGGGGATGTAGCTTAGTGGCAAAGTGCCTCTGGGTTCAATCCCCAGTACCTAAGTAAATAAATAAATAATTTTAAAAAAATAATAAAATAAAAATTATTAGTGAGGTGAGCCCACTTTTCCTCTCTCGTTGTGACTTTGTTATTATTATTTTTTTAGATGTTGATGGATGTTTATTTTATTCATTTATTTATATGCAGTGCTGAGAATTGAACCCAGCACCTCACACATACCAGGCAAGTAAGTGCCCTACCACTGAGCCACAACCCCATCCCTGTGACTTTGTTATCATTATACTTTATCTATTTTTTTCTATCCAACTTTTGATCTTTTTCATGCTCATTTATATAAAGTCATAGCCAATTAGGAAGTAGCCCTTTGTTACATGTGTTGTGCATATTTTTCCTATTTTTAAATTTTGCTTTTGATTTCATTTATGGCCTTTGATGTGGTGCAAATATTTTTTTATTTTGTGTATTCTAAATTATTGTTATTTTATTCCTGATTTCTGAGTGCATCTGTTTTATAATTAAAAGAAAATTCAAGTTGCTTGTGTGAGTGTGTGTGAAACAAATAGTAGTAGTAAAAGCCCATTAGGGGAATAGACTTTGTCACGAAACAATTCCTTGAGGAGGTTTCAATTTCCCAGGCCATGTGGCTTAGTAAATCGCATGGTTCTCGTGATTAGCAGCTTTAATATTTGTAATAGTAATGGCTTAGAAGCAGCAGTCTGGTTTGACAATCTGGTTAGAGAACTTGTCTGAAAGTTGCTTTTGGTTTGCCAAGTTCATTGCTTTTGCTGAAGGTTGCAATATATATTTTTTCCTTTCCTTTTCAATGGCTAACAGACTATTCTAGGCATAATTTTCTTCCTATTTACTAAACAATGTAGGGACTATGCCTATGTATTTAAAAATTTCACTTTTCCTTTTTCTTCCTGTCTTTATAATTAGTTTTTACTTGTAATAGGGCCATTGCAGATTATGGAGATAAATTCCCTCTAGAGCACACTCTGTCCCAAGACACCCCTGATTCCACTCTTGTCTCTGTGTCTTGGCAAGGACCACCCCACCGGGGGCTGCTTCTGAGGCATTTTTGCAGACCAGAACACACTTATGTCTTCCCACAAATATCCTTGAATAGAGCAGTTCAGAATAGGGCATGGGAACTGGCCAGAGGTTGTAAATGCATTCTCCTCCCTCTTCTTGGCACGAAGGGGGCTAGAACAGGGCCAAGGGTGTCCAGTCCTAGAGAAGCACAGGCCAACATAAGACAACTAAGAGAAAAGCCAGCAGCTCCCAAGGAGTAACACAAGGTCCAAAGGCCCAAAGCCTAAAGGCCCTTCCTCAGTCGCACTAAATACAAACCATTAAGAAAAAGCAGGAAAACATACTGGCCTTGGGGAATGGAAAAAATTTCACTCTTAAAAAAAGTTATTATTTTTACATGGGTATATGTCATGTGATACTTAATTTCACAATCGTTCAGTGATATTTTCTTGGACTGAATTTCACTCTTCCCTCTTTAAAATAAATATTTCCCTGATCCCATTCTCCAGTTTCCTCTTTCTGTCGGGGCCTTCATATGATAAGAGGCCCTTTTCTTTAAGCCAGTCTAACCACTTTTTCCAGATTGTTCATTTAGTCTTTCCCCAGTCACATTAAATGGCCCAGGGTCTATGGCCTAACTAGCAAAAATGAAATATCCCACTGTGTACAATCAGAAGAGATTGTATTAAGAAATGATGATAGAGGTCTTAGGTAGAAACAGGTACTTGCACCCTTAGGGCCCAAAGCCCTCTCTACTTCAATGCCTGCTTAGGATCATTGGCCCTGAAGATGATCAGGTATTAGGGAAAGCAGGTTCTCCCCATTCCTACAGTCATCATCTCTATCAATTCTGATTGAGCAAAGGGTCTGGAAAGTCTTAGGCTGGGCATTTCTTGGGGCAACATCCCTTTGGCATCTAAAGATAAGTAGTGGCACACATAATTTTTGCTTGTCCAGTTTTTCTGAATTGGCCTTTAGTCTCTGGAATGGAGAATCTGTCTTTTTGTGATTTAGTAAGGAAAGTTAGGGGCCAAACTGAAGTAGAAAACTTAAAATGCTCTTTCTTTGCATTTGGAAATCAGAATGAGGAAGACAGAAAAACAGAAATGGCTATAGTATCACCAGGGTTCCTAATGTGGGCAGGATGGACTGTTTATGATAAGAGGTTGTTGTTGTGGTTCTTAGGGCCTTATACTTTGTTTCATAGTTCCCAACTATTCTCAAGCTGGATCTTTCAGCTTCCATCCAACCTATGAATTTCTTGACAGTCATTCATTAAGTCCCTTTTGCTTAAATTAGCCAGAGTAGTTTTCTGAAGCTTTAACCAAGAATTTCCCTTGCTAGGACAGAGCTTCTTTGATTTGGCCAGTATAGAAAGAAATTACTTGGAGAAGAAACCCTAAACTTGGCTGAGTTTCTGGGATTGCCCTACAGTTCTGGGCTAGTCTTGGTAACTGGCTTGGGTACCAGAGCCCTTCTCAATTGGATCATTATGCCAAGAATTTGTCTGAAACACGGCTTGCTCTCTGTTACCTCGGACAGTTGACATTGGCCAGGACCAGTTTCCCAGAAAATCAGGCCCAGAGCAGAGACATCTGGCTTTAGGACTCTCCTGTGGTGAGTTAGTGCCTGTTCTTATGGGCAATGGTTGACTTAGGATGGGAGCAGAGATAAATGGACTTGGGCTGCTGGAAATTTTCAGCTGTGCATCTCCCTATCCCCTCAAATCGTTTGCCTTTTGCATGAAGTTCATTGCTCTTAAGGATAGAAAATTGGAGATACAAATCTTTGTTAATTCAAGGTCTTCCCCCAAAGTCATCATCCTTAATCATTTTTCAGATCTCCTAGGAATGCTGACAACTAGAATAAATGTTGGCCAGGAATTTGCTTCCAGAAACCTTAGTGTAGACTTCTCAGTGTGGCCTGGAGGTGGTGCTGTTTGCTTGTGGTCAGGTTGAGCTAATAAATTAAGATGCTACTAGGGTGTAGTTAACTATTGGTGGCGGGATTCAATCCAGTCACCCAATGGCAAAGCTGAATGTTACTTTGCATCTTTGTATTTGAATTAATTAAGAAGGTTAATTAGTGAAAAACATGTGAATTTCAAATGATCTTTGGAGGGGGGCAGAGGACTAATACAAAACTCAGAATCTATAAAAAAATAAGATTAACAAATTTGACCACATGAAAAATTTTAAAAAATATATTTTTTTCTTTTTTGAGTTCCTTCCTTCCTCCTTCCCTCCCTCCCCCTCCCCCCCCTCTTTCTCCTCGACCTCCTCCTTCTTTTTCTTCTGTTCTGGGGATTCTTTGCCACCCTAACACCCCCTTCCCCCCCCCCTTTAACTTTTGAGACAGGACTTGTTAAATTGCTGAAGCTGGCCATAAACTTGCAATCCTCCTGCCTCAGCCTCCTGAGTAGCTGGGATTACAGGCATACATGCACAACTATGTCTGGTGAAAAATTCAAATTTCTAAATTTAATAAACCACCAGAAAGTAAACAGCACACTGAGAAAAATAGCAGCAACTTCTGCAGCAAAGGAATACTTTTCTTATTATACAAAGAACTTTTACAAATAAACTTGATTTAAAAAATGAAAAAGAATGTAATCAATTCACAGAAAATAAGATTAAAGTCACTAGTAAGAAATGAAACACTCTTAAATAAACAAAATTTAAAAGCAAGCCGAACATGGTGGAAAAATGCCTGAAATCTCAGTTACTCAGGAGACTGAGGCAGGATAATCACAAGTTCGAAGCCAACCTGGGCAATTTAAGGAGATTCTGTCTCAAAATAAATTTAATAGGGTCAGGGATATAGCTCGGTGGTAGAGTGCAAGTCTATCATGCACAAGTCTGGGGTTCAAATCACAATACCCCCAAAACAAACATACATAAATGCAGCATTTGATTGTGTGTGTCTCCAGTAATTACTCTGTACAAACACATACAATTATTCTATCACAGACCATTAAGAGTGTATTTCTCTCCTTTCTTAGATTCCCACTTGGGTTTCCGGGAAGTATTTCCACTGTTTTTATGTAGTGTTGGGGCAATTATTTCTTCAGCAGCACCAACCATGGGAATACCAAGATAGAAGTCAAACTCTTACTCCTACACACCCACTGCTGAAATTAACAAGCAATTCTGTAAGAACGAAACGGAGCTGTCAAACAGGTATGCTTGGGAAGGTATCTCAGGCTAGGTAGGTGATGATGGGGCAAGCTTCAAGAAGGAGGATCGGAAAGATAGGAGGCAGTGAAGGCGGGGCGGGGCTTCCCCCCCCCCCCGACGTAGAATCACCACGTGTGACAACAAAGGGGTGTGCGAAAGCTGGGTGCATGTGCAGAGTTGCAAGTTGCGGGGAAAAGAGCCAGAGTGAGCGTTGAGTCGCGTTTCCTGCACGGATTCCTTTCCTGTTCAGAGTCTGTACTCGCCTGTCTGCGGTGCCAACATCACTTGCCATACAGTTCTCTGCTGAAAAGGACTTTCCCCCCATCCAGCTTTCACTTTTTATAGACAAATACAGGGAGGACTTAGAGAAGTGAAATAATTTGTCTCCGGGTACAGCCTTGGCTACACTGGGGTACCGACAACCAGTCCGCGGATTTTTCTCTATTGCCTTTGGGCACCGTCTAGGCTATCTACCCCTAACTCGCTCCCGGACGGCGATTTGGTTGTCTTCGGATGCACTACATCTCCCATAATGCCTCGGGCCCAGTCTCCCTCCCGCTGATAGACTGAGCACTGTCTCCTCCAGTAGGAGAGCAGAGTTCCCAGGGGCCATCCTCTACAGCCAATGAACATGGCAGAGGGCGGGCCTCTCCCGTCCATTGTTCTCTGTGCCCCACGGGCTTGAGCTGAGGTGAGTTCAGAGGGGCCGGGCGAGCCCGAGGGCGCTTTTGCGCGAGGAGCGGCCGCCTGAGCTGGACCTGGACTCTGGGGAGGTGAGCTGGAGAGGCAGGCCTGAAGCCGCGTGGACCGGGCAACAGCCCGCGGCGAGGATAACGGGCCTGCAGCCAGCTGCGGCAGCCTGCTGGGGGAGGGGCGTGGGTGCCCTGTTCGTGCCCGCTGCCGGGCTCTTGGAGTTACTGTGAATGGACCGGGTCTTTTCTCCCCGGCAAGCACCTTTCACATCCAAGCGGGAAGCGCAGGATTTTGAACTGGGAAGGGATGTATGACCACGTCCTGCGCAGCCTCCTCATTGTACAAGTGGGGAAACTGAGGTTCAGAGGGGGCGTGTCTTGTCTTGGCTTAGACGGCGAATTGGGGGTCTCGGCACATTGTTCCCGGTTCCCAATTAAGAATTCTGTTATATTTGCATTTCATCTAGTCATTTGGGTAAATACACGTAGAGCTTCTGTTTTCCCACTAGCTTTTCTTTTTGTTGTTGCTATTGTTTTTAGGTTTTCTTTTTATTATTTTCTTTAATAATTCCAGGGAGTGTTATTCGAGTCTTTATGATGTAATGCTTTTTGAAATTTTTTTTATTGCTTTTAAAATGTTTCATTTAGTTCTTTGTAATTCTAGGTTTCTCAGTATTGAGTTGCTGACCAGGTCCTCCTTTTTACTAGTGTGTGTTTATTTTTAAAGGGAATTGGGTTCTTACTGTCTATGGTGCTTTACCTTTCTGGTTTTCTTTTTATACGTTATTTTCATATCAGGAGAATTATCTGAAATCATTAATGATTAATAATCTTTGTCAGTGTAATTTTAAAAAATATTGGGCTGGTGATGTAACTCAGTGGTAGAGTGCTTGCCTAGCTTGTGTGAAGCCTTTTGGCTTAATTTCCGTTGAGCCCCTTCCCAGACAATACCACCTATTATCATGTTAGATGTATGTATGTATGTATGTATGTATTTATGTGATGCTAGGGATTGAACCCAGAGTCTTGCACATGCAAGACAAGTGCTTTACCACTGAGTTACTCCTAGAATACCTTTTAATATATTCTACTGTATAGAGGTGCCATTGATTTTTAACCATTTCCCTGCTGCTGGATTCCTCACCAGCTGGATGCTGGGGATTGAACCCAGGCCACTCTATCCCTGAGCTACTTTCCCCTGCTCTTTTTATTTAATTTTAAGACATTGTCTCACTAAGTTACCCAGGCTGGCCTCTTAACTCACAATCCTACCTCATCCTTCCAAGTGGCTTTTACCACTATGCCAAGCACTCCTACTGCTTGAGTTTAAAGGTTATCAACTTTTTGCAATTAGAAACAACGCCATGGTTGTGTATCCTTGCAAATAAATTTCTCTTTGCAAAAGATGTTATTTTTTAAAAATTATTTATTTATTTATTTTTTATATACATGACAATAGTGGAATGCATCACACTCATTATTACCCATTTACAGCACAAGTTTTCGTAACTCTGTATGTAAAGTATGTTCATGCCAAATTATGCCATTATACACGTACTCTTTTTTTTTGCATTACAATTCTTTTTTTTTTTTTTTTTAAGGAGAGAGTGAGAGAGAGGGGGGCAGAGAGAGAGAGAGAGAGAGAGAGAGAGAGAGAATTTTAACATTTATTTATTTTTTCTTAGTTCTCGGCGGACACAACATCTTTGTTGGTATGTGGTGCTGCTGAGGATCGAACCCGGGCCGCACGCATGCTAGGCGAGCGCTCTACCGCTTGAGCCACATCCCCAGCCCCCGTTACAATTCTTAATACACATATATGCCACAATTTTTCATATCTGTGTTTGTATATAAGGTATGTTGACACCAACTTCAAATCTTCATACATATAAAAATGTTATTTTAAAATTAAATTCGTGAAGGGCCAGGACTGGATGGAGAGTATGAACATTTTTCCCCCTCCCTGGACAGGGAATTGAACCCCGAGGCTCATGAATACCAGGCAAGCTTCTCTACCACTGAAGTACATGCCCAGCTCCTTTTAAATTTTATTTTGAGAAAGGCTCACTGTATTTCTCAGGCTGGGCTCAAACTTGTGATCCTCCTACTTCAGCCTGTAAATAACTATGATTACAAGTCTGCGCCACCATGCTTGACTGAATGTGAACATCTTTAAAACTTCAGTGGGCCTTCTGTATCCTCAAGATCAAAAATACTTAAAAAAAACCTCTGTACTGAACATATGTAGATTTTTTTCTTGTCAACATTTTAGTACAGATAACAACTATTTGCAGAGCATTTACATTGTATTGGGTATTATGTATAACCTGGAGACGATTTAAAGGTATACAGGAAGACATGCACAAATTATATGCAGATTCTATACCATTTTATGTAAGGGACTTGAACATTCAGATTTTGGTATCTGCAGGGGTTCCTGGAACTAGTCCTCTGAGGAATCTGAGGGACTAATGTACTTTAACATATGGTAATGACGGGCTGTGGATGTGGCTCAAGTGGTAGCGCTTGCCTGGCATGCATGCGGCCCGGGTTCGATCCTCAGCACCACATACAAAAAAAAACCAAAGATGTTGTGTCTGCCGAAAACTAAAAAAAAAAATAAATAAATATTAAAATTCTCAAAAAAAAATATGGTAATGAGGGCTGGGATGTGGCTCAAGTGGTAACATGCTCACCTGGCATGCGCGGGGCTCTGGGTTTGATCCTTAGCACCACATAAAAATAAAGATGTTGTGTCCACCGAAAACTAAAAAATAAATATTAAAAAATTCTCTCTCTCTAAAGAAAAATATGGTAATGATGCTTGAGATACTGCCTTCCTTTCAGTTAAATTAAAAGAGCCTCAGCATCTGATCCATTGCTAATCCTTAAGATGTCCCCATAAGAAGGATGAGTATTATTATCTATATTTATTAGGTGGTCACCACTGAGATCGAGTGACTAATTTGTGTGTTAGGTCAAGTCAAGGTCATTTACTCTGCAGCAAGTCTGAACTGATGGGCAGGAAAAGTCAGTCCTTTTTTTTTTTTTTTTTTTTTTTTTAGAACATTGCATTTCTGATACTTATTCTTTGATTTTGAAAGAACAGTGTTGTATATTTTGTGCTGGTGATACTTCTTTACTTCTTACCATAGAGAAATATATATTCAAGAATAAGGAATTCTTCTTTTAAGAGGGCCAGGAACTTCTTTTGGTTTGGAGCAGTAAGAATCAGTTGGTGACCTGACCTGGGCTGTTATGAGTTAGATTGCTTTAGAACACTTACTGATTCTGGTTCTCTATCTTATGTCTCAGCAGGTCTTTTTGTTGAAGGAGGGAGGTGTCTTCTCAGAGAAGTGTGGCTAGAGAAGATTGACGTTCAAGGCTTAAAAGCCTGAGTGATCACCCTAGAAGGTGGATAATGGCTGCAGACATGCCAACAGTGACCACTCCTCTCAGTCCTTTGGTCCAGGTGCCGCAAGAGGAAAACAGTCAGGAGGAGGAGGTCACCACTATGATCCTGGAGGATGACTCCTGGGTGCAGGAAGCTGTACTGCAGGAGGATGGCCCTGAGTCTGAGCCTTTTTCCCAGAATACTGGCAAGGGCATCCCTCAGGAAGAGGCAATAGCTGGGGGACCACAGGGTGCACTTGGTCGCCTCCGAGAACTCTGTCGACGCTGGCTAAGGCCAGAGGTACATACCAAGGAGCAGATGTTGACTGTGCTTCCAAAGGAAATTCAGGCCTGGCTGCAAGAGCATCGACCTGAAAATAGTGAAGAGGCAGTGGCTCTTGTGGAAGACTTGACTCAGACCCTTCGGGACAGTGGTAAGATGCAGAACCTCATAAGGAGAGGGTGAAAGCACCATTCCTAGGTGGAGAAATGTGATGTTTGTGGAAGAGTAGTTGATATACAGGATGGTGCCCTCCCTCTGCTCTGTGTCCATGGCAGACAGGGTGTTCATTATCCTTTTAATGCCAACATTGGGTGCAGTGGTAGCTACAAAATTTCAGTACAGGAGGGGCTTAACAGACCATTCCTGGAGCTACATTTGCACAGTAAAGCCAGTTTTTTTACTTACACGTTTATTTGGAGTGGTTGGGAAGTAGATAGAGGTAATGGGGAGAGGAGTTGACATATAATCCTTTGCTTGGCATCTTTTCTAGGTTATATAACAAATATTCAGGTAGTTCCAGCAATTAGAAAAGAACAATCTAATTTTTTCAAAGTGATTATTTTTATGAATCCAAGATAAAAGACAAGTAAACCAGCTAATACCAAAGGAATTTCTGTGGTATAAAGTCATCCTGGACTCTTTTAAGAGTAATTCCAAATTTGAACTCTTTATAATAGTTACTGTTTGTTTCCTGTGTTGCTAGTAATTTCCAAAATCCTAGCATGCCATTCAACTACTGTGTCTCCATTTGGCCTTCACTTGACAGGATGTGATTACCAAATATTTACTCTAGGTCTACCTGTGCCATTAGGACAATTTCAGGGCCCAGGGAATATAACTGCTTTTGCATTGACCAGAACTTCAGGGGTTAAGAGTGTGGAGAGGAGAGGGGAGAGGTTAGATCGGAGAAATCTTTACAGATGACATGAAAAGTGAGGGAAGGTTGCAGGATGAAGTAGTATTTGGAAAGTCATAGGGCAGGGAGGAGGCTGAGGAACTGAGAAGGGTGGTCTTAAGCCAAGGATTTAAAGAGAGGGAACCAGCATAGTGTCTTCCTTCAGACGACAGTGAGAAGGCCTGGCTGATGGGAGTGGAAAATGTGTTTTTAGGAAGTGGTAGGGATTTGAGGGAAGGGTAGATGGAGATTTGGACTGAAAGTAGTTGGCCTCAGCAAGTTCTTGAACCAGTGGCCATAGGAGGAAGCTGAGTTTGGCAACCAGGATATAGGTTTGATTAGAGTAGGGAGAGCCTAGCTGGGCAGCGTGGTGTATACTGGTACTCCTAGCTACTCCCAGCTACTTGGGAGGCTGAGGCAGGAGGAATGTAGGTTCAATGGCAGCCTCAACAAATTAGTGAGACCCTATCTCAAAATAAAAAATAAAAAGGGTTGGGGATGTAGCTCAGTGATAGCACAACTATGGGCTCAATCCCTAGTAACACACACATGCATGCACACACACACATAAACACACAAAGAGTGGGAAGAGGGTAGAGACAGAGAGCAGCCAGGAAGCTAGCTAGTTATAAGGTATACAATGATGAGGGTCAGGCTAAGATATGAATAATAAAGGAAGTGGAGATTGGACACATCGGAAAAAGAACTAATGGAATAATAGTAGCAATCACTGGCATTTATTGAGTTCTTTTTGTAGGCTAGGCAGTGTGCTTAACATCTAATAGGCAGAACTCCTATAAATTTCACCACCTTGGAAGATAAGCAGGAATTATTACCAGAGAGGTCAGGTGACTTTAAGATCAGCAGCTAGTCTGAGGCAGAACTAGGATTCAAATTTATGTGCCTGAGAACGTGGTGCATATTCTTAAGCATTTCATCACATATCTGATAGTGACAGTTTTTAGTGGGGTGTTGGAAGGGGGGGATGCAGAATAGGAAGACAAGGGACTAACTCAATAGCATCTAGTCTGGAGGATTTAGAAAACTGGCTGGGAGGGAAAGTAGTGGTGGTTTGAGGCAATCTCCTGGGATCAAGTGATATAATTAAAGTCATCTTCTGGTGAAAGGGACTGACAATGAAGGCCAAATGTGACCCAGTACTGCACTAGATACCTTACATGTGCCCATTTCACTAAGAATTCTGTGAGTTGGGTGGATAGGAAATGGAAGCTCAGCAAGGTCATGGTTATTAAGTAGTGGAGCTGGATTAACTCAGGAGTTTGGTAGGTCCTGTATTTTATTTGAAGTAAGTACTGGATTTTCTTTGGCCCAGAAAATAACTTTGTTTTCTTTTTGTAGTGTTGGGGATAGAAGCCAGGCCCTTGAACATACTAGCTAACCACTTTTCCACTGAGCTACATCCTCAGCCCAATAACTTAGATTTTTATTATTTCTTTTAAGAAGGTATTCCAGTGACTCAGAGGCTGAGGAGAAGGAGTTCAAGGCCAGCCTTGGCAACTTAAAGAGACCCTATCTTAAAATAACAACAAAAGGGTTGGGGAGGTAGCTCAATGGTGGAGTATCCTGGGTCCAATCCCTAGTACTCCCCCCAAAAAGAAAGAAAATCCTTTCATTCTGTTTTCTGAGTTTTGTTACTTGCTTCTTTATGGATGGGACAAGTTTGTAATGAACTTCAAGATCTCCAGCAGATACTACAGAGAGACTGAGTGCTGAGGAGAAACTTCTGGGTTGGTTATTTAGTTGGGGAGATCACAGAGCAGAAGTGATTACAACCCTCAACCCCTGGCTCATTGTAGGGTCTTTGGTGCCTTTCTTCTTTCACTGGACATCTGAAATGGGGACCCCTCTCCCTGCAGAGGAGTGGGTTTGTCCTCTGACTTCTGACTTTGAGATTGTCTTTGTTGGCCTTTCATTTATTTAACAAATTCTGCTCACTTTCCTCATAGTTGTTTACAGGAATATCTGTACTTTATTTCATCCTAGCTCAAATATTTACCCAGCACAGGACATTTCAAGGCCTGGTTAGATGGTGGTGGCTTAATGTTTGACTAATAGGCACTTCCAGATGCTCACATTTAAAGTCTTTTAATTTCAATTAAGATCAGACTTGTAGTACTAGTTTACAAGGTAAAGCTCATCTCTATTTTTGAATGTTTCCCAAGGACATTTTAATCTCATACCCAGTCCTAATTCAGGCTCTTAGGATTTCTTACCTGAATTTTTGCAGCAGCCTGCAAAACTAAGTTCAAACTGAACTTGCCTTCATTCTTTTTCCCCTTCACTGCAGCTCTTCCACTCCTGCTAGGGTTATCCGCTTAAAAAATCTTCATGAGTTCACCAGTGTTTACCAAATCAAGCATGATCTCCTTGTTCTGTGTAGAACCCATGGCTCTATGTGACCTGGCCCAGTCCTCTGCAGCCTGGTTCCTTCACTGATCCCTTTGCTGTAGCCCTTGTCCCATTCAGATAAGATCTTGCTGTTTCTTGAACACAGCGTGTACTTTCTAGCATTGACTTTTGCTCCTGAATTTTTGTTTGGAATGTCTTTGTCCCATCTCTATAGGGTAAAATCCTGGTGTCCTTTGAATTTATTTATTTATTTATTTGTGACACTAGGGATCAAACTCATGGCCCTGAGAATTCTAGGCAAGTGCTTTACCGCTGAGCTGTATTCCCCAGTCCTGAATACTCACTCTTGGAGACCCTCTCCATAAAGTCATCCCTAATTCCTTTTCTCTCCTGTCCCCAGTTGCACGCACATGGAAGTGTCTTTAATCATATTTCCCAGGAATTGGATTCTCCTTCTCTTTTGGCTTTTATCATGGTCCATCTTGTTTTCTATTTTCTATTCACATTTTCTATGTGAATACTCATTTCTTCTAGGAACCTGCAAAATCATGGAAAGCAAAGAATCTGCTTTTCTGCCTCCTCCTTTTCCTCCTTTTCTTCTCTCTTGTCCTCTCTAACAGTGCCCCACACATAATGGGAATTTTGTATGTATTCTTGGGATGAATAACTGAATCCTCCCGCCCCCCCCCCCGGAAGTTGGGAGAGGTTCATCTGCTCAGCCCATGAAAGAGGCAGACAGACAGCTACCTCATTCCAGCTTCATTGGTGGAAACAAGGAGCCCGACATCTGCTTTTTCTCAAGAAATCCAGGCTAAGCTTTTATTTTAAAGCAAAATGGGGTCAATCTCAAATTCAGCAACATATAACCAGGGATACTTCTGAATCTGCAAAAAGGAGTAAGTAGACTTCAGTTTAGACCTAGGGAAATAGTCAGGCCAGTAGATAAGTCAGGCAGCTTAGTCCTGTAAAGGAGCACTTACTCTTAGCCTTCAGGGTTTTCATTTAAGAATAAAAGCTATATTTAATCATTTGTTTATATTCAATCAACCCAATGAATGTTATCATTTGTGTTAATATGTTTTTTAAAATAGGATATTTCTGAGTATGAAGGTGTGTGCTGTTCCCACTTCTTAAACTGCAAAGGCTCATGAAAATAATTTTTACCTGACCTAAATATAAACCAATAGGTAGTCCTTTCATCTGTTGTTATCTATTCTGACTGCAGGCATTGTGTTTGAGTTGGACAGCATTTATTTGAATAGGCAATTTTTGAATTTGGAAACCTAGATTATGGTGAATCCACACTGGTAGGGGAGGACATTTTCCTGAAGCTCTCTGGGGTTGGGGGTATAGCTCAGTGGTAGAGTACTTGCCTAGTAACCCAAGGCTCTAGGTTTGATTTCCAGCACTGGAAAAAAGAAAAGAAAAACTTAAGAACTTCACTGGCAAGCCTCAGGAGAACATCACTGCTCCCATGGAGATTATTTTTCCAGTGACTTAGCCTTTAGGTTTATACTAGCTGACCACATCATTCATGTCTGCCTGCTGTGTTTTGAGTCTGCTGGAGGTCAGTTGAAAGACCACTTATAAAAAGTCTTAGTAACTCTATTTTTTGGTTACAGGTTAACTGTTGTAAAAACCAGAACACTTCAGTTTTTTTTTTTCCTGAGTGATATGGGAAATGATAACCCAGATTTTCTAGGACAATTCTGAATTTTAAATATTTGTCTTTGTAAATCATCAAAACCAGCCTCACATTTTAATAAATTAGCAGCTAACCCATACCATTCATATCTGTAAGCCTGGGGCAAGGAATCATTTATCAAATTGTATTTCCTGATTTTGGGTCCCAAAAATTTATAGAATTGGGAGTTTGTCTCTGAACTGCTTTTTTTTTCTCTTTTTTTCTTTGGTGCTGGGAATTGAACCCAAGGGCACTCAACCACTGAGCTACATCCCCAGTCTTTTCTACTTATTAATTTTGAGACAAGGTCTCCCTAAGTTGCTGAGCTGCCCTTGACCTTGCAGTCTTCCTGTCTCAGCCTCCCAAGTTGTTGTTAATGGTGTGCTTCTGGGGCTCGGGTTGTAGCTCAGCAGTAGCACACTTGCCTGGCATGTATAAGGCATTGGGTTTGATCCTTAGCACCACATACAAATAAATAAAGATATTGTGTGTCCATCTCCAACTAAAAAAAAAAATTTTAAAAAAAGGTGTGCTTCTGCACTACTAATTGCTGTACCCAATTTCATTCAACTTTTTTATATGAGGTAGCAGAAAAACACCCTCAGGGACCAGGAGATCAGTGAATTCATGCAACAGTGGCATCTCTCAAATTGCCCCAGACATCAGGGTTTTTGCATCATTAAGATTATTTATTTGTTTATTTATTTGTACTGGAGATTGAACCCAAGAGCTCTCCACCACTGAGCCACATCCCCAGCCATTTCTATTTTTTATTTTGAGACTGAATCTCACTAAGATGATGAGGCTGGCCTCAAAGAATTTGCAATTCTCCTTCCTCACTCAGCCTTTAGAGTCACTGGGATTACAGTGTGCACCACTACATCCACCTTATTTGCATCATCAGAATGGAAGGGGAAATGATACTCTCTTAGCAGAACATTTGATATTATGGAAGCCCATTACCAAAAATATACTGCTGTCATCAGAGGGGGGAGCAAAGGTGAAATTTGGGGTCTCAAAATCAATAAATTCCTAGGAAGAATCCTTTGTTGGCTCCTTCATTTGGAAATCTGCCCATGGCTGTCGAGGGTACTTTCCTTCACTCCAGTCCAGGCTGCCATTTCTCCCATAGAAGGTCTGTCTTCCATTGATAATACTGGAACCTGGATCATGGTCTCTATGTTTCCCTGAATGTTTACACCTTCTTAGCTGCCAGGAGAATCCCACATTAAAGACAGACCCAGTATGGGCCGGGGCTGTGGCTCAGTGGTAGAGCACTTGCCTAGTATGTGTGAGGCACTGGGTTTGATCCCCCACATAAAAAACAAATAAAATAAAGGTACTGTGACCATCTACAGCTAAAAATAAATATTTTAAAAAAGACAGACCCAGTAAACATTCAGGGAAACATAGAGACCATGAGCCAATTTCCAGTACTATCAATGGAAGACTAACCTTCTATGGGAGGAATGGCAGCCTGGACTGGAGTGAAGAAAAGTTCCCTTGAGAGCCATGGCTTAGGCCTGTAGCTGTGCAGATCTCCAAATGAAGGAGCCAACAAAGGATTAAATAAGAAAGCAGGTGCTATGTCTTGTGAATTATACAAATGTAAGCTATCATTGTTATCCTCATAATTATTTTGTGGTGATGATTATAATGTGTATAGTGTACACATTATAATAGGGCCTTCCACATGGAAGACATTACTGGCAGAGGCTCAGGAAATTCACATCATTCTATTACTGACAGTCTAAGATTCTGTGGCATAGGCTCCATGAATATTCCTCTTGCATGTATGATTTAACCCCATGTTTCTAGGGATGCATTTTGGGAGCCTCTTTATTTTTCCATTCTTCAGAAATCAGGTGTCTGTGTTCTCCTTGGATTGGGTTACCCTCCTTGTGTGTGATGCAAGATGACCTATATATTTCAAAACAAAGTACTGTGTTGTAATAATTTGCCTGGCTTACCAGGCATCTTTTATCTAACTTGATAACAACGGTCATTAGCAGCCTTTGTTAACTGATAACCTAAAGTGGTAATGTGGTACTCATAAGCAAACTTCTGTAAGATAGAATAAACCATCTTGTGGCAGGGTGGGTGGGGAGGATGAGAATCATGTGGGACTCTTTCTCTGAGATTCTGATTTTCTGGTTTAATTGGACATAGGTTATGGCCCAGGCAAAGGATGTGTGTCTGTAAGTCTGGGCACCCATGGCACATGCTCTGGAGATTGAGCCTAGGGCCTTCCACATGCTAAGCAAATGCTCTACCACTGAGCAACAATCCTAGCTCTCAGGCAAGGGGATTTTTTCCCACCCAGGACTGAGGGCCACATCAGGGCCTTGTGCATCCTAGGAAAACACTCTGCCCCTGAGCTAAACTCTCAACCCCAAGCAAGGGATTTTTGAGAGTTCTCCAGTGACTCTATTATGCAGCAGATTTAAAAACTACTTTTATAGAGCTTTTTAACTCAAAGAGCATTCCCAGGACCAACACCATTAACATCACCTGGGAGCTTGCTAGAAATGTAATCAATCTCACCTCAGCCCCACTAAAGTAGAATCTGCATTTAACAAGATCTTCAGATGATTCTTAAGGACTTTGAAGTTTGAGAAGCCTATCCTAGACTAGAGAGGAATGTAGGTCGTCAACTTGAAACTTTCTTTTGTCCAATAGTTGAGCCAAAGAGTCACAGCTGACCTCCCGGCTATCCTGAGCATCATTTGGTGTTCAGTGGTTACAGCTTGCTGCCCCAGCAGAATGCTCCTTCATGACCACACACACACACACACATATATATTTATTTTTCTTAGCAAGAAAGGTAATGGGCAGTATGGGAAGGCGATAAAAGTATTTGTCTCTTTTTTAAATTTTTTATTTTAATTTGTTATATATGACAGCAGAATACATTACAATTCATATTACATATATAGAACACAACTTTTCATATCTCTGGTTGTATACAAAGTATATTCACACCATTCGTGTCTTCATATGTGTACTTAGGGTAATGATGTCATCTCATTCCACCATCTTTTTTACTCCCTTGGACTCTCCCCTCCTCTCCCTCCCCTTTACCCTATCTAGAGTTTATCTAATCTACCCACACTCCCCCTTCCAACCCCACTATGAATGAGCCTCCTTATAGTAGAGAAAACATTTGGCATTTGGATTTTTGGGATTGGCTAACTTCACTTAACATTATATTCTCCAGCAAATGCCATGATTTTATTCTCTTTTATTGCTGAGAAATATTCCATTGTGTTTGTGTGTATGTACACACACACACACACAACATTTTCTTTATCCATTCATCTACTGAAGGGCATCTAGGTTGGTTCCACAGTTTAACTATTGTGAATTGTGCTGTAATAAACATTGATGTGGCTGTGTTTTATTTATTGATGGACCTTTATTTTATTTATTTGTATGTGGTGCTGAGAATCGAACTCAGTGCCTCACGCATGCTAGGCAAGCGCACTACCACTGAGCCACAACCTCAGCCCCTGGTGTTTAGCTTTTGAGTTCTTTGTATACCCTAGAGATTAGTGCTCTATCTGATGTGCACGTGGTAAAAATTTGCTCCCAAGCTTTAGGCTCTCTATTCACTTCATTGATTGTTTCTTTTGCTGAGAAGAAGCTTTTTAGTTTGAATCCATCCCATTTATTAATTCTTGTGTTATAGGAGTCTTATTAAGGAAGTAGGGGACTAATCCGATATGATGGAGATTTGGGCCCACTTTTTCTTCCATTAGATGCAGGACCTCTGGTTTAATTCCTAGGTCCTTGATCCACTTTGAGTTGAGTTTTGTGCATGGTGAGAGATAGGGGTTTAATTTCATTTTGTTGCACATGGATTTCCAGTTTTCCCAGCACCATTTGTCTTTTCTCCAATGTATGTTTTTGGCACCTTTGTCTAATATAAGATAACTATAATTATGTGGGTTAGTCTCTGTGTCCTGTATTCTGTACCATTGGTCTATCAGTCTGTTTTGGTGCCAATACCATGCTGTTTTTGTTACTATTGCTCTGTAGTATAGTTTAAGGTCTGGTATAATGATGCCACCTGCTTCAGTCTTCTTGCTAAGGTTTGCTTTAGCTATTCTGGGTCTCTTATTTTTCTAAAGTTTTCTTTTTTCTTTCTTTCTTTCTTTTCATTTCTTTTTTTTTTTTTTAAGTTTTCTTTCTTTGATGTGTCTTTGCCTGGTTTTGGAATCAGGGTGATATTGGCCTCATAGAATGAGTTTGGAGCTCGGTCTTTGTCTGTTTCCTGAAATAAATTGAAGAGTATTAGTACTAGTTTTTCTTTAAAGGTCTTGTAGAACTCAGCTGTGTTTCCATCTGGTCCTGGGCTTTTCTTGGTTGGTAGGCTTCTGATGGCATCTTCTATTTCATCACTTGAAATTGATCTGTTTAAATTGTGTATATCATCCTGATTCAATTTGGGCAAATCATATGACTCTAGAAATTTGTCAATGCCTTTGATATTTTCTATTTTATTGGAGTACAAGTTTTCAAAATAATTTCTAATTATCTTCTGTATTTCTGTAGTGTCTGTTGTCATATCCTTTTTCATCACATATGTTAGTAATTTGAGTTTTCTCCTTCTCTTCATTAGCATGGCTAAGGTTTGTCAATTTTATTTATTTTTTCAAAGAACCAACTTTTTTGTTTAGTCAGTTTTTTCAATTGTTTCTTTTGTATCAATTTCATTGATTTCAGCTTGATTTTAATTATTTCCTGTCTTCTACTGCTTTTGATGTTGATTTTTCTTTTTTCTAGGGCTTTAAGATGTAATGTTAAGTCATTTATTTGTTGGCTTTTTCTTCTTTTAAGGAATGAACTCCATGCAATGAACTTTTCTCTTAGCACTGCTTTTATAGTGTCCCAGAGATTTCAATATGTTGTATCTGTGTTCTTATTCACCTTTAGAATTTTTTAATCTCCTCTTTAATGTCTTTTGCAATCCATTGTTCATTTAGTAGCATATTATTTAGTCTCCAGGTATTGGAATAACTTTTATTTTTTACTTTATCATTGATTTCTAATTACATTCCATTATGATCTGATAGAATGCAGAGTAGTAGTATCTTTACTTTTTTATATTTGCTAAGGTTGCTTTATGGCATAATATATGGTCTATTTTAGAGAAGGATCCATGTGTTACTGAGAAGAAAGTGTATTGATTCACTGAAGGATGTAATATTCTATATATGTCAGTTAAGGTCTTAAGTTATTGATTGTATTATTGAGTTCAGTAGTTTCTTTGTTCAGCTTTTATTTGGATGATCTATCTAGTGGTAAAAGAGGTGTGTTAAAGTCACCCAGAATTATTGTGTTGTGGCCTATTTGACTCTTGAACCTGAGAAGAGGTTTGTTTGATGAATATAGACATCAATGCTCCATTGTTTGGGGCATATAAATTTATTATTGTTATGTCTTGTTAATGAATGGTTCCCTTAAGCAGTATGAAATCTCTTTCTTTATCCTTTTTGATTAACTTTGGCTTGAAGTCTACTTTATTTGATATGAGGATGGAAACCCCTGCTTGCTTCTGCAGTCCATGTGAGTGGTATGATTTTTCCCATCCTTTCACCATCAGTCTGTGGATGTCTTTTCCTATGAGGTGAGTCTCTTGGAGGCAGCATATATTATTGGGTCTATTTTTTAATCCAATCTGCCAGTCTGTGTCTTCTAATTGGTGAGTTTAGGCCATTAACATTCAGGGTTATTATTAAGACATGATTTGTACTCCCAGCCAGTTTTGTTTATTTTTGGTATTTAACTTGACTTGGTTTCTCCTTTAATTAGTTTTTCCTTTAGTGTAATATCTCTCTTTGCTGATTTTCATTGTTGTTTTTCAGTCCCTCTTCACGGAATATTTTGCCAAGGATATTCTATAGTGCAGGCTTTTGAGTTGTAAATTCTTTTAACTTTGTTTATCATGGAAGGTTTTTATTTCATCATCAAATCTAAAGCTTAATTTTGCTGAATGTAATTGGTTGTCATCCATTTTCTTTCAGAACTTGTAGTGTAATCTGATTCCTTTCTCTTATGGCTTTTAATATTCTCTCCTTATTCTGTATGTTAGGTATTTTCATTATAATGTGCCTTAGTGTGGATCTGTTGTGATTTTTGTACATTTGGTGTCCTGTAGCCTCTTGAATTTGGTTTTCCAATTTATTCTTCATGTTTGGAAAATTTTCTATATTATTTCATTGCTCATTCCTTTGGTTTGGAACTCTGTTCCTTCCTCTATCCCAATAACTCTTTTTTTAAAAAAAATATTTATTTATTTATTTATTTTAGTTCTTGGCAGACACAACATCTTTGTTGGTATGTGGTGCTGAGGATCGAACCCAGGCTGCACGCATGCCAGGCGAGCGCGCTACCCCTTGAGCCACATCCCCAGCCCCCAATAACTCTTAAATGTGGTCTTTTTATGCTGTCCCATATTTCTTGAATATTCTGCTCATGGTTTCTTACCATTTTTACTATGTTGTCTACATTCTTTTCAAGATTATATATTTTGATTTCATTGTCTGAGGTCCTGTCTTCCAAATGGTCTAATCTGTTGGTGATGCTTTCAATTGAACTTTTAATTTGGTTTATTGTTTCTTTCAGTTCAAGGATTTCTGTTTGTTTACTTTTTTATTGAAGTAATCTTTTGCTTCCTGTATTTGTTTATGTAGCTCTTTGTCAAAATGGTCTTTTGCTGCCTATATTTGCTCTCTTATATCATCCTTTAATTTGCATAACATTTTAATCATGAACATCCTGAACTCCTTCTCGGTCATTTCTTCTGCTCTGCTGGCCATGAATTCTAATAATGTGGTATCTTGATATGTTTGGGGAACTTTCTTCCCTTGTCTTTTCATATTGCTTGTGTGTCTTCCCTTCTTGCACTGTGGATCTGAGGGGTTACTGTTTTTACCCTGTAGGCTTATAGTACCCTGTAGTGATCCAATGACCTCTCCTTTGAGGTGAAGGACAATGTTATCAGATCCCAATATAAACAGTATATACCCTAAAAACAAATGTTTGCTATTAAGACATTTACAATTTGGTCACAATATACAGAAATGGTGAATTCAATTATTATCTACAATATACTCAGTAGGTTTGTAGAAGGGTTTACCATTTCTGATGGTGGACAAAGACCTGGGATGAGGAGTAGGATGATATGCTGAGGAGGTAGGAGGTGAGGATATAGAGTTGTTATATTTTAGGAAGTGTGAAAGAGAAATCTGAAGAGGAAGATTAGTAATAGAAGGAAGAGGAAGTAATTTGGGGTATACAAGTAAGTGGGAAGACAGTAGAGTACATAAAACACATTAGAAAACTAAAAAATGTTAAAACAGTAGAAATTGGTGGGATAAAAGAAAAAAAAGAATATACAACACAGCTGTAATATACTTTAGACGTCCTCAAAATCCTAATTCATGCAAAGTATGGTTGGTTTCACGTATGTTGGAGATGTGAGGGCTGGAGAATAGACAGGGAGAGGAAAAAAAAATCCTGAAGGAAGAAACAGGATTGTTTTGGTTGGAAAATGTTTGTCAGTCATTCATTTACACACAACAGAGGTTCACTGCTGTTTTTATCAGTGGTTAGTTTTTCAGGCAACCAGAGTTTAGTTGGAACACTGCTCCAAGTCTCTCAGGCAGGTTTCTGCCAGGGTTTCCAGGATAGGGGAGAGCTCAAGTCAGAATGGAACCTACCTTGAATCAGAATCACTTCTGTATTTTAAATCAGTAGTTCCAGCCATTGTGTATGTCACAATCTGGCAGGAAGGACTTTGGAAGGATTTTGAGCCAAACATACACTAAAGCATCAAAGTTTGTGACCAGTTTATTTCATTGTTATAGATTACAGTTGTCTCCCTTTATCCACATGGGACTCATTCCATGACCCTCAGTGGTTGTCTGAAGTTACAGATAGCACCAAATGTTGTATATACTGTTTTTTTCTTATAAATATGTACACAGCTATGATAAATTTTAAGTATGGCAAGAGTTTGACCACAATGACAAAAATAAAACAATTATAGCTATATACTATAGTAAAAGTTATTTAAAACTTATGAATGACCTAATTCTAGAATATTTCATTTAATATTTTTGAACCTCTTTTGACCAAGGGTAAATAAAACCTTGAAACCTTAGAAAGTAAGAGCGGGGATTAGAAGAGACTGTCCAGCAAATTCAAGTTTATCCCCCTACTGACATAAGTTTCTCTTATGCTCATTCTGGTATGCTTTCTATCGTGGAACAGAAAAAGGAGGTCTTGTGGCATGGCAGAAAATACACAGAGCTCTGTGAACAGCCCTAGAAATGTGATGTGCCCTGGGGCTGGAGTTATGGCTCAGTGGTAGAGCACTTGCCTGGCATGTGTGAGGCCCTAGATCCTCAGTGCTGCATATAAATAAGTAAATAAAAGAAAAGATCCACTTACAACTAAAAAATATTTTTAAAAAAGAAAAGAAATGTGACGTGCCCTTGAATCCAGAGTGTGTGTGAGGGGTGGGAAAGTACAAAAGCCATTGATTTAGACCACGATACAATTGCAATTTTTGTGTACTAATTGATAAGAGTGGCAATTCAAGAACTGTTTAGTGAATGCTTTTTGAACAGTGGTCTTATAATTTTGAAAAAACAAAAATTGAGTCTGCACATAGCAACTTAAACAGAAATAGACTCTGCTTCACAAGTTACACAAAAATAAATTCAAGTAGATTATAGCTATACTATACAAAATCTAAAATGATATATAGGAAAATATTTTTGTAATCTTGGGTTGGAAAGGACTTTAAGAATTACAGAAATCATCAAAACTAGATTTGACTCATGACACAGAAGAAAAATCCTTTATATAAAAAAGATACCATGGGAGCCAGGCACAGTGGTGCATGTTTATAATCTCAGCACCTGTGAAGACTGAAGCAGGAGTATTCCAAGTTTGAGACTAGTCTTAGCAAATTAATGAGATCCTGTCTCAAAATAAAAAAGGTGATGTGATGGTAGAATGTTCTTGGGTTCAGTTTTCTCTACTTGAAAGAAAAAAAATTCTTGATCTACAAGACCTATAAATTTATAGGTCAATCCAATAGGATAAAAGATGTTAACAGTCAATTTTAGAATGAAGAAATTTAGATTATAAACATATGAAAAGGTGTTCAACCTTATATTGGGGAAATACCCATTTAAGCAAGATACTATTCTTTTGCTTATTAGACTATTAAATTTGAGTGTTTCTAAGTGTTTGTGAACTTTACACAATCTTTAAAAATTAATTTCATGGGCTGGAGGTTTAAGTTAGTAGTAAAGCAAGACTCTGGATTTTATTCCCAGCACAAGAAAAGAATTTTTTTTCAAAAATTTTCTAGTAGGTAGTGACATATTTTAAATTTGATAGAGTATATAAAATTGTATGTTGGAATTATATATTGTTTGTGTATTGTGATAAAATATACAAAGCATAACATTTGTCATTTTTAGGTAGCCAGTTGAGTGATATTAAGTACCCTCAGTTCACATTGTTAAAGCATGCATCTCCAGAACTGTTTCCTCTTCTCAAACTGAAACTCTATACCCTCTAAACAGTGTTTCCTCTCTCTAGCCCTTGGCAACCACTGTTCTATTTTCTGTCTCTATGATTTTTTTTTTTTTTTAAGAATTGGGATCTTGCTATATTACCCAGGCTGACCCCAGATTCCTGAGCTCAAACAATCCTCCTGCCTTAGTCTCCTGAGTAGCTGGGACTGCAGTGGGCCTTCACATCTAGCTTATATTATGATTTTGATGACTCTGGGTACCTCATATAAGAAGAGTTTTTTTTGTGTGGCTTATTTCACCTAGCATAATGTCCTCAAGATTCATCAACATTAAAGCATGAGTCAGAAATTCATTCCTTTTCAAAGATGAATAATATTCACTATATATACCATATTTTGTTTGTTTAACTGCTGATGGATATTTGGGTTGTTTCCACCTTTGACTGTCATGAATAATGCATGAACACACAGATACACAATTATCTGTTCCAGGCTTGGCTTTTGGTTCTTTTGGTATACACCCAGAAGTAGAATTGCTGGATCATATGGTAATTCTATTTTTAATTTTTTTAGGAACTCCCATCCTGTTTTCCACACAGTATGTTGTACCATTTTACATTCCCACCAGCCATGCACAGGGTAAACCATGTATATTTTTTAGTCTGTCTCAGGAACAGACTTTTGTTAATCTGTTTATGCTTTCTGGAACCTAAATTTAGTCATGGACGAGTATATATATACTTCATTGTGTTATTGAGCAAGAAATTGTTATATCCAAGAACAAGTTTGTTAATTGTGTTTACAATTAAGCATAAGAATAAAAAAACGGATCAGTATTATGTGGATAACTAGTAAGATCAGTTAGAATGGCATTCCAATCTTGGCCAAATGTTATCTCCAAGGATGCCTCCAATTGTTTGCTTTTCACATTACCCCATTTTATTTCCTTTTAATACACCCTCTTAAATCAGATAACGTGATATATATGTATTTTGTGTAGTAGAATGTATATTTTGTGAGGTTCATCAACTTTCAAACTGCACAGGACAGCCCAAAGCCCTATTTAAAGTCTCTGCATAGATAAGCTGACTTCTTATCCACTTCAGTAGTTTGGGGGGAGGTCAGTAACATTTAGAAAATGAAACCTTTTCCTTTCCATTTCCTTAGTAGGTTTTCTCTACTGGAAATATGGGCCTCCCAAACAAGCCTGCCTCTCTATATCTAGTCTCATCTCTTTATAAAATATGCTCTTCCTGTTTGTACCTTGGGATAACACTATTTTTATCAGTAAAGTTCCTTTTAAAAAAAAAAGATTCCTAACTCCTACCATCTCATTCCATCTCCACTCTTAACATATTGGTGAAAGTACTTATCTCTGGGTTTATTTTATTTATTTTTTCCTTACTGGGTATTGAACTCAAGAACACTTAACCACTGAGCAACATCCCCAGCCCTATTTTGTATTTTATTACAAAATAGAGACAAGGTCTCACTGAGTTCTTATTGTCTCACTTTTGCTGAGGCTGGCTTTGAACCTGCGATCCTCCTGTCTCAGCCTCCCGAGCCACTGGGATTATAGGCATGTGCCACTGCACCCAGCTAAAAATTATTTCCTTTTTTTTTTTTTTGTGTGTGTGTGTGTGGTGCTGGAATTGTCTTGTGCATGGGAGGCAAACACTCTACCAAGTGACCTGTATCTCCAGCCCTTATCTCTGACCCAAACCAATTTTTGAGTTTTCATTTTCCTAATAATTGGCTACTAAGAAAGGAGGGAACTGAATGCACTTTAATATGCTCTACTTTGTCCTGTTCACTTGAAATTCATAGTTGCCTGGCCTTCCTGAGTAGGCTTTTGGAAGGAGCCAGCATTTCCTCATCCTTCCCAGCTCTGTGACTTTTTCCCATTTGAAGAACATCAGAAGGCTGCTCTTTTTGTCCTTAGAAGAACTCCTGTGTCTCTGTTACCAGAGGCAACTTCTAAACTTTGCCCAACTTTCCTTTGGTTTTCCCTGGAGTACACGCTAATCATCTTTATATATATATGTGTGTGTGTATGTGTGTGTGTGTGTGTGTGTGTGTGTGTGTGTGTGTGTAAGTAAATATCTTTATTTTATTTATTTTTATGTGGAGTTGAGGATCGAACCCAGGGCCTTGCACATGCTACGTGAGCGCTCTACCAACCCAGCCCCAACTCTAACCATCTTGATGCTTTGTCTATGTAAAAAAATAATAGGATGGGCTTTTAATGAGGAGTTAATTGGGGCAGGATTCTGCTCAGGAGATGATGGAAGATAACTCCACAATTTATCATATTTGAAGTGATTTCAAAGAAATTTTTATTTAATAGCTTGATTCTGTTACTTATTTATTGGCAATCCTGGGGATTGAACCCAGGGATACTCTAACACTAAAGTTTCATCCCTGGCCTTTATTATTTTTTTTAATTTTGATACAGGGTCTCATTAAGTTGTTCAGTCTGGCCTGGAACTTGCATTCCTCCTTATCTCAGCCTCCCAAGTTGCTAGGATTGTGTATACATCATATTATGCTGTGCCCAGCTCTGTCATTTCTTTCATTTACATTTAAATTTTTGATTCATTTGGAATTTGTCCTAATATAGGTCCAACTCAAATTTTCCTATTTGGCCTATCTAGCTTGATTGCTTTATTATTTATTTGTGCTGGGGATTAAATACAGGACCTGGCATATGCTAAACACATGTTCTACTTCTGAGCTACACTGTCCCCACTCCTAGATTATTTGTTGAATGTTGTATCTTTACATGGATTTGACAGACCAAATATGCTAAATTCCCCTAGTCATTATATCAATAACTTTTTCTGTTTGTGGTCTGCATTTATGTGCCACTGATATAAAATTCAATATTCATATGTTAGTTGAATCTATGGTGTTTATGTTCAGTTTTTTTTTTTTTTTTTTTTGCGGTGCTGGAGATTGAATACAAGGCATGCTAGGAAAGTGCACTGCCACTGAGCTAATCCCTAGTCTCTATTAATGTTTTAATTGCATTTCATGTTTTTTAAAATATTTATTTATTTGTTTATATGTGGTGTTTATATGGACCTTTATTTATTTGTTTGTTTATATGTGGTGCTGAGAATTGAACCCAGGGCCTCACACATGCTAGGCAAGCTCTCTACCCCTGAGCCCCAGCCCCAGACCATCATTTCATGTTTTAATATCTGACAGAGATAGTTTTTCTCCTCCCTGTCCCTCTGACTTCAGTTAATAATCTTTCCTTCTTAATATTTATTTTTGTATATTTAAAATTCATTTAATTCTCAACACCACTTAAAAAAACTAAATAAACAAAATTCAGTTACATGATTTACCAGTTTTAAATGTTATCCCTATTATAGATGAGTACGTTTTCTTGTGACAATAAACATACTATATCCTACCTTATGACCCCCCTCCCAATTTTAATTCCTGTCATTTCTTTTCTTCTCTTTTTTCTCATTTGGTGGGGTTTGAAACCCAGGGCTTCATAGATACTAGGTACTCTACCACTGAAATAATTCCCAGCCCCAAGAACAAATTCTTAAAGGTATAATTTCTAGGGACTGGGGATCTAGCTCAGTGGTAGAGTGCTTGCCTTGGGTTTGATCCCCAGTATCAAGAGAAAAACAAAAGAATTTATTCTGTTCCTTTGTTGTAGTTTTCTTCTTTGAGAACTCCAATAAGTTTATTGGTTTTCCTATTGCCTAACTTCTGTTTCTATCGTTCTCTTTAACCCTTTCAACTCTTTCTTTGTTTCCATTAATTTAATTGCTTTTCTCATTTTGTTCCTCTTTTCTGTGCTTTTCAAGATACTTAGTTTCCTGTGATCCCATCTTGTCTTTATTTCTCTGATGATATTTCCCTTCTTTCCCAAGTCCTTCACATTTCATGAAATCTCTTTCTGTCATCTCACCATCTCTTCTTCAAGTTCTTTAGTTCTACAGAGGCAGTTGCTTCATTTACCTATTTTGGTTGGAAATGATCATTTTTCTCAATAATAATAAGTTCCCTGATTAATGTTGCAAGTCAAAGGCTCTCTCCTTCTCTGCTTTACAGAAACAACTTCCTGCGTACACGGCCCATCTGTGTGATTCTGATTATAGCCTCATCTCCTTTGCTTCTCTGAACCAAAGAAGCCAGCTCTGGTTACCCCAGTTTCCAAATGCACTGTTGCACTGGAGGGTGAGTCCCAAACCTTCAGGAAGTGATTTTCTGCCTGAACTTTGTGAGATCTGCTCCTGAGCACCTCTCACCCACTCCCTTCCATGCTTGTTCTCTACACTTCTTTTCTTAGTGCTTCTACCCAGTCTGCTATTTTTAGAAGCCTTGACATGTATTTTGGTCTCTTCAAATTATATCTTCCTTCTAATTTCATTGAAAATTAAGTTTGAATTTTTACTTGTTTTCCCTGTTGCTTCTTGAGTTCATACTAAAACCAATTCTGATTTTAAAGCATCAGAAAAGCATACCATCGGGCTACATCCCTATCCCTTTTTTTTTCTTTTGATACCAGTGATTGAACCCACAGGCACTCAACTACTGAGCCACATCTCCAACCCTTTTTTTTGTAGTTTTATTTAGAGATAGGGTGTCACTAAGTTGCTGAGACTGGCTTTGAACACGCAATCCTCCTGCCTCAGCCTCCTGAGCTGCTGGATTTACAGGTGTACACCACTGTGGCTCGCCCCTATCCCTTTTTGTTTTTTATTTTGAGACAGAGTCTTACTAAGTTGCCCAGGCTGGCCTGGCACTTGCTATACTTTTGCCTCAACCTCCTGAGTAGCTGGGGTTATAAGCTGGGCCACTGTGCCTGGCTTTTAAATAGGATCTTATCTTGATTAAAGGCATGACTGGAACCCAGGTTCTCCCTGAGAAAGGGATACCAGTAAGTATATGGAAATTTACACATATAATTACTGAATTGAATATCTAATCCTAAATTAACTGTTATGTTAGTTTTATAAATGGAAATGTCATTATGAAATTATTTTAGTAATTGTCTTTCCTACATTCTTGGAAAGTCTGATGTTGGGGTTTAGGAATAATCAGCCTCCTGAGTCATTGGGATTACAGGAAAGTACCACCACACCCTGCTAAAAATTAACCCACTATTCTTGCTCTGAGCTTTTGGCTCTGAGCTTCCAAGCAGGCAAGACAAAAAGAAATCTACAACCATTGCCATCAGGAAAACCTAGATCAGTCATTCAGGATAGCTCTTTTTGGTATTGAGGTCAAGAGGAAATCTTCCTCTTCGTGCTCTTCAAGAAGACATTGTGTGATATAAGCAATGTCATCAACAACTTCCTAGCAACATTATTTCTAATGATACTTCCTTTAGTGTACATCAGTATCATCCAGGGCCATTAAATCAACATATAGTTCAGTAAACAGTTCATCTGGGGGTCAGAACAGAATGATCCAATCTCATGGATGTCTGCTGATCTAGCTTCATCCTTGGGTGGATTTTAGAGTCTCTTATCTAAGGAAGGGACTATATTTATCCAGCAATCCTCCCTAATTACTTCTTTCATTAAAATATTTGCCACACATTGGGCAGTAGAGGGTTGACAGGTTCAAGGTATTTTGTATTACCAATTAAAGTTCTTTCTACTGGCTTCCACTGTAGACAAATTTAAGTTCCCACTTGTTTTCAGACATTTATGTATAGACACATAGGATCCTTGTTGCAGGGGCTCTGTCATCTTGTTTGTCTTAATTAAATGTTAAAAAGATTGTAAACACCAGACATATTTTTTTTTTAAATATTTATTTGTTAGTTTTCGGCGGACACAACATCTTTGTTTGTATGTGGTGCTAGGATTGAACCCTGGCCGCACGCATGCCAAGTGAGCGCGCTACCGCTTGAGCCACATCCCCAGCCCCCAACACCAGACATATTTTAATGCAAGAGATTACTATATAAGCTCTTTTGGAAAGGAAACACTATAGGGATCTTTCTGTGATACCAATAAAAAACATTCATCCTTTTGTCAACTTTAATTGAACACCTACTAAGCATCAGGCACCATGGTGAGAGTTGGGGATCGTTGTGTTTTTTATTGCTGTCCTTCAGTTAGGATTTTCAAATACCTTCCTGACCTCATTTTCAAGTGGAGAAACAGGTAGACACATGAAACCCAAATCTTTTAAGACTTTGGAAATCTGGATGATTACCACAAATATAGGAAGCCTGGCAACTAAATAAGCTTGGATTGATTGATTGATTTTTTTTGGGTGCTGGGGATTTAACTCCGGGCCTTGCAAATGCTAAGCGTATGCTCTTCTGCTAAGATACATCCCCATCCCTAAACCTGGCTTCAGGAGTTTTGAGGATTTTCTAGCTTCTTTATTTTCAGTAGAAATGTAATATTTTTAAAGTTCCCTTTGGTTTCCTTTTCTCATCATGATAGGGAATTGAGTGGCCATTGTGTTTTTTGTTTCAGATTTTGAGATACAGAGTGAAAACGGGGAGAATTCTAATCAAGATGTGTTTGAGGAGGTGGAATCACATGAGATGTTCTTGGAAATGCCCGAAGGGGAAGGTGGTCAGCAGTCTGATGGGGAGAGTGACTTTGAGAGAGACTGTGGCTCCGGGAGGCCTCAGGGTAAGGACAGCAGGCAGATGCCATCCCAGGGCAAGGAAGTTGGCCAGCTCATTGGCCTTCAAGGCACCTACCTGGGTGAGAAGCCCTATGAATGCCCTGAGTGTGGGAAAACCTTCAGCCGGAAATCTCATCTAATTACCCATGTAAGGACCCACACAGGAGAAAAACACTATAAATGTGACGAATGTGGAAAGAGCTTTAGTGACGGCTCAAACTTTAGCCGACACCAAACAACTCACACTGGAGAGAAACCCTACAAATGCAGGGATTGCGGGAAGAGCTTTAGCCGGAGTGCAAATCTCATAACCCACCAGAGGATCCACACAGGAGAGAAACCCTTTCAGTGTGCCGAGTGTGGCAAGAGTTTCAGCAGGAGCCCCAATCTTATTGCCCACCAGCGCACTCACACTGGAGAGAAGCCGTACTCTTGCCCCGAGTGCGGAAAGAGCTTTGGCAACCGGTCCAGCCTCAACACGCATCAGGGAATCCATACTGGAGAAAAACCCTATGAGTGTAAAGAGTGTGGTGAAAGCTTCAGTTACAATTCCAACCTGATCAGACACCAGAGAATCCACACAGGAGAGAAACCATACAAATGCACCGACTGCGGCCAGAGGTTTAGCCAGAGCTCGGCTCTCATTACGCACAGGAGAACTCACACCGGAGAAAAACCCTATCAGTGCAGCGAGTGCGGCAAAAGCTTTAGCCGCAGCTCCAATCTGGCCACACACCGGAGAACCCATATGGTGGAGAAGCCCTATAAGTGTGGAGTGTGTGGGAAGAGCTTCAGCCAGAGCTCAAGTCTGATCGCGCACCAGGGCATGCACACGGGGGAGAAACCCTACGAATGTCTGACCTGCGGTGAGAGCTTCAGCTGGAGCTCCAACCTCATCAAACACCAGAGGATCCACACGGGAGAGAAGCCCTATAAATGTGGCGAGTGTGGGAAGTGCTTCAGCCAGCGCTCGCAACTGGTGGTGCACCAGCGGACCCACACCGGGGAGAAGCCCTATAAATGCCTCATGTGTGGCAAGAGCTTCAGCCGGGGCTCCATCCTGGTTATGCACCAGAGAGCCCATTTGGGAGACAAGCCCTACAGGTGTCCTGAGTGTGGGAAAGGTTTTAGCTGGAATTCGGTTCTCATCATACACCAGCGAATCCATACAGGGGAGAAGCCCTATAAATGCCCTGAGTGTGGCAAAGGCTTCAGCAATAGCTCCAATTTTATTACACACCAGAGAACTCACATGAAAGAGAAACTTTATTGAAGTGGCAGAGAGGGAAAGTGAGGCAGAGACTGGCCTGGGAAAGGGAATTGTCAGTGCCCCAAATAGTGATTTCCCTCTAAAAGAGCCATTTTTCCTGAACTTTCTTTGGAATTTTTTGCCAAAATCTTTTACCCCTGCTCACCCTCACGTCTAGGACACTGTCATCTTAGTTGGTTGGAGTCAAGCCCCTGTTGGTTCAAGAACAGAGCATAGGAGTAGAAGGTCCAGAAAGCTGGGTCTTTATCTGTTACATTTCATTATTTGATTGACTCTCTCCTGATTCCTCTGTGCCTCTGTTTCCTCTTCAGTAAAATGGGGAAATGTTTCTCCATGTGGAACTCATGTGGCCTCCAGGTGATCTGAGTCCTCAGAGAAATACTGGAAATCTGTATATGTGGTTCTGGTTGTTTTTGCTGCCACTTTGTTGGGCTAAGGTGCCTTTACACCAAGCTGCTAGCGTCCCAGGGCCCCTGCCCATGTAGTGTCTTGATTTCAGGTCAATATGATGGGACTTCTTCAATTTTGAATCATCTACATGAAGGTAAAACCATTTTCTGTTTCCAGAAAGTGTCGGGAGCAAACTAGCTTGAGGAAGTATGGCCTGGAACCTGTGTCCCAATGTCTCTTCCATTATAAGAGGGACTGAGGTCTGCCAGGAAAGGTATAAACTGAGATTTGTGTGCTTGCTTTTGTCTCTGCTTGCTGTCCTATGGTGACTCAGCTGCCAGGGGAGCACATTGTTCTCATGGGGTTTGGGTTTGGAGTGTGAAGCCTTCGACCCCCAGCTGTCCATCCATGGTGGGTAGCAGTTTTTGTACCATCAAGGGGGAAAAATCCTGCACGATGCATAATTATTTTTCAGTTTTCTATGCACTTGTTTTCTCCTTGTTCTTGAATTTTCTATATATGCAGATCTAGAATTCCGTCTGATAGCTTTTGTATACTAAAAACATATTTTTAAGGAAGTGTTTATCTTGAGGATATCAAAATCCCCTGGAGAGATTTGGGTTGGAACCAGGAGTTTGCCCTGCAGTTACATACTTGATCTTGGTTGCCATCATGGCTTTGTTCTTGGAATTCTGAGCCTTGAAACAATGAAGATGAGAATGACAGCAGATGAGAGGGTTTGTTACAAGGAAAGAGGAGAAAATATATAAGGCGTCTTTTGGAAACGTGAAACTGCCACCTCCTATATATGGAGCCTGTGCTCAGAAGAGACCTTTTTCTTAGAGGATGGACACTCAATATTGCCTAATAAAGTAGAGTCCCATTCTTTTCCTGGGTCTACCTTTTAATGTGTGTTTTAAAACCTGCACTTGACTATTAACAAACATACACCTCACTTCCTCACCCCACCAACCTCCTACCCCAGAACCTTCAGGAACTGAGTCACTTCAAAGAGCACACCTCTGGGTGAACCTATACTCTTCCCACTGCTCTTTGCAAACTACAGTCTGTTGACAAGATTTGATGCCATGGCTTTGGCTGAGGAGTCACATGGCATCCTGAGGAGACCATTGGGAATCATCTCTATCCAGAGCTAGTAGAATTAGACATGATAGAAATTCTAGTCAGTGATGAGGGTCAAACTAAACCAAGTAGGCTATGAAATGCCAATTGCTAATTCCATTCCTTCACTTTTTTGGCAAATATCCATTGAGGACTCACTGAGCAAGGTGCTGGGGAAAGATTATTAACAAAAAGTCCCAAGACTTGTCCAATTAGACAAGGATTCTCATCCTTCTGTGAAAATGCAAGAGTTGTCTTGCTAGTAAGAGAGAACAGATAGGATGGTTCCCAGCTGAAATTTAAGTTCCATAGCTTGATTATTAAGGAAACTTTCCCCCACTCCTCCTCTTCTGTTTCTTATGTCCATACCCATCCTGAAAATCCAAGCTCTTATCTTTAACACCAGCTCAATGCATGCAATGGAAACTCAGTAAATATTCACCAATTGGTTCTCTTCATGGAGCTATTTCAATCACTGGGCGAAAGGATGTGTGTGTGTGTGTGTGTGTGTGTGTGTCACACACACACATATATATACATATATGTATATATATGTGTGTGTATATATATCCCTTATATATGTATGCAAGAGACAGATGGAGCTCTCTCCTACATTTTACTTTGGTAATATGATAAATATGTTGATTTTAACCTTAGTGTCTTCTCAGTATTTACCCACTTAAGTTACACAGCTAAAGACTTATACCCACGTAAGTTACACAGCTAAAGACTTATAAAAACCAACAAGTATACTAATGAAATGACTTATATTTTTGAAATGTCACAGATAATCAAAAGCTAGTGAAACCACACTTAAAAATTTTTTTCCACTACAGGGGATTGAACCCAGGGGTTTAATCCCCTGTAGTGGACCCAGGGGTGCTCTACCACTGAGCTACATATCCATCCCTTTTTATTTTTTGAGACAGGGTCTTGCTAAGGTATTGGCCTTAAACATGCAATCCACCTTCTTCAGCTTCCCAAGTTGCTGGAATTACAGGTGTGCACCACAGTACCTGACCATACACTTTCATTATTGTAGCAGAGTCTGTGGTTCACCATCTGGATGTTTTGTTTCTATTTGGATAATCACTGAAACTTAAGATAATTTATATTACTCTTACTCCTTAGTCCAGTGTATTCATATAACTATATCCTGAGATGGTTCCTTTTATTTTCAATTTTTTTACTGAAATATAGTTGAAAAGTGCACAAAAGCGTCAACAAATTGAATTTTTGTAAATCACACATACTTGTGTAACTAGCACCCAGATCAAGAAACAACCGAGCAGCTGGGCATGGTAGCGCAGACCTGTGATCCCAGTGGCTCAGGAGTCTGAAGCAGGAGGATTGCGAGTTCAAAGTCAGCCTCAGCAACTTAGTGAGACCCCAAGTGACTCAGTGAGACCCTGTCTCTAAATAAAATATAAAAAAAGGCTGTGGTGTGTGGCTCAGTGGTTAAGCACCCTTTGGTTCAATCCCCACTACCTGCCCCCTCCAAAAAGAAACAGTTGAGCATCACCCAGAAAAGCCCATTTGTACCCTCCCTCCAAGTCCATACTTTGTCTCTCTCCTGCCTTGCCCTGCCTTGCTCTACCTTGCCTTGCCCTGAAGTTTGTGGAGTTGTGGATGGGGTATGGAGAACTGGACAGACCTGGTTCTAGATTAATTTGTCACTAATTACATACCTTCAATTTTATTAGAGATTTTTGAGGTAGGTCATAATGTGATGGATTTTTTAGATCCTTTTAGGTTGTGTTTATAATTTGCAATAAGTCATAATAGCTTACAGTAAAGATATAAAGAGCAGTTACTATGTACCAGCACTGGGCCAAGTCCTTAACATGCTATCTCAATCCTGACAACCACCCTGGGAAGTGGGTAAGTAGACTCATTGTATAGGTGAGAGAAGGGAAATTTAGTAAGTAAATAACCCAGGTTCTATCACTTAACTACTCTATTCAAAGCCAGCCTCACAGCCTCAGAAATTTAACAAGGCCCTAAGCAACCTAGTGAGACCCTGTCTCAAAATAAAACACAAAAAGGGTTGGGGATATGGCTCAGTGGTTTCGTGCCCCTGGGCTCAATCCCTGGTACAAAAAAAAAATACAGTTTTTAGTCTTTTTCCCTCATTAGTAACAGTACTATCTACAACTGTAAATGGTCTATCCTTGCATGTGACAGGTGGTCACCTTTCCTGGCCCTTTAGCTCTGATGGGGTTGGTGAAGAGTCCTGTCTCATAATCAGGAAGTTCTATAGGGGTCCAGTGTGCTGGGATTGCTGCATCCAGTCTCTCAGATAACCCTGGAGATTTTCACATGAAGAGCTCAGCTGAACTTTTTCAGATCTTTGACAAAATTAGTCTTTCCTTTTTTTATCCTCTCGACAAAATGACCCCAAACTCTAGGGAAAATGGAAGAATTGTGTGGGTGAAAGGAAGATTTTGAGTTAGAGGGGTTCTTTTTGGCTTTTCACCAACACTGTTGTTGCAACTGAGCTCATGCCTCGCATCTGAGCGAAGGCTGTGGCTCCAGGGCCCACCTTCCCCTGAATCCCTCCCTGCTTCTCAATCTTACCAGTGTTCCAACTCAGACTAAGGCACTGGATTTAAAATGTGTAAAGTAGGTACTGAATAGCTTCCTTTCCCCAATTCCTGAGGCTTCACCTTTTCCCCTTCTGGGCCTTCCCAGCATTTCTTTCCCAACATGTACGTTTTTTTTAAATTGTAGGTGGACCCAATACCTTTATTTATTTTTAAGCAGTGTTGAGGATCAACTTAGTGCCTCACATGTGCTCAGCAAGTGCTCTACCACTGAGCTACACCCCCAGGTCCGCAACATGTACTTTGAATATGCCTGTATTTTGCACTAAGCATCCTGCATTGAAGTTATTTGAGTTGTTCATAGCACCATTCTAGAAGAGCACTGTGCCCTGGATTATATTCCTTAAGAGGGAGTGTTTTGCTTTTTTTTCCTCCCAGTCACCAGAGCACACTCCTGGTCCAATGCTTGGTCCAAAGTAGATGTCACACATTTGGTTGTTAAATGAATTGTCAATGTGTTGAACCCAGGACACAAAGAAAAGACCACTGACTCCAATTTTAAGCCAAATTAAAGCAAGCTTATATTGTGTACACAAAGAGAGCTGGCCAGCGACTGTCTCAACCGAAACCTGGGCCAGAGAACAGTGACAACTCCCAGGAAAGAAAGGTTTTTAAAGCACAAAAAGTTACAAAGTGAGTGTTTTGGGAACTTAACAGCTAACAGGGTTCTGGCAAGCGTAATACAAAGGCAGATAGCAGGTTAATGATCTACATGGCTTAACATTTCATGGTAGGGAGTAAATTGATATTCCAACATCAGAATTTATGAGAAGCTGCTGAGGTTTTAGGGAGAGTTGTTATCTGGTCAAGGAGAGCCTGGCCCGAGTGAGTTCAGAAACACAGGCAGGAATTCCAAACAAGTTTAACCATCAGAGTATGGTCAGGCCAAATAGAAATAAAACAGAAATTAACTCTTCATGACTTTGTGATGAGATGGCTCCCAATCTTAAAATGGAATCAGGGGCTGGGGTTGTGGCTCAGCTACAGACCGCCCGCCTAGCAGTGTGCCAGGTGCTGGGTTTGATTCTCAGCACCACATGAAAACAAATTAATAAAATAAAGGTATTGTGTCCAACTACATAAAAATATTTTTTAAATGGGTTCCTCAAATGGTATTCATCTTGGACCAACCTGAACAGTGCACACCATAGAAGGAGAAAGGGAGAGTGGGAGAGAGGAAGGGAGGGAAGGAGGGAGGGAGAAAGAGTGACTGACTATGTGTGTATGGTGGGCAAGGAGGAAAATTGTGGGGATGAAGCATTACCATAGCAGGCATCCACGCCAAAGGAGGACACTGTCAAATGACCAAAAAAAAAAAAAAAAATCCCACTTCCATGCCAAAGGAACTCCCGCCCAAGTGACTTCGGTTTATTTACTCCCACAACAGGGATAACAGCCGCGCTTTCCCTTAGGAAAACATTTTGTAAAGAGAGGTTCCGAGCTGGGTGCGGTGGCGTGCTCCCCCATAATCCCAGCAGTTCGGGAGGCTGAAGCAGGAGGATTGAGAGTTCAAAGCCAGCCTCAGCAATTTAATGAGGCCCTAAGCAATATAGCGAGATCCTGTTTCAAAATAAAATATAAAAGGGGGTAGGGATGTAGCTCAATCCCTGGTAACAAAAGAAAGAATGATTCCTGTAGCTCAGCGCCAACAGGGCCCTGTAGAGCGAGCCAGGCTCCAAGGAACCAGGGCCCAAAGACACCCACCCGGGTCAATTCTAACTGCAGCGTAGTGTGGGAAAATTCCGTCCCCCGTCAGTGATTTGTCTGAAGGTCATAGGCGCCAGAGACGTTCCCACACTTTATTGGTTAACGCTCCGTCTAAGGGCGGAGACCTTTGGGAAACGTAGTTCCGACACACCGAGTCCTTCCGAGGCTCGAGTTTCCGCCTCCGGGGTTTTGTGGCCCTCCGAATGCCTGAGCTTCGGGTAATGGGCTCGGATTTTAAGTGTCACGGGGGACTTCGGAGAAAGTGCCGCTTGGCCCAGTGGCCGGTAGCCGCCGGGCCTCAGCCAGCAAGAGCGGCTCTCACCTGGGCCTGGGCCTGGGCCGCCCCTGCAGGGTGAGCGAGGCAAGCTGACGCCTTGGGCCGTATGCTCTGGGCCCTGGCCCGGCGTCCTGCAAGGATGCGCCCCCTCGTGCTGGCGGCCTTCTTCTGCTCGCCACCCACGGTCCGGAGGGCATGTCCCTGGCTCTCTAGCCTTCAACGCAGCCCGGTTCACAGGGACTGCATTTGTTCCCAAAAAGCTTCCAAAGAAGATGCCCCGCATAGCAGAATAGCCTTCCAGTATAAGTTATGTTCTGCTGGCCACTGGTGCATTTTCCTGCGGTAAACCAGCTCTATGATCTTGGGCAAGTTTCTGGGGATCTCTAAACTTCGATTGTATCAGGTCCAAGAGTTGAAGGTAGAGTTAAATAATAACTTTCCTTCCAACTCTGACATCCTGTGACCCTGTATTTTTATTGTCCTTGCTTTTAGAGCTTGTAGAGTAGATCACACTTTTGGTAGAGAGTTATGATGCTAGGGCTAAGGGATCCTGAACAGGGTGCTAAGTCGAGAACCTAGCCAGGGGCGAGTTTGGATATTAGAATTTCTGGACTTTAGAGGCGGCAACACCCAGATGCTGCTCTCCAAGGTGCTGCTACATTATGCTCAGTCTGACTTTTACTGGACCTTCACTTCGTAACACTCTATGATTCTGAAGCCCAGTGGCTTGGGAAGATAGGCAGTTTATTGTCTCATATATAATCTCCATAAACTCATCCTCATTCTTCAGTGTGGATAACTGGTATTTTCTGAGCCTTAAGTAAACTATTGTGGAAATACCTTTAAGCTCCCCTCCTTTCCCATCAGTTACCAGCTCTTGACCCCTTTTATCAACCTTATGAAGTTGCCTCCTCAGTGATAGAGGGCCACATCCCACAGGCAGCAGGACATGGAGAGAGGCAGATAGGAAGGCTGCCTTCTTCAATTCTGTTAGGTTAGCACTTGTGATTTTCACTCTAATATATGTCTTCGGTTCTAGGATTTCAAGAGAAGGTCCACCTAATAACTCAAGTAAGGGTGACTTCCCAATGAGACAAAGAGATTTGAGCTTTATAGTTGCAAGGTTCTCTGAGCTGAATAAGGGCTGTAGCTGTGACTCAACAGATCCAGACTCTTCAAGTGCAAGAAGGTTGCAAGTAGAAACTAGAAGATTCCTGCTGGGAGCAGGAAATTTCCTTTCAAGGGAATGACTCTGGGCTGAAGACCTCCTGCCAGAGCTTTTGGCATTTCCACTATCAAGAAGCATCTGGCTGTTGGAGGCTAAGGCAGGAGGATTGCAAGTTCATAGCCAGCCTCAACAATTTAGTGAGGCCTTAAGTAACTGAACAAGACCCTATCTCAAGATAAAAAGTTCAAAGCCGGCTTCAGTAAAAGTAAGGTCCTAAAGCAACTCAGCGAGACCCTGTCTCTAAATAAAATACAAAATAGGTCTGGCGATGTGGCTCAGTGGTTGAGTGCCCCTGAGTTCAATCCTTAGTACCAAAAAACAAACAAACAAAATATATATACACATACATGCGCGCGCACACACCCACACACACACTCTCTCTCTCCAAAGGCACGCCCTCAGTGCCCACCTCCTCCAGCCATACCCTGCCTGCCTTCAGTTGCCACTCAGTTAATCCCCAACAGGGTTAAGACTTTTATAACCTAGTCATATCAACTCTGAATGTTCTTGCATTGTCTTCCACATGAGCTTTTGGGAACACCTAATATCTAAATCATAACAGAACCCAAGCTCTTAATGTTCTCTAGTTTATCATTAAAGAGTTGAGAAATGAACAGAGAAGCAAATGGCACCCAGATAAGCCTGTTTCCTAGGTTGAAAATTTAGTTTCCTTGGAAAAAAAAACCAAATTCTGAGCTATAATTTTCCTCTTAAAAGATTTCTTTCTTGGGCTGTAGCTGTAGCTCAGTGGTAGAGCGCTTGTGATACAAGTGTGAGGCACTGGGTTTTATCCTCAGCACCACATAAAAATAATTAAAGATATTGGTACATCTACAATTAAAATTATTTTTTAAAAATATTTCTTCCAGGGCTGGGAATGTGGCTCAGGCGGTAGCGTGCTCGTCTGGCATGCGTGCGGCCTGGGTTCTATCCTCAGCACCACATACCAACAAAGATGTTGTGTCCGCTGAGAACTAAAAAAAAAAAATGAATATTAAAAAAAAATTCTCTCTTTCTCTCTCCTCTCTCTCTCTCTCTTTAAAAAAAAATATTTCTTCCTTTCTCTTTATTTCCTCCTTTCTTCTTCCCTCCCTCTTCCTCCTCCCTTCCTCCCTCTTTCTTTCTTCTTCCCTCCCTCTTTTCCCCTCCCTTTCTTTCTTCTTTTTTTCAGAATACTGGGGATTAAACCTGGAACTTCATGTATTCTAGGCAGGCTCTCTACCACTGATCTATGCCCCTAGCCCCTTCTTTTAAATTTCTGTCTGAATTTTATTGTATTAATTGGTCAATTGATTGATCATAGTGCTGGAGATCGAACCCAGGACTTGGCACATGCTAGGCCAATTGCTCTACCCCTGAGCTACATCCTTAGCCCTCTATCTGAATTTTAGCTAAAATTAACTATCACTTGACCAGGTCAGTGGAAAAAGTGAGCATGGATATGGTGGGGCATGCCTCAGCTGATTAGGAGGTGGGAGGATCAAAGCTTTTCAAGGGCAGCCTGGGCCATATAGCAAGACCCTGTCTGGAAATAAAAAGGACTGGGCATGTAGCTCAGCTGGGGATAATTTCCTAGCATGTGTGAGGCACTGGGTTTGATTTCCAGTACAGCAAGCACAAAAACAAAACAAAGCAAAGTTTAAGAAAAAGTGAGCATGGAAAACTCCAAATTAAAACTATAGTCAACCCTAGATTATTGATGGGATGAATTTCTTATTGTTAAGATAAGTTCCCCTCCCTAATGGAGAAGAATTTTAGGAATTTTGTTGGAATTTAGGGGGTATTCTTCTTCTCCTACCCAGATTCTAGACCAGCTGGGAGAGATTTAAGAGTTAGACATTGAGATGAAAATGGCAGCTTTAACTGGGGGGGCTGTTGAGAATGCAACTGAGGCCTGTGGCCACAGAGGGCTTCCTAATAACCCCAGGATCCAGCAGATTGATTTATCCAGCCACTGGCAGTATGGACTACCCCAGCCTCATTCTTAAAAGATAAAGCCTTTGCTATTGGTCTCTGAGCCTTGTATGCCCAGCTCCTCATTAATCAAAGAAGACATTTCTCCTACTTCTAAGTCAGGGGATGGAGAAAGGCCAGTAGAATTAGTCTAAGGAGTGTCCTTTCACCCCAAAGACATTATCTAGAAGAGAAAGGTGGCTTTTAGTATGTCCTGTTGATAAGTGGAGATGGGAGAAAAGGAGAAGCCATGCTTGGGTCAGAGCTCCTGAGGAGCAGGGAGCTGCTCTGGCTAATGAGGAATGGTCTAGAATCTGGCTAATGAGGAATGGTCTAGATTCTGCCTCCCTCCTTTTCACAGATTTTGTCCATATGAACTTGTCTAGAAGCTGGAAAAATGAGTAAGACCCGTAAGTCTATCCACATTGACCATGGTTCCACTATACTCTGGTTTATTTGATCCTGGTGAATGTAAAATTCACCATATTTTGTCACATTCAATAGCTTATTTTTAAGCATCCAGTGAAGACCTCTTTCACCTTGTTTCCATTTTTCTGGTTTCAGAATATAGGTTTCAATTGTAGTTAGTCTCATTTCATTCTTTCAGATCTTGGAGCAAGAAATATGAGGAAAATTCAAACCAGGGCATTTCAGGGAAGGTGGAACTACTGAGGGTATCATTAGAAAGCTCCCAAATGGATGTTTCCCAATACTGTAATTGCTGGAAAGACTGGGAAAAAAGATATGGGGCAGAACAGCAATAGGGAATAGCCCTGCTGCAAGTTGGACTAGAGTCAGTCTCTCCTCCAGAAAGAGATGTAGATAAAGTCATAGGTCCTCAGGGTACCTATGCAGAAGAAAAATCCAGTATGTGTTTTGACTATGGAAAATCTTCAACCATATCTAGCCATCCATAGGTCAGCCACACAGGAGAAAAGAAACCTTATGAATATAGCCATTGTGGGAAAAGCTTTGCCAAAGCTCACATCTGATCTGCCATCAGAGAATGTACTACACTGGGGAGAAGCCTTCCCAGGGCCCTGAATATGAGAAAGGCTTCTGTGATCATTCTAACTTCACAGGACACCAGAGAATCCACACAGGAGAAAAGCCCTATAAATGTGCAGAGAGCTGGAAGTGTTAACCATGAGCTCAAACATTATTATGCACCAGAGAATCCACACAGGAGAGAAACCCCATAAATGTAATGGGTATGGAAGAAGATTCCCCAATAGCTTGCACTTTGATTGGGGAAAGTTCACTAAAGGTTCTGTCCTCACCAGCCATCAGAGGATCCACAGGAGAAATCCTACAAGTATCTCGAGTGTGGGAGAAGTTTCAGTGACTGCTCAAGCCTCATTACCCACTGGTGAATTTACACTGGAGAGACCCTATAAATGTGGGGAATGTAGGAAAAGTTTCAATCAGAGTTCAAGTCTCATTATACACAAGGAGAAAAGCCCAATGAATGTAACAAATGCGAGAGGCAATTGGACAGCAATTCAAATTTTAGCCACATTGGAGAACCTATGTGGGAGAGTGACTCTGATGTGTCCAGTATATTGGGAAAAATGTCTTTAAAGCACCAAGTCTGGCAATTCTAAGGAATTTGTCCCATAAAAGAGTCTTTTTTGCCTTTAATTCTATAACCTGTCACCAATCTGAGATAAGAATTTAAGTCCCAGTCCAAAAGACTTTGTTTTGTTTCTCTCTCTAAATGCTTGGCTTATGGAAATATTCCTCAGGGTTTCCTTATCTATGCTGTTGCAATGGAAGCCAATTTCCAGAGAATTCAGAAACTAGTTCCCATTTCAGTGTGTCTTCATTGTGATTCTGTGCCTTAATTTTCTCATCCCTGAGGTCCTCCCTCACAGATGGACAGGGCACTGTCCTGCCCTGATCATGTTAATGGAGATGGGTCAGCTATGGAGCCAGCAGTGTTTGGGTACTATACAAAAGTTTATAATAAAATCTATAGTGTACCATTGTTCTCCCTGTGGGAGGATTGGGGCTCAGGATGCCTACATTTCCCCACCCTCCTTAGGATTTGCAGGAATTTATAGAGAATTTCTAGATTCATAGAGGAAAGTGCTCTATTACACAGGGGAGGGAAAAGGAAGAAGGAGCAATGTTAGGGTTGGCTTTCTAAACTATAACTTCCCTCTCCAAAAATATTAGATTGAACTATATGAGATTGACATTGCTGATCTACAAACTAGCAATTTTATGATTCGATCTAAGTAGAATGTCTGCAATTCTGTTCCCAATGGCCAGCAGCTCATACTGAATCCTAAAAAGGTGAAGGAAGCTGGGTCTAGAAGATATGAAGCAGGATAAAGAGGTGGGTAAAGACCTTTCTGTTTGTAGATATGCCCAGAGCAAAAACTAAGAACCATGGTATTAAAAAGTCCCTAAAGGATTTACTTCTATGTCACATGCCTTTGACAAGCCCACTAATTCCTGTCTGTGCTTCAGGCTTCTCAAAGCCAGGGTATCCTGATCCTTCCGGCAACAGATTCCCACAGATTTCAGTCTCTGCACAAGAGCACAGCAGAGTCCCTGGATAGACTCTGACACACAGAACAAATGGGGCTTAGAAAAAAAATGGAACACAGTTTCTTCCTCTTAAAATAGTGCCCATTGTGTTTGATTTTTAAATATTTTCCCACAACCTCCCAGAAACTCATTAATTATAAAACAAAGCACAATCTACACATATTACAATTGTACCTAATTAGATTAATAATTATTATAATAAGGCTAACTCAGTAATAAGGCTTCTTTTTAACACAAAACACTTAGCCAAATAAATGTCTGTCAAAATTGGTTATTTAATGGGCTGTGGACTTCATGTTATTGTGGTTATTCAAGAAGTTCTTTTGAGTTTTTCTGTAGGATTTGACTACATGCCTTCCCAGCATGTAGGGTAGTTAATGTCTTATACACTAGAAAAGTTTAATAAATGCTGATGGAACAACCACCTTGTTTATCCAGCCTAATCATCTGTCTTATCCATGAGACTGGGCTCTAAATAGAATCTCTTCAAAGGATGTCAATTCACTGCCATTAAGGAGATTTTTCAGGGTCTGTTGTTGGGAGACAATTTTCAAAGAGGTATTCCAGAAATTGGAATTTAGAATATTTGTCAAGGCCAGGAAATAAAATTGATATGGATCACTTGATATTATTTTACTCTTTCAATGAGAAATTCTTAGGTAGAAATTCATCCTACTAATACCTGAGGTAGCTCTGCATTATAAAATGACTTTGGAGACCAGGTGTGGTGGTACATGCCTGTAATCCCAATGACTTGGGAGGGAGAGACAGGAGGATCAAAAATTTGAGGCCAGCCTCAGTAATTTAGTGAGACCGTGTTACAACAAAAAATAAATAAATAAAGGTGCTGGGGATTCAGCTCAGTGGTAAAGTGCCCCTGGCTTCAATCCCCAATCCCACCCCCTAAAAGACTTTGGAAACAACCAGATTCTCTTTAAAAAATTTTTGACATCATTTTTCTTTTGGATGGAATAAGAAAATTCAAATATATAGAAATATATAGTCGATTATGGGCTGGGGATGTGGTTCAAGTGGTAGTGCGCTCGTCTGGCATGCGTGAGGCCCGGGTTGGATCCTCAGCACCACATACAACCAAAGATGTTGTGTTTGCCGAAAACTAAAAAATAAATATTAAAAAATTTCTCTCTCTCTCTCTCTCTTAACTCTTTAAAAAGAAAGAAAGAAATACATAGTCATATAATATCATCTCATATATTTTCCTCTTAATGAAATAGTGGAGAAATTAAGCTGGAAATTGTCAGTATTCCATAAGGATCTTAGAGGAAGACATGTTAGTTGCTTTAAATAATGTTTGCTATCAGTCTTCCTAAATGAGATACTTACAACAGTGAATTATGGCTTAATAGTTAACATGGAGATGTTTCTCATTGAATCATATGTGATATGAATTTTACAATGTCCTAATTTTTATTTGAAGTGGTATCATCCACCATCTTATTCAAAAGTGTTTTGATTTACTTTTTTATCTACCACTCTATGGGATGAACAGAGTTCTGGAAGCTCATTTTATTTATTTATTTATGTTAAGTTTTGGAACTGGGGTGCCCAACCACTGAACCACATCCTTATCCTTTTTTAATATTTTATTTACAGACAGGGTCTTACTAAGTTGCTTAGGGCCTCACTAAGTTACTGAGGCTGGCTTTGAACTCATGATCCTCCTGCCTCAGCCTCCCAAGCTGCTGGGATTACAGATGTGTGCCACCATGCCTGGTTCTGGAGGCTCTTAGTTTTAACTCAGTACAAACCAACAGTTATGGCTTCTAAGTATGTGAACAAGACAAGCAGCAGTGGCTTCTGTAAGTCATTTTCTTGAAGATATCTCAAGATGAAGATGGTAATGATGAACCCAAATAAACCTTTCTTTCCTCTTTTTTTGCATATATGCACAAGTGAACCCATCCTTTTTTAAATTTACATATGACAGCAGAGTGCATTACAATTCTTATTACCCATATAGAGCACAGTTTTTCATATCTCTGGTTGTATACAAAGTATATTCACACCAATCTGTGTCTTCATACCTCTACTTTGGATAATAATGATCCTCACATTCCACCATCATTAATAACCCCATGCCCCCTCTCTTCCCCTCCCACCCCTCTGCCCTATCTAGAGTTCATCTATTCCTCTCATGCTTCCTCTCCCTATCCCACCATGAATCATGTGGCATATATACATAATGGAATGTTACTCCTCTTTTTAAATTTTTTTTAGTTGTAGATGGACACAATACCTTTATTTATTTGTTTTTATTTTTATGTGGTGCTAGGGATTGAACCCAGTGCCTCACGTATGCTAGGCAAGCACTCTAACACTGAGCCACAACCCTGTCCCCTAATCTTTCCCCTTAAAAAAAAATAATGAAAGATACAGTTGAGAGTGTATAAAGTTCCCTTATATTACTAAAATATTGCAATAGATTATACATTTTGTTTATCAAATTATACGTTGAAAAATTTTTTTTTACTCTGTGTGTGTGTGTTGTGTGTGTGGTCCTAGGGATGGAACCCAGGGCCTTGTGCATGTGAGGCAAGCACTCTACCAAGTGAGCTATATCCCCAGCCCCTGAGAAATTTTTGTAGAAGAAACTTACAGCAAAAATATTGATTCTCCAGAGATATGTGTATAATATGAATTGTAAAGCATTCTGCTGTTATGTATAACAAATTAGAATAAAAAAATTTAAAATATTGATTCTCGCAGGGTGTGGTGGTACACACCTATAATCCCAGCAGTTCAGAAGGCTGAGGCAGGAGGATCGTGAGTTCAAAGCCAACCTCAGCAAAAGCGAGGTGCTAAGCAACTCAGTGAGACCCTGTCTCTAAATAAAATACAAAACAGGGCTGGGGGTGTGGCTCAGTGGTCAAGTGCCCATGAGTTCAATCCCTGGTAATCCCCCCCCCGCCTCAAAAAAATTGGTTCTCATTGTCATTTACAGCTAGCAGGAAACACTAGCATTGGATTTCCAGGCACTAATCCTGCTAGCAAAAGCTGATGTAAGTATATTAACCCATTAGATAAATTAATTCCAAGTGAATCCTATGAGTGGCATGGTCAGAGGAGGTGTTTTGTTTTAATCAGATTTATTATTAGACTCTAAGCTTCTGGACAGAGACTGGTATAAGACTGATATCTGCAAAGAATATAGAGGCCATGATGGGGACTTGCAAATACCACTGTTGGTGGTAAGCGTGATCCAGGCTTCCCCTGTGACTCACTCCAGAACAGGAGCCTCTCTCTGTGTGTCCCATGAATCTGCTCCAATCTCCCAAATGATTTTCTTTCTTTGTTCCTCTCCAGGGCTCTGATTTTCCAGGTTCTTCACTACAACACAGTTAATCAGTATTCATAGTGTGTCAGATTCTGTGCTAAGCACTTAATCCACAGGGGCTCAGTTAGCCATGTCAGCCACTCCATGAGCTTGTACTCTGATCAGACCCATTTTACAGAATGGAGGGAACTGAACACAGAGCTGGGGCTTGGGCCCTGGTTAGTCTGACTCTTCCACTGGTGTCTTAATCATTATGTTCTGTCAGACTCCTAGACTCCTCTTCCTCCTCCTCTTCCTCCTCCCCTTCTTCTCCTCCTTCTCCTTCTCCTTCTTCCCCTCCTCTTCCTCTTCCTCCTCTTCCTCCTCCTTCTCCTCTTCCTCCTCCTCTTCCTCCTCCCCTTCTTCTCCTCCTTCTCCTTCTCCTCCTTCTCCTTCTTCTCCTCCTCTTCCTCTTCCTCCTCTTCCTCCTCCTTCCTTCTCCTCTTCCTCTTCTTCTTCCTCCTCCTCCTCTTCCTCCTCCTCCTCTTCTTCTTCCTCACTCCTCCCCCCTCCTCCCCCCTCCTCCCTCCTTCTTCCTTCTCCCCCCTCCTCCCTCCTCTTTCCTCCTCCTTCCTCCTCCCTCCTCCCCCCTCCTCCCTCTTCCCCCTCCTCCTTCTTCCTCCTCCTTTTTCCTTTCTTCTTCCTTCTTCTTTTTTTTTTTTGGTACCAGGGATTGAACTCAGGGGCACCTCGCCATTGCTGAGGCTGGGTTTGAACTCACCATCCTCCTGTCTCAGCCTCCTCAGCAGCTGGGATTACAGTCGGGCACCTCTGTGCCTGGTTAGTTTATCTACTTAATTGCATTCCAACTCCCCTTGCTCCCTGGGCTGGGGCTGTGTCTTTCTCACTTCTGTCTTTTCATATGTTGATCCTTCTGCCTGGAAAAACTCACCTTCTCTTCTGGTAGGAAACAACTCAGAGGTCACGTGACCTTCCTTGTTCATACATGGTCTCTAAGTAAGAAGTGTTCCCAGAACATATGACCCCTTCTCTCACTGGGTTCTCTCCAATTGTCTGCTGGCAGAGTCATGTTTTATTTTATTTTTTAAAATTTTTATTTACTTAAAAAATAAAATAAAACACATTATCACATATCTTTGCTCTTCCTGCCTAGTGGAATCAAATAATCCCAGTAACCACCCAGGGGCACTTAACTACTGAGTCAAATCCCCAGCCTTTTTTTTTTTTATTTTTGAGACAGGGTCTCACTGGGTTGCTTATAGCCTCGCTAAATTGTTGAGGCTGGTTTGAACCTGTGATCCTCCTCCCAGGCTTCTGCTGAGATTATAGGCATGCACCACCATGCCTGGCCAGAGTCATGTTTTATATAGCTCCACACCTCCCATGGCCAGAGTCATGTTTTATATAGCTCCACACCTCCCATGTCCTAGCATCTGTGTGGTACATAACACAAAGCAACTCTCAGAGAGGCTACTTGAGAGAATCATAACCTATAGCATCACCTCTCCCACTGCCAGGGAACACCTGCCTCCTTCCCGAGCCTCCAGTAACTGGGTGCATTCACACACAATAGCCAGTTGCAGAGACTTCTGTGGTAGACTTTGTTCATTCCACTTTTGTTGCATCCATTCTCTTGTCCATTTGTCTCATGCTGCTGTTTTCTTTTTCATGTCTGCTTTTCTCTCCACATGCTCTGTGGCCTGGCTCCTTCCTCAAGCTCTGTTCCTGTTCCCCAGAAACCCAGCCTTATACTTGGTGGATTTGGAAAGTGGGCTGTGCCTGCCTCTGAGTTACTCCATTTTGTAAAGTAGTAGATTGCCGTGAGTTAACTCCATTTTTCTTTTTCTGTGGTGTTGCTGGGGATTGAACCTAGCGCTTCATACATCATGCTAGGCAAGTGCTGTATCACTGAGCTACATCCCCAGCCCTGAGTTACTTCATTCTGAGTACAAGTGCTAAGGTAGAATGCCTCTACATGTTGTATAAGTAAACAACCACCAACAGGACTGTGAAGGTAGCTGAGTGGTAGAGCACTTGCCTAGCAATATGACACCTGGCTGCAATACCCAGCACTGTCTGCACAGCACAGTCATAGGCACAAACCAATAAATTAATTGTGCTATTAAAAATGGCCACCCGTAGCCAGGCGTGGTGGTGCACACCTGTAATCCCAGAGGCTCAGGAGGCTCAGGCAAGGGGACGGTGAGTTCAAAGCCAGCAATTTGGCGAGACCCTGTCTCAGAACAAAATATAAAAAAGGCTGGGGATGTGGCTCAATAGTTGAGCATCCCTGGGTTCAATCCCTGGTACCCAAAACACCGCCACCACCATCAACAACAACAAAACAAAACAAAAAACAGTCCCAAACCAACCAACAAACCACCTGTGAACTTACAAATTTAAATCAGAAGCATATAGATACATGGGAGTGTTAAACCCGTATAAAAAAAAATAGGCCTGTGAGCTTATCAAATGCACCAGACCACTAATGTTCCAGGTAGCCCCCTCACCTGGAACACATAAAAGGAGAAGCATCCCAAGACTGTTTGTAGCAGCACACCTTGACATCAGGTGAACAAGTCACAAGTTCACCTTGAAAGAGTCACAAGGTCACAAGGTCAAGTCTCCAAAATTCTGGACTCTCCCTGGGCTTCAGCTTAGCTTGCTCTCCCTGCTTGATGTGGCCCATTTTGAAACCACTTGCTGTTTTGAAATGCCTCTCACCTCCAGCTCTGCCACTGAACAAATTCTTTGGTTGGTTCCTAACATTATCTGACCACCCGCAGTGATTCTTTTGCATTTTTGTCGGCTCTCCAGGGCTCTCCTCCTGAGCCCTGGGGCCACTTTAACCCCTCCTTAGCCTTTTCTTACTTTTATCTATGGTTGTGTGTGTGATGTGTAACTTGAGTGTTATAGATATTAGCAATTAAAATTGGAATAAGAGAACCTGTGATTGCTTGGCTTGTGACTACCAAGTGACACGTGAGTACGTGGTGAACTGCAACCTATGAAAGTGATGTAGCTTGTGAATGTGTTGTTATTGAATAAATTCTGACATGATAGACACAAACGTGTTGGGTCTATGTTAGTGGCTTAGCTCGCTCAGAACAATGCAGCTGATCTTGGCATTTACTTCAGCTCTTTAACTCACATCCTAGTGAGTTAAAGATGTCAGATGTCCAACCCTGATGCAAGCAGCTCTGGCCAGGTGGACTAACACATCCCTTTAGAGGGTTTGTGTGAGAGGCAGTTCTAAGGAAGGGAATTTGGGCCTAGCCCCTGGAGATGGGGCCTTTAAGAACATCCCTCACTCCCTGTATAAGCCCCAACCTGCCCCTCCCCGGATGACATCCTTCTTTACCTAAACACGTTCTATTCTAGAACTTCCTTATGAACACACACACCTGCAAGAAATACCCCAAGCTGAATTATTGTCGCTACGTGGCAGCTTGCTGGATTTCTTGTGCCTTCCTCTTTCACTCCCTTCAAACTGCTGCTTAGTTTTTCTATTAAATTACCTTGAAATTTTGTGAGACCGAAACAGTTCCTGAAGTTTCTCTCATTTATATGCTGCTGCCTCCTCTATCCCAGCTTGCAGCTGGACTGGAATCCTGTGTTGACATCATTGTGAATGATTTATTTTATTATTATTTTTTTTGGTTCCTTTAAGGATTCTCTGGGGCATCTTCCTAGAATTGCTGAGAAAACCTGTTGTGAGCATGCTGTCATTAACCACACACGTTTGTGCCTTTCCATAACATTAAATTCATAATAGTAACTCACAGGCTAGACAACTCTCACCAGTGGCAGTTCACAGAAGACTTGTGGGTCACCTGGTAGTCTTAAGCCAGGCAATCACAGGTTCTTTTTTTTTTTTTTGGTACTAGGGATTGAATCCAGGAGTACTTAACCACTGAGCCACATCTCTAGCCCCCCCTTTTTTAAAAAAAATATTTTTAAAATTGTCAATGGGCCTTTATTTTATTTATTGATACATGGTGCTGAGAATCGAACCCAGTGCTTCACACATACTAGGCAAGTGCTCTGCCACCGCGCCACAATTCCACCCCCCTACTTTTTTTTGTTTTATCTTGAGTTAGGGTCTCACTAAATTACTTAGAGCCTAAGTTGCTGAAGCTGGCTTTGAACTTGTGATCCTCCTATCTCAGTCTCCACTGAGATTACAGGCATGCCCTACCATGCCCAGCCCAGGTTTTGCTTTTAATTTTTGTTTTGTGGTTGTAGATTGACAGAATGCCTTTATTTTATTTGTTTATTTTTATGTGGTGCTGAGGATCAAACACAGTGCCTCACGCATGCTAGGCAAGCACTCTGCCGCTGAACTACAGCCCCAGCCCCCAGGTTCTTTTATTACAATTTTAATTACTAGTATCTGTAACACTCAAGTCACAAATCACACTTTACACAATTTTATGTGTGTGAGTGTGTTTGCATTACAGAAAGGCTAGGAAAGGGTTAAGGTAGCCACAGAGGTTTAGAGAGCTGAACCGGGCAAAGAGTGAATGCAAAGAGTCACTGTAGGTGGTCAGATAAGATTAGAACTAGGACCCTGGAGGTGGCCCAAGTCTGTAATCCCAGTGGCTCCAGAGGCTGAGAGTATCAGTTCAAAGTCAGCCTCAGCAATTTAGTGAGGTGCTAAGCAATTTAGTGAGATGCTAAGCAACTCAGTGAGATCCTGTCTCTAGATACAAAATAGGGCTAGAGATGTGGCTCAGTGGTTGAGTGCCCCTGAGTTCAATTCCCAGTACCAAAAATAAATAAATAAGTAAATAAATAAGATTAGAACCAGCCAAAGAACTTGGGGGGGGGCGAGGGGGGGGCAGGGGGCAGGGGAGGCTGGGCAGAGTTGTCAAAGAGCAGGAACTTACTCAAGGCTATCCTTAGCCTCTTTTAGGTTTTATTTTGACACAAGGTATTGCTAAATTGCTTAGGGCTGCCTTGCTAAATTGCTGAGGCTGGTTTTGAACTTGGGATTCGTCTGGTCAGTGCTGGGGATATTACCCAGGCTTCACATGTGCTAAACATGTGCTTTAACCCTGAGCTACACCCCTAGCCTTTAATATCCCCTTTGATGTATCCCTGGAATGATTGTCCTTTCTTGAGTATTGGATAATTCTGATTTCCTGCCAAAAAATTATAATAAATTAATCTCTGAATTAATGTGTTAGTTATACACATTCTTAAAATCCTTATTCTATTTTCTACTTTGTTGTGTGTGTGGTATTGTGGATCAAACCCAAAGTTCCACACATTTTTTTTTCCTTTCTTTTGTAGTGCCAGGGATAGAACCCAGGGCCTTGTGTACGTTAGGCAAACACATAACCAGTGCGACACCTTTGGTCCTTCCTTTTTCTTGGTTGTTGAGGTTTGAATGTGGTACTAGTCATTTGTCTTTTCTCCTCAGATTCATTCTGGGTCCTTCTCCAGCTCTGTTTTGTACTGCAGGGGACCGTCTCCTGCTCACTACCCTCCCAGAAGTCCCTTGCCAATAAGCCCCATGTAGGTTTGACCAATAGCACTAGCAGGATATTGAAGGGGAAGGAGAGAAGCCAGGTGACTCTGTACTTCTCGTAGTCCTCAGATGTCTCCTCTGCAGTTTTAGCACCTTTGATGCAGCCCCCTGCCCCATGACCCCAGCTCTGGACAGATAGATAGGGTTCTGCCATTTGTCACCAGGAGGCCAAACCCTGGGTTCTGGCCACATCCACCACCTCTTTTTATCCTTGTATGGCAACTTCCTGCCATTGCTCACTCAAGAGTGCTTCGCTTTGCTTCCTCTTTCAAATACAGCATCATTAAATTTAAATTCTCTCAACTAAATTACTTAGTGTGGGTTCAGTCTTCCTGACCAGACCATGACTGATACACGTTTTGTCAATACACTTCTGCAAAGCAGCTTTTAAATTCAGGCAGCAATTCTACTATTTTCTAAATTACTCACTTGTGATTTTACTTGGTGAGATTCTATAGCTTAGTCAGTGGCATGCTGGTAATTCAAATCTCTGAGGGAAAAACAAAAAGCGCTGCTTTATAATATTTGCCAATTTCTGATATGTAAATATTTCTGCCATGGCCAATTTCAAGCTGTCAGTGTAATATCACTGTACACACAGCTAGAAAGAGAGCTACAGGATCAATTCTTAGGAGGAGGGAGGAATGATTGAGGAGGCTTCAGGAAATGGTTAAGAATGATCACATCTTGAAGTTGAAAAATTTAAATGTCCCCAAAATGTAATATTCCATCAACTTCATTGTTAAATTAAGTAATCAAAAAATTCATTTCTGAACTGTACATGGTAGCATATTCCTGTAGCCTGAGCTACTCAGGAGGTTGAGGTTGGAGGGTCACTTGAATTTCCAAGTTGGAAGATAGCCTGGGTAACATAACAAGATTTTGTCTCAAAAAAGAATATATATATTTCTTTTAAAAATACATGTTAGGAGGTTGGAGATGTAGTTTAGTGGAAAAGCAATTGCCTTGCATGAGTGAGGCCCCAGGTTCAATCCCTAGAACTGCTGAGGAAAAAAAAATTCCCAGTGCTATGTACTGTTGTGCCCCCTCACTTAAACTGGTATGTTGAAGAATCAACCCCCAATGTGACTGCATTTGGAGATGGGGTTTTATGGAGGTAATTAAGGTTAAATGAAGCCATCAGGATAAGGCTCTAATCCAGTAGGACTGGTGGCCTTATAAGCAGAGGAAGAAAGGCACTTGTTTAGCATAAACCAGCCTGGGGTTTCATTCCAGTGCAACATGGTATGCACGCACACACACAAGTGTGCACACACAAACAAAAACAAAATCCAAATTGTGACTAATAATAAACTAACTTTCCACCAGGCGACCAGCATGCTGGTTTCATTAAAGAGGTTCGTGGCATAGAAGTTAACTAGTGAGATCAAAATAAAACACAGATTCAATTACCTTTTTCTATAACCAGGTCTGGAGACAGCTCTCCCCTCTCTGGCTCTCACCTTACTCAGGACTAGCAGGAGGAGAGAGAGAGAGAGAGAGAGAGAGAGAGAGAGAGAGAGAGAGAGAGAGAGAGAGAGAGAGAGCGCGCGAGCGAGAGCGCGAGCGCACACCAGGGAGTGGCCTTTTATTGGGGAACAAGAAATTCAGGGGAAAATTCCATCCAATGAAGGTCGAGGGGGGCAGTATTCCAAGGTTAGGGTCAGTGGTCAGTCACACCCCCACATGGACAGACTCTCGCACCTGGAGAGGGTGGGGATAACTCCGACACAGTTTGGCCAGAACTCCTCACACCCAATCCGGGAGGTGCCCAATCACGTGCGAGAATGGCTTCCCACATAACTTCAAAAGCAAAATTCATAAAAAATCCCTTTAATAAATGCAACAGTGAGATATTGTATACAACAAGGAGATGCATATAACTTTAATATTTGCTATGGATCCCCAACAGAAATGTTTGTGGAGCCCCCAAAAGGAAATGCCCCTCATGTGGATTCCCCTGGGGAATAGCAATAGAAAGTACCACCCTGGGGAAGGCTGTGTTCTAGTGAGGGACAAGGAGACAGCTAGGATCTGTTTGAACTTCTTGTGTTGTGGTTGGTGCTGAGCACAAACAACTATTTTCACACTTTGGCTTGGGATTGAACCCATTAGTTTTAACCACTGAGCCATATCCCCCACCTTTTTTTAAAATCTTTACTTTGTTGATTTATTTTTATGTGTTGCTAAGGATTGAACACAGTGCCTCACATGTGAGAGGGAAGTTCTGCCTCTGAGCCACAACCCCGGCCCCTCCCCCGCCCTTTTTATTTTTTATTTAGAGACAGGTCTTGCTAAGTTGCTGAGGCTGGCTTTGAACTATTCATGATCCTATTGCCTCAGCCTCCCAAGTCACTGGGGTTATAGGCACACACCACCATGTCTGGCTGAAGAGTACCAACTTCTCAAGAGAAATGCATACTAAGGCTATGAGTAATGACTTTTCATTCATCAGACTGGCAAAGGTCAAAAGCCTTGTTAGCAAGGATGAGGGAGAAAGGCATCAATGTTTGGGGGAAAATGACATATTCTCTAAGGAGGGCACCTTGGCAGTGGTTCAATATGCATATATTCTCTGCCACAGCAAATTTATTTTTTACAAATTTATCCTAAAAACATATTATTTATGGGAACAAAAGCTGTTCATCACACAATAAGAAAAGATGAGGAAAATGTAACTGCCCTTTAATAGGGAGCTGGATGTATACATTCTGGTTCAAATGCACAAGGTACAGTATACAGCAGGAAAGAAGACTCTGCCTCTCCTGCGCCCTTCAGAATACCACAGAATCTCCATCAGCTGCTCAAAGCAATAAGGCTTTGATATCTGGCAAACTGACAGGCAAAAAATGGCACAATCTTTTCTTAATTTCTACTGGGGTTGATGTTTCTTCATGTTCACTTGCCCTAATACATTTTTTTTTCTGTTAAAAAAGTTCACATAACACAATTACATCCACAAGCTCTTCTGATTTTTACTCTGATACTGTGAAGAAGGGAGGGACAAAACACTGCCACTTCACACTGGGGAAAGTGGAGCCCTCAGCTACCAGGTAATTTATTGTGCCATGTGTCCTACAAAAACTATTCTTTATGTCACTTTTAACTTTCCCAATAACCTCGCAAGGTAGACTTTTTTTTTTTTTTTGGTACCAAGGATTGAACCCAGAGAAGCTTAACCACTGAGCCACATCCCCAGCTCTTTTTAATTTTTTATTTTGAGACAGGATTTCACTAAGTTCTTAGGGCCTTGCTAAGTTGCTGAGGCTGGCTTTGAACTTATGTCCTACAGCCTCAGCCACCCAAGCATCTAGGATTACAGGTGTTTGCCACCAGTCCCAGCAAGGTAGTTATTTCTTTCCTCATTTTACAGAAAAGAAAACTGGGGGCAAGAGACAGACTGACTTGCCAAGGCCATACAGCTGGTAGCAGGGATCTGTAGTCACTCAAGAACTGAATCAGTGCCCCTGCCACTCCAGCATCTCCTTCTCTTCCTAATGGCTAAGGCAGGAAGATGCTGGTGTCAGCAGGAAGCACAGAGGTCCACCCAGTCCCACACGTGCAGGGAGGCATCACTTGCTGCTGATAACAAAGTCCTGGGTTTGCAGGGGTGCCAGGTGTGGGTGGTAACCTGTGGAGCAGTATCCATTTTGTTTTCATCGTGGAAGAGGTGACCTCTGTGAGTGAAGAGAGGTTCCACCTGGATCCCTGTTCCATCCCAAGATGTGACATCATAGACCTGAACAGTCCCATCAAAACCTGAGGAAGAATATAGAAAAGGAGCATCAACCCTGAATCCCTAAAACAATGCCATTTGCTCAATGGCACCAAAACAGGCTAAGGATGAGTTCTCACATAGTAGTAACAAGATACTTAAAAGCCAACTACTGGAAATGTGACCTCTGCCCCAGTGCTGGGGCCTCCTGGGCATGTCGCCATGATCATCTGTGGTTCACCTGTTACACACCAGGTCCAGGGCTGATCCTGGACATGCCCTATCTCTTAATCCTTACAATCATTTGAAGTAGGGACTATTTTCCCCAGGAAATGGAGGATTAAGAGACTTATCAAACCTTTCTAACTTGTCCCAAATTCCAATCTCCCCCATGCTTGTCCCTCTCAGCAAATGGCCTTAAAGAGGGAAGTAGAAGAAGCCTTAAGAGAGGAACACTCTCACGTCCCCCAAAATTGAGTTACATCTGCACTCACGCTATCCTGCCATCTTCCTGTTCCCTCCACAGAGCCTGGTTCTTTTCTTCTGCTCTTTATGAATCCTGGCACTTTCTTTCCTTGCTCTCTTCTATTCTTTCAGGCCCTCCCCAACAATGGATCCTCCCCATTGGCATCTACTGCCCTCATTCCATACTCCATGCAACTAGATTCCACCAGGCCCATGAGCTTGACCTGGCTGGCTTGCACAACTCAAAATGAAAGTAGGTTGAGAAGCATCCTTGAAATCCTGTCCCTACACTCATACACTGCTGGTGGTACTGCAAATTGGTGCAGCCAATTTGGAAAGCAGTATGGAGATTCTTTAAAAACTGGGAATGGGGGCTGGGGATGTGGCTCAAGCGGTAGCGCGCTCGCCTGGTATGCGTGTGACCCGGTGCGACCCGGGTTCGATCCTCAGCACCACATACCAACAAAGATGTTGTGTCCGCCGAGAACTGAAAAATAAATATTAAAAATTCTCTCTCTCTCTTAAAAAAAATAAAAATAAAAATAAAAAAATAAAATAAAAACTGGGAATGGAACGACCATTTGACCCAGCTATTCCTCTTCTCAGACTATACCCAAAAGACATAAAAACAGCATACTACAGGGACACAGCCACATCAATGTTTATAGCAGCACAATTCACAATAGCTGGACTTTGGAGCCAACCTAGATGCCCTTCAATGGATGAATGGATAAAAAAAAAAATGTGGCATATATATACAATGGAATATTACTCAGCACTAAAAAATAATAAGATCATGGCATTTGCAGGGAAATGGATGGCATTAGAGCAGATTATGCTAAGTGAAGTTAGCCAATCCCAAAAAAACAAATGCTGAATGTCTTCTTTGATATAAGGGAGGGGGTGACTCAAAATGGGGAAGAGAGGAAGAGCATGAGAAGAAAATTACCTCTACATAGTGAAGAGGGGTGGGAGGGAAAGGGAGGGAGAAAGGGAATTGCATGGATGGTGGAAAGAGACCCTCATTGTTATACAAAATACATATATGAAAATGTGAGGGAAAAAAAATAGTGTTACCTTAGATTAGGTAGAGAGAAGTGATGGGAGGGGAGGGGAGGGGTTGGGGGGATAGGAAGGATAGTAGAATGAAACAGACATTATTATTACTGTGTGTATATATGTGAATGCATGACAAAGTGATTCTGCAACCTGTATACTCAGAACAATGAGATATTATATCCCATCTGATTCAAATATATGATACGTCAAGGTCATTGTACTGTCATGTGTAACTAATTAAAACAAAACAAAAAAAGAAATCCTGTCCCCTTTCTGGTACAGCTTCATGGCTATCCCAGCATTTTACTATCTGCATTTCTCTCAACTGACCAGAAATCTGAATCCCTGCTAGGCTTGGAGAGGTTGGTGTTTGTGCATGGAAGTTTAGAGGCCAGGGAAGGGAAGGGCCTACCACTGAGGAACCTGAAGAATTAATCTGGAGCTCTCTTGGGCAACTTCTAACTTTTGGAGCCAGATTCTTTTGGAACCAGATCGATTGTGGGGCTGCAGTCTTCTTCCTGAGCACTTCACCATCCTCAGGAAAAGAGAGATCTAATAAGACTTGAGAGCCTGTTCAGCAGTACCTGAAATGGCTAAGCAGTTGTCCAGGGCTGGGGCCCACGTTACTCGCAGCAACTCTGGGTTGGGGCTAGGTGTGGACACTGGGCACTGGACTGAGCTGACAGGATGGCAGAGATCCCGGGGGTCAAGAAGTCGGAGCTGCCCCTCTGAGCCAAGGCTTGCAATATAGGATCCTGAGCCTTGGCCCATGCCTCTAACTTTTGCACACCATCTCTCTCCACCAGACCCAGGGTTCGGGCTGATATTCTCCAATGGTGCCCACTTCTGGCGGGTATCGACAAGCCCCAGATGACCAGAGGTGCAGCAGAAAGCAAAGGTGTTTGCATCTAGGACCTGCAGGCTACTCAGCTCCTCACTGTCACTGATGTCTGGAAGACCAAAGGCAAAGAAGAATTAGACAGGCCAGGCAATTTGGCAGGGCTTGCTGGTTACAACAGTCCTAAGCAAAATGAATCATTCCCCTCCTCCCACTCATCTTGCCATAGTCTGCTTCACTGGGTGGCTGCTGGTCCCTGGGACTGCCCCTCCCCACCCCAGAATGGGAGCCCTTCAAGGCCAGAGCCTATCTTTTATTCAGCAAGTTTCTCCAGCACATGGAACGGACAGTTTACATTAGGTTTCAAATGTGCTGAGTTGGGCCGAAGGCCAGATGTTGGCTGAAAGAGCCAGCAAGAGGTGAACTACTGTAGTACCTGAGCTGTACATGACCTTCTGGGATTCCAGATCCACAATCTTCAGATCACTGAGCCGTGCCCCATGGAGGACTCCAGGAACCATTGAGGAGAAGACATCCACTCTAGTCCAGAGGTTTCCCTCTTTTTCATGAACTGCAATGGTGCTGACAGCCTTAATGACATCTAGGAGGAAAAGGGAAGTAATGAAAGCCCAGAATGTTAATGATGGTTTTGAAAAATGACATAGCATAGGCCAGCCATCTTATCCTGGACATTGAGAAGGTCAAGAAAGAGCTGGGCAAAGTGGCACATACCTGTAATCCCAACAGCTCAGGAGGCTGGGACAGGAGGACAGTGAGTTCAAACCCAGCCTCAGCAATGGTGAGGTGCTGAGCAACTCAGCATTGACCCTTAGACCCTGTTTCTAAATAAAATACAAAATAGGGCTGGGGATGTGGCTCAGTGGTTGAGTGCCCCTGAGTTCAATCCCTGGTACCCACTCACCCCCCCAAAAAAGGTGGTTAAGAAAGAAAGGGAAGCTGAGTACAGTGGCATACACCTGTAATCTCAGTAACTTGGGAGGCTGAGGCAAGAGGATGGTTAAGTTTGAGGCCAGCCTTGGTAACTTAGACCTTACCTCAAAGTAAAAAATAAAAAAGGAAGAAAGAACTGACAGTGTGAGAATGTTGAGACATAAACACTCTGGGCTATATTTACATTTTTCAAATAGTCAGAATCACTTTAATTTCTTTATAACTTATCATATGAATTATTTTTGCAAATGGGAAATTATGAGTCATTGTAATCTCAAAACTCCACAATCAGTTCTTGCTTTTTATAATTTGGTAGAGAGCAAACAGAGGAAAAGGAATGAACATTCACTACTGATGTCACTTACACCTTTGGTGAAAAGTAATAGGTACAGAGTTAATGAGCTAGTATTATTTCTTTTAAAAACATAGTCCATGACCTGAAGCAACTTGTTAAAAATCTAGCAAGTAAATGTTACACTGCAGATATCACTGACTTAAAATGTAAACTAGACAATAAGAAAGACCACATTTTTTTTAAAAAAGTAAATGGAACAAAGACATATTGGACCTCAAGCAGAAACAAGTTTTAGTTTTGTTTCCACCTGCTTGGTTAGCAGGCCAGTTCTCTTTTCTGCATTCTGTATCATTTTATTCTTCTCTCTTTTTTTTTTTCCCTTGCAGTATTGGGGATTGAATCCAGGGGCACTCTACCACTGAGCTACATCCCCAAACCTTTCTATTTTGAGACAGGGTCTTGCTAAGTTGCAGAGGCTGGCCTTGAACTTGCAATACTCCTGTCTCAGCCTCCTAAGTAGCTGGGATTACAAGTGTGTACCGTTGTGTCTGGCTGTTTCCATCTCCTGGTATTGGGGACTGAATTCAGGGCCTAGCACATGCTAGACAAATTCTCTACTGCTGAGCCACACCCCCAACCCAGTTTCTACATTCTTTGAAGAAAATGAACATCTGTATATTTTTTCAACTCTGAAGGAGAGGCATAAATCAGAATGATGAGGGCAGAATAGATATGAGGATACTCACATAGTTCATCAAGCCAATGTGTGGTCACGAGTTCCCTCATAACAGTTCCCACAGAGGACATGCCCAGAGGGACCTACATGGGCTGGGTTAGTACTCAGAGGGCCCTCCAGTACTGCTCCCAGGGCCCACAGACCTCTCAGTGCACTTAATCAGACTGGCTGAATCTAACTGTTCCAACCACATGAGCTGTGGGGGTTTGTCACAGACACAACAGCTGGGCCTTAGGGCCAGAGTTTGTCTCTAGGGAGTGCTGTAGTTCAAGCCATCTGGCCAGAGCCTGCCTGACTCTCCTGGGTCACATTTAAATCAGTCCCTTATTACCCTTCCACAGACTCAGAAGAGTCTGGACAATTCTCCCAGAACCTGCTATTCTAAGCCAGAGGATGGTTCTCAGCTATGATCTCTCCTTTCTGGAAGGAAGGAGATCTATTTCAAAGATTCAGTGGAAAACAAAGGCTTAAGGGCCTCCTGACTAGGAAGCTGCTCTATAATTATAGTAAGAAAGAAATCAGAGGGGCTGGGGGATATACCTCTGTTGGGGTGCTAGCCTAGCATGCACCAGGCCTTGGTTTCCATCCCATAGGTCTTCTTCTCCAGTCAGTGGTATAGTGCCCTCTCCTAGGAAATCTACACCAAATTTACCAAACTAGCCCCAACTAAAAAGACAAACTACTCCAAGTGAAGGCAAGACAGTGAAGTACCTCCAAGAACTTGGAAAGAAAAGGCAGGTTGTTTCTAAGAACCAACACAGAAAGCATCAGAGAAGAGGCAGGCAAAGGCCCTTAAGAATCAGGGCAGCTCCCAGACCTGCAATCATGAGCAAGTGTGATAATACAAGTAAAGAAAAGTGGTGTCCATGAGAGGGGGCTGTTGAGTCAGAGGTAAAGAAAATACTGGGCCTGTTCAGAAGAGAAGCCACACCATGAATAAGTTTCTTTATTTTTTAAATTTGGGTACTGGAGACTTCACCCAGGGGCGCCTAATCACTGAGTCACATCCCCAGTCCTTTTTATTTTTTATTTTGAGAGAGGGTCTTGCTAAGTTGCTTAGGGCCTCCCTAAGTTGCTGAGGCTGGTCTGGAACTTGTGATCCTCTTGTCTCAGCCTTCTAAGCTGCTGGTAGTACAGGAGTACACCACCAGGCCTGGCTGCATATTTAAGTTTCAAATGGGATGAACAAGTGACATTCAGCTGAGACCCTTAGCACTGTAATCATCCAACTCAATGGTTTCTACATCCCCAGAGCTGAGAGAAGAGGCTTTGGCTCCAAGGGCGGGGGCAGCATAAGGCTCAGGCAGCAACATGTTCACAAGTTGTCTGTCTTATGAAAAAGCAATTTGGAAATCTCAAGAGCTGACTTCTCTTGTTCTCACTGCGTTTATCATGCAGACTCTGAATAGGCTATATCTTCTCTAAGCAAAGCTTGTTATAAAATAGAATAGTCCATAAAATATTTTAGTGATAACTGCTTTTTCATTGTAAACTAAGAAAACTGCATGCTGATATATACAGCAGTCTGGTGAGTCTAGTGAGCACTGCCACTATTAGCTTATTCTGTATTGCTCACAAAATCAGCCTTGGGGCTGTGGGTCCACAGCAGACTTCAGAAAACTTACCAAGATAACATGAAAGCTTCTAGAAAAATAGCAAAGTCTTCCCTCAGCTCTGGAAAATTCTTGCACTAATATCTAGAGGATAATGACTCTGACTTTCTACACACTTTAGTGTCAGAACAAGTCCCCTTGACCTGTTAACTCTCCTAGGTCTACACTACAGACTCTATGAGACAACAGTACTCAAGCACTATCAAATGATTAGTAAGACTCCTTCTCTCTTGTCTTTAAAACCTTGCTGCCCCATCTAGACTATTTTGGGGAAAAGATAAAAAAAACAACTGTAAGTTCCTGGCATAAGTTTGGACACATAAATCAATGGAACAGCACCCAGAGTCCAGAATTAAATCTTTGTATTTATGGTAAACTGATTTTCAACAAAGGTGCCATGACAAATTAATGGAGAAAGGATGGATTTTTCAACAATTAGTGTGAGAACAATTGAAAATCCACATGCAAAAAGAACAACTTAGATCCTTACCTCACATTATACACAAAAATTTAGTTAATTTTTTTAGTTAAAATGTATCATAGATTCAAATGTTGGACCTAATAACAAGACTTTTGGGAAAAAATATAGGAGAAAAATTTATGAATTAGGTAAAGACTTCGTAGCTATGAAAAAATAGTTCAGGATCCCCCTGCAACAACAAAAAACCATGGATAAACTGGACCTTATCAAAATTTAAAGCTTTTATGCTTCAAAGGATACCTTGAAAAGACAAGTAACAGACTTTGAAAAAATATTAGCAAAGTGTACCAAATGAAGAATTTGTATCTAGAATGTACAAGGACCAAAGACCAACAACCCAATAAAAAATAGGCATTTTGCAAGATAAATGAATGGTTAATAAGCACATGAAAAGATACTCAACATTATTAGTCATTATGGAAATGCAAATGAAAACCACAAGGACACAAAAAGACAGTGACAAATGTTGATGAAGACATGGAAAAATGTGGACTCTTATATACTGCGGTGGGAATGTAAATAAAGCCGTTTTGGAAAATTTTGAAAGTTTCCTTAAAAAAGCAAACATAAATTTACCATATGACACAGCAATTTCATTCTTAGGTGTCTACCCAAGACACCTAAGACACATTTGTCCACTTGAAGATTTGTACATTAATGTTCTTATCTGCATTATTCATAATAGCCCAAAATTGGATCCAATAACTGGTAGACAAAATGTGAGATACATCCATACAGCCATAATGGAATATAATTCATTCATAAAAAGGAACAATCTACTGATACACACTATAACATGGATGGACTTTAAAAGGATTAAGAGAAAGATGCCACATATATGTTCCCATTGATATGATATGTCCAGAAAAGGCAAATCTAATATATGGGAATGAGGATTAACAGTATATTCCATGAAAGTATTACTGGGGTCATGAAAGTATTCTAAAACAAATTTATAAGTGATGGCTACAATATGTATTTTAAAAACATCCCTGAACTGTACACTCAAAATGTGTGAATTAAATGGCAGGTAAAATATACCTCAATAAAATTATTTAAAAAAATAAACAACTGCTAAGTAAGTGATATAAACAAGTAAAAACTATAGCATAGGACAGGTGACAAGGAAAACAATAAAGATAGCCCACAGGGCCAGTGACCTCAGAAAGCAATAAACACAAGAGTACTTTTCTGCAGCAGTGAAGCCTGGGGAAGGACCAGCAGCCACCAGGCTACTTCTGGGAAGCTTCCAACTGAGGCAACAGGGGGCACACACACTTTAATGCTGATGGACACTGGAGGAGGGAGGGAGGGAACTAAATCAGGTCAGAAGGCTGCCCGCTCTGGTGCCTGCCTGACAGAGGACCTGCAAATCTCCACAGCTGGAGGGAAGCCTATTCCCCATGAGGGAACTTCCTTCCACTTCCAGAATGGATAGGAAGCAGAGTGACTTCTCTGAGAAGAAAACTGGCTAGTCAACCTTGCTCATTAGCTATTTTCCTTCCCAGGGAACATGTTGTAGAGAGAAAGAACTTATTTTTTTCTCTCTCTCTCCCATATTCCTCCTCCAAGAGGAAAGCACTTCGGATTAGCCCTAGTTCTGCCCTGGCCTCCGTCTTGCTTAATGGAGAGGCCTGTGGTTCTCTGGGCAGTCCATCTATGGCTGGGTTGGGTAAACTCAACTCTTGGAGTAAGTTCAGGGAAGATTCGTTTGGGGCTTGTCTGCCATGCTGTGGTTGCTAATTTGTCTTTTTGCCACTATAAAAGTAGATTCTATATTCTCCTGCCCCTGACTCAGAGTCTACGTATTTCCTGACTCAAGAGTAGGGGGCAGGAGTAAGTCACATACTTTCCTTAAACCTCAACCTCCACCAAGTGAAATTTACTCACCACTGTCTTCTGCAAACTGCCACACCTGCAGATAACAACCTGGAAGGCCACTGGTCACCAGCAACCTATTCAGGATAGATAGAAAATCAGTCTAGATAGTGGGGAGCTCCTCCCCAAACCCCAACAGCTTTCCCCTTTCCAGTCCACATAGCTTAGGATCTGTTCACCTCCCATAACAAAAATTTGTACTGCAGGATCAAAACCAGCCATCCTTATTTAACAGATGAGCAGCTTGCTCTGCTTTAGGGATGGGCCCACAGCTCATAGAGAGCCATGGGACTGAGCTCAGGCTCAGCCATCTAGAGAGGACACCAATGAGGAGCCTGAACACACAACTCTGACCTACAGACTTAGCTTCCTCTAACTGAGCTAGTTACACAAACTATCTAATATATCAGCTCTCTGAAAGATTAAGAGCATCCTTTTTATCCTGTATCTATCTAGTCCCTAGAGCAATTCCAGTGACCTGGTGGTTACATTAATCAAAGTAGGTATGGAGATAATGGTTTTATGTTCTAAATCTGTGTGCACATTCACATGTCTGTGTGTAGTTAGAGCTGAGGAGGCAATAAAAAAGCGGGACACCCCTGGGTATTTTCAGCCATCCCATCTTGAAATGGAAGGTCTGAGTCATAGAACTGACCATACCTGGTATCTGGCACATGCTTTAGATCAAAGACAGGTCCGTCTGAAAATCCGCCATGGCGCAATTTAAAATCTCTTTCTGGGAATAAGCCCTAAAATACAAAGGGTTGGCCAATCAGATACAGTCTGCTCTTCAAAGGAACACTTGGCATTTTTCTGAGCTTTACCTCTTGAAATTCTAATACAATCAGTCTGGGAATGGGCCCAGGAATTTGCATTTTAGCCAGCAACCTTAATAGCTTGGATACAGGTGGTCTTTAGGCTACTGTGAGAAACACTGGACTATGGCTGCCTGGGACTCAGCCTCTCCTGGTCTTAATAATCCCTTTATAGGTTCCTGTATACCCTGTCATCTATTCTAAACCTTCAGCTTAACTATACCATGGTTACCCTGTAAGATAACTTGGTTTCTTATTAAAGAATTTTAAAGGGCTAAGGGTGTAGCTCAGTTGTAGAGCATGTACAAGGCCCTGGGTTCAATCCCCAGTATTGCAAAAACAAACAAACAAATAAATAAATTTGTTTATTCAGAAACAAACATTTTCAAATTCCTGTTCCTACATGGCCTTTCAGTTATTTAACTGTATGCCTCACCCTTCCCATTTTGGGGAAGCAGGATCTTTTTCTATCACTGGAGGTTAGGATCATTTTTCCTGTTATTCCCTCACTCCTACATCTACATTCTCTCCCTCTTTAAGAGCTACTTCTCCTCAGGTTGTAACTCTGCTAACACTTCTGGCTTTAGGAAATCCTCCCTCTTCAAGTCTATTTCTGACTAGTTATTGTTCTGATTTCTTCTCTTCCTGCATCTCCACTTCCTCCTTTCTCTCAGTCTTTGGCCCTGACCGTCATTAAAATGCTGTGCCAGAGGTTACCAAGATCTTCCCAATTGCCAATCTAATAAACAAACTTCAATCCTCACCTGAATGATTCTATAGTAACATTACATAGTTATTGACTTTTATTCTTTTTTAAAGAATTTGACCTTTATTAATTTGTTTTTTTCTGGTGCTGAGGATCAAACCCAGGGCCTCACTATACTAGGCAAATGCTTTACCACTGAGCTACAACCCCAGCCCTATAGACTCTTCTTGACATGTTTTCTTCTTTTGCATTTGGACCTTTTCTGAAACTCCTCCTACATTAAAGACTATCCTTAGTATTTCTTGTGGGTTCCAATTCTTATACCTGTCCCTTTAACTGTGTCTCCTGAAGTTCTGTCCTTAGCTATCTTCTCTTAATCTATTATAGTACATATTAGTCTAGGCAATCTAAACTATTCTAAGGGCTTCAACTACTTTCTATACCCTAATGGCTTCCTAATCTATTTTTTTTTTGGTGGTGGTAGTGGGTATCAGGGGTTGAACCCAGGGGCACTTAGCCATTCAGCCACATCCTGAGTCCTATTTTGTATTTTATTTTTTAAAAATATTTATTTTTTAGTTGTAGTCCGACACAATACTTTTATTTTTATGTGGTGCTGAGGATCAAACCCAGGGCCTGGCACATGCTAGGTGAACACTCTACCACTGAGCCACAACCCAAGCTCCCTATTTTGTATTTTAGTTAGAGACAGCATCTCACTGAGTTGCTTAGCACCTTGCTGTTGGTGAGGCTGGCTTTCAACTTGTGATCTTCCTGTCTCAGCCTCTCAAGCCATTGGGATTATTGGCATGCATCATCTGGCCGGCCCTAAATCTATTTTTTTAAGATGTCTTTATTTATTTATTTTTATGTGGTGCTGAGGGTCCAACCCAGTGCCTCACGCATGTGAGGCAAGCGCTCTACCACTGAGCTATAGCCCCACCCCCAAAATCTATTTTTAATAAAACTGACCTCTTCCTCTAGTAGCCCTCTGTGAATCACATGAGATTCTATAACACTTATCTCTGTTCAAACTTGTCTCCCTCTAGTAGACTGTAAGGGCATGACCATTTTGTGTGTGTGTGTGTGTGTGTGTGTGTGTGTGTCTCCAGCATCCAGGACAATACCTGGTGTGTAACAGGAGTTTTCAAATGCTTAATAAATAAAAATGAACATATATACTTGTATTTCAAATTACCTGGTTTTCCTTTACAGAAAGTCTGAGAGGTAGTATCAGATGAAGAATCTCATTTTTTTTCAGGCTTTCATAGCCAGCAACAAAGACTCCTGGAAAAAAGCAGCAGCTATGATAAATCATTAGGAAGATTATTATAGACAATGGATGGATCTATAAATTCCTGCCAAATAGGCCCAATCAGGGATAAATTCCTTCCCCATCAGTGTGCAGCCTTGAATCAGGGGATGGAGGGTCTTAATAAAAGGAACGCAAATGCTGATGGGCACCAAATTTCAAAAAGTGACCAATAGGCCCTCAGGCTCCCAAAAGAGAAGCCTGGATCCCTCTAGACTGAGCCCCTGACTCTCAGCCTGAGAAATGTGATTCCATTTCCTTTAGGGCCAGGCAAGTTTTATCACCTTTGTCACCAATCCATTCAAGGACTCGTGTGGCTCCTGAGAGGTCGAATGCATGGAAATCCTGGTACCTGCACAAAAGGGACACAATCACACGGTGCATGGAACTGTATAGCTGACAAAAATAACAGAATTCCATGGTTAGGGACCTGGATCTGGAGTCAGGCAGACAAGGGACTGTGTCTTTTTTTTTTTTCAGTTTTCGGCGGACACAACAGCTTTATTTTATTTTTATGTGGTGCTGAGGATTCAACCCAGAACCCTGCGCATGCCAGGCGAGCATGTTACTGCTTGAGCTACATCCCCAGCCCAAGGGACTTGTCTTAGTTCCTATTTTACACCCCGTGTGACTGGGACTAAGCCAAACACTAAGCCCTGAGCTTCGGTTTTCATCTGTGGAACTCCCAGGACACCCAAAGTTGATGTGAAGATCCAATAAGTTAATCTGTGTTCAATGTTTAACCTAGAGGCTGGAGCAAAATAACTGATCATCTGTGTTGGTATTATTATCCATCACTAGCACAGCTCTTAACACCACTAGCACGCAGAACGGGCCATTTTTCAGATAAAAAAGCCGAGGCCCAAGAAGAGTCATTCCGCATAGACCCAGCCACGCGTCCCCCTCATACCAGGATTCCCTACGTGCCTCCACCCACACTCATCCGCCCACTAGACGCATTTCAGGCCCAGGCTCAGCTCCCAATCCCTCACGATTTACAAGCGCAAGGATTCCACAAGCCAGTCCTCCGCGGGATCCATGGCAACTGCCGCTTCCGGCACCCCGCTTCCGCTTCCAAGCCTCCCAGGACATCCGCGGCACTCTCGCGAGGAGAGGGCACGGCCTCCCTCTGGCGGGCGGGGCCGTGGTGTCCCAGCTGGCTTGCCCGTGCGCCCCGCCCTCGCTGGGCTGTGCTGGGAAATCTTTGGGGAAAAGCTCCCGGAAAAGGGAAGAAAGACTCCGAAGTTAGCTCGGAGCAGGGCTGGACGAACCAAATACCTGTTTTAGATCTAGGTATTTGCAGCCCAGAAAACGGCGGTCAGTATCCCAAGGCCAGGAATATTACAAAACCATCTGGCTAAACTGAATTTCAGGTAAACAATGAATAATATTCTTTGTGTGACTATGCCCATGCAATTTTTTGGACATTTTACACGAAAAATTTTTTTTATCTGAAATTCGAATTTTACCGGGTGTCCATTTTTTATTTGCTAACTCTGGCAACTCTACTTAAATTCAGAGAAGAGAGCAGGCAGATAGCGGGGTCTGCAATCTCACCAGGCTCTCTGTCTCCACGCATTAGGTACTCCTCTAGAAACTTGGCGTGGAAATGAAATATGATGAGATTAAGTAAAGCCCAGTAGTGTAGTGTTAGTATACTGTAGTACCCTCGTTAGAGGCGAGGAAACGGAAGAGACATTTGCCTACACCAGTAGGTGGCAAAGGCGAGAGCAGAATCCAGCAACTGGAAGGAGACCCAGCATACAGTGGGCATTGTACTTCCTTGCTGAATGAATGGAGTAAGAGCTCAGTCACTGCCAGGCTGATGCCAGACATGGGGGTGTCCCGGGCTTTTTAGAGCCCACCTAATTTCACTGAACACCCCACCCTCCAGTTCCCTTCCTCTTCCCTTCCCTTAAACGTGGCTGGAAAGAGAGGACCATGCATTCTATATATAAACAGCAGGGTTTTATTCACAACTTCATCAGAGAAGCAAGAAAAACAGCAGGAACATAGGTTGTGTTTGCAACTGCAATATTTCTGGCGAACCAAACGGAAATCACAGTAATGGAATAACAGATTCAAGCTCAGGATTTACATCCAGATGGGGCCACCACTAGGGTTCCATTCAGCAACTTGCCTGGGTGGGCACAATCTAAGCCATGTTGTGTCTGTCCCAATACTGGCATCACTTCTGCAGTATCTGCACCAGCAGCCTCCTGTACTGAAGGAAAACAAAGAGAAGAAATGACCTGGGGAGAGGGGAAAATGATAAAGCCATGCTGCCATTTCTAAGTGCTGAGTGTTTGCAGATGTGGGCAGAGACAGACTCTCAGTTGAGGCAGGCCACCGAGCACTTTCTCTCTGAAAGTCCTGAGAGGAATTAGGGGTGGTGGTTTTCTCAGAACACAGCCCCAATAGCACAGGGCAGGCATGACAATTACAGGAGATCATGGAAGTCAAGTAATAGTATAGTGTCTGGCACTGGGCCATTGTCAGTGTCCTTATTCCCCCTACCCCAAGCTCTGCCCAGACCTCCCTCAAGTTCCCCCAGCCCCATAGCTAGGGATTCTCTAGTTAATCTGTACATTTTAGGCCTTCAAATTCCATGGCCCTAGAGGTGATAATAGTCTTCCTTCAGATAGCCAGCCCAACCTCCTAGCCCTTATTATGTGAGGTTCCCAGGAGTTATGCATCTGAAAGTCCGGGATGTGGGCTGGGGCTAGACCTTTTCTAGGGAATGCCCTTCTCTTCTTTCAACATATGCATACTTTATGGTAGACACAGTGGCAGATACAAAAATGAGGCACCAACAGGTACTGCCAGAAAGCTCACGGACTGGTAAGTGCTCCTGTTTACTGAGGGCTTTCTATGTGCCAGCACCATGCTGCACAAATAACATAATGGGAGAAGGGCCTGTATTTCCACTTTATGGATGAGGAAGATGAGCCTTTGAGTAGGTAAGTGACATTCTAAGGTTATATAGCTATTGAGTAGCTAGGTTTTGAGTCCAGCACAGTGGCCACAGCCCACATTCTGCCACATCACACTGCTTTCTGCACATGATAACAGTACCAAGGAGGGTGTGTGCAGTAGGGATAGCACTGGGAGCAGCAAATGGAGGAGCAGCCACCCACCCATGCTAGCCAGGAAGGGTGGCTTATTTCCAGCTTTAGGACCTTGAACCCCATAGATCGTTGGTTTACCACCAAGAGTGATTTGCCCCACCCTGGGAGACACTTGGCAATTTCTGGAAGTATTTTTTTTGTTTTGTTTTTAAAGACAGGGTCTTGCTATGTTGCCCAGGCTGACCTCAAACTCCTGGGCTCGGGGATCCTCCTGCCTCAATTTACCAAATTGTCAGGATTACAGGTGTATACACCACACCTGGCTCAGAAATAATTTTGTTTGTCACAACTTAGGAGAGGCAAGGTGCTAATGACATCTAGTGGGTAGAAACCACAGACATGGCTAAACATCCGACAATGTGCAGGGATGCCCACAGCAAAGAATTATCCAGCCTAGAATGTCAAGAGCACTGGTGAACGTGAACAAGGTTTTAATTCTGTCTTGGTTGCTGACTTCTCTTGCCCTCTCTGGTTCTCAGGGTCCTAGCTCTGGTCATAACCATATGTAAGGTTTATATAGTAGGGGACATCTGAAGTGGAACAAAGCTGTGTAGTTAGGGGAGAAGATTCTGCTGCCAAGAGGCCAGCCTGTGACTTTAGACTGAGTGATGGGGAACTTCTTTCCCTACTTCTTGCTCCATGGAGTCTGGTGGGAAGGTCAGCTTCCTTTCTTTGGAGTGTCTCCTTTAAGCCTTGGGACACAGGGAGGGCCCAGAATCCTGGCTTTCTGGAGTTTATACCCATTATGCCCTGGCTGCGTAATCACACCCAATCCTGGGTGGTAATTCCTCCATGCTGGATCCTAGGTGGCCTTGGCTAAACCATCCTGGTATTGGGGTGGAGGCCTGGCTCACCTGGGTTTGGGGTGCTGGGCTGCTGAAGCTCATGCTCAGAGCTTTCTTTATCCGTAGGATCCTGAGCAGATCATGACTCAGCTGCAGTCTCTGGTCCCTCAGGGAGGTATGGGGAGTTGTCCCCAACGGGAATGCTCTGGGGGACTCCAGACTCTTCTTCCCCATGAAGTGACCTAGAAAGGAGGTGCCCAGGTACATGGAAGTCAGGGAGTGAGGATCCTGCTCCAGTGGGAAAGTTCCCCATCTTTCCCACTTTTCACTTCTCTTGGAAGGAAGACAGGAAACCTTCATTCTCTTCACCAAGGAGCCACAAAGACATTGGAGTGGTGACAAAGATTGCTACCTCAGCTTTTCCTGAACAGGTGTAGGGACAGCACAGCTGGAAGGAAGGTGGGACAAACTAGGACCAGGGGGAAACTGCCAGTTGTACTGCCTGCTTGGAGGAGGGTCAGAAAAGGGCAAAGAAAGAAGTAGGGAATGAAGAGGTGCCTGGAAGATGAATGTGCAGAAAGACACACCAGAGGTTATAAGATTCGGCAGTCTTGCTTAAGGAAAGGACACCGGTTGGCAGTCGACCTAGGTAGGATTCAAACCCAGCTCTGCCTTAAACTTGCTAAGAGATCTTAGCCAAGTTACTATCTTAGCCAAATTACTCAACTTCTCTATCTACTAAATTAGATGATCCCCTAGTGCTCGGACACTAGGAGGGGCCAGAGCGGGGTGAGGGACGCTTGCTGGGGTCCCCTAAGACTTACCGGTGGCCCAGAGGTTGCCCCGCGGGTGCACTCGGATCTTGCTTGTTCGGCCCCGGGATTCCGGAAGATCCCAGTTGAGCGGGGAGACACCGGCTGCCAGCAGCGCGAAGAGCAGGAGGCCACTAAGCCACCAAGCGCCCCCCGCGTGCCGGGCCATGGCCGTGCCCACAGCTCCGTCTGCCAGCCCGCGCCCGCAGCTGGCTCCAGGGGCCCGCCTTCCCTGCTTTTAAACCTGCGCCTGGGGCGGAGCTGCGGCAGGAGCCCCGCCCTGCCTCCCGTAGCGGCCCCGCCCCGCACCTGCTCTTGGCGGGGTGGGCGCTTCCTCCTCCATGGGTCCTGGATTGAGCCGCCCACCCTCCCGCCGCCCCCGCAGCAAGACAGTTCCAGGACCTCGCTCGCCACGGCCGCTGGCTTTTGGCCACCAAGTAATAACTTCAAACCCTGAGCTTCTCTAGGAGACTAAAAGTGGGGCAAAGAAGTCCTCCTCCTGCACAGCACGGGCATCTTTATGCCACTCAGGCAAGTGCCAGGCACCACAGGAGCTCCATAATTAATTCTCGACACCCCTCATTCTTGGAGCATCTGGCTCGTACCACTCCCGGGAGAAGGCACCCGCTGGAGGGCCCGGCCGCCTTAACCGTAGGCAGGAGGCAGACCTCTGTGGGTCTGGGGAGAGGAAAGAGCATTGGACCAACTCTACTTCACTTTCAAGTATAAAATGGAAATAACCACATCGCCTTATTTTTAATTTTTTTTAGATGTTGATGGACCTGAATTTTATTCATTTATTTGTATGTGGTGCTGAGAATCTAACCCAGTGCTTCACACATGCTAGGCAAGCGTTCTACCACTGAGCCATTACCCCAGCCCTAAATCATCTTTTTAAAAAAATTATTATTTTTTACTTGTAGATGGACACAATATATTTATATATTTATTTTTTATGTTGTGCCGAGGATTGAACCCAGTGCCTGACATGTGCTAGGCAAGCACTCTACCACTGAGCCACAACCCCAGCCCTCGCCTTATTTTTATAGTTTTACATAAACACAATTATTTTGTGGCAGGAAGCAGCAGTTTTATAGGACCTGCCCTTTCACACCCAACACTACCGTCCTCCTACTTGAAAAGAACTTTTGGATTAGTGGTATCACTTAAGGAGAAGGGGAAGACACTATGCTCTAGAATAATCCATTTATTTTTTCTTTTTCTTTTTTAAAAATATTTTTAGTTTTTATAGTTGGACACAATACTTTTATTTATTTTTATGTGGTGCTGAGGATTGAACCCAGTACCTCACACGTGCTTGGCGAGGGTTTTACTGCTGAGCCACAACCGCAGCCTCCATTTATTTTTTCTTAAACTTTTACTGAACACCAATAATCAGAGCCCCATGAATGCCACAGCAGGAGGGGAGTCAAATTCCCTACTCCCAAGAGAGCTATCCCTCTCACTAGAAACAGTACAAGGAGAGACTGATGGAAGAGTGGGGTATGGGCCAAGCCCTGGGCTCCTTGCTGGACATTAGACAGTATGAATGTGACAGAGCTTACTACAATTATCTTTAAGAATTATTTTTTCTGACTTAATAATGACACCTGCTATTATTACTCTTGCCCTGGCATTTACACCTCTCTGCTTTCTTGTCACAGATCCCCATGGTGTGCAGATATAGCTCTTATCACCTTCCTATAATAATCATTCCCTTTGCATCCATTACACTCCCATCCTACCTTCTCTGGTCCATGGATGTAAAAATTAGTGGAAGCTCATATTAGTGATTCTTCCTTGCTTAAATGCTTGAACGAAATTATTTTATGTTTCTCTCCCTTAACTGGTGGAAACAGGATGAAAGAGTCACTTGCTTAGATATCTCACTGGAGTCTGGCTTCAGGTCTGTTGGGATCACTGTATCAGGTCCCCAAAGCTGTGAGGGCAGATACAGATCTCCCCAAATTCTCAGACCCACTCCTGTTTTACCATCCCATTTCAACACCAAGTTGGGCTTCAATTTCTCAGGGAGGAGAGGGAGTAAACACTGTATTTTTTACTTCTTTCCTGACAGTGACCCTGTGACCTTTTCTTACAGATTTATTTATATTAAGCTAAGCTTCCTCTAACACAAGCTCAGGTTCACGGCTCTGAGACTGGCTCCAGAAGCCCTCAGGACTATTTGAAATGTCAGCCCAGCACAGGAAAAAAGGGTCCCTGAGGACCCAGAAAAAGCAGCAACTCCAAAGCCAGCTATATAACACTGTCCAGGAGACTGGGCTTCCCTGGGGGAGTGGAAGGAGCTACAGCAGAAAGGATGGGTAGTCCAAGGCAGTGCTAGGCTTTGGGTTTAGCATGAGGACTTCAACTGCTCATCGCATATATTCCCTATATACGTGCTGATGACATGTATATAGGGTTGGGGGTGTAGCTCAATGCTTAAGTGCACCTGGGTTCAATCCAAGGGGAGAGACTCATAGTGTGTTTTCATATCAAAGTATACAGAGTTCATCATATCTTCAGGGTTTACTCATGACCCTTTCAGAATTCTACAACATTCAAGAACATCCGTGGAAAATGGGGAGAAGATTCACAGGATGATCAAAGGATCACCAAAGGGATGAAAGCTATATGGCAAATCCCATTATAACTAGCACCAACAAAACATTTAAAGTAGCCAGGTGCAGTGGCCTGGAAGGCCCGATACATTCAAAGCCAACCTTAGCAAATGTGAAACTCTATCTTTAAATAAAATACAAAATAGGGCTGGGGATGTGGCTCAGTGATTGAGTGCACCTGAGTTCAATCCCTAGCACCAAAAAACAAAAACCAAACCTTTAAACTGCACCAAGTTTTAAAATCCAAAACAGTTTGAAATAAAGGACATAAAATATTAATGTTTTTGCATGTCTTCATTAAATTGAAATCAATTACAAGTAACACCTTTTCATAACTGTCTTTTTTGCCTGCTTTCTAAAAACACTTTCATGTATGTTCCCTTGATTCTCAGCGTGGATTTGAAGTAGAAAAGACTAGTACCATGCTCATTTTATAAATGAGTTAACTCACATAGAAAGCAAGTTTGTAAGAGAGAGGAAACAAATGAAGAAAACTAGACTGTAGACTTGTAACACAAGTACAGAGGATGACAGAGAAAGGGGAAAGCAGAAATTTAAATTAGACATAAATGAGTCTAGGTGAAGTCTCAGAAACTAGAGCTGTGTAGAGCAGGACAGTGTGAAGTCTGTCCTGATAGACCTCTGCACACAGTTCTCCATCTGTGTGGCCTGCAGAAATGAAGAGAGCATCTTGGGAATGCTCAGGTCCTGCTCTTTAGTTTTATAATCAAAAGGAGTTTATAAAATCAGGAAAAGAATAGAATCTTCAAGAAAGGAGAAAGGAAGGGAGAGTCAGGGATTTGTGAAAGAATTTCCTGAAGTCAAGGGGAATACATAGGGGTTTTAGCTGTTCTGTAAGATCAGAACAGTAACCATTAAGAAGTACTATTAAGAAGAAATCCACAGATGGCCAAATGCCTGTAATCCAGCTCCCCGGGAGACTGAGGCAGGAGGATTGCAAATTTAAGGACAGTATTGGCAACTTAGATCCTGTCAAATAAGGTTGGGGATGTAGCTCAATTCTTAAGTGCACCTGGGTTCAATCCCTAGTACTAAACAAACAAACAAACCAAAATCAAAACCAAAACAACAACAAAAAACAAGAACTCAGGAAGGAAGGAAAGATCTACATCTAATGAAAAAGGATGAACACTTAAACAGTGGCTAAGAAGCTACTGTTCAGCTAAATGGCTCAAGTGCTCAGGGACACCATGAAAACCTAAGAAAGCAAGAAGCCCCAGGCAACATTAATAATTCATAATTACTTGCATGTAATATTCATGTATTTAAGGAGACATTTCCATAATTGAAGTAAATATGCGTTCAACTCCAAAGAGGGTTAAAAAGGCTTGGAAATCTGGTGGAGAATCTCAGTATTAATAATCTGAACAAATCTGAGGAGGAAAAACCTGCAGCCTATCAAAAATTCCCATTTGACTTTACAGGGCAAAATAACCAGATTAAGACCTCCAGCATGGTGATGTGGTAAAAGTAACACACCTCAAGTCTGATTCTGCCATACATGCATTAGAAGATCCTGGTCAAATCATTGAACTTCTCCTGATTTCTCTACTTTGTAGGATGGAGGTTATTTTGAGATTTATAAAATGAGAGAAAGTAAATATTTGTTGTAAATTATAAAGCACTTAGCAGAGCATCTGGCACATTCTAAGTACTCAATATTATTAGCTGGATCCTAGGAAAGCAAAACCTGCTTTAAATCTGAAGCCCATGACAGAGGGAAATGTTCGCTTGCTAGCAGCAAAGACCACAGTGCTCACACAATAGGGCCTAGCTCTGGCAGCATGCCTATTATATCTTAAGTTGTTTGATAAACCAAAATGCCAGCACATCTACCTAAACTCTTGACCAATTTCAAGAAAAGAATTCTATACTCCACATATTGTTTGAAAGTCATACTCAAAATAATAACATAGCTATTGAGAAAAGAAGATTGTTTTTATAATACAAACTTAAGAAAAAGAAATTTAAAATATTCTTCATTGATGAGGATAAGAGGGAAGTACTTATCAGGATGAAAATGAGGTATGAGATTTTCATGTTTTCTAAAAGGCCATGAGTGGGCTTTTTTCTTTTTTGGTGCTGGGGATTGAAGCCAGTGGTACAACCACTGAGCTACATGCCTAGCCCTTTTTATTTTGAAACAGGGTCTCACTAAGTTGCTGAGACTGGCCTCAAACTTATGATCCTTCTGCCTCAGCCTTCCAAGTTGAGATTATAGTTGTGTACCACCATGCACAGTAGCCATGAGGTTTTTAAAGATCACAAAACACATTGGGCTGGGGATATGGCTTAAGCGGTAGTGCGCTCGCCTGGCATGCGTGCAGCCCGGGTTCGATCCTCAGCACCACATACAAAGAAAGATGTTGTGTCCGCCGAAAACACTAAAAAAAGAAATATTAAAAAATTCTCTCTCTCTTAAAAAAAAAATCACAAAATACTGTTCTAGAGAGAAGTTGAAAGTTCTTGGCTGATTAGATTATGAAGCCTTTTGCAGAGACTGACAAACTATACCATGTATGGATGAACTTTCTATAAAATTGCTCCATGAAAATCATTACGCTAATTAAAAAAAATCAAACAACATCACAGTATGTTTCTTGATTCTCAGGTACTATTACAAAAACAATTTTTTAAAATTCTACAGAGCACAGAAATAACTATTTCTCTCTTTGCATTAGATGCTAAGGATGAGAGTCAAATGTATGGATCTCTTCTAGCAGACAAAAGAATCTTCTGACATCTTATAGGTAGTACTCTCGACTTCAATTCCATCCTTTTCTTTCTCCACACTTACTTCATCCCTGAATTCTTCAATAATTAAATTGTATTATGTTAATTTTAGTTCCCCCCCCCCCAGCACAGGGAATTTGAATCCAGGGATGCTTTATCCCTGAGCTATCCCCAGCCCTTTTTGAAATTTTTTTTTTGAGAAAGGATCTCACTAAATTTCCAGCACTGGCCTCAGAATTTCCATCTTCCTACCTCGGTCTCCTAAGCTCCTAAGGTATGATCCCAGCAGCTTATTGCATCTACATAGGTTTCACCTGGCCCTCTTTAATTATTTTATATTTATCACATAGTGCTAGGTATATCTTTTATGAAACCAAGCCAGTGTATAAATAAATCTAAAATAAGTAAAGTACTATGATATATACAAAGATGAAACTGAAGCTGGTCTTGTCTTGATACCTTCAAGGAACTGGCCTTCCCTGGGGTGGGAGAGAGGGACAAACAGAAAGCAACCACTGTGAGGACAATGTTAAAGAGGAATATGAACAAAGTACAGGGCAGTCCGGAGGAAGTAGCACTATATAAATTTGAAAGCTTAATCAAGAATAAGAAACAAGCAGGGGGCAGGTGTGTATACCTGTATTCCCAGGTACTTGGGAGGCTGAGGCAAGAGGATCACAAGTTCAAGACCAACCTGGGCAACTGAGTGAGACCCTGTCTCAAAATAAAAAATAAAATGGTCTGGGGATGTAGCTCAGTATCTTGGGTTTAACCCCAAGTTTGACAAAAAGGAAAAGGGGGGCTTTCTATGCATCTATTATTATACTTATGATCCTATACTGAAAAATTTGTTTATGCACATTGCCTTATTAAGGCAGAGTTTCTGGCAAAGCAAGAAGGACTTTGCCTTACTCACTTTTGTATCCTCAAAGACTAGCTGAAACTCTACACATTAAATGCTCAATAAACGTCTGCTGAATGAATTGAGAAAGTTTTCAGCAGGTGAAGTGAGCAGGGACCCCAGGCAGGGACTAGCATAAGCAAAGACAGGTTATGTCTGTACGGTGAAACCTAAGTAGATGCAACAATGTGGGACCTGGGGAGAGCCGAGACTGGAAAAGTCCAGAATGACACTTGGAAGATAAGGTTTTCACCATCTTTTTGCTAAGTCCTGCACATTCTAGTTTCCGTAATACTACTTGGTTACACAGTATTCTTTTCACACCCACTCATCTTGTGTATGAAGGATGCTGTTTGTTGTTTGACTTCTAAGAGCCCATGAAGGGAAGAAGGGAGATGAAGACATGCCTAGCCAGCAAACAGACTGAACAGGCTATAGCAACTGAAAGAGGATTGTGAGAAAGGTAGACAATCCATTTAACCAGATAGAATCAGCTGGATCATCTCTGACTCTTAACAATGTTAAATATATTGTCATGAGGAGGCTGACCTCAGGTGCTGAAATAGTCCCCTACTATGTTATGAAGGGTTAGTTGGTCTTGGTAAAACTTATGCAAACAACTACTTTTGCAAATACCATCAAGAAAGAGGACACAAGAAGAATCCAAGAACAAAAAAGAAACAGGATTAACATAAGAAAAATCTGGAAAAGGTACATGCAGCTTAAATGGAATCATGGAAAAATGAAGTTTTCAGATTCAAATTTGGCAAGATCAAGAGAATGTACTTACTAAATAACAGGAAAGCGCAAATCACTTTAATGATTCATATGCTCTACTCCAGAATAATAGTTCAGCAACAATGCTAACTGAAATTACTGCCTATGGTTCCAAAGCATGATTATACTGAACATTTAATATATGCTGCTTCATGTTACCAGGGAAATACAGCATATTGTCTATAATATGAGACCCCTACACTGGAAAAGTTTCCAATCTGCTGGGGGATCTTGAGGCCATATCCATAAACTTAAACAGTACGATACAGCCACTCGGTAGTGGCAGTAGAATAATTAATTGTGAAGATGGTAAGACTCAAAGACTAGCAAAGATAAGGGTATATATACAATACTAATGTGAAAAATTGCTGGGGATGTAGCTCAGTGATAGAGTGGCTTGCCTAGCACACATGAAACCCTGGGTTCAGTCCCTAGCATGTCAGGGGGAAAAAAAAGATGATAATGTGAAAACCCAGGGAATACAGCACAGGGATGTTTAATGTTAGCTGAATTCAAAGTTTGAAAGGTAGGAGAGACACAAAATTTATGGTCCAAGCAACAGACATTTCTGAAAATAAAAAGTACACTGAAACTAATTAGCAGATGGTAATTGTCTAAAATAGGCACACAATGGAACACTATGATGGGAGGTGAACAGATATAGTAGGAAAATGAAAAATCTAGGGAAGTATTCCTTCACTGAACATATGAACACTGAAGGGGAAGTTTGAGGGAATCACTACAAACTTGAGTTTAAAGATGGAACAATCAAGTGAAAGGGTCCAGGGGGAAGAGAGACAAAAAGACTAGGACTGAGGATAGGCAGTTGGTGTTATGAGAGTAGATAAGTAGCCAAGAGATGATCTCATTATCAAATTCTTAAAGTTTTATAGTTCTCATACTGTTTTCTAATTCCTTTCATTCACCACGTTGAGTCTCCAATTTGCCACATACTCTGCTAAATCTCAAAGAGCTGATACGTCCATTCAATTACCAAATTAAACCTCTCTGGCATTTCTTGCATTTTCAAAGAGCATTTAAAACATATTTACTAATAAAATCTCATATATTTAAGTCTTATTTTTCGTGCTAATCTACACAATATATAACTAGGAACATAAAATACCTCTTTCCCCAAATAATCTTTTTCTGGTTAATGAAATGGTTCAAATGTTTTTAACAGCTTTGAATACTTTTTCAGAGAGTTTTATCCATTGCTTAAAACAGGAGCATCTAGTAAAGGAGAAAGAATGATACTTTTACTAAACATGCAAGTGAGGAAAAGTATTATTTTCCTCCCATTTAGTGTCTAAGGAGGAGAAATTGGAAAGGAAGGAGATACAAATCTGAGGGTTTTTATATCTGGCTAGACAGGATTGCAGAGGATGATGGGATCCCAACTTTGGCCAGGAAAGCACACTATCTCCAGTGGACTGATAGGGCTGAACAGCTATCATTCTCTATAGATGATTAGGTAGGAAGAAAGAAGGTAATATAGTAATATTCTGCCATTCCACACAAGGAGCTGTTTCAGCACTCTCCTTTTCATGAGAAAATGTAAATATTATATAAGGACAGGTTCAAAAGAGTATTTGTTAACAGTGACTTGACAAATTTCACACACTATTGAGACCATTAAGCACCCATATCCAAAGTTAGAAGGCTAAAGCCTAGTTAATGGATTCAAGGGTGGCACTGTGCTCTGTAGGGGAGGGCTGCAGAAGTGTGTCTCTGTTCTCATTCCATTAGCATAACAGCACGAACTGACTTCCACCTCAGTTGAACAAATAATAGAACTAGATCAGGTAGCCCAACACAGAAAACTTGCCTATTTTGAGACTTATGCATTAATACAAGAAGAGAATAGAAAGACTTAATGAGTATTTTGTGCTTAAAACATACTGGCTTACCCTACACTTCCTGTTTCCCTATCGGTCTCAATATTAAAAGAAAATGCACAACTGAGCTTTGCAGTCGTTGCTTTAAACTCTGCCTTAAGTTTGCATTAGAGAAAAGCAGAGCCACGCACTTAAAAAAACACATTCAGGCAAATTAGAATTTAAAGACAAGTACAATGCTTGTCATCCAGCACCCTGTCCTGCCTCCTGCACATGCCCTGGTATACAAAGGACTGAGAATGTCTGAAGTGTACAAAGGGCTATGAGTTTTTACAGGCCAGTGAGATTTTCTGAATCTCTCAGGAACACTAGTTGGGTTTATACACATCTGAGTCACGCCCTAGTGAAGAATCAATTTTATGACTAAGAGATTTCCTATGAACGTCAATGGCTACTTTTGCTTCACAAAAACAAAAACAAAACAAACAAAAAAAAAAATAACAGTATTAAGGCAATCTTCTTAGCTGAAGGGCTCTTCAACCCAAAACTTTTATACCCCCACAAGGAGTACTAAAACCATCCAAGGAAGGCAAATCTCAGGAGCTTTCTGGACAAACACAATCCAGGGATAAGGGGTTCAATGTGCAAAGTCTTTTATTTAAAATTCTGAAAAGTTAAAGACTTATGACCACCTCAGTATGTGCCATTCCCATTATAAGGAGGAATGACAGTTTCAAACTCGTGCAGAGCTGCATTTTCATTTACAGAACTCTGTAGGCACTTTAGAAGTGAAGCTTGGCTTCAAAATACAAACACTGGGGGCTTTGGCTCAACCTTTTAATATAAAAATTCACTGATGTACAAAAATGTGAAAGTGTGACAATGACAACATATGAAATTCTGTGATTGAAAGTCCCCTTGAGTGCACTCTAGTGCACACACACCCGCCCAAAGAGATTCTGGCGTGGAAACATAAACTAATGTAAACCAGGGCTACTGAGAAGCGCCAACATGTGTGTTCTCCATTCCACCAATCACAGACCAACAGCTACTCCAAACTTTCAGTAACAAAAAGTACGGCATCTTCCCAGGAACAGCAAGGCAGACTTCTTACTCACGATGGACCAGCACGAATAAACCCAGCAAAAAAAGTACTGCATACTACAAAATAAAGACAGAAACACAAGTCAGAGATGCTTTCAAAAGTTCTAAAGTTCTCAGAATCAATTAATAAACTAGACTTTTTGGCCATGATATATTTAAACTATTATTTTTTCATGTTTCAACTATAATCCACTTAAAGTTTCCAAAATTAAGCAAAAGATCACTGTTTAGAGGCTTTAACCCAGGACCTCATGCATTCTAGGTGCATAAACTCTACCACTGAGTTACACCCTCAGCTTGAAGTCACTTTTTTTTTTTTTTGGTGGTACTGAGGCTTGAACCCAGGGTGGGCACTATGCTATTGAGCTACATCCCCAGTCCTTTTTATTTTGAGATAGGGTCTTGCTAAGTTGCCCGGGCTGGCCTGGAACTTGTGATCCTCCTGCCTCAGCCTCCAGAGTAGCTGGGATTACAGGCATGCACCACAATACCAGGCCCAAGATCACATTTCTAATGAAACATATGGTATAATTTCTCACCTTAAATTTAGGATAGTCATTCATGAGGATCGTCACAATTCCAATATAAGGAACAAATCTAAAATAAACAAAAACATGATCATCACAGAATTTCCTAAGCAAAGCAGCTGTTATCATTTACCAAACACCCATATCTTTCAGAGAAAACTAATTTTCAGTTCACAAAAATCCTTTATATATATTATTCTATTTATTCCTTCCAATAGCTCATGATAGGGAAGTTAGGAATATAACCATTTTATAGATGAGGAAACAGCTGATCATGCCCAAGGCACATAGCTTCCTTGTGGTGAAACCACTACTAGATCTGAGAGGTCTTAGATCTCTAGTTGGTAATTCTGATACAGGGTGTGTCCTCACAAGCTTTAGGGAGCTGTCAACCTAGTTGGGGAGACAAGGCAAACACAGCCAGAATATTACAAGGTATTTCATGTTAAGTGGCCACAAAGTAAATGTAAGAGCTCTTATATAGATGTACTTAGAATTTCACTGCCCTCTTATTTGAACCACCTGTAATTTGGGTTTGGCCCTCTTAATCCTGAAATTTAAAACAGTTTAAAACACCATACAGAACAAACTAATCTCAGCCTCCATCTTTCTTTACATCTCTACAGCATTTGATCTTGATGACCACAACTTGTCTTGAAATCCCTCCTCCTTGGATATTTTTTATCTATCTGTAACAAATTTGTTTCTCCACCTCCCTCTGCTATCATACAGAAGAAAGCCAAAGCTTTCTTTGTACACTTTGTAACAGCCCACAGATTATTCAAGGCACGGACACCTTCGCACCTTCATCCCATGCCAAAGGCAGCCGAAACAGAAATTATCTCCCATGTAACACTTCCACCATCAAAACCTAAGGTAAATTTCAAGAATGGACATTTTGTCTTTGGTGTATTTCACTTCCTAATTCCGGTGGCGTGGGAGGCTGAAACAGGAGGATCACAAGTTCAAAGCCAGCCACAGAAACTTAGAGACCTTATCTCTAAATTTAAAAAAATATAAAAAGGGCTGGGGATGTGGCTCAGTGGTTAAGTGCCCCTGGCTTCAATCCATGTTTTAAAAAAAACCCACAAAAATACAAACAAAAATGTCCCTTACTCCTGTCTCCTCTCCTCACCCTTTTCCTGTTCTCTCTTCCCACAAACTTCCCTTCTACATACATTGGTGTTTCTTAAAACTTAGACCTCCTTTGTCACAATCATTTGAATGACTTGTTAAAAATGCATATTCTTGCCAGGCACAGTGGCACATGCCTATAATCCCAGCAGCTTTGGAGGCTGAGGCAGGAGGATCATTGAGTTTAAAGCCAGCCTCAGCAAAAGTGAGGCACTAAGCAACCCAGTGAAACCCTGTCTCTAATAAAATACAAAATAGGGCTGGGATGTAGTTCAGTGGCTGAGTGCCTGAGTTCAATCCCTGGTAACCCCCGCCTCCACCCCCAAAATGCATATTCTTCAATCTTCCCCAGATTTATTGGGTTAGGAAATCTCTGAAAGATGAGCTCCAAATGATGTTCTTGCTTCAAAAAGTCTAGCTCTAGTGTGAGGTGCACAGCACAGGTATGTGGTGAAAAGAATATCAACTCTTGGGGCCTTATGTCTTAGTTTCAACTCCTGGGTCCTTCAAGAGCTGAAAAGTGACAGTCTCTATAGAATGGTATTGCTAAGCTCTAGGAGGGAAGATAGAGGCTGTCTATATTGTTTTATACATATTTTTAAAATTGCAATACATGTCTTGTCATTTTTAACCCTTCATAAAAGCAATCACTTTCAGTGAAGGTAAATCATCTAATTTAAGGACATAATGGCAAATGCCTCACAGTAAAATGCAGATTAAGACCTATAAAAACATCTGTTTTCTATAAAACATCAAGCTAATTCTGATCTGATGACCAGCAGCCATTCTCATAGGTAGAAGCTTTCTTCTGTTATCTCCACACAATGGTATATATGCCCAAAGAAAAACAACCACAGACCACAATTTGCTTAGGAGAAATTCATAGAAACTTTTTTGGTGTTGTTGTTGTTGGCTTTTCCTTGTCCAATATAGGTTAAAATGAAAGCAACCTCATCTTTTTTTTTTTTTAATATTTATTTTTTAGTTGTAGTGGGACACAATACCTTTATTTATTTATTGTTTTATGTGGTACTGGGGGATTGAACCCAGGGCCTCGAATGGGCTAGGGGAATGCTGAGCCACCACCCCGGCCCCAAAAGCAACTTCATCTTTAGGGGTAATATAAGAAAAACATATGGCAAGCCAAACCAAAGAGTTAATTACTTGTACCACTCCTTCCTGCCATAGACAGAGATAGCAGAATTAATAATTAAGTATATAAAGCGGTATCATCAATTATCTTAAAGGCATCAATCGTACTTTTTCCCTATTCTGCTCAGGTAAACTCATATATTAAAGGAGAGTTGATGATAAGCAGAACAAGGTTTAAAGTAAATAAAATAAATACCATTCACAAGGCCAAATCCAATAGCAGCCTTCGCCAAGTTAACACCTAAATGGTAGAGTATGGTTGAACACATTTCCCTGGGAACTCTTGGGATCAAAGGTGCTATTCAGAAATAGCCTCTTTGGCTGATGTTTTTTTGGGGAAAAATGATTAAAAAGAAAAGATCAAACAGTAAAGGAGATAAGCTCCCCAACCCTGAAAAAAAAAAATTAAGAGGAGAACCCAGAACAATTTTGTCAAATATTGAAAGGGATCTTAAGGAAGTTTGGACCCCAGCAGCCAACTAAGAGAATATGCAATTATCCAAAATGGATCATTTTGTTTCTAGAATGACCTGTGACTTGTTTCAAATAAAAATACATTTTAAAAGACTTATTTATAAAACTGATTTCAGTCAACAGAGAGCTCAGACACTCTGCTCCTTATATCTTATATCTATATATTTTAAATTTTGGCTTAACATGTAACACTGGTACATTTTTTCAACATTTTTCAAATCAAGGGAGTTAGCATTTCCATTTCTTTATCATTGCTTTGTTTGGAAACTTCAAGCTTCTCAATTATAGTTCTTCCTTATATTTTTGTTCTTTTCTTTTCATTATTAATACTTCTATTTCCTGATCTTCTGCCAGGCTTTTAGCCTTTTCTCTTGTTGCTCTTTGAAAAAGAGGTCCTCTTGTGTTTTTCAACTTCCTGAATTTAGAAAGAATCACCCCTACTAAATGCTTAATGGGGCCAATATCAGTTTCATTTTCTAAAATTGTTTTTACTATATGTTACAAGATGAATGAACCCTAAAAATTAGGACAAGTGAAAGAAGCCAGACATAAAAGACTAAAAATGGTATGGTTCTGTTATATGAAACACCCAGAACAGGCAAATCCACAGAGACACAAAGTAGATTAGTGGTTGTCAAGGGCTGCAGGGAAGGAGAGGATGGGAAGTGACTGCTAATGAGCATGGAGTTTTATTTTGGAATTGATGGAAATGCTTTGGAATTAGTGGCGATAGTTTCACAACCCTGTGAATAAAATAAAATCCACTAAATTGGACACTTTAAAATGGTGAATTTTATATCCCACTATATGAAAATTCTATTTCAATAAAAAATTTTTTCTTAGATAATTTTGATTTGGGGCTTTAGGCCCCAGTGTACAACTGTTCAAAAAAATCAAAACATTTTTTAAAATGCCTAAAGGGATGTTTGTACCACAGTCACAAACTTGTCTGCAGAAAAACTCTATTGTCAAGGTTTGGCATAGCCTGACTTATCAGCTTAGTGTTTTATAAATACAATTTCCACAAGAGAAGGTGATAAATTACATTACATGTCAAAGTAAGTGGTGGTATAATCAATGGAAAGTGAATTTGTACAGTCAAGAGTCTGTCCTCCTGCTGTTCATGTACCGTATGTTTATACTTCATAGAAATTTACTTAATACAGAGAGTAAAAGACTATTACTTTCTTTTCTTTTCCCTCCCCCCCCTTCCTTCCTTCGTTCCTTCTCCCTCCCCCCTCCCTTTTTTGTGGTACTAGTGTTTGAAACCAGGGACATTCTACCACTGAGCTACAGCCCCAGTTCTTTTTATTATTTGGCAGGGTCTTACTAAGTTGCTGAGGGTCTTGCCAAGTTGTCAAGGCTGGCCTCAAACTTGTGATCTTCCTGCCTCAGCCTTCTGAGTCACTGGGATTACAGGCATGTGCCACCACAGCTGGCTGCACTGTTTAATTAAAAGCCACCAAAACATTGTATATTTTTAAAGGTGGCAGTATAGAAATATTGGTATGTATAGTTTGGGATTTTTCAAAACTTCTTCAGAAAGACAAGTTACTTCAGTGAAAGTCTGGCTTCCCTAACATTTTAGAACATGGTATCTTTTATTCAGCAAAGGGCCAGAGTGAGAATACATAGCTGTAATAAATACTTTAGAATCAAGACCCACATAAAGGGAGACACATGTAGGAGCACACATAAAAGTATGGCAAAATTTGCTGAAAGACTTTAACATATACATGTTTTATCCAATAGTTCCACTGATTGGAATTACTGGGATTACAGTAATCCCAGCATCTTGGGAAGGTGAGGCAGGAGGGTTTCAAGTTAAAAAACTACCCTTAGTAACTTAGCGAGGCTCTAGGCAACCCTGTCTCTAAATAATATACAAAAAGGGCTGTGGATGTGCCTTGGTGGTTAAGCGCCCTGGGTTCAATCCTCAGTACAAAAAAAAAAAGATTGCTTGGGCAGAGGCACTGAGATATATATAACAAGGATGTTCACTATAACATTGTTCACAATTAAACAAAAAACTATATTAAAAATAGAAGCAAAAAACTAGATACAGTCAGAATATCTAAATAACAGGAGAATGACTAAATAATAGTATGATCTATTAATCTATCCATATAGTAAAATAACAGCTTTGCAAATGATGATACACAAATAAATGATTTGTGAATATATCTGGGTGAAAATGGGTTATAAAATAGTTGTTTCTCCATACATGTGTTAATGTATCTAGAAACATATCTATTAATGTCTGCATCTTTATCTCTATATATAAAGACTTAAAAGAACTTAAACCAAAAGGCTAACAATAAATACTTATAGAAGGACAGTAAAGTGACTTTGCTTTTTGATGACTGGTATTTCCTTATGTATCTACATCTATCTGTTTTTTTGCAATTAAAGGGAAAACAAAAATACTAAAAGGGGTTGACAAGTCTGAATAATATTAGGGGCATCTTTGGAATTGTGGGAGATAGGTACTATTATTTCTTGAAGCACTGATGACTTAATTTGGATTTGTCTGTCATAATAAATGAAATTCTCCTAAAGCAGGGGTACAAGTACATGCACACCAGCTCTGAAGGTTCTAATCTGATCTCTTTGGCTCAAAAAACAGCATCTCTCATACTATAACTGAGGCAACTTTCACTTGTAACCGGCACTTCGGTCTGTATAGTACAATTTTTCATCGTGGTGGTCTGCTTATCAGTGTAATAACTCTGGATTCACACAGTCTATTATAGGTCAGAAGGACCACAGATTGTGAGAGCATTAAGAGTGCCATGAAGCACTGAAATAGTGAGAACCAGTAACCACCCTGTTCAGCAATGTTATGCCAGTAATTCTGGTGTGATGGTTAAGAGGGTAGGCCCTGGAGCTACCAGCCACTTACTACTATCAGTGTGATTTTTGATAAGTAACCTAATTCCTGTGAGTTTCCTCATCTGTAGAATGGGAATATTAGGGTTGTTCCAAGGTTAAAATGAGATAATACCTATAAAGCATTCACAATCAGTCTCTGATAAACAGTAAACCCTAATGAAGGTGAGTTATTGTTAATACTATTAATAACATTAAGGTAGTTAACAATTCCATACGTCTTTATACCAGTAACTTACAATTCCTGTTCTCCACTGATCTTTCTCCTGATAAAATCTGAAATAAACAGGCTTAATATAATTTTTAAATTTCATATTACCTCATCAATTTCAAGACTAGAAATAAAACAGTATGGAATACATGGACATGATAAAATTAATTTAGATGAACACTTTTAAGTTGTTGACTCAGTAAATTCCTAAGAAATTATTTCAGGAAGCAGGATTAATACTGTTCCAAATCCTCACAGCCTTACCCAATACAGACAACAGAGCATTAAAAAAGCACCCAATATTTCTTTTTTTAAAAATTTTTTTTAAAATTTTTTTTAGTTGTCAATAGACTTTTATTTTATTTATTTATATGTGGTGCTGAGAATCGAATCCAGTGCCTCACACATGCTAGGCAAGCGCTTTACCGCTGAACCACAACCTCAGCCCCGCACCTGATATTTCTTGAGCAAACTGAATAAATATGAATTTTTAAATTGTCACATCCAATTCACTATCTCTTTTATTGTACCCAAGTTCATCCCCTCTGGAGGAGCAGACCTGAAAATATGGGTAAATTTTAAGAAGCACACTTTTCAAATGACACAAATATGATATGGTGAAACCAGGGCCAAAATGCTTTGTATTCAGTTGCAAATGATCAGATAATATGATTGAGAGGGCCATGTTTCAAGTGACATAAAATTTCAAGACGTTCCCCTCTATACTTACCCTCTGGCTCTCCCCACAACATCTTTTTTCTCTAGCCAGTGTTGTCCTTGTTTATAGAGGCCTCGGTCATCAACAGCATTATTATCTCCTTTGGTCAAAAACTTGATATGCCCATTTTGCCTTGAAAGAGTAAGGTAAAATCAAGTCATTACATACCTCTTCATGGCATGTGAAAGCACAAAATATGCTCTTGTTAACCCAAAATTCCTGTGGCACTGGGGTACTTTATCAAAATTCCTAGCATTAAAATAACTCTTTAACTAAAAAATATAATTTAAACTGTGTTTAAAATAAAGATTAAAAACAAACAAAAAGTTCAAATTTTTTTTTTTAGAGAGAGAGACTTTTTAAAAAATATTTATTTTTTAGTTTTTGGTGGACACAACATCTTTATGTTATTTTTATGTGGTGCTGAGGATCGAACCCAGCGTCCCGCATGTGCCAGGCGAGCGCGCCACCGCTTGAGCTACATCCCCAGCCTCAAAAAGTTCAAATTTAGGAGCTGAAATACTATGCAAGCATTAAAATTAAAAACAAAGTTGTAGAAGAATATTTAATGGCACTGGAAGATCATACAAATTTTACAAACTGAAAGAAAGGTTACAAAACATCATGTACATACTGGGGAATGAAACTGACCAACTTATGTTATGTGCATATATGAATATGCAACAACAAATTCCACTGTTATGTATAATAAAAATGTACCAATTTTAAAAATAACATACAGAATCCATCTCATTTTTAAATTTTTAAAAAATTATATGTGTGTGTATGTGTATAGATAGATAGATAGATATTTAGTTGTAAGTGGGCACAACACCTTTATTTTATTTATTTATATGGGATGCTAAGGATTGAAATCAGTGCTTCACACATTGCTAGGCAAGTGCTCTACTGCTGAGCCACAACCTCAGCCCCAGAATCATCTAATTTTTACATTAAAATACATACAATCAATTTTTTAGAAATATTAACTGAGTAAAGCAATACATTAAATTACCCTCAGATGTAACTGACAAACAGAATGACCTAGTTACTTCAAATAATTTGCAAGAAACAAAGAAAGTTGAAGAAAACCTCTAGATGAATTAAGACTATAAAAACACATCAACCTATTTAGCCAAGGACTTTATTTGAATCCAGATTCAAATAAACTGTTAAACTTATGACCTATTTGGGAATTTGAACAAAGATTAGAAACAATGATGTAAGCAATTACTGTTCTTTTTTTTAAAAGTGTAACTGAGATAGAATAGAATGAATAAAGAGGTAGAAAGGAGACAAAAGAAAACAGAGACTGTAGCTGTAAATCTAAAAGCCCCATGATCAGACTTTACTCCCCAGACCTGATTTTTCCTCTAGGACTATTACTCCCTAATTTCTGAGAAATCTATAAATCTTAGAGTTACTATAAATTTACTCATGTATGAAAATTAGCTAATTTTGATTAAAGCTCTATTAAGTGCATGTTATGTGTTTTCAGATTAGATAAAACAAAGGGAGATTCTGGCGGGGCGGGGGAGACCAGGGATTGAACTCAGGAGCACTCAACCAATGAGCCACATCCCCAGCCCTATTCTGTATTTTATTTAGAGACAGGGTTTCACTGAGTTGCTTAGTGCCTTCATTTTGCTGAGGCTGGCTTTGAACTTGTGATCCTCCTGCCTCAGCCTCTGAAGCCGCTGGGATTACAGGTGTGTGCCACAGCACCCGGCAAAGGAGATGTATTTTAAGAAACCTTTAAAACAGGCACATTCCAAATGTTACGTAGATAGAAGAGACAAGTAAAGATCCTGGAAAACCAGACCACCATAAATATCATGTAATTCATGACCAAAGAGCTGAGTTTGGCAGAATGACCTTGTTACCAAACACCTACCCACTCTCCCGCAGAAGAGATGGGGATGTAGTTCAGTGGTACAGTGCTTGCCTAGCATGCATGAGGCCCTGGGTTCAATCCTAGTATCACACACAAGAACAATAAAAAAGAAGTACCCAAGGGCTGGGATTGTGGCTCAGCAGTAGAGCGCTCATCTAGCACTTGTGAGGCCCTGGGTTCAATCCTCAGCACCATGTAAAAATAAATAAATAAAATAAAGGTATTGTGTCCAACTACTTCTATTAAAAAAAAAAAAAAAAAAAGAAGTACCCAAGACCCCCAAAGCATTTTTAACTCTTCAGATGGTGGTCTTCATTCAGAATGTATCTTCAGCTTTCACTTTCTAATGAAGCTTTTTTATGGTATCAGGGATTGAACCGAGGGATGACTACCACTGAGCTACATTCCCAGACCTTTTTATTTTTTATTTTGAGAGAAGGTCTTGCTAAGTTACTGAAGCTGGCCTCAAACTTATGATACTACTATCTTAGCCTCCTGGGTCCCTGGGATTACAAGTGTACGCCATGATGCCTGGTTCTAATAAAACTATACTCTGCTAAAATCCAAATCTGTGACATGTTGACATGTCATGTACCTGGATGATCCCCATAGAGATCTCCTTTGCCTCTGGAGAAAACTCTTCAGAACCCTTTATGGTGACATAACCACACTAATTGTTAAGTTTTATAAAAGTTTAGTAGTAAAGCTTGGTAGATACTTACTGAAATGCTTATACATGACATGATATGATATCAGAGATTTGATTCAAAATAATATAGGAGAGGGGGAAGAGGAGAGAATGTAGATGGGGCAGAATTGGTTCCACATTAATTATTACTGGGAATGGTGATAGATACATGGGGTTTATAATACTCTTCTGTGCGTGTTAGAAAATTTCCAAATTCAAAAAACATAATATAAAAAAGTGTATTAAACAATATATAAAATAACATACATAAAGGCATAAACAGTGGCTATCTATGACTTTCTGTAGATTACCATTCTTTTTTTCTTTCTCTAACCAACATATATTACTTTACTAGAAAAAGAAGCTAACTTTAAAGAAAAAACACCCCAATTCTTTTTTCTTTTTAAGAGAGAGGTGAGAGAGAGAGAGAGAATTTTTGATATTTATTTTTCAGTTTTGGGCAGACACAACATCTTTCCTTGTATGTGGTGCTGAGAATCGAACCCCGGCCCCACACATGCCAGGCGAGCACGCTACCACTTGAGCCACATCCTCAGCCCCCACCTCAATTCTTCATGCTAGGATATACAGGAATAGAATCGTGCTTGATCAGAAACTGCTAATTTAATTCTACTAGAGAACTATGAGGCTGATAGTAATTTAAATTTTTAACTAAAAGCAAAGCATATTTTATAGTCCAGTCTAAAATTAATTCAAGTATTTGAACTAACCACTATACTAGAAAAGAAAATTAGCTTCAAATTTCTACTGACTAATATTCACTTTAATTCTAAGTCAGAAACTGCTTCACTAGACACTAAATCTGCAGATGAAACTAAATTGGGAGGTGTTGCAAACACCAAAGACAGTTAAGTGCAAACTTCACATCAAAAATGGTATTCCAGTAATAAAAAAATGCAAATATATACAGAGAAAAGTAACCTGTAGCTTACAATTCAGTAAGTGAAAGAATGTCTGAGAAATCTTGGAGGGTAAAAGAGGGTAGGTAACAGAGGGAGCTGGCTGCTATAGTCCAAGTCAGGAGCATCAGGAAGAAAGAATCAGTTCAACCAGGAAAACACATCAACTGCACAGATGCTGAAAAGTGAAATCAGATATGAAAACAAAACAAAACAAAACAAAAAAAAAAACAGGAAATGGGAAACTGCATGGAAGGAAGGAAATGCTACTGATCTGGGCTACTTCCAAAGACTTGATGTGTCAGCAAAACAATCAGATACAACCAATTTTCCTCTACTAGCCTGTAATCAGGAGAGATCACAATAAGTTTTTTTTTAAAAAAAGCATAGCTATCCATCTGTTTAATGGTGGAAAAATATTCTCTGGTGGTGAACAGCTCTTATTAGACCTATTAAGACATACTCTAGCACTTCACAATTCATTGACTCAAAATAGTGATTGGAGGAACATTTATATAGGTACTCCTCCCCTGCTAACACAGGGACCAAATATGTAATATGATCTACCACCAAGGAGCTCAAAAGCATTAAAATTTAATTCATTCATCAAATACTGTGACACTAGGAAGAAATAACCACTTCAAAGATGAGAAAAAAATAAGACCCCAAAAGCCAATTAGGGGCAGAATAACGAATCTGTATACAAGAGAAAACAAAACAAAACTAAGGGCTCAAATCAGTCATCCCAATGGCCAAATTTCCCCTTTGAAATAATTAACTGGTCTCATGCCAGTGTTCAATATTATCATATTATAATACTTCTTAAAGACTGAACTTACTAAATATATACATTTGGTTGTCAACTGACCTCACATTTAAGTACAATGTTAACACTATTAAACCAAATAATAACTGCCAACACCAAAAGGAAAAAAAAAAAAAAAACCCAATGATTCCAACAGGTGTTTTCATTATCCCAAAAGAAAAGAAGAAACTGAAAACTTCTGAAAATTAATAGAATCTGTTACCTAAACAAGATGGTAACTTGGGGGTATCTCATGAATATAAAATAAAGCACCCAAAACCCCTGATTATAAGTGCCATACACCTTAAAATTTTCAGAATTCTGTTAAAAATTATTCTAAAATTTAAGGAATTTGTAATTAACATATTATCTGTCAATAAATCTGTCCTGAAACAAGATGAACTTTAAAAAATATATATTATTTATTTACTTATAGATTTATTTTTTGTTTATTTTGCAGTACTAGGGGTTGAACCCAGAGACCCTTTACTGTTGAGCAAAATCCTATTTCATTTTATTTTGAGAGCCCTTTCTATTTTGAAACAGGGTCTTGTAAAGCAGCCCAGGCTGTCCTCAAACTTGCCATCCTCCTGCCTCAGCCTCCTAAGTCACTGAGATGACAGGAGTGCACCACCCCACCCAGCTGTAAAACCTTTAGAATCATGTCAGGATGGATGCGGGGCATAACATCTAGGGAAAAAATTTCACTCTGTGTCTCAACCGCCTTATCTGTAATATAAAGAGCTAACATTGAGCATGGTGGCATAGGTCTGAAAATCCAACAATTTGGGAAGCTGAGGCAGGAGGACCTCAAGTTTAAGGCCAGCCTCAGCAACTCAGCAAGACCCTGTCTCAATATAAAAAGGGCTGGGATGTAGCTCAGGGTAAAGTGCCACTGGGTTTAATGCCCAATATCAAACAAACAAAAAGAATCTAAAGGTTTTATAAGTATCTTTTCTGGTTCTAAAATGTTACAATTCTATATTTAAAGAAATAGTTCATACTTCAGAAACTTTATTTTGAATTTTAAAAGTTGATGAATTTATTCTAACTTATTTGAAATGTATGTTATAGTTACATTGTCTTATAGTTCTTTTTTTTTAAGATTAGAACTGCTTTATTCCATTATATCATAAGAATTTATATAGGATCAATTTTTTATCATGATTATGGTAGTTATATCCATGCTTACTAATTGACAGGGAAGTAGAGAAGAACCAAGAAAAACCTCTGGAAAAATCAAGGAAATAAATTAACTAACAAATAACTACTTCAAGTTTTCCAAATGTTCAAATCCTCAGATGTTCATAAAAATGGACTGGGCCCAGTGGTTTCTTGTTCTATCATAATTGTTTTGCTATCAAAACTAAAGACTAAAAATAATAATAATAATAATTAAAACACTAATAAATGTTTAAAAACAGGAAAGAGCAGGGCATGGTGGCACATGCCTATAATCCTGGCAATTCAGGAGGCTGAGACAGAAGGATTGCATGTTCAAGGCCAGTCTCAACAACTCAGCATAGCCCTAAGCAATTTATTGAGACCTTATCTCAAAATAAAAAATAAAAAGGTCTGGGGATGTAGTTCAGGGATCAAGTACCCTCCCCATTCAATCCCCAGTCTCCCAAACAAACAAACAAACAAACAACAACAAAAACCGAGAAAGACATAATGTATACCTACTTTTCATGAATCTTTAAGACTCGGTGAACTATAGGAATTTCTCTTCCTTCTATTCTAAAAACAACAATTTCTCCCACTCGTATGGGATCTTCAACTCTATTTGTTAGAAAGAGAAGATCTCCTCTATGAAATGCAGGTTCCATGCTGCCGCTGGGAGAGAAAGAAAAAGCATGAGGTTAAATTTACTTTTTAAATTAGATATTCAACACTAAGTCAAAAGTATCAACCTTTTACTATACACAACACTTTAAGAACTATCTCTTGGGGCTGGGGATGTGGCTCAAGTGGTAGTGTGCTCGCCTAGCATGCATGAGGCACTGGATTCGATTCTCAGCACCATGTAAAAATAAAAAATATAAAGATATTGTGACCATCTAAAACTAAAAAATAAATATTAAAAAAGAACTATCTCACCAAAATGCATATTTTTCTTAAAATACATTTTAAGAAACATTAAAAACTTTGCTGTACATTAAAATCACAGGGATCTTTAAAAAAAAAAAAAAAAAGATGCCTGCTTCCCATTCTCAGACTTTCTGATTTTGGCATATGACCTAGGCATATGACTTTGGCATGGCCTGAACTAATAAAGAATTTTTAAATTATTAGTCTTTACTAACTAGTTCCATTTCAAGCATTTCTATTCAAAGGAGCTTAAGTCTTGAAAAGGGCAGTGTTGCTAATTCCTTAACCTTTTAAAATTTCAAATGACAAACAGGATATAAAAGAATGAACTTTAAAATACTGCCCTTATACCCACCTCATCTGAAAACACTAAACATATTCAAATATTCAAATGAGAACGGATCATCTTCTTTTGCCTTTTATAAAGATAGAGACCAAGATGACCTTATGGGCTCAACCCATCATGGAGAAAAACAGCTCATCAAGTCAAAGAACTGTCAGCTACAGAGATAACACTGTTACCAATTTACTTATTTATTTATTTTTAAAAGAGAAACAAGAAAAAAAAAAAAGGTGATTATGGCCGAGATTTTTACTTAATTCTATGGTAAAAAGTAAGAAAATTCTACAGAACACAGTCTTAACTCTCACGTGTTTTACCTTACACCATGTACTGATAAAGTCCTTAGATATTTCACTAATTAATAATCCTCATCTCTATGAAAAAATAGCACATCAGTATAATTTCAGGACACAAGCTTCAGTTTTTAATTTCAATAGTTCTGAAGTAAGACTAAAATAGGCAAAAAATAAAATTCAAAATAGGAATATCATTGAACATAATGATGCATGCTTTTAATTCCAGCGACTTTAGAGGCTGAGGCTGGAAGACCACAAGTTTGAGACCAGCCTGGGCCACTAAGCAAGACTCTGTGTCAAAAATAAAAAAATAAAAAGGGCTAGATATGTAGCTCAGTGGTAGAGCACTCCTAAATTCAACAACTAGTACCAGGGATAGTGGGCAGGAATAACTTCAAAGTACAAACATTTTTGTTTGAAGAATTCAGTTCCTCTAAACAAGGGAATAATGGAAGTGATTCCCAAACTTTACTGCACATTGGAATGACCTAGAGAACTTTAAAAAACAAAACAAAACAAAACAAAAAAACCCATGTCCAAGTCAAACACTAAACCATTTATACCAGAATGCTTGGAAATGGGAGGTAAGTATCATTTTTCAGATCCCACCGATTCCAATGCATAGCAAAATTTGGAAACCACTAAGAACATGGGTTTTTGTACGTTTGTTATTAAAGCTCTTGTTCAGGTTCCTTGAGGGGCAGTGAGTTCTCTTCTTCGGCAAATATCCAGTCAGAAGGAATGCGTGTCTGGTGAAAACATTAGAGAAGATATTCTAGACACAAAAATTTCAAGTTTCACTTTGATTAATTTTTAAAATTAGTGACGCTTTTTCTTCAAATAAAACCTTACCTGAAAAAGTATATAAATAAAACCGATAAAATTTGAGCTGCTCTGGTTGAATAGCTTGTCTTTATTGGGCCCTTATATACAAAGTGCTATTCTAAGTCTTTTTAAAGCAATTCTTTAAAACAGCTTTATGATATAGGTACTATAATTATTCCAACTTACAGATAGGAAGGCTGATGCTTATAAAAGTCCAAGAAGTTATACATCAATAAAATGAGAAGGGTGAGATTTGATTTAAAGAAATCCCATATAATCAACTCTTGCTAAGCTAAACAGCCTCTGAGCCACTCTAGAATTTTAAGCAGGGAGTACCATAATTATATTTACATTAAAGAAAAATAATCTCAGAAGTTATAGAGTATACAGAAGACACACAAATATTTTTAAATTAATAAGCAAACTGGAAAAATGATAAGACAGATTGGGAGAACAACTTTCTAGGTTATTATTATAATTGAATGCTTAGTTGTTACTGTAATTGAACACTTGGTAACTATTAAAAGTATCACTTAAAACTCTTAGTAGTGGGCTGGGATTGTGGCTCAGCAATAGAGTGCTCAGTAGAGCACTCTCCTCGCACAGGCGGGACCTGGATTTGATCCTCAGCACCATATAAAAATAAAGGCATTGTGTTGTGTCCATCTACACCTAAAAAATAAATATTTAAAAAAAAAAACTCTTTTTAGCTGGGCATAATGGCACAAGCCTGTAGCCCCAGCTACGTGGAAGGCTGAGGCTGGAGGAACTCAAGTTCCAGACCCTGGGTTCGATTTCCAATAACACAATAAAAACAAAAAACCCCACTTCTTTGTAAAAATGAATATAGGCAAATAATGAGAAAAAAATAGACATTTTTAGATAAAGGATGCACATAGACAATTACCTCAATTATATTAAAAATATACATAAAAAGACTAAAAAGTTAACAGTTAATTATATCTCAGAATTATGAGTGACAGTTCCATCTAATTTTTTGTATGTTTTCAACATTTCCTATAATAAAAATATATTAACATTTTTCCTGATTATAAAAGCATTTTTTTAAAGGTCAGTACAACAGCCCAGGCAGGAAATGACAACAACCTAAAATAGAAAAACAGCAGGGAGAACAACTATAAAATGATAGAGGGAAAATAACAAATTTGGTGCCCAATTAGATATGGCAGAAGGAAGAATCAACAATGACTCCTAGGTTTAACACTGGCAACTGAACAGATGGCAGTGTTAGTCGCAGAAATGAGAGAGTAGTTTTGAGAAAAGGAGATGTATTTCAAATTTATTTGTAGAGATTTAAATGCCTGGTCAATATCCAAATAGAGATGTCCAAATATGGGGTGAAAACAAGAGTCTAGACTTCAGTGAAGCAAGCTGGGTGAGAAACAGACTTAGGAATTCAGGTATATACAGCAATGAAAATATATGAAAGTATGAAGTGAGAGGATCATTTAAACTTTCATTATTATTTTTTGTAGTGCTGGGGATGGAATTCAGTCCTTTGTTCATTCTAGGCAACTGCTCTACTACTGAGCTACATTCCTAGTCCAAGAGGACCATTAAAGAATTAAACTGGGGGGGAGGAGGAGAGAAGGAAAAAAAAGTTCATTGGATTAGACAAAGGGGAACGAAGGGAAGAGAGCGGGGATGGGAACAGGAAAGACAGTAGAAGGAATCAGACATAACTTTCTTATGTCCATATATGAATACATGACCAGTGTAACTTCACCTCATGTACAACCACTAGAATGGGAAATTATACTTCATGTATGTATGATATGTCAAAATACATTCTACTGTCATGTATAACTAAAAAGAACAAATAAAATATTTTCTTGAATAATTAAACAGGGGAAAGCTTTATTTTTATTCTTGTAGTACTGGGATTGAACCCAGGAGTACTCCACTACTGAGCCCACATCTCCAGTCCTTTTTATTATTTATTTATAGAGAGAGAGAGAGAGAGAGAGAGAGAGAGAGAGAGAGAGAGAGAGAGAGAGAGAATTTTAATATTTATTTTTTAGTGAGAATCGAACCCAGGCTGCACGCATGCCAGGCGAGCACGCTACCACTTAGCCACATCCCCAGCCCAGTCCTTTTTATTTTTTGAGACAGGGTCTCACTAACTTGCTCAGGCTGGCCCCAAACTTGAGATCCTCCTGCCTTAGTCTCCAGAGGCACTGCGATTATAGGCGTGTGCCATGGTGCCAAGTTGGGGAAAACTTCTTTTTTTTTTTTTTAAATTTTAATATTTATTTATTTATATTCTCGGCAGACACAACATCTTTGTTTGTATGTGGTGCTGAGGATTGAACCCGGGCTGCTCACATGCCAGACGAGCGTGCTACCACTTGAGCCACATCCCCAGCCCAGGGAAAACTTCTTAAACATTAAATAAATCATTAGCAAACCTTACTATTATCTGATTTAACTATACTTTTAAATTTATTATATCAATCATGATAAATTTTATTTTTTAATTAACACATTCAATTGTACATATTTACAGGGTGTCATGTTTTGACATGGGTATATATTGTATAATGTTCAAATTAGGGTTAATACATCACTTCAAACATAATTTCTTATAGTGAAAACATTCAAAATTCTCTCTTTTTGCCCTTTTGAAATACAGAGTACATTATCATTATCTATGGTCATCCTAATTATGTAATGAGACACTAGAATTTATTTCTCCTAACTATAACTTAGTACCCACAGATCAGTCTTTCCCCACCTTTCACTCTCCCTTACTCTGCCTAGCCTTTGCTACCCAGAATTCTACTTTCAACTTGTATGAGAAGTTGTCTTTCTGTGCCTGGTCATTTCACATAACACAATGACCATTCAGCTCTATCCATGCAAATGGCAGGATTTCATCCTTTCGGTAGAATAGAATTCCACTGTATACATGTACCACATTTTCTTTACCATTCTTCAGTTGATGGACACACTGAAGTTGTTTCCATTTCTTCATTACCATGAACAGTGCTGCAATAAACACTGGAGTTGAAGATGTCTCTTCAACATATGATTTTATTTCTTTTGGATATATAGCCAATAGTGGGATTGCTGGATCATGTTAAAGTTCTATTTTAATTTTCTGAGCAACCATTTTTTTAGAAGGTATATAAAAAAAAAACGTTAATTTTTTTTTAAGAGAGAGTGAGAGAGGAGAGGGGGAGAGAGAGAGAGAGAGAGAGAGAATTTTTTTAATATTTATTTTTTAGTTCTCGGCGGACACAACATCTTTGTTGGTATGTGGTGCTGAGGATCGAACCCGGGCCGCACGCATGCTAGGCGAGCGCGCTACCACTTGAGCCACATCCCCAGCCCGCCGTTAATTTTTTAAAAACAGAGTTATGCTTCATAAAGGAAAACATTAGGTTCTGAATATTACCTGAAATTTTAGTTAATAAAATAATATGGTAGTGTCTTTATAGCCAAAGCGTCACAAAAATCCTACAAGTGGGGCTGGGGTAGAGCTCATTGTTAGAGCACTTGCCTTGCATGCATGAGGCTCTGGGTTTGATCCTCAACACTACATAAAAATAAATAAATAAAAATCCTAAAAGTGGATATGCAGTCACCCTGAGTCCTCTGAGACATATTTGGTTTCACGTAAAAATATATTCCTTGAAGTCACACAAAACCCTGACCAGGTAAACCTACCTGGCCTCCCTGTAATCATACAGATTACCTTCCTCTAGAGTTAGAGTGTAGCTCAGTGTTAAAGCTCTTATCCAGCATATATAAGTTCCTGGGTTCAATTCCCAGCATAGAAAAAAAAATTTTTAAAAATTTTTTACCTTTCTCTAATGACTACTTTCCTTCTAGTCTTGACCAAAGTCTTCTCTAATATAACCTGGTCTCTCTTAATTTATTTTCTTGATCTTAGATTGGCAAACAAAAAAGCTTATTAGTATATAAACACCCTAGCTACCTAACTGTCCAAATGTGGCTTTTAAGTACCAACTCATAAAACAAATTTTTCAGTTACAGAAGAATAGGCTACTTTCAGGATCACCAATATTTTGAGCAGGTCCTCTAGTCTAATTCCCTGTTGACTTCAGTACCCTCAGTTTAGAGGCTGATTGTCCTTAAACACCTCCACTGAAGGGAACTAAATCTGAAAGAGTCCCAGAAGAATCTCCAAAAGAAGGCTCCATTGGCCCTTTCTCTACAACTTTTCCCCAGAGTGCCAATTAGTATGGATTCTCCTTCTGTTGGTTGTTTAAATACTTTGCAAATTGAAGCTCTCTTACTGAATTCAAGGCTGGGAATTTAGGGGCACATAATTTCAGAACTGGAGAGGTCTTCTGTCATCATGCCCAGGTCTAACCTTCATTTCTTTTTTTAAAAAAATTTAACCTTCATTTCTTTTTTTTTAAATATATTTATTTTTTAGTTTTAGGTGGACATAATATCTTTATTCTATTTTTATGTGGTGCTGAGGGTCAAACCCAGTGCCTCACTCAATACCAGGCGAGCGCGCTACCACTTGAGCCACATCCCAACCCCCTTCATTTCTTTAAAAAAAAAAAAAAAAACTTAACCTTCATCTTATAGATGAGGAAACTGTGGTTTAGTGAATAAGTAAGTGACTTGCCCAAGGTTGTAGTAGCTGGACAATCAAAGAGCCAGAGATTTATACTCATATAGAGTAATACATTAAATGCTTTCCTGGCTAACAAGATTCATACATTTCTTTGGATCTCTAAAATCATAGTTGCATTTGATTAATAAGGAGAATTAAAGTACAAGTATAAGTAATCAGAGACCTAGAGCTGGGGTTGTAGCTCAATGGTAGAGAACTTGCCTAGCATGTATGAGGCACTAGGTTCAACCCTCAACACCACATAAAAATAAATCAATAAAATAAAGGTTGAAAACAAAATCAAAGACCTAGCCAGTATGGTGGCATACATCTATAATCCCAGTGACTCGGGGGGGGGGGGCGGGGGGCTGAGAAAGGAGAATCACAAATTCAAGACCATCCTCACCAACTCAGCAAGACTATATCTCAAAAAAAAAAAAAAGTGTGGGGTGCGGGGGCTGGGGATACGCCTCAGTAAAGTGCCTCTGAGTTCAATTCCTAGTACTAAAAAGTGAAAAATAAACCAGAGACCTAATGTCTTCAACCTGGAAGTATGAAAACAAAATAGTCAGGTTCATCTTGATAACGGTAATGTTAAACTGAGAGTGGTGGCATACACCTATAATCCCAGCAATTTGGGAGGCTGAGGCAGAAAGATCAGAGTTCATGGACAGCCTGAGCAACTTAGTAAGACTGCCTCAAAATAAAAAACCAAGCCAGGTGTGGCGGTGCATGTCTATAATCACAGTGGCTCCAGAGGCTGAGATAGGAGGATCATGAGTTCAAAGCCAGCCTCAGCAACGGTGAGGGGCTAAGCAACCCAGTGAGACCCTGTCTCTAAATAAAATATACAACGGGGCTGGAATGTGACTCAGTGGTTGAGGGCCCCTGAGTTCAATCCCCACTATCCCCCAAAAATAAATAAAAAACAAAAAAGGGCTAGGGATGTAGCTCAGCAGTACATGTTCCTGGGTCCAAATTCCTAGTACTGCAAAAAAGAAAAAGGGGAGGAAAAAAAAATACTGCTTTTTTAATATCAACTGTACCTCAGTAAAGTGGTTAAGAAAAAAGTGTAATGTACTATTATCTACATTATAGATAATGTTAATGATTCTATTTATTTTCTATTTGTACTCTATTATTTCCAGAAAAGATTTGAAATGATTACAAAATTAAGCCTAAAATAAGATGGAGTATAATAATTCAATTAAATAATTGAAAATTCTCCAAAAATGAGATACTAAAATAGATTTTAAAATCACTAAGAGTATAAATACAAAGATAAGAGAGTGGAAAAACAAATTTAGTATTATCTTCACCTTAGAAGATGGAATTAAATACCTCAAAATTCATACAGTCTAGTTTAGAACTGATATTTAAAGGTCAACAGAAAATAAGAAAATAATTAGTGATGCTTCTTACTGCATAAAAACTCTTTTGATTTCTAGAGATACTATAAAATATAATGAACCAACAACTAAATTATCAAAGTAAGGAATGAACGACAGAATTTCAGGAAAATAAAGTACAGTGAAATTTTCTTAAGGGATATGCCAAAAATAAAGCTCACCATAATATCCTTTTAAAAAATTGTTTTAATTTATTTATTTATTTTTATGTGGTGCTAAGGATGGAATCCAGTGCCTCCCACATGGTAGGCAAGTGCTCTGCCATTGAGCTATAGCCCCAACCCCTCCCATATTAACCTTTTATAGAAAGGTCATGGGCCCTTTAAGGTTCTGATGGAGTGCCTGAGAAGGTGAGAATTTCTCATAATTGAGAAATAGTAACTAATTTTTTTCTAGGCCTTCTTCTGGGAAAGAGTTTTTCTAAGGGACTGAGATAAAAGTTACTCAATATCTCAAATTTTTTCCAAGTAATGCCATGCAATTTCATGCCTTGAAAAGAAAAATTGTTACCTGAGCACCACTACAATTGGACTTTCACTTCCAGTTATTACCATTAACCCCTTCCAGATCATTAGTGCCGAGGAGACAATCATTCCAAAATTTAGGACTTGATAATATAGCTGTAGGAACAAAAGAGAACAAATCAGATCCACTATTATCCCCAACCAGGAAAGCAAGTAAAAGTAGTATCCACTAATTTAAAAGTTTCAAGTAGTACCCTTAGGGCAGCTGAAGTTCTGAGACATTCTTTAAAATACTATAATAATTAAACCCTGAGCATCCCAGAACAATCCTCCTCTCACCTAAAGTACCCTGCTCCATTTTGTTTACTAAAACACTAATTACACCTTTATTATATCATAATATTTTCAGAACTTTTCACATAAACTACTTCATTTGGGCTTCATAATAATTTAGCTTAAATTCAACAGCATCCACATGCACTAACAGTGATAGTAATGTAGCTTTGCTTCTGAACTTTAGAACTCAATTTTCTATAGTACTTCTTCCTTGACAACCACAAGATAGTCAACAACATTTAACCCCACTTCCTCATTTTATACTTGAGAAAACTCAAAGAGAAAAGACTTCATAGACTTCTAAGCTTATCAGACACATAGTTAAGCCTTGAAGACCAGTCTCTGTCTTACTAAATTTCCACTACTCTACAAACCTAAAGTTTTTATGACTTGAATAAGCAAATAGAACAGAAAGGCATTTCAAGTGAGCTAAGGGTGTTGGGGCAAGATTAGAAAATTGGTAAAAGTAGAGAGGATAAATGTACGCCAAGGCAAATATTTCAAGAAATGAAAGAATGGTGCTGGAAAATACTAGAGAAATCTGACAAAGCATATTAAGGTCAGATTACAAAGAATCTTAAATGTAGGACTGAAATATGGGCCTGAAAAAGCATTCACAATATAAAGTTCAAAAACAAGTTTCAAAAATATATATAATATAGGCTCATTTTTGTATTTTAAAAAATAATAATATGTGCTGTATGTGTGGCACATGCCTGTAATCCTAACTACTTCAAGGCTGAGGCAGAAGGATAACAAATTCAAGGTCAGCCTGGGCAACTCAGTGACACCGTGTATCAAAATAAAATAAAAAAAGGTCTGGGGATGTAGCTCAGATGAAGAGCACTCCTGGGTTCAATTCCCAGTACCACACACACACATGCACAAATTATTTTTACTTATTCTTATCAAGAATCTCTAGAGGTGCTGAGGTTGTGGCTCAGTGGTAGAGAGCTTGCCTAGCAAGTGCGAGGAATGGGTTCGATCCTCAGCACCACATAAAAATAATAAATAAAATAAAAATATTGTGTCCATCTACAACTAATACACGTGTGTGTGTCTATATATATAAATTTAAAAAAAAAAAAAAACAAGAATCTCTAGAGAGCTGGGGCTGTAGTTCAATGGCCCAGTGCTTGCTCGCACATGTGAGGCACTAGGTTTGATCCTCAGCACCACATAAAAATAAACAAATAAACTGGGGAGAGTGGCTGCCTCTGGGAAGAGAGACTAGGAGTCAAAGTGGAAGGGAAATACCTTCTAAAACATAGTTTCATGTTTTTAAAGTTTCTACTTTATGCAAGTATTACCTACTCAAATATAACTGCTTAAGGGTCTAGAGGTGTGGATCTGTGACAGAGCACATATTTAGCATGCACAAAGCCTAAGTTCAATCCCCAGCAACAAAAACACATACATAAATAAACTGTTTATTTTCTTAAGTCCATACTGATAGCCAGGATACAATTTTTCTGGCATTCCAATTAACATGAATAACATACTATATCAGTATAATTAACAAACATCATCCTCAAAGAATACATGGACATTTCCTAAGATACATTTGGAAATATTTGCTGTTCTCTGAATAATGGAATAGTAGGAACATATAAGTCATCTGACCAGTCTGACAAGACACCTTCCCTTCTAGTTGAGAAAATTGAGGCACAGAGAGGCTAAATGAGGTACTGATGACTGCAAAGCAACTGGCAGAAAGAGCAGCAACTAATACCATCTCTTCAAGATGGAGGCTTTCAAAAAGATAAAACCAATCTTTTTATTCAGATGACTAATTTCAGGAAGTAGAGGGGGAGATGATAAAAGGAAGAAAACAAGCTTCTGAGAAGTAACCATGGTCAACCAGGGGTAAAAAATCATGAATTCAGCTTAGTCTTCATTTTTCAACTTTCCATACAAAAAATATCATTTATAGTACCAATTTGTAAATGACAGGTTGTAGGCCCCAATCCAGAACCTCTGAGGGAGGGGTTGGGGGATTTTACAAAAACTAGGAAGTTTAGTTCCATAATCCCTTACTCAAAATCCTTGGGAGATCAGGGATGTTTTAGAACTCAGAATCAGCCAGATTTTTAAAACACAATACCTGCATGGACCACATATGCTATTCTAAGCAGGGTCTATGGCAACATCCCATAATCAAACATATTAATATTTCCTCATAAAATGAACATAAAAATACACAGTAAAACAAATAAGAAATAAAAATAGTTACACCCCTATCAAGTCAAGTATATTGTGTTGAGGAAAACTTTGTCTTCAGAAAGATTGAGACATAGAACTGTCAGAAGAGTTACTTAATAAGATACCCAATAAGATTACTTTTTTTTATTTTGAGACTGGCTTTGTTGCCCAAGCTATCCTGCTTCAGTCTCCAGAGTAGCTGGGACCACAGAAGCACTCCATCGTGCCCTCTGTAATCATTTATTTAATTTTTTTGTGCTGCTGAGGATTGAATCCAGGGCCATGCTTGAGCTAGGCAAGCGTTCTACCACAGAGCTACACCCCTATTCCAATGACGTATCTTTTAAGTGAAAAATAAATGACATAAATTTTATAATTTCCTATATCTCTGGCAAGGAACTCATTATCCCATCCATATTTAACCTTTTCCTTAGACATGTCATGCTACACTTACTATAGAATCATTATTGTGAAATTTATCAAGATCCTCCTCCTCTTCTTTTTTTTAGGGGGGTGCCAGGGATTGAACCCAGGGGTGCTTAACCACTGAATCACATCCCCAGCCCTTTTTAAAGTTTTATTTTATTTTTTATGTGGTGCTGAGGATTGAACCCAGCGCCCCGCATGTGCAAGGCAAGCGCTCTATTGCTGAGCCACAACCCCAGCCCCCCCTTTTTAAAATTTTGGTAAAGGGTCTCACAAAGTTGCATAGAACCTCACTAAATTGTTGGCTTTGAACTAGCATTCCCCCTCCACAGCCTACTAGGCCACTGAAATTATGGGCGCTGCCACCATGCCTGGCTTCTTTTTAAAAATGGTACTAGGGATGGAAACCCAGGGCCTTGCACACACTATGCATATGCTCTACAACCCCAGACCACATCCTCTTCACCTTTCATACAAAAGTTAAATGTCCCTCATTGTGTTTAACTGGTATGTTCATTAAAAGGTGCCTGTGTATAACTGCTAAGTCAATCTATGGGCAAAAACTTAGAAAGAAGCATATTATTTGCTAAAACAAATACCCTATCTAAAAAACAGTCTGAAAAGTATTATACTCTACTCCCTTTCTTTTTCCTCCTCTTTTCCTGCCAATGATCTTCACTCAAAAGTCAAACTTGGGCTGGGGATGTGGCTCAAGTGGTAGCGCGCTCGCCTGGCATGTGTGCGGCCCGGGTTCGATCCTCAGCACCACATACCAACAAAGATGTTGTGTCTGCCGAGAACTAAAAAAAAAAAAAATAGATATTAAAAAAAAAAAAAAAAGTCAAACTTATTTTTTAAAAGTAGAAAAAAAAAAGTGAAACTTACTGCCCCTCTAGTACCTGCTTTCTTTTTTTTTTATCAAAGAGAGAGTGAGAGAGGAGAGAGAGAGAGAATTTTAATATTTATTTTTCAGTCATCAGCGGATACAACATCTTTGTTTTGTGTGTGGTGCTGTGGATCGAACCCAGGCCGCACGCATGCCAGGCGAGCGCGCTACCGCTTGAGCCACATCCCCAGCCCCAGTACCTGCTTTCTTTACCACTACATCTGAATGCTTATGAATGTATATTATCAGAAAAAGGTTTTATCTGGTATTGGCAGAAATAAAGTGGCAACTACTTAAACTCATACCATTTGACCACATCAAGCTAACTATTAATAAGACATTATGGCGTGTGTAAAATAACAACCACAGAATTGAATAGCCCTATTATTGTTTTCTAAGAAGTGACTAGAACAGTATGTTCCTCAATGTTCAAGGTGAAACTAAAAACAATTTTTTGTTTGTTTTTAAAAGATTTTATTTATTTTTTTAGTTCTCAGCAGACACAACATCCTTGTTTGTATGTGGTGCTGAGGATCGAACCCAGGCCGCACGCATGCCAGGCGAGTGCGCCACTACTTGAGCCACATCCCCAGCCCCTAAAAACAATATTATTAAAACCAATGAGGTGGGTGCAGTGGCATATGCCTGTTATCCCAGCCGCTTGAAAGGCCGAGGCAGGAAGATCATAAGTTCAAAGTCAGCCACAGCAACTTAGCAGGACCCTTTATCAATATTATTTTAAAAAAAACAAAATTAAAAAAGAGCTAGGGATGTGGCTCAGTGGTTAAGCACCCCTGGTTCAATCCCTGGTACCAAAACAAAAACAAAACAAAAAAAAAAACAAAAAACAAAAAAAAAAACCAGACCCTCTATTATAAGACAAAAAAAAAAAAATCAGCCAAATAATAGCTGAGATTATGGGCTAGGGATGTGGCTCAAGTGGTAGCGCGCTTGCCTGGCATGCGTGCGGCCCGGGTTTGATCCTCAGCACCACATACAAACAAAGATGTTGTGTCCGCCGAAAACTAAAAAACAAATATTAAAATTCTCTCTCCTCTCTCTCTCTCTCTCTCCTCTATCTTTAAAAAAAATAGCTGAGATTAATTAAAATACTATAATTTAATAGTCTATAATCTGGAAATTATATCCAGTTATATCTACTACAGTTATCAAACATACCATTATGTTTCCAATTCTTTTAAGAGATTATGTGAAGTTAAATACATAGGATATTTGGGAGCAAAGGACAAAGTTCAGTGGTAGAGTGCTTGTCTAGCAGGTATGAGGCCCTGGATTCAATTCCTAGCAGTGTAAAAAACAAAACCATATAGAATATTTTCACAAAACTTAGACTTATGGCAATTTCAAGCAAAGATAGTATTGACCATGGAAGCAAAAATGTGTTTTAGACTACAAAATAGTAGTTTGTGTAAGTCTTAAATTCCATATTTTAAGACCTCAAACTAAGAAACCACTAATCTATAAACACAATTCTGTTTTCTAACTCACAGGAACAGGAGTATTTAGAAACTGTGAAACTTGAGGTGCTGGCAAAACTGAAGTAAGCTCAGGATACCCACTTTTTTTTTTTTTTTTAAAGAGAGAGTGAGAGGACAGGAGAGCGAGAGAGAGAATTTCCAACATTTTTTATTTTTTAGTTCTCGGCGGACACAACATCTTTGTTGGTATGTGGTGCTGAGGATCGAACCCGGGCCGCACGCATGCCAGACGAGCGCGCTACCGCTTGAGCCACATCCCCAGCCCCAGGATACCCACTTTTACTGTGACCCAATAAAATCACCAAAGGCCCCAGCATGTACCTTAAGTGATAATTTTTAAAAATCCTTTTTAAACAAGCATAATATCAATAATAGTACAGTAAATTTAATTTTTTAAAAATCTGGGTTGAGGGTGTAGCTCAGTGGTAGAGTGTGTTTAGCATATACAAGGCTCTGGGCTCAATTCCAAGCACCAAATAAACAAATAAATAAATGTATGCTGCATCTTTCAAAAATCTGACCGATCAGCCCAGGTAAGGTGACTTGTGCCTGTAATTCCAATTAATTGTGAGGTTGAGGCAGGAGAATCACTTGAACCCAGGAATCTGAAGTCTAGAGTCTACACAACATAGCAAAACAAACAAACAACAACAACAAAAAAAAGCTAAAATGAAAATACATCTATACACACACCTGTTTACCAGTTTCCCTCATAATAGCCTCAACCTTGAAATAACTCAAGTGTCCATCAACTGTGAGTAAATGAACTGCAATATTTCCAGATAATCAAACACTACTCAGAAATAGAAAGGAATGAATTGATACATTCAATATAGGTGAATCTCAAAAATATGCTGTTTTAGCCAAATTCACCTACCTGCCTAAAATAACTAAAACACTGAACAAAACATATAAAACAAGGGTTTCAGGCATTGGACATGTGGCTGTGTCCAGGTAGCATATGGCTGTGATTACTTAGAAAGCAAAAACTAACAGGGGGAGACTAGTTGCTCCAACCTATAGACCAAATACAATTTCCAGACCACAGGACAGAGCTCAGTAGTTTACTTGAAGGATAAAGAAATGGTAGTTTATAGCCAGGACCAGTGGCAAACACCTTTAACTCCAGTGGTTTGGGAGGATGAGGCATGAGTCATGAACTCAAAGCCAGCCTCCATAACTTAAGTGAGCCCTTAGCAACTTGGTGAGACCCGGTTTCTAAATAATATACAAAAAAGGGACTGAGGATGTGGCTCAGTGTTGAGTGCTCTTGGGTTCAATCCTTGGTATCAAAAAAGGAAAAGAAATGGTAGTTCAAGGAGGTAAAGGCATCTAGAGACTACAAAACAGTGCAGAAATAAGAACTACACAGAAATCTGCAGAGGGTTTCTTCTCAAGTCTTGGACTAGGTGATGATCAATGCATGCATGTAAGGAAACTGAGGATTTAAACCATTTAAAAGGAACAGACAGAATAATTCTCAAAGCTCACATGGGGTAGGAATAGTTTGCTTCTACCAGCTGGAGTGGAAATCCTAACAGATGGGGCTTTTCAATAGAATATGCAGAAAGATTTTAGTCACTATGGTACTCCTAGACTAAAGGCTGCTCTGAATCTACCTAAGGTTCAAAAGAGCCTTGAAAGGACTAAACTGTTTCCAAGTAACCTGCCTACATCTCTGAATAAAGCTCAAGAATATTTATGCAAACATGAAAATATCTAGTACCCAAAAAAGGTAAAATTCACAAAGTTGGGCAACCAATAAAAAATTACCAGATGAAGGTTGGAGCTATAGCTGAGTGGTAAAGCACTTGCCTACCATGTGTGAGGCCCTAGGGTTCCAACCCCTGCAGTGCAAAACAAAACAAAAACAAACCAGACATGCAAAGAGACTAGCAAATATGACCCAGATGAGAAAAATCAATTGAAACAGACCCAGAAATGACTGAGGTGGTAGGACTAGTAAACAAGGACATTAAAATAGCATGTTCAGAAAAAGATTGAGCATGTTAAGTAGAGAAAGAAATGAATATCCAAGATAGCAGGGCACAGTGGCATATGCTTGTAATTCCAGCGGTTCAGAAGGCTGGGGCAGGAGAATCCCAAGTTCAAGTTCAGCCTCAGTAATTTAGTGAGACCCTGTCTCAGAAATCATCATCATCATCATCATAAAATAAAAGAAGGCTGGGGATGTGACTCAGTGGTTAAGTGCTGCTGGGTAATCCCTGGTATTTAAAAAAAAAAGACATAAATCAAACTTCTGCAATTTAAAAAACACAATGTCTGAAATAAAACTTATACAAGTAAAATAGCAGATTAGATACTACAGAAAAGTTTAGCAATTTGAAGTCACAGCAACAGAAATAATCTCAAATATGGGCTGGGGATGTGGCTCAAGCAGTAGAGCGCTCATCTGGCAAGCATGCGGCCCAGGTTCGATCCTCAGCACCACATACAAACAATGTTGTTGTGTCCGCTGATAACTAAAAAATAAATATTAAAAAATTCTCTCTCTCCCTCTATCACTCTCTCTTTAAAAAAAAATAATAATCTCAAATAAAAAAGTGATTAGGAAAGGAAAAAAAGATCGGAAAAAAAGGGAACAAAGCAATTGAAAAATAATATCAAGCAGTCTAACATAATGTAATTGGATTCCCCAGGAGGGGAAAACAAATTGAAGAAATCATAAACAAAATTTATCCAAATTTGACTAAGACCATAAACCCACCAATTCAAGAAGCACAGCAAACAACAAGCAAAAGAAACATGGGGAAAATTATAACAAAACACATGATCATCAAACTGCTTAAAATCGTTGATAAAAAGAACATTGGCTAGGTCGGGTGGTGCATGCCTCTGATCCCAGCAACTTAGGAGGTTGAGGAAGGAGGATTACAAGTTCAAAGCAAGCCTCAGCAATTCTGCCAGGCCCTGTCTCAAAATAAAAAGTAAAAAAAGCTGGGGATGTAGCTCAGTATCAAAATAAATAAATAAATGCAAGAAAAAAATATGTAAAAAGAAACAATGATAAAAACATCAGCTTCTCTTTGAAAGCATCAAAAGCCAGAAGACATGGAGCAAAACCTTTAAGTACTGAAAGAAGTCAATTGTGGTGGTCTTGCCTGTAATCCAATGACTTGGGAGGCTGAGGCAGGAGGACCACAAGTTTGAGGCCAGGCTCAATAGCAATACCCTGTCTAAAAACAAAAAATAGGGCTGGGTTGTGGCTCAGAGGTACAGCACTTGCCTACCATGTGTAAGGCACTGGGTTCGATCCTCAGCACCACATAAAAATAAAATAAAAATATTGTGTGGGCTGGGGATGTGGCTCAAGCAGTAGCGTGCTCGCCTGGCATGTGTGCGGCCGGGTTCGATCCTCAGCACCACATACAAACAAAGATGTTGTGTCTGCTGAGAACTAAAAAATAAATATTAAAAAATTCTCTCTCTCTCTCTCTCTCTCTCTCTCTCTTTTAAAAAAAATTGTGTCTACCTATAACTAAAAAATAAATAAAAAATAAAAAAACAAATAAATTGAGCCAGGGGTGTAGTTCAGTGAAAGCTTGTCCCTGGGTTTAATTCTCAGTATTGCAAAAATAAATAAGTAAGGAAAAAGAAAGCAGCAGTGACTGCATTAATATCATACAAAGATTTTTCTGCAAAAAAAAAAATATTACCAGGGACAATAGTAGTCATTTCATAATGATAAAAAAGTAAGTTTGTCCATGATGATATAACAATCTAAAATGCTTATGTAATAAACAACTTAGCTTCAAAATAGAGCAGTCAGAAATTTCTTTTCTTTCTTTTTTTTTGGATATTGAGGATTGAATTCAGGGATACTCTACCGCTGCACCACATCCCCAGTTTTATTTTGTATTTTTTATTTAGATATAGGGTCTCACTGAGTTGCTTAGTACCTCGCTGTTGCTGAGGCTGGTTTTGAATCCTCCTGTCTCAGCCTCCTGAACTGCTGGGATTACAAGGCGGGTGCCACCGTGCCCAGTTATAGTCAGAAATTTCAAAACCACTCTGTTAGTAACTGATACAGCAAGAAAACAGAAAATCAATAAGGATATAAAAGATTTGAACAACACTTCCAACCAACTTGATTTAATTGATATTTACAGAACATTCAGCTCAACACCCAACACCAGCAAACGCATATTAAATTCTTTTTAAGTACATACAGAACATTTACCAAGACAGACCATCAGGACTACAAAACAAATTTCAATTATATAATGTAAATTATACAAAGTGTATTCTCTGTTTACAATGGAATGAAAATCAATAATAGAAAGACATCTGAACAATCCCAAATATTCAGAAATCAAATAACACATTTCTAGATAACTAATGGTAAAAGAAGAAATTGGAAATTAGAAAGTATTTGAACTGAATAAAAATACAACATTGTAAAAAGTGTGGGATATGCCTAATACAGTGGACATAGAGGGAATTTTTATAGCTTTAGAGGCTATAACTCAGTGGTACAGCATTTCCCTGGCATGCACAAGACACTGAGTTGAAAGGGTTTACATTTTAGGTTGTTTTTTTTAACACTGTGCATTCTACCCATGGTTCCTAACCTTACTATACAGAGAGCTTTCTCCCTCACCCTGCATTTACTATCTCACAGGGAGTTCCCAGATGACTATGGAAGACTCTAGACCTGGTTTTTATGTTTCTATATAAATCACCTAGCACCAACCCAAAGTAGACAGCTATGATATTACAACCTCAGAATTGATCATGAAGCCTGATGGCATGCTTCCATGTCTTCAGTGTTCCTATCAAAATCACCACTCATAACGTTATGGAAGGCCTTATTCTGCATCACAGTATCCCAAACAAACTGCTTTTGATCACAAAACGTATTTTATGGCAACTAAACCACAGTAGTAAGCACAAGATTGTAAAATGTCTTACTATGTCCTCCACAGCCTTCAAAAATCTTGTGTGAAAGAACAGTGGAGGTAGGCCAGTTATCAACTTATTCTCTCTCAACTTCAAATACACCCTTCTAAGTGATACTTGAGGTGATTTTATAACATTCTCCTTTGCCAGCTGGTTAAACAATGTCAGGTTTTATTAATAAAAGGTAGGGCACACCTGGATTCCCACCAATTTGGGAGGCTGAAGAGGAGGTGCCCAAGTTCAAGGCCAGCCTGGGCAACTTAATGAGACCTTGTCTCAAAAAAAGCAGTGGAGAGGGTAGAAAGGCTGGGAATGTAACTTGTGGTAGAGTGTCACTGGGTTCAATCCCTATTACTGCCAAAAAAAAAGGTGGGGGGAGCGCTGAAGGGCCACTGCTAGGCAACAGAGGGAGTAAGGGGATTCTCCTGGTTCCAGTGGTATTTATATACCACACAGCAGTAGTGGATCTGTGTCTAGGAGCCTAGTAGTGCTCACCTCAGGGAACATCATAGTTGGGCTCTAGATACTACCCAGTCTCTGGCAAATTTCTCAGCTTCTCATTAGGCCAGATCCAGCTTACTAATCTGTCAAATGTCACTGCCATGCAATAACAGGTTGCAAATTCCTATGGCAGTTACATCTTCTTCAAAGAGGTCTAAATCTCAGTTTAGGAAGGGTGGTTGTAGGAAAGTACTTTGTTAGCTCTTTCCTTATCCTACTGGGTAGTGCTATTTTCTGCCTATGCTACCTCTAAACCCCTTAAGAGTTCTCTTTTACCTTTCTTGTAGTGATGTATATTTTACTATTTAACTCCCCCCGCCCAATGTTGGGGATTGAACCCAGGGCTTCACACATGCTAGGCAAGCACTCTACCACTGAGATACATTCCCAGCCCTTAGTTAACGATGTTTTATATTAAATATTCATTGCTCAATTCCTGGTGACAGCGATCCTCTGATGCCCATCTAAGGCTCCCACATAAAAGTTAAGAAAAACAAGTCAGGTACTGTGGCTTGTTTGGGGGAGGTTCAGGCAAGTATAAGAAAGCTAAATACATCATCATAAAATTTTTAACCTCATGTATTAACTACCTATTATGAAACAAGATAATAAACAATTAGTTTTTAGATACATGGGGGTAAACCAGAAAAAAACAATTGTAAGAAATGAAAATGTTGGGCTGGGGTTGTGGCTCAGTGGTAGAGCACTTGCCTAGCATGCGTGAGGCACTGGGTTTGATCCCCGGCACCACAAAAAAATAAACAAAATAAAATAAAGGTATTGTATCCATCTATAATTAAAAAAATTAATAAATAAATAATAAAGAAAATTCTGCTATAGCTAGAATATTGCTGTTTTTTATTATATATCTCTTGTATATAAGTATATATAATATTTTGATGAAAATAAAAATTGATTTCAAGAAGAAAAAAGTAGGTCATGAGTGATGGCACAAGTTACTCAAGAGGCTAAGGCAAGAGGATCATAAGTACAATGCCAGCAAGAGCAACCTAATGAGATCCTGTCCCAAAATAAAAAATAAAAAGGGTTAGAGATATAGCTGAGTAGAATGCTCCTGGGTTCAATCTCCAGTACCACACACATACAAAAAAAAAAAAAAAAAAAGGCAATTCGGGTAGGACTGCTCATGACATTAACTCTTCAGTAAGGAAAATTTGAGTCACTGCATCAGGCAAGAAACCATGACCAATTTAGGTTCTTGTGGAGGGTACAGGAAGAAAACAGCCATGACCATGTGACCAATTACAGAAACAAAGGATAATTACAGCACCTTAGACAGAAATATCTTAGCTTGAATTCTATCTTTCTTCCTTGAAATCAGAAGACAATCCTTTTGGAGAAGAGTTATACTGTAATCACAATTTCTGCTTAAGTAGAGCTCATCTCTATTGTTTTAGTCTTGTACCATCTACTGTTGAGAATGAATAACCATGCTTGTTTTTATGTCCATAGACAGAATGTTATGAGGATGTGAAGTATGAAGGGACAGTAGCAAGAAACATCTGTAATCCTTGCTAGGTGCTACATTCTGGATTTTTCAGTTACACAGGGCAGAAAATGATTTCTAGATGGTCAAGAAGAACATACCTGTGGATGGCTAAAGGCAGTTTAATTTTTTTTTTCGTGTGATTTCCTTGTGTATGGAGATTGATGTTAATATTTCTACACTGAAATGTGGCAATTTGTTAAGGAATGCTGACACCCTATCAGTGATAAAAACTTTCCTATTCCTAAACAAGATCAGATTAGTTTCCAATCATCAAAAAAGAAAAAAAGGCAAAGAACAGTAATGGATTTTCTGTGTTGCCTTCACCTCCGATTTGCTGCACATTTACTCATATTAGGTCCAACTTAAGAAAAATCTGAGTGCAGCCATTACAGTAGTGCAGCACACTGGTATTCCCAGCTATTGGTGGCGGGGAGGGGGCGTGAGGCAGGAGGATAGAAAGTTCCAGGCCAGCCTTAACAATTTAGTGAGCCCCTGTTTCAAAGAAAAAAAAAATATATGTGCACGTCTTAAGAGGGTCAATTCATTTACAACAACAAAATTATCAAACATACCTTAAATTCAATCAGATTACTACAATAGCCATTAAGAGTTGGGTGGTCCATAATGGGCGTGGTAGCACACAGCTGTAATTCTAGCAGTGAGGCAGGAGGATCAACAACAGTTCAAAGCCAACCTCAGCAAAAAGAAGGTGCTAAGCAACTCAATGAGACCTATCTCTGAAGAAAATACAAAAAGGGCTGAGGATATGGCTCAGTGGTTCAGTGCCCCTGAGTTCAATCCCCAGTACCTCCCCTCCCCCCAAAATGAGTTTGGCAATCTTAAGAGAAAGATATTAAAAGAATGATGGAGTCTATCAAGTTTTAAGGACTTTATATTTAAGCAGAAAAACACAGAAAACCCAAAGAAAATTCAAACAAGCAAGTAAAGTAATAGAAAATGCAATTAAATAATCAACCTGGGGGTAGCTAAGCAAACTTCTATTAGAGATTAGTCACATCAAGACTCAGACACAGATCCAATCACATTCTTGCCAATATCCCCTAGCCATTAAAAAAATTTCAGCACAGAGAAGAAAATTCCAAAAATTATATGTGAAAAAGTGAAAGGACTCACACCTCTAATTCCAGATATTTAGGAGGCTAATATAGGAGGATGGAAAATTGAAGACCAGCCTCAGCAACTTAGTGAGACCCTGTCCCAAAATTTAAAAACGGGCTGGGGATGTAGCAGTGCCCTTGGGGGTTCAATCCCCTGTGTTGAAAGTAACCATAAAATGAAAGTAAACATAAAAATAATGCAGCATGACATATTTATTTACTTAGTGAGTAAACATCTTTTAATTTCAGGTGATTTGTAACTGAAAATGAAATTTTTAGCATGGTGTGATAGTACACACCTATACTCTCAGTTACTTTAGAGGCTAAAGTAAGAGGACTGCAAGTTCAAAGCCAGTCTAGGCAAATCAGTCAGACTCTGTATCAAAATTAAAACAAACAAACAAAAAAGTCAGGGTGGGGGCTGGGGATGTAGCTTAGTGGTAAATCACACACTTGACTAGCATGTGTGAAGCCCTGGGTTCAATCCCTGGTACTGCTGGAAAACCAAAATTGTTAAAATTTGCTACACTTGGGCTGGAGTTGTGACTCAGTGGTACAGCATTTGCCTATAGCATGTGTGAGGCACTGGGTTTGATTCTCAGCAGCACATAAAAATAAATAAAGGTTGAGGCTGGGGTTGTAGCTCAGCAGCAGATCTCTCACCTAGCATGTGCAAGGCCCTGGGTTCGATTATCAGCACCACATTAAAATAAAGGATTGTGTCCAACTAGAACTAAAAAATAAATATTTAAATAAATAAATAAATAAAGGTCCACCACCAACTAGTAAAAAAAAATTTGCTACACTTTATACAGGATAACATTTGTGAATTGATTTGAAAAGCTTCAAAACTAAATTGTTGCTGTTTTTTGTTAATTTTTTAAATTTTTAAAATATTTTTATTTTTTGGTACTGAATTAAACCAACTGGGCATTTTACCAATGAGTTACATCCCCAGTCCTTTTTATTTTATTTTGAGACAAGGTCAAAACTTTTGATCCTCTTGCCTCAGCCTCCCAGTGTTGTTGCTTTTAAACCCCATATTCCAAAACTTAGTTTCAAAATTTTAGCTTTTATAAGCTGGGGATATAGCTTGGTGGTAAAGCACTGGCCTAGTACTGAGGAAGCCCTGAGTTCAATCCTCAGCACTGCAATAAATGAATAAATAAAATTTAACTTTTATAAGTATTAATCTTTTAAAACTAAAGATAACACTGAATAGGCTTTTCTACCTATTGAGGAAAAAAAAGCCATCTCAATGTGCATCAGAAATGCTATTAACCAATGGTATGATGGAGTAAAAACGCTAATATTTTTAACAATTCTCAAGCCAACTGCAGAATACACTGCTGTCAAAAATAAACATAAAATCTATGTGGTTGTGCACGCCTGTAATCCCAGTGACTTGGGAGGCTGAAGCAGGAAGATCCAAGTTCAAGGCCAGCCTCAGCTCTTTTGCCAGGCACCAAACAACTTGGCAAAATTTAAAAAGGGCTGAGCACTTAGCTCAGTGGTAAAGCGCCCTGGGTTCAATTCTTAGTAACCCCACCACCACCAAAAAAAAAAAAAAAAAGAAAAAACAGAATACAGATGTTTATAGCAGTGCTATTCCTAACTCCCAAAACTGGTAAGTGACTAAGATGTCTTTAAGTAGGTGAATGGATACACTTTGGTACATCCAGAAAATGGAATACTATTCAGTTCTAAAAAAAATTAGTGGGGGACCTTAAGTGCAAACTATTAAGTGAAAGAAACCTACCTGAAAAGGTTATATACTCTTATGATTCCAAGCACATGACATTCTAGAAAAGGCAAAACTATGAAGACATAAACAGATCAGTGTTGTCAGGGTTTGGGAGGATGAACAGGTGATGCACAGGGGACTTTTAGGGCAATGAAATTATTCTTATATACTATAGTGGCTACATGTCATTACACATTTGTCCAAACCCATAGACTGCACAATATCAAAAGTGAACCTTAAACTATGGACTTTATGTGATTATGATGTATCAATGTAGTTTATCAAATGTTACAAATGTACCAGTATGATAGGGGATGTTGGTATGCCCAGAGGGTAGACACATGTCAGAGGACAAAGTATAAGGGAAATTCTGTACCTTCCTCTCATGAGCCTAAAACCCTCTTTAAAAAATTAAATAGAGGCCTGGCACAGTGATGCCTGCCTGTAATCTGAGCTATTCAAGAAGCTAAAGCAGGAGGATAACAAGTTTTGGGCCAGCCTGGGCAATTTAAGAGAGATCTGGTCTCAAAACAAAATTTTAAAAGGGCTGGGGATGTGGTTCAGTGGGAGTACTTCCCTGAATTTGATTTTTCATGACCACAGAGGAGGGTAAGGGGATTAGAGAAAAAAATTAATTAAAACTGTACATAATCTGTGATTCCATATATAAAGTGTAAACCCCACCACACTGACAAAAAGCAAAGCAGCGGTTGCTTAGGGCTGGGTGAGATGAACTACAAAGAGGAAAAAAGGATCTTGGGGGTAACAGAAACATTCTGTATCTTGTGTGCACCTAACTGTAAAAACTCATTAAATGGCATGCTTTGTACTCAATGTACAGACTTTATTTAATAAAATATTTCTCCATAACCTAATAAGAAAAAATTAAAACAAGACTAAATAATCAGACATTTGTTATGTGTGCCATATATAAACAGGCATAAATAGGAAAGTTATGCAAGTAACAGCAATTCTAGGAGGAAGAAGACAGATCAAAATCCTGTTTTCCTTCATTTGATTAACTCAGTCTCTATAATCGCTGTCAATTCTTTTTTCCAAATAATATATACAGGTAAAATCTCATTTCAACTCTCCCTCAATTTTCCTATGCTATCTAATCCTTCCCATCCATTCCTAACAACCTGAGAAGTTAGGGAGGACAATTTTACCATATACCCTTCCACTAATCCCGAATGTCCTGGACCTAATGGATTCTGAACCAGTCATTCCATAGTAGGGATATAAAAAGGGTAGCCTACTAATTCTCTCACCATGTTCCTGTCTATAATTTATTATAGAAGTTATCAATAGTTGACATTTTTCTTTGTTTCTCATTTAGACTGGTAAACCACGAGCAGGAAGTATGCCCTATACATGTCTGTGGACTCAAGAGCCTGCCACATAGTATGTCTACAAGTATTCAGTGAATGTTCTCCCATTCTTTTTCTCTTGAATTATCAAAATGCTAAACAACCCACAAAAATGTTCAAGGCAAGGTGTGTAGCTCAGTGACAGAAAAGTGCTTAGACTATGTACAATCCCCAGCACCAAAAATAAAGATCTTGGGCTGGGAATACAGTTAGTTGGTACAGTGCTTGTCTTGCATGCACAAGGCCTTGGATTCAAACCCCAGCATACATACACACACACACACAAAAAAAAAAACTTTCAAATTACAGTTTAAATGTCAGTTCCTCTTTAAAGATGTTCCTAATATCTGACTGGAACCTCTAAGTTTTGTAGACACATTTAAGAGGTGATGATACCAAGCTAGCTAAAGTCTGAAGAAGAGTAAGGGAAGGGTGTATACCTACTTCCCTAAATGGCAATTATAAACCATGTGAAATACAAATGGGGGGGGGGCTTTAATAGTGACATCAGGATAATTCTTAACAGCAAAACGAAAAAAAGACTGACTTCAAGCAAAACTGATATACAGACATACATGGTGTAGAAGACAAAAAGGAGCAACCTTTTTGTAATAATCAAATAACTGCAAAAGTACTCTCAGTACCTTTGGGTACTAACAAGATCAAGACAAAGTAAGCTTTAGGGGTAAAATCTGGAGACCTAAATTTCAAGATCCTTGTGTCACTGACATCGCACGGTAAAACCAAAGATTCACAAGAATGCCCACTTCTTGCTAAGTGGACTCAAGGACAAGTAGAGTAACTATTTCAACTCTATGCTTAGAGTCGTCTAAGTTAAAGTCAGTGCAGCTCGCTGGGGCCCAGCTGGATTGGAAAGATAGCGAAGGAATGAAAATAGGAACGGCTTTTGTAGGGCCTACAATCACCTTTCCGAACTGCTAAACCTTGTCTCTCTGGACCTTATCCGGACCCCAGCGGCAGTGGCTTCGATTGGAGAAACCGAGTTGACTGCCTTCACTGTGTAAAACAATAAGAAACCTCAACTCCCATAAAGCGCTCCACGATTTTTATCTCTCTGGGAAGAATGGAACATGAAGACACTGCGTCCCGCTCCGTCCCAGACAGACCCAAAATCAGTTAGGAGGTTAAACACAGCTGGTGGACAAAGGGCGTCTGGCCACCAACTCCAAAGAAAGGGGATGATCCAGCGTCAAACCGCGCAGGCCCTCCACCCGGCTCAGAGCTCCTCCGGGGCCCGCAGCAGCAGCTTCGAAACGACAAGAAGAATCCGAGGAAACAGGGGAGTCAACCTCACCTGCCTCTTGTTCATCCGCCGCACATCGTCCAAAAAGTCTAGAGAGAGCATGGCGGAACCGACTAGCGGGACACCGGCAGCGAGGAAGCACTATATGACTACCGGCGAAACCGCTGGCGCGCTGGCCCGGCTCACAGTGGACGGGACCCCGCGGCGCCTGCACTTCCGCTTCCGGGGCGGGAGCCGACGCGGCCCGCCCTCTCAGAGCAGAGGGATGAGAAACTCACAACCTTCCTAGTGCATCCAGGTTGCCATTGCGGTGGGAGAGCCTTCCGGGTTTGGCCCTTGACGGCTGGGAACCGACAGGATCATGCGGTGTCCGGTTCAGCTTGGCGGCTCCTCGTGGAAGTGATGGCTAGACCAGCCTGCGACCTTTGGAGGGCGGGCCTCGTGTGCTCCTGGCCAGTCGGAAGCCGAATCTCAGTGCCGGGCGGGCTGAAGCGACCCGAGCGCCCGCGCGGGCTTGCGCTGGCTGGGCGTGGCCCTGGACGTGTCTCCTGGCCGGCAGTCAGTTCTCTGGTCGAGCACTTGCGGTTCCGTGCTCCTGGAAGCTGACGACTAAGCTGGTGTCAGTAGGTGCTTTTCGAGTAGAGGTGGCAGGCTTGAAACTTTCAAAGCACTGTCTGATTTCACAGTCCGAAGGCTGTCGGTGATTCGGTGATAGAACACTTGTATCATGTTCAGAACCCTAGGTTCCATCCCCAGCGCCCCTCAACCGCCAAATCGAATTTACAGTCGGGTTGGAGAGAAAACAGCCTGATGCAATTAGAAAATGACCAAGCTCTGCAACAGCATGAGGAGACCACCGCTGGTGACGCTGGTCGGGAAGTCTCTTGCTAACAAATTTTGGTTTTATTTCCTTGAATTCTACCTTCTGGCACTTTGATACCACCTGTTTGTTACATCTGCCTTCTGTCTCCATTCTATATAAACATCCTTTGTTTTGACCTTTGTAATCTCCTAATGCCCAACTGATCGCATGCTATTACTTCTCTCTCTTTTTTTTTTTCTTTTGGTACCGGAGATAGAACCCAGGAATGCTTTATCATTGAACCACTGGTTATTTTTAGATAGGGTCTTCTTTAGGTGAAGTTCTCACTAAGTTAGTAAGGCTGGCCTCTAACTTGCCATCTTCCTGCCTCAGCCTCCCAACTCGCTGGGATCATGAGCATTCCCCATGTAGGCAAAAGGACAACTTAGCAAGACCCTATCTTCAAATAAAAAGTAAAAATGTGGCCGGGCGAGATGGCGCACATCTGTAATCCCAGCGGCTCAGGAGGGCAAGTGGATGGAGAGTTAAGCCAGCCTCAGCAAAAGCGAGGTCCCAAGCAACTCAAGTAGACCCTCTCTCTAAATAAAATACAAAATAGGGCTGGGGATGTGGCTCTGTTGTCGAGTGCCCCTGAGTTCAATACCCTGTACCCAAAAATAAATAAAATAAATCAATAAAAATGTGAGAGGTGGTGAGCTGGGGATTTGGCTCATGCGGTAGCGTGCTCGCCTGGCATGCGGGCGGCCCGGGTTCGATCCTCAGCACCACATACCAACAAAGATGTTGTGTCCGCCGAGAACTAAAAAATAAATATTAAAAATTCTCTCTCTCTGTCTCTCTCTCTCTCCCCTCTCACTCTCTCTTTAAAAAAAAAATGTGAGAGGTGGTAAATGTAGCTCAGTGGTAGAGTGCCACTGGGTTCAGCCTCTAGTGAAAATTTATTTATTTTTAAATAAATAAAGCCCAAAAGTATATTGGATCATGGCTCTGATTTTTAAAAAATTCAGATAATAACTTTGGGAGAGGTCATAGGGAAATTGTAACCCTCAGATAGATCTGATGGGAATGTAGCAGGTATTTTGTAAAATAGCTGCCCTTCCTCAAAAGTTTGAATATAAAGTTAAGCATATTAATCAGCAATTCCACACCTATGTGTTTACTCAAGAGAACTGAAAAAATTTGTCCACAAAAAATTTGTACATAGGGACTGGGGTTGTGGCTCAGTGGTAGAGCACTCACCTAGGCAAATGTAAGGCTCTGGGGTTGATCCTCAGCATGATATAAATAATAATAATAATAATACATAAAATAAAGGTGTTGTGCCCATCTATAACTAAAAAATAAAATATTTTAAAAAATTCGTACATGAACCAGGGGTGGTGGTATAGGCCTGTAATCCCAGCAACTGGGAGGTTGAGACAGGAAGATTGCAAATTTAGGCCAGCCTCATTACTTAGGGAGACACTGTCTTAAAAAATAAAAAAGGCTGAGAATTTTTTCAGTGGTAGACCTTCCCTGGGTTCAATCCTATAAATAAACTGGATATGGTGGCACATGTCTATAATCCTAGCAATTCAGAAGGCTGAGACAGGAGGATTGCAAGTTAGAGGGCAGCCTTAGCAATTTAGCATGACCCTGTTTTGAAAGAAAACAGAAAAAGGGCAGAGGTGTAGTTAAGTGGTAGAGCACAGCTAGGTTCAATCCCTGGTACCCCAAATAAAAAATAATCCAAATGTTCATCAACTGATAAAGGGAAAAAGAATATGTAAGGGCTGGGATTGTGGCTCAGAGGTAGAGTGCTCACCTAGCATGTGTGAATCCCTGGGTTTGATCCTCACCACTACATAAAAATAAAATAAAGATACTGTGTATACCTACAACTAAAAAATAATAAGTATTTTTAAAAAAATAATATGTAATATATATGTACAATGGAATGATTTGACAATAAAAAGAAATACTACAAGATGGATGAACCTTAAAAAAAAAAAACAGTATATCAGGCTGGGGCTGTAGCTCAATGGCAGAATGTTTGCCTAGCACGTGTGAGGCACTGAGTTTGTTCCTCAGCCACATAAAAATAAATAAAATAAAGGTATGCTATTTATCTACAACTACAAAAATAATTTTTTAAAAAAACAGTATATATATTGGGCTGAGAATGTGGCTCAGGCGGTAGCGCGCTCGCCTGGCATGCGTGCGGCCTGGGTTCAATCCTCAGCACCACATACCAACAAAGATGTTGTGTCCGCCGAGAACCAAAAAATAAATATTAAAAATTAAAAAAAATACTTCAAAAAAACCAGTATATTTAGTGTAAAAATCATATAATACATGGTCATAAAGGACCAAGTATTATATGATTCCATTTATGTTAAGTGTCCAGAATAGGCAAATCTATAGGGACAAAAACCTGGTTGCACAGGGCTAAGAGAGTTGAAGGTAATGGGTGAATGTTAATGGTTATAGGGTTTCTTTTTATATATATAAATATTTATTTTTTAGTTGTGGTTGGACACAATACCTTTATTTCACTTATTTATTTTTATGTGGTACTGAGGATTGAACCCAGGGTCTCGCACGTGTGAGGCAAGTGCTTTACCGCTGAGCCACAACCCCAGCCCATTATGGGGTTTCTTTGGAGGGTAATAGTGGTACAACTCTGAATATACTGAAAACCATTGAACTGCACATTTACTTATTTTGCAGACCTGGGTAGTGAACTCAAGTCTTTGTACATTCCAGGTAAGTGTTCTACCACTGGCTACGTCCCTGGCCCAAACTGCACATTTTAAATTGGTGAATTGTACAGCATGGGAATTATATCACAGTGAAGCTGTTGTGAGAAAGAAAGAAAAACAAAACACTGGTTCACTACTAAATTCCCAATGGTATACACATAGCCTGGCACATACAGGTACCAATGAATACTTGTCAAATTTAAAATTGTGTGTGTATGTAATCTCCAACTGCTACCACTAGTCATGATGCTACCATACCTGTATGTACTAACTTGAAAAATAAATTATTTTTTAATATGCTAGACAAGTGCTCTATCACTGAGCTACATCTCAGCTCCAAAACATGAGTTCTTGATTTCTTCAAATTAGGAAGGCCTGTGGAAGAAAATACATGTAGACTCTGAGGGCAGGATCCTTATCTTGTTCACCTCTGTACTCCAGTTTCCGTAACAGTGCCAGTCTTGTAGCACAAACTAAACATTTGTTAATAATTGTTGAATATAGATTATAATCTAAATTCTGGCTAGTAGAACCTTTGTTCTATGCTTGCTAATGTTGAATTCAATCTAAAGGTGATCTTTGGATGTGGTGGTACACATCTGTAATTCCAGGGACTTGGGAGGCTGAGGCAGGAGGACCTCCAAGTTTGAGGCCTGCATCAGCAACTTAAGCTCTAAGCAACTTAATAAAATTCTGTCTCAAAATAAAAAGGGCTGGGAGTATTTCTCAGTGGTTAGGCATCCATGGGTTCAATCTCTGTTACAAAAGAGAGAGAGAGAGAGATTGCTCATGCTGGCATTGAATTTGCAGTCTACCTGCTTCAGCCTAACAAATAACTGAGATTACAGGGATGTACAATTGTGCCTGGCTCCACTTCTTGTACTGTGAAGAGCTCTAAGAGAGGCACAAATTCCTGTAGAAAAGGTCAGTTTAGTTTGGAAGCTGAAGAAAGGTCTTGGAGAAAACATTTGAGACATGCGTAAAATTCACTTAACACATGGGTAAGGTTGGCAGATGAAAGAATACACTGAATGAGGGGAATTGCTGGAGTAGAGGTCCAGAGGCAGGAAACTGGAAAATATATTTTAATAATTCAGTTTGAGCCGGGTGCAGTGGCACACGCCTGTAATCTAGCAACTCTAGAGGCTAAGGCAAGAAGATTGAGAGTTCAAAGCCAGCCTTAGCAAAAGGGGCATTAAGCAACTCAGTGAGACCCTGTCTATAAATAAAATACAAAATAGGGCTGAGGATCAGGCTCAGTTGTCGAGTGCCCCTGAGTTCAATCCCCAGTGCCCAATAATAATAATAATAATAATAATAATAATAATTCAGTTTTATTTCCCAACCTTACCCATCCCATAAAGAACCAGATTAGTCTGGCCTGCAGGTGTTCTCTGGTTATTGAGGAGGCTTGAGCAAGCTTAAAATGTCACTTGTTAGAGTTATACAATTCCTGCTCACAGCCACATCTAAGTACTGCTCTACAGCTAAAACCTTATGCTCTCATAACCCACCTTCTGATAATTACTTTTTTCCCTCTATATATTTTAAATTATACAAAGACATGACTATATTTTCATTGTAAAAGGTTAAAACAAGGTAAGCAGGTGAGGTGTGGTGCTATACATATATAGTCTCAGCTACTTGGGAGGCTAAGGCAGGAGAATATGTCATAAATTCAAGGTTAGCCTGGGCAATTTAATGAGATTCTGTCTCAAATAGAATAAAAGGATTGGGATGTAGCTCAGTGGCCCTAGGTTAAATCCCAGTGTTTATAATTAATAAATGTTTTGTGAATTGAAAATAAAATGGCTCATGCCTGTAATCCCAGCAATTCTGGAGGCTGAGGTAAGAGGATCACAAGTTTGAGGCCAGCCTCAGCAGTTTAGTGAGGCCCTAAGCAACTTAGTGAAACCCTGTCTTAAAATAAAAATAAAATAGCTGGGGTTGTGGCTCAGTGGTTAAGCACCCCGGGTTCAATCCTTGGTATGAAAGAAAGAAAGAAAGGAGGGAGGGAGGGAGGGAGAAGGGTGGGCGAAGGGGAAGGAAAGAAAGAAACAAACAAACAAACAAACTTGAGACCAGCCTGGGTGTTAGAACTTGCCTCAAAATTTTAAAAAAGGGGGCTGAAGATGTAGCTCAATGATAGAGTGCTTGTTTAGCATGTGCTAGACCTTATATTCAATTCTCAGTACTGCTATTTCTGGTCTAGGGACCATGGGTTGGAAAGATGCTGATAGGCTGGGGTGGCACCATCTGTAATCCCAGCAACTCGGGAAGCTCAGGAAGGAGAATCACAAGTTAGAAGCCAGCCTCAGCATCTTAGTGAGGCCCTAAGCAATTTAGCAAGACCCTGTCTCATAATAAATCATAGAAAAGGCTGGGTATGTGGCTCAGTGGTTAAGTACCCCTAAATTCAATCCCTAGTTCCAACAAAACAAAACAAAACAAAAAAGTATAACACAACGAAATTTCAAAATTGGTCCATAAACAATAACACACATATAAAATAATATGGTGATTTAGATTAGCTACATCCCATTAACTATTAGCTGAGAAATGCTGTGAATCAATACAACCTAAAATTTCAAAGCAAAATGGTTGAGAGTGTAACATGATTTCTGAGAAAGTTTAAAATAATCTGTCATTTAATTTTTGTGAAATAACTGGTGAGTTAGCACATGCCTATAACCAACCTCAGCTCCTTATGGAGGCTCAGGCAAAAGAATCACAAGTAGAATGTTGGGGATTATACTTCAATAAAGTCAATTTTTTAATAAATATTTTTAAGTGTAGATGGACACAACACAATGTCTTTATTTGTATGTGGTGCTGAGAATCGAACCCGGGTCCCGCCTGTGCTAGACGAGCACTCTATTGCTGAGCCACAATCCCAGCCCCCAAAAGTCAATTTTTTAAAGTCACAGGTTTTTGCTAAAGTTTTTAGATTATTTAAAGACAGTTTTGTTCAATGGTTTAATCATTAGAAAGGATCAATTAGATTATGCAAACTTAAGACAAAAAAAAAAAAAGGAAGACAGAAGATTGAACTTTTAAACTCAGGAAAAAAAATGTTATATTACCGGAAATCCAGTGCAAATAAATACACAGGGTGAATCTGACTGTGTTGGGTCTGGGTTATCCATAAGTGTTGTTTCCTGATGAGCAGCTGAAAAAGAAGTGCTAATAGGACACATACTAAGCCTCTAAGAATCAAGTTTTTTTAAACTGGTGATCTATTTGCCCATGGTTCCCAGTATTATATTATGAACTTTGGTCAAACAGTGGTCTAAATTGGGTATAGTGACACACACCTGTGGTTCCAGCTACTTGGGAGGTTGAGGCCAGAATTTGAGGCCAGCCTGAGAGCATAGTCAATGTTGTCTCTAAAACAAAGAAAAAAGAAAAATAATAGTATAATAATGGCAAAAAGGCCACTGAAGCTTTAGTGTTATTAGAAAACAATTAAGTAGCCAATGTGATAATTAAAACAGGTTTTTCAAGGGGAAAAACACAAAATAATGCTTTCTAACATACAATAGTGAGATTTTTCCCTAAATATTAGAGAAGTGGGCTGGGGTTGTGGCTCAGCGGTAGAGCATTTGCCTAGCATGTGCAAGGCCCTGAGTTCTATCCTCAGCACCACATAAAAATAAATAAAATAAAGGTATGTGTCCAACTACAACTAAATAAATAAATATAAAAAAATAATAGAGAAGTGATAAAAGCAAAAAGCCACCCCTCCCACCCAATACTAGGGATTGAACCTATAGGCACTCTATAAAGCCACACTTTCAAATTGAAATTTTCTTTCCTCCCTCCCTCCCTCTTTTCCTCCCTCCCTCCATCCCTTCTTTCTTCCTTCGTTCCTTTCTTTCTTTCTTTAGTACTGGGGTTTGAACCCAGGGACACTTAACCATTAGGCCACATCTCTAGCCCTTTTTATTTTTTATTTTAAGTAAGGGTCTTACTAGGTTGCTTAGGGCCTCACTAACTTGCTGAGACAGGCTTTAAACTTGAGATCCTCCTGCCTCCGCCTCCTGAGCCATTGAGATTATAGCTGTGCACCACCATGCCCACCAAAATTGTACTTTTCATAGCCAAAACAGTGACTAGTCATATTCTTGCCAAGAAATTTCTAAAGTCAGTGACAATGTTAATGATCAATATGCTTCCTAAAGCTGCCTGTGATCCCAGTGACTTGGGAGCATGAGGCAGGAGGATTGAAAATTCAAGGCCAAACTCAGCAACTTAAACTTTTAACAACTTAGCAAAAATATGTATCAAAACAAAAAATAAAAAGGACTGGGGACATAGCTTAGTGGTAAAGTGCCCTGGGTTCAATCCCCAATACTTAGGGCAGGGTAGTGGGGAAAATGAGCGTGCGCACACACATACACACAAACACACACTTCATAGGAAAGCAAAATAATCTGGCAAAATTCCTTTGCCAAAAGATACTGTTTTAAAAAAAGAGATATTGTTGGCATACCAGTGGCATATAAAGTAGATGAGCACAGAGTCTGAGTTGTATAAAATTGCTGGAGAAGTTATCCAACTTTGCAAGGCCTGAGAAACTCATCCTACCACTTTGCTCATTTTCATTGATCTTCTGAATTTGTTATCTGTTTCTACAAAGTAACAACTTAAAACTTAACAACTTAAAACAATATTATCTAACAATTTTAGTCAGTCAGAAATTTGGAGCTAGCATAGCTAGATGATCTTTCATAAAGGGGCTACAGTCTCATTTGAAGGTTTGTATGGGAGAGGATCTTCAAGGCTCTATTCATGTGGTTAGTATAAGGTCTTACTTCTTTGTGCTGTTGGATTGAAGCCTTATTTCATGGTTGAGTGTTGACCTGAGTTTCGGGCCACGTGGGCCTCTCTATAGGACAGCTCACAATATAATAATTGGCTTCCACTAGAGAAAATTACGTGAGAAGGGACTAGGGTGACCAACTTGTCCTGATTTGCCCTGAACTGTCCTAGTTTTTACATTGAAAGTTTCACATCCCAGGAAACTTATCACTTCCAGGTAAAACAGGACTTTTGGTGACCCTATCAAGACAAAAATCTGTGGGCCTCGGCCTGCCATCCCAAACATGATAGCTCTGTTGGGCATTATGTTCTCCCAGCAGCTGCGGGGTTGCCATTACCCTTGCTGGGACTTCCTGGCCAGGCCTTGTTTCTTCAGGCAGTGCCTGGCGCACCGAGAACTTGCAGCAGCACCTTGATGGAAGAGTTGGAGTTGTCATTTGTGGTTAGCTTGCTTCTAGTGTGAGTCAGGATTATGTCAGTGGCACCAATCAGGAAGAAATTCAAACTGATGTTGATCAGTGTATCCAGAAGTTTCTGGATATTGCAAGACAGACAAAATTTTTTTTTCTTTAATTTTTTTTTTAGGTGTAGATGGACACAACACAGTGCATTTACTTATTTATTTATTTTATGTGGTACTGAGGATCGAACCCAGGTCCCTCCTGTGCTAGGTGAGCGCTCTACCGCTGAGCCACAATCTCAGCATAGTTATCATGAAAGACCTAAAACCAAACTATTTACCCACCCCCATTCTCAGAGTGTTAGAATTTCCCTGCTCAGATCATAACACACTAACAACTGGAAAAAAGAAAAAAGAAAAAAACTATATAAAGTCATACAAGAAAGAATCTGTGTCATCAAACTCATAGTCTAAACCTTGCTACAAACAAAAACAAAACAAAAACCCTCACTTCATTTACCAAGCTATCCGCATTTCATAAAGTACTCAAGTAATTAACAGCTTATAAAACTTGGGAGACATTGTTAGGTAGAAACAAAATTAACACCAACTCGTCTTTATCTGCCAAATAGGTCTTCTAAAATATCCTTACACACAGAGAGAGGTTTGGCAACACTGTCTACAGGGGGCTGGCTACCTTGTAGGCCAGACTCCTCTCAGGTCTGCTTCAGAGGCACAGGGTTACTGGCAGATGCCTGCTCCAGGTAGGCCAAGGAGCCCTAGGGACTTGGCTGGCTTTTTGTGTTGCCCATCGATGTCCTCCAGCACCTGCCAGCAATGCCTTTCAAGTGCTTCAGCACCAGGTATGTTTCTGCTGCAATTCATTCTTTAGTTTCCCGACGTCCTCTCTCTCTTCGATAACTTGACCCTGTCTCCCTAGTGTGACAGCTGGGACATAAATGAAGTATAAGGAGGTCAAACTTGGCCCGATTATTTTTCTTTCGAGTTTTGTTTTGATTGCTTGTGTTTTTGCTTTACTTTTTAGAGAAAAGGCAGTTTACATGAAGGAAGATTCTTGCTTATGGATTTGATTCCCAGGGACTAGGGCCTTGAGGTGGAGGGTGACCTGCAGAGTGATCCTCAACTTCTTCACCTTCTTGGAGAGTATGTGGATCCTCTGTGGGGAAGGTATTTTGTCCTGTTGTTGGAGGAGGTTTTCTTTTCTGTTTTATGCATCTCTTCGATTATATCCCTTCAGCCAGCACACATACTCCACTATCTTCTGAATAGTCAGTAGGTCTGTGGCTGTGTCTTGGTTTGTTTTGTCCTCTCCAGCCCTGAAGATTCCTCCCCATTTGCCTTGATATCCACTCATGTTCCTTGTCTGGCCTGGATGCCCCCTGGCCCACAAATCCTCCACTCCATTCCAGGCACAGGAGTTTTTATTCCTTCTACTGTCAGGGCTAGGTTCTCCCTTGTCGGCTAGTGAATGGTATCTGTTTCTATACTTCTTGCTGCAGTGTATACCCATGAACATGTATTGATATGTACTCACTTTGTATATACTTATTACTCTTTTTGTTTGTGTGCTGTGAGGATGATATTTGGCCTGTGGAGCTATGACCTGTTATGACCAGCCTGAGACCAGCAGATCCCCTCTGTTGGACTGTATAAGTTATTTTTCAAGTGCTCCCCACTGAGCCACAACCCCAGCCCCAGCTTTAGATTTCTTGATTTAAAACCTAAATAAACTAAGTTTGAGACAGTCTTTCAATGATAAAGTTGTTTTTGATGAAAAGATTGGAAACTTGGTGCTTAGTGAAAATGTTTGAATTTATTTATTTACAACTTATTGTCATTTCTTTATATTAATTCAGAAGTTATCTGTCAAATAAATAACAAATTTTCAATTAAAAAAAAAAGACAAAAGTCACAGCCTTTAATTGTGAGCCGGGAATAGTGGCACCTGCCCTAATCACAGCTAGTTGGAAAGCTGAAGCAGGAAGATTGATTGAGCCCAAGAGTTCAAGGCCAGCCTGGGCAACATAGTGACACTCCTATCTGGGTAAGAAAAAAACACCCTAATTGTGGAGGTAACATCTCATTATTTCTTTTATATTCTTTTCACTAGAATTGTCCAGGACAGATTCAAAAAAAGGGGAAGGACTAAGTTGTTGTTCCTCCTCCTCCTCTTCCTCCTCCTCCTCCTCTTCCTCCTTCCCCACCTTCTTCTTTTTAAATCAGGGATTGAACCCAGGGATACTTATCCATTCAGCCATATCCCAGCACTTTCTATTTATTTTTTAATTTTTAGACAGGGTCTTTGCTTAGGGTCTCACTAAGTTTTTGAGGCTGGCTTCGAACTTTCCATCCTCCTGCCTCAGCCTTCTGAACTGCTGGGATTATAGACCTGTCCTACTGTGCCCAGTTACATTCCATCTTTTGAAGGGATGAATATTAAAGAAGTTGTAGACATTTTTTAAATACCACATCTGGGGCCCAGCTTTTCCCCCAGGGGAAAAGAAATAATTAAATACAAACTGTTTCGATTTCCTACCTTACTTCCTACTCACTTTATCTGCTTCCATAAACTCCCTGTCAGTCAGACAGGATGGCACACACCTGTAGTTTCAGCTACTTGGGAGACCAAGGCAGAAAGATGGCAAGTTGGAGGTCACCCTGGATAATTTAGCCAGACATTAACTCTAAATAAAAAGGACTAGAGATATAGCTCAGTGGTAGTGCCCTTGCCTAATATGTGTGAAGTTCTGGATTCAATCCCTGGTCTCGAAACAAAACAAAATACCTCCTTGTCTCCTTTTATTCCTAGATCAGTGAAAGAGACATCTTTCCTCCTGTCTAAACCAAATCACCTACCTAAGCTTATCCGTTCTACTTCCTTGGAACCTGTTTCCATTAAAAATGTCTTTTCTCTCTCACTTTGTCTTCCTTAACTTCTGTTTTTCTAATACATGATCATGTTCAAATATTTCTTTTTATAATATATATATATATATATATTTTAGTTGTAGATGGACATAATACCTTTATTTTATTTATTTTTTATGTAGTGCTGAGGATCAAACACAGTGCCTTATGCATGCTAGGCAAGCGCTCTACCACTGAGCTATGACCCCAGCCCATATTCAAATATTTCTTACAAATATTTATTCTGGATAAATTATGGAGGCATAATTTACAAACAATAAAATGCACAAGTGATAAATATATGATCCAATGAATCTCAACATTTAACCATAATCTACATCTTCTGTTTTTAACATGGGGTATTGTTATGTTGCTTAGGTAGGACTCTAATTTATGGGCTCAAGTGATCCTCCCATCTCATCCTTCCAATGCATTCTTCTTTAATTTACTGAAATTTGGCTTTTGTCCCCATTCTACTGCTGAATTCGGCCTCCTACTTCTCTGGCTGATCATGCTCAGCCTCCATCATGGACTTGCTCCTTAAATGAAGAAATCTTGCAGTATCTTCTCACCTAATCCACTGTCTCTAGGTGATCTTCTCTGTTCTCATGGCTTCAACTACTTCCTCTGTAATCAACTCTCAAATACCTATGCCCCTAGTTGGGCACAGTGACACACCTGTAATCTCATTGACTCAGGAGCCTGAGGCAGGAAAATTGCAAGCTCCAAAGCTAGAATGGGCAATTTAGTGAGATCATATCTCAAAATAAAAAATTTAAAAGGGCTGGGGCCAGGAACAGTGGTGCATGCCTGTAATCCCAATGATTTGGGAGGCTGAGGCAGGAGGATTGCAAGTTTGAGACCAAACTCAGCAACTTAGAAAGGTTCTAAGCAATTTAGGGAAACCCTGCATCAAAATAAAACATAAAAAAGTCTGGAGATGTGGCTCAGTGATTAAGCACCACTGGGTTTCAATCCCCAGTACCAAAAATAAAAAAATAAATAGTGCTGGGGATGTAGCTCAGTGGTTAATCACCCCTAGACTCAATTCTTCATACAAAAAAAAAAATCATGGGTTGGGTTGTTTGCTCAGTGGTAGAGTGTTCCCCAGGTACGGCCTGGGTTCAATCCTCAGCACCACATAAAAATAAATAAATAAAACAAAGGTACTATGTCTACCTACAACCTAAAATATTTTTTTAAAAAATCAACTATGGAGCTGAGGTTGTGGCTCAGTGGTAGCGCGCTTCCCTAGCATGTATGATGCACTAGGTTCGATTCTCAGCACCATATACAAATAAATAAAATAAAGGTCCATCAAAAACTAAAAAATATTTTAAAATAAAATAAAATAAAAAGTCAACTAGGCCCTGGGTATCAGACATAAACATTGTTTTTTCCAAATCTCCATGAATGCCACCATCCAATCACAAATATAAGAAGTCTGATTGTCATTCTTGATTCTTCCCCCTCCCTCACTTCTAGCAGGATGCAGTGGTATACACCCATAATCCTAGTGAGTTACGAGATTGAGACAGGAGGATTACAAGTTTGAGGCCAACCTTGGCAACCTAACCAGGACCCTCAACAACTTAATGAGACCTTGTTTCAAAATGAAAAAAAAAAAAAAATTAAAGGGATTGAGGATGTAGCTCAGTGAGAGCACCTTGGGTTCAATTCCCAGTACCAGAAAAACAAAACACAACAAAAAAACCTCTCTCCCAAATTGTCCTCAAGTCCAATTAATCCATTTTCTTTCTTTATTTTTTTCCTTTTCTAGTACTAGGGATTGAACCCAGGCCCTTGCACATTCTAAATAAATGCTGCTACTAAGCTACACCACCAGCCCTTTTTGCCCCTTTTTGTTTTTAAATTTTATTTTGAGACAGGGCCTCACTAAATTGCTGAGGCTGACCTCGAATTTGTGCCATCCTCCTGCCTCAGTCTCCCAAATTGCTGGGATTACAGGTGTGCACCACCATGCCTAGTCTACTTTCTTTTTTCTTTTTGGTACCAGGGATTGAATCCAGAGGTGCTTAATCATTGAGCCACATCCCCAGCCCCTTTATTATTATTATTTTTATTTTGAGACAGGATCTTGATAAATTGCTTAGGGCATTGCTAAATTACTGAGGCTGGCTGTGAATTTTTAATCTTCCTGCCTCAATCTTCTGGGATTACAGTCATGCATCACCACTCTCAACATGGCTAGTCTTTCTTTCTTTCTTTCTTTCTTTCTTTCTTTCTTTCTATATTTTGTTTATTTTAGTTGTAGTTGGACACAATACCTTTATTTTATTTTTATGTGGTGCTGAGGATCGAACCCAGGGCCTCGAACATACTAGGTGAGTGCTCTACCGCTGAGCCACAACCCCAGCCCTAGTCTACTTTCTTAATGTCCACTTAATTGTCTCTGCATTGGTTCTTGCTACTGACAGTACAATCAACTCCTAATGGGTCTACTGGCCTGTAGTCTTGCTCCCACATCTTGCTTCACTCCAATCTATTCTCTACTGTGCAGCTGGAATGATATATCCAAAGCATAAATTTGGGGTTTTTTTCCTTAAAAAAATGGGTATGGGCTGGGGATGTGGCTCAAGTGGAAGTGCGCTCGCCTGGCATGCGTGCAGCCCGGGTTCAATCCTCACCACCACATACAAACAAAGATGTTGTGTCTACCGAAAACTGAAAAATAAACACTAAAACAAAACAAACAAACAAAAAAGGGTATTTCAAACTATTTTGAATTCATTTCTTTGTGTGTGTGTGTGTGTGTGTGTGTGTGTGTGTGTGGTATTGGGAATTGAACCCAGGACCTCATGCATACTAGGAAAGCACTTTACCACTGAGCTATACCTCCATCCCAGTTATGAACCACCCCCCCTCCCTTTTTTTTTTTTTTTGGTACTGGGGATTGAACCCAAGGGTGCTTTTACAACTAAGCTATATCTCTATCCTTTAATTTTTTAATTTTAAATTTTATTTATTTTTTTATATATTTGTTTAATTATATATAGGCACAATATCTTTATTTTATTTGTTTATTTTTATGTGGTGCTGAGGATCGAACCCAGGGTCTCACACATGCGAGGTGAGCACTCTACCGCTGAGCCACAACCCCAGCCCCTATTTTTTATTTTATTTTTGAGGCAGCTTCTCATTAAGTTGATTAGGGCCTTGCCAAATTGCTGAGGCAGGCCTTAAAATTGCAATCCTCCTGCCTCAGCCTTCTGAATTGCTATTATTATAATTGTGCACCACTACATCTGACGTATATTCCTTAACTCAAAATCTTTCAGTGGATTCCCATGACTTTCAGGGAAAGGTCAATATCCTTAGCATGCTATAAAAGGCACTTTACAGCTGGTCCCTGCCTACCTCTCTGACCAGGTCTCCTCTCCTGCTTCAGAGTACAGAATTTCCTGAATGCTGCATGCTCTCACTCTTGTGTAAGCTGCTTCCCCTGCCTGAAGCCCTCTCCAGCCCCATCCCACCACAACATTTACTATTGCTCCTTCCTTTGAGTCCAGCTCATGCATCATCTCCTCTGGAATGCCTTCAATGCACTTTTCCTCCCAGCAAATTCACCAGACCCTGAATTTCCTGGGGGTATGCGCCTTGTTACTTATCTTTTTACCATCAGCATTTTGCTTGAATAAACACTCAAAGACATTGGTGAGGCCCCCCATGGTGGAGCTTGCTACTCCAGCAACTCAGGAGCCTGAGGCAAGATGATCACAAGTTCAAGGCCAGCCTGGGCAATTTAGTGAAGCCCTGTCTCAAAATTAAAAATATAAAGGGAAGGTAGGTCCATGGTAGAGTGTCCCCAGGTTTGATCCCAGCACTGTTAAAAAAAAAAAAAAGAAAGAAAAGGCATTTTGTTAGAAAGAGTGCTGGTTATAGGAGATGGTTGATATCCAGGTTGCTGTTAAGAGTTTTGTTGTGGTGGTTGTACTAGGGTTGAACCCAGGAACACTTTACCACTGAGCTATATTTCCAGGCCTTTTTTTTTTTTTTTTTAGATAATGCTGGGGATCAAACCTGGGGACACTTTTTAATTTCTATTTTAAGACAGGGTTTTGCTAAATTACCCAGGCTGGCCTCAAACTTGTACTCCTCCTGCCTTGGCCTCCTGAGCTGGGATTATAGACATGTGCCACCACACCCAGCAAGGTTAATAGTTTTTTGAAGACAGACTGAAAAAGAAATAATTGGGATTGTAAGAAAGCATTAGTAAGGAGCAGAACTAGGAGAAAGTAAGAGGGATCTGGAAAGGCTTAATGAGATTTCTTGCAGTTGTACAACAGATACAAGTGTGTCTTATGAAAATAATTCAGATATTTAGGACAGGTGATCCTGACTAGAAAAAGATGTAAAGCTTAAGGAATTAAATTTTCCAAATGTCAGACTCTGACATGCTATCTTCTCTGCTGACTGAGATGCCAATCTTCCTAACACATAAGTCTTTTGGACCTCATCAATCACAATGGCATGTCTGGTATTTTCTTTCAAAGATAGCCTGCTGCCTGTCTAAAGGTTAAGTCTGACTCACTTGACTTTGAACTACAGATCATCTTGGACCAATCAGTTAACTCTATTTTATCCTCAGTTTTCTGGTGTGTAAATTGGGAATAACAAAGAATTCACATAATTTGTGGATGAAACAAAATAGTACATGTAAGTATGTCTAATAGCAAAGAAAATAGACTCAACAAAAAAACTCTAATTTAGAATAACTGTAGCTAGGCTTGGTGACATATGCCTGCAATTCCAGCAGCTCAGGAGGCTGAGGCAGGAGGATCACGAGTTCAAAGCCAGCTTCAGCAAAAGGGAGGCTCTAAGCAACTCAGTGAGACCCTGTCTCTAATAACATACAAAATAGGGCTGGGGATGTGACTCAGTGGTTGAGTTCAATCTCTGGTATCTGCTCCCCGCCCCCGCCTCCCCGTACCAAATAACTGTAATTGTAGGAGTTGGGATTTAGTTCAATGGTAGATCATGTGCTCAGTGTGCCTGAGGCCCTGGGTTCAATTGCCAATACAAGAATAAATAAGCTGGATGTAGCTCAATGGTAGACCTCTTGCCCAACACATGTAAGGCCCTGGGTTCAATTCCGAGCACAAAAAGGAAGGAAGCAAAGAAAGAAAGAAAATATTATATCACTGGCTGCTGCTTGACCTTTTAAATGAAGGAAGTGGTAGGTAAAAGGGGAAAGTTTCCCTATAACCATCCCAAGAAAGGAAGTGGCCCAGGCATATCACAGTAAGCTGGTACATAGACCACACGGGAGACGTGGCTCTTCCTGAAACAATCTGAGTTTACTGGGAGGGTCCATCCATTTCATCCCCTGGAGGTCAGGCCAGGGGCTGCCAAGATGCATCTTTCTGCTTACTGACTCAGGGTTATGGAATCAGATACTATGATATAAAAAGATGCAGCACCTCTGTACAGTATGGGGTATTGGAGAAAAAGTTTAGTCTCCCAAATCAAAGGAATCTTCTGTGAAGAGAGATTACTAAAGTCACTCAAGACTCCCTGGAAAGCTCTCTTTAAAAAGAAGTCCCAAACAGCTGCAAGAGCAGCTGAGAGAAGGAAGCACCAGGCTTCTGGATTGGTATGTGTATATATGTGATGATGGAGAGAGAAAGTGAGTGGGACACATTGACACCACAGTTTCCTGCTTGGTAATACTGCTTTGGCTAAAAGAAGAAAGGGGCTTTGGTTTTGTAAGGTCTTAGAAGAGAGTCTTGTGAATGTGGAATGCCTGCAGGGCCAAGACTGGGAACCACATCACCACATCACTTCAGCCTCTCTTCTCCAACTGGGGATTAATTAACTAACTTATTTTTTGGTACTGGGATTTAACCCAGGGAAGAATTACCATAGAACTACATCCCCAGTTCTTTTATTTTTTTCTTACTTTGAGACAAGGTCTTGCTAAGTTGCACAGGCTGGTCTCCAACTTGTACTCCTCATGCCTCAGCTTCTGGAGTCACTTGGATAACAGGCATGTGCCACCTTGCATAGCTGTAATGTTCTGTTGTTGTTGTTTTCTCTTTTCCAGGGATTGAACCCAGGAGGCTTAACCACTGAGCCAAATCCCCAGCTCCTTTGTAAAAATATTTTATTTAGAGACAGGTTCTCACTAAGTGGCTGGGGCCTTGCTAAGTTGCTTGGGGCCTTGCTAAGTAGCTGAGGCTAGCTTTGAACTTGTAATCCTCCTGTCTCAGCCTCCTGAGCTGCTGGCATTACAGGTGTGTGCTACTGCATTCGGCTGTAATGTTTTTTTTTTTAATTTTTTTAAATTTTTTTTTTATTGTTGGTCGTTCAAAACATTACACAGTTCTTAATACATCATCTTTCACAGTTTGATTCAAGTGAGTTATGAACTCCCAACTTTACCCCGTATACAGATTGCTGTATCACATCAGTTACCCTTCCATTGATTGACATATTGCTTTTCTAGTGTCTGATGTATTCTACTGTCAGTCCTATTCTCTACTATCCCCCCTCCCCTCCCTGTAATGTTTTTTTAATGCAACCACATTCAAAGATTAGTAATCACTTATATATGGATTTAGTAATAAAAATTATTTACCTAATAATTGTGTTCATGCTGAAACTTTGGCATTTGACTCCTGCCTCCTTTATCCTTCATTGGCGTTATTTATCTCTGATGTTCCTTGCCAACACTTTACCCTATACTCCAGACATATCCAATCATCTACAGGCCCTGGAAAGGCATAGGTGTTAATGAAGTGAACCCTGGAGTCAAGCTGCTCTAAATCTTACAAATGTGTGATTCTATACAAGTTATTTTATCTACCTATATCTCAGTGTCTTCATCTGTAAGCAGTGATTATAATGTCTAGGTTCTTCCTCCTCTTTCTCCTCTTTGGTCTTTGCAATACTGGGGATTAAACTAAGGGCCTTGCATGTGCTAGGCAGGAACTCTACCATTGAGCTACATCCCCAGTCCTTTTAAAATATTACTTTATTTTGATACAGTCTCACTAAGTTGCCCAGGCTGGCCTCAAACTTGGGATTCTCCTGCCTCAGCCTCTGGAGCAATCTGGAATTATAGGCATGCTCAGTTCCATTCTTATATTTTATATGCATTTTTATATGTCTTTTATGGTATGAAACTTTAATCATGTTCAATTTTCTGAATCCAAAATAAAGGTTTAAGGCCTGATATAATCTGAAAAGAGAATAATTGCTATATCAGAGATTCATGCTTTTCTAAAGAAAAATTTATTAATACATTTAACTCTGCAACTGGTGAACTTGAACTGAACTGGTGAAGGAATATTTTTGGGATGGAGTACTTCCTGTATTGGGCCTGTCTATTCCAGATTTGTCAACATCCTGCCTCCCTACTCCCACCATTAACTGCCCAGAGAATAATGCACAATACCAGCCTCACCATTCACCCTGTAGGTCCCAAACACATTGAACTCTTTTCAGTTCCCCCTAAGCCATCCATCTTGGTCTTTCCTTTCTCCTTTTCTTACTTTTATACACACACACACACACACACACACACACACATACATATACATACACACACACACACACACACACATACACACACACATATACTGGGGATTGAATCCATCCAGGGGGACTCTACCACTGAGCTACACTCCTAGATCTTTTTATTTTTTTAATTTTGAGACAGGGTCTTGCTAAATTGCTGAGGCTGGACTAGAACTGGCAATCCTCCTGCTTTAGCCTTCAAAGTTGCTGGGATTATAGGCATGTACCACTGTGCTCGGCTTCTGGGCCTTTCTTTCTTTCTTTTTAAAATTAAATTTCACAAATAGAATATTCAGAAACAGTAGAAAATATAGATTTTAAGCAACTTAAATTTGAGTTCCAATTCTGGCTACACAGTCTTGAGCAGATCACACTTTAGATTTCTTTTAAAAGTATATCTCTGTGTGTGTGTGTGTGTGTGTGTGTGTGTGTATATAAAATATTTTTAAATTTTTCCATGTTTTTTATTGGTGCATTATAGTTGTACATAATGGTAAGTTCAGTCTTTCTTAAAGCTGCTATTTCTGGCATTCTCCAACCCTCCCTTCTCCCTTTTCTTAGGCATCTTTTACTCAATCTTCAGGTTCCAATTTAGACATCATTCCCTCCACCCACCCCAGCCATCTATCATCTACCAAAATGGATTAAATTATTCTTCTAGGTAGCCACTTCGCTCCTCATCTTTCCTCTATCAATATTTATCCCATTTTATTGAAAGTATTTATGTTTTTTTTCTGCTAAATGGTAGACTTGTAAACCAGGTTGTATGTCTGTACAGCTAGCTCTAGGCAGAATCTCTGACCCATAGTTGATGTTTATTAACTGTTAAGAGAAAATATGGGGCCGGACATGGTGGCTCAGGCCTGTAATCCCAGTGGCTCAGGAGGCTGTGACAGGAGGATTTCGAGTTTAAGCCAGCTTCAGCAGTGGTGAGGCACTAAGCAATTCAGTGAGAACTTTTCTGTAAATAAAATACTAAAAGAAAGAAAGAAAGAGAGAGAGAGAGAGAGAGAGAGAGAGAGAGAGAGAGAGAGAGAGAGGGAGGGAGGGAGGGAGGGAGGGAGAGGGGGGAGGGAGGAAGGGAGGGAGGGAGGGAGGGAGAGGGGGGAGGGAGGGAGGGAGGGGGGGAGGGAGGGAGGGAGGGGAAAGGAAAGGAAAGGAAAGGAAGGGAAGGGAAGGGAAGGGAAGGGAAGGGAAGGGAAGGGAAGGGAAGGGAAGGGAAGGGAAGGGAAGGGAAGGGAAGAAAAGGAAAATGTAGGGTTAGGGGCTGGGGAATGTTGCCCCATAGTAGAGCACTTGGCTACCATATGCACAGCCCTGGGTTCCATCCCCAGTCCTGCAGAGAGGGATGGGGAGGAATGGACAAAAAAATGACTAGAAGGAATAAATGTTTAGCAGCAGGCTATATCACATTCTCTAGCCTTTTTCTCTTCCCAGAAAAGTCTATGTACCCGTGGACTACAGTTGTGGCTTAGTGGTAGAGTGCTTGCCTGGCATGTGTGGGGCACTGGGTTCCATTCTCAGCACTGCATATAAATAAATGAATGAAATAAAGATCCATTAACAATATAAAAGTATATATCAAAAAAATTTTTAAAGAGTCTGTATACCCAGAAGTTTTAAAAACAGAAAAACAAAACAAAACAAAACAAAAAGCCATCTCTCAGGGATAGAAAGAAAATTAACTGAGAGGGCTTTCTGTAACATTTAAAGTTTCAAACTAAAGCTGAGCTGGTGTACACCTATAATCCAAGTGACCCAGGAGGCTGAGGCAGGAAAGATTGTAACTTCAAGGTCAGCCTCAGCAAGATCCTGTCTGAAAACAAAAGCTAAAAGGGCTCAGTGGTAAAGCACCTTGGGTTCAATCCCCAGTGGCTTGAAAATTAAAATAAATGAATAAGTAAAAATTCAAACTAGAGACTCTTAGTATGAGAATGTTTTCCCACTTTCTTAAAAAAAATCAGTCATACCACAATCAGTCCTACCCAATTCAACCTGTTGAAAGGAAGATGACAGTGGGTGTAGCTGAGTGCTAAAGCAGTTGCCTTGAATGTTCAAGGCCCTGCTTTGATCCCGAGCTACTAGGGTTACTGTGGCAGGAGGATCACTTGAGCCCAGGAATTCAGGGTTAGTCTGGGCAATATAGCAAGACACTATCAAAAACAAACAAACAAACAAACAAACAAAAAAACTAATTTGTTTTTCCTGGAAAAAGCTTTATTTTCATTTGGTCCAAGGCTTGGGAAGGGCTCCACAATGGTTAAAAATCTGCCTAGGTGTTGCCTCACTCATCTTGAGGTTTCTGCAAGTCCTGGAAACAGGCCCCTACTTTGTTTTAACATCTTCAGGAGACTTTGCCCTTCTCCTCTGCCAACTTGAGGAAGTGGTCCACAGCACCATGGTCGAAATAGTAGCCCAGAGGAAGGGGTGAGTGTAGGAGGTATACAGATTTTTTTTTTTTTTTTTGGTACTGTGAATTGAACCTGGAGGTACCCACCGAGCCACATCTCCAGCCCTTTTAAATATTTTATTATAGACAGGATCTCACTGAATTGCTTAGTGCCACACTAAATTGCTGAGGTTGGCTTTGAACTCGTGATCCTCCTGCCTTAGCCTCCCTAGCCACTGGGATTACAGGGATTGTGTCCCCATGCCTGGCTGCAGAGACGCAAATTGACCAGGCGGTTGATAACAGCCTCCACATCAGTGGAATAATTCTGAATCTGGGAGATCATGGTTGGTGGGCAATAAGGAGCTAACCACAAAAAAACGGAGTTGGCTGGTCTTGAAAGCAGGTGATGGGCAAAAAGATGGTCCTGGAGGTTGCAAATGGAGATCAGATTGGAAGGCAATTGGAAGCTAGAAGAAAGAGAGTCTCTGGGTCTGTGCAGTCCAAACACTGTTGAAGCTAGGGACAGATCCATGGGACCATTTTTTTTTGGTGCTGGGATTCAAACCCAGGCAAGGCCCCACAATTGAGAGATAAGCACTTTATCATTAAGCCATGCCCCATGTTCACCCCAATTTTTTTTTAAATCATAAAATTTTTAAAAAGGTAGAAAAGAAGAAAGAAGAGATATGGAAAAACAACAGCAAAATACTCTAAGGTCAAGTATGGTTTTCTGCATACTGTCTGACACAAAAGCCTCTAGTCACATGTGACTGGGAGCACTTGAAATGAGGCTAGTTCACACTGAGATATGCTGTGTGTGATAAATATATCAAGATCTTGAAGACAGCATGAAGAAATGGAAACCATTCATTATATTGATTACAAGTAGGATGACAATTATTTTAATATGTTGAGCTAAAGTATGTTATTAAAATTAATTTCACTTTTTCTTTTTTACATTTTAAAATTGTATATGTGGCTCCCATCATATTTCTTTTTCTTTCTTTCTTCTTTTTTTTAAAAAAATTCTTTCTTTCTTTTTTGTTTTGGCACCAAGGATTGAACCCAGGTGTGTGCTTTGCTTCTGAAATACATCCTAGTTCATATATATATAATATTTAAATTTGAGACAGACTCTTGTTCAATTGTGTAGGTCCAGGAGAATAAGGAGGAGGAGGGGGAAAACAAACAAACAAACAAACAAAAACAAGAAAAGAAATTGTATAGGGCTTTTCCAGACTGGTCTCAAACTTGTGATCTTCCTGCCTCAGCCCCCCAAGTCCCTGGGATTATAGCTGTGTACCCCACAGCACCTGGCTTGTTCGTATTTCTTTTTCTTTTCTTTTTTTTTGTTTTGTTTTTGTGTTTTTACTAGTGCATCATAAATATACATAATAATGGGGTTCATTGTGAGTTAGTCATATGTGCACATAACATAATCTGTTTTATTTAAATCCCTAGGGCTTCTCCTTTCTCTGAACCTCCCTTACTATCCCTTTCATCTACTCTACTCATCTCTTATTTATTTATTTATCATTTGTGCCTTATAATTATACACAAAATATTCAATACCACATTCACATGTAGTATTATATTTCTATATAAAGTATTATATTTCTTTTTTTAATTTTTTTTTGAGAGAGAGAGAGAGAGAGAGGAGAGAGAGAATTTTTTTTTAATATTTATTTTTTAGTTTTGGGCGGACACAACATCTTTGGTGCTAAGGATGGAACCCGGGCCACAAGCATGCCAGGCAAGTGTGCTACCGCTTGAGCCACATCCCCAACCCACTTAGATTGGCTTTTTCAATCATTTATTGATCTACTAAAAAGCCCTTGAATCCTGGCATTTTCTCATCTACATTTGGTGTAACCTCTGGGGCTGAGTCATTTGTGTGGGGACAGGATCTGCTCATCATGTCCTGGACCTTGGGTCCTGTTTGCACAGTTTGCTCATCAGAGCTCCCAATTTTCATGTCTCTGTCTCTAGCCTGTGCCTATGACCTGACTATGGACATTACACAGTTCTTTTGCTTTATGGTTTGGTTTGGTGGAATTTTTTTTTGTGTGTGTGTGTGTGTGTGTGTATATGTGCAGGTGCATGGTGCTGGGGATGGAACCCAGAGTCACAAACATACTAGACAAATGCTCTAGCACTGATCTACCTCTAAGCTACATCCCTGGCCCCTATTTTGGAATTTTCTGCATTCATTCCATGTGGGAGTTTGACAAAAATACATGGGTCTGTTCTTTACACACACATGTAATATATTAATATATAATAATATATATAATATATTAATATATAATAATATATATATATGGGATGGGGATGTAGCTCAGCAGTAGAGCATTTGCTTGGCATAGGTGAGGCCTTGGGTTTGATTCCCAAGCACCAAAAAATTATATATACACACACATATATCTATATATGCATATATTATATGTGTATATATCATACATTATATATACACATGTATGTATATTATACATATGTATATATGTATATATGTATCATTTTTGGTGCTGGGCAATCAAACCCAGGGCCTCACTTATATAATATACACATATATGTATATTATATATGTGTATATATAATATATGTACACATATATGTGCATATTCATATATGTATAGAAAATGTATCACATGTAATATATATATATAATATATGCATACATATGTATGCATGCATTATACATTTTATATGTATACATTATATATGTGTGTGTGTGAAAAAAATATATATAAATTTTTTGGTGCTGGTGGAAACAAATCCAGGGCCTCACACATGTCAAGCATATGCTCTACTGCTGAGCTATATCCCCAGCTCCTAGGCAAATATTTTGAAGACTTCCACCAGAAAATACTGATAGATGACAAATACATCTCAAAATCCTTATAATTGCCACAAACAACTTGCAGATATGTACAAATTGTTTTCCCCTACATTCTTTTGAATTAAAAGAGAATTAATTCTCCCATAAGGCATTCATTTGGATAGAGGGTTGGGTGAATGAATGGGCCACACAATTGTCCTGAGTCTTCAGCAGGAACTTTCTTGGCCATGTCTAATTCATTCTCTGACTACAGAAAAACTAAGCCAGATTCTTTGGCCTGAATTTACTTCTACATAAAATGAGACTTTCTCAATCATGCCAGTTTTAAAGGTCCATGTGTTTATATATGCAAGAGGGAAGGAAAATAATTCCAAACAAAAATAAGCATAAATCATAAATATATGAACCTCTTCTAATTCTTCCTTCCTCAGTTCTGAAAGAAGTATTCCTTCCCCCAACTTTTCTGCTTGTCTCTGGCATAGGAGTAGGTACACAATGGTGCTTTTGAGTCATATGACCTGGGTTCAAATCCTGACTTTTCCATTAACAATCAGGGTAAGTGATCCTGGGCAAGTGATTTAACTTCTCTGAGTGTCAGTTTCTCCCTCTGAAAACTGGGGATAAAATAAATCTTATTTAAAATAATAGATGGGCACAGTGAATGATACATGCCTATAATCCCAGTGACTTGGGAGACTGAAGTCAGAGGATCACAGGTTTGAGGCCAACCTCAGTAACATAGTGAGACCATGTCTCAAATAGAGAGAGAGAGAGAGAGAGAGAGAGAGAGAGAGAGAGAGAGAGAGAGAGAGAGAGACAGAATGAATTAGAGGATGTAGCTTAGTAGTAAAGTGCTCCTGGGTTTAATTACTAGCACCAAAGAGAAAGAAAGAAAATACTGGTTCAGAGGAGTTGTTTACTACCATATTATGCTGGTATCATATCCCAACAGACTATCAGGCCCCATTTATTCCTTTTTTAAAAAATAAATTAATTTTTATGTGATGCTGGGGATCGAACTCAGGGCCTCGCATGTGCTAGGCAAGTGCTCTACCGCTGAGCCACAACGTCAGCCCCCATTTATTTCTTGCCAGTATCTACAATTCCTAGTTTTGTCTTAAGGGAAGAAGAAAAAATAAGTATAGCTTTCTTGACCTCTAGAAAGAAAAATATTCCTCACTTGACTCTGGAATTCTCTCTAGTTAATGTCTTATTTTTCCTTTTCATTTCAGAGTTAGTTAGGAAATCCTTGGCCACTTAGACAGTTCTTGGATGGCATGTGGCTTATAGCCTCATCTTTCTTTCTCTCCATTCTTCTCTGCCATGTATCATTTGCTTTAACATTATAGTGGTCCTCGAGATTCTACTTCAGGGGCTGGAGATGTGGCTCAGTGGTAAAGCACTTGTGAGGCCCTGTGTTCAATCCCCAGGACTGATTTTAAAGAAAAAAAAAAAAGATTCTGCTTCAGTCTATTGCCACACAGTTGCCAAATCCAGCAATCCTTTATTCAGCTCTATTCTACCTAGCATCATTATGACGACATTGGACACTCACTGCCCCTTTGGGGAATGATTTTTCTCCACTTATATCTCCCATAACCACCAGAACTTACCCAACTAGGCAGATCAGTGTCCCTATCAGTTCACTGTTCTGAATCAATCTCTGGTGCTCTCATCTTTCCCTCTCCCCTCTTGGAAATGGTGTTTCACAAACTTTCCCCCTCCCCCACTGGTAACATTCCTTCTCACTTGCCTGTGGTTACATGAGAGTCAGCACCTGCACCCACTCTGGACTCCTCCCCTCCATCTCACAAGGGAAGTGTCTTCAAGCTGGGCCTCTACCTTTTACTCAGATCTCTCCCCTCCTGCCATTTGAGCAGATCATCAGTGATGTGTCTTCAGTGACTTCTGCTCTGCTACATCCCCCTTTTAAATTCTTCCTGTTCTTACTTTGCCCACTGTTGCCTCTCTCCTTTATTTCAGTCAGAGTTCTGGAAATCAAGCCCAGACTCTCTACACTTTCTCTTCTTGCATTCCACTCTGGTTTCTGCCTGAAGCCTCTGCCAGGGTTCCACTGCATGCCCTGAATTCTAAGTGCTTTATAGATGATTCATTTAATCCTCACAATAGCCCATGAAGTAGGTGAGAGTACTGCCCCTATAAAGCACCTGTGATGTACAGATGGCTTGAGTAAATTAGCCAAGGTCACCTGGCAGGATTTTGAAGCCAGAGAGTTGAGCTCAGAGTTTGCCTTTGACTACCCTGTAACCCTACACAACCCTTCACCTCATGCCTCATACTGGATGGTGTCACTCAGTACAGCTCCTTGCCTGTAGGAGCTCAATAAGTATGCCTGAATCATTAAGCACATGCTGCAGCTTCTTCATTTCACTCTTCAAATAGCCCACAAATCCAGGAGTTCTTGAAGAGTGCATGAGTTCAGGGTTATTTATGCCTATTGATTTAACATATTTACTTATCTATTGTTTGCACACCCCCACCAGGATGAAACTCCATACAGCAAGGTTAACTTTGTTTCCTCCTAATTCCCTAGGGCCTAGTGGTTTCTGGAACAGTATAGGTAGCAAATAATTATTTGTTGAATGCATAAAGTGTTGCTAGGAAAAAGAAATATATAGATGCTGGGGTTGTGGCTCAGCGGTAGAGAGCTTGCCTAGTGCGTGTGAGGCCCTGGGTTCTATCCTGAGCACCACATAAAAATAAATATACAAATAAACAAAGGTTAAAAGAAATATATAAGCTAATATCCTATAGGGGAAGAATTTTTAGTGCTCCAATCCAATTTAACTCACACATGTCTCTGATTAACTCCTCCCCAGCTCAGATACCAATTCAGTATTATTATTATTCTTTTCTTTCTTTTTTTTGGGGGGGGTTGAGAAGTTTTTAGGATTGATTACAGGGGTGCTTTGTCACTGAGCTACATCCCTGTCCTTTTTTAAATTTTGAGATAGGATCTCACCAAGTTGTTAATACTGGTTTTGAACTTGTGATCCTCCTGCATCAGCCTTAAGAGTCACTGGGATTACAGGCATATGCCACCCTGCCTGGCTCCAGCTCAATAGTGAAACAATAAAATGGTCCAACTTCTGGTTCTTATCCTTGTTTCAGCATGAGTAAATAATTTACTTCCCTTTCTACCTCTCCTACCCGTCTTATAGCTACCAGAGCTTTTTTCCAGGCTTCCTGGAAGTCCTTGGCCACTTATAGCTTAACCATTGAGCCATATCCCAGCCCTCTCTGCATTTTTAATTTTCACACAGGGTCTTGCTGGCCCCAGTTTTCACATTATTAGTTGATCATATACCTGCCGAATATTCTCTTTCCCTTCTTCTTGTTCCCACCCCCCCAGGGCCTCATACATGCTAGGCAGGCACTTTACCACTGAGTTATACCCTAGCCTCTTCTCTCCTTTTAAACTGAGATTGAACCCAGAGCCTCACATATACTGGGCAAGTACTCTACCTTTGAGCTACATCCCCAAGCCCACCTGCTGCATATTCTGGGCTGAAGATATAGCTCAATGGTAGACTATTTGCCTAGTGTATGTTAGGTCCTGGGTTCAATCTCCAGTAATTGAGAAAGGAGGGGGAAAATGGAAAAATCCCCCAAACCTCCCAGCTATTCTGCCTTTGCCTCTCCTGATCCTACTCTCCACCTCCCTATACTCTGCTCTTTAACTCCACAGGCTGGTCTTACAGAGCAGTGTCATTTGGGCTCACTTGCCTTTAGGCTTCCTGTTTGGGCCCTACCAGTGGTAGTACTGCAGGAGAGTTGAGAGAAAAATTAAGAGGTAGTGTTGTGTGTCCTTCACTTTCCATTCTGTTTTCCCTCAACCCTGCCCACATTTTTGTACATTGTTGCTTTTTAAATGTTAAATTACACATTAAAAATGCCTGTAATCCCAGTGGCTCTGGAGTTGAACATGGGCACAATACCTTTATTTTTCTTATTTGTTTACTTTATGTGGTGCTGAGGATGGAATCTAGTGCCTCATGTGTGCAAGGCAAGCACTCTACTACTGAGCCACAACCACAGCCCCACAATTGTATCTTTTTAAGAAAAATTGAGCTATGAGCCACAAAATTTATCCTTCAAAAGTCTGTAGTTCCATGGTTCTTGCTGGGTGTGGTGGTGCATGCCTGTAATCCCAGCAGTTTGGGAGGCAGGAGGGTGGTGAGTTCAAAGCCAGCCTCATCAACTTAGTGAGACCTTGTTTCTAAAAAAAATATAAAAAGGGCTGAGTCTTGCTCACGTCCCATGTGGGTGAGGGAATGGGTACCAGTCAGAGGGATGGGCTTGCTGTGAAATAAAAGCTATGAAAGTAATATATCAGAAATAAAGTAATATATCAGAAATAAAGACAAAAGGGAAGAATATTTTGAAAGCAGGGGCATGACCAGTTGAGCCGACCCAAGGGGTCTGGCTTCTAATAAAGAAGCGGCTGGAACTTGCTTTATTTATAGTGATGCAGATCAAAGGGAACTGGTAGGTACAAGGTTTCAGTGTAGGAGGAGTCTTTTTTCGGTGCTTGCTTCTTGATGTGGCAGGGGTCCTTCAGTAAACAGGTTATTTGGTTCTTGGTGGGTTACTCTCATCTCTGGGGCTGTGTTTGAACTTGAAGCTATGAGCTAGGTCAGGGTGCCAGCATGATTTGGACATTCTCCAACTGGGGGGTTCCGCCCAGTTGTTCCCAAAAGAGCAGCTTCTCTGCCTAATAGTTCCAACATTGCCCAGTTCACACTCAGCTCATAGATGGCCCCCAGCAGCTGAGGATGTGGCTTAGTGGTTAAGCACTCCCCTGGGTTCAATCCCTGGTACCCCCCCAAAAAAAGTATAGTTCCATGGTTCTTAGTACACTTTAGTGAACTGTATCATTTTTTTCATTTAATATGTAATCAAATGTTTTCCAAGTTACCTCCTTCTCTGTGTCAAGTTAAATGTCAAGTTAAACAATGTTGCATAGTAATAGTTACTTAATCATTTATTATGTTTCCAAATTTTTACTATCACAAATGATTATAACAAATACTGTTGTGGTGGGGCTACTCTCTTTGGGGGGAGGATTACTTCTCAAGAAAAAAGTTTCTAGGAGTGGTACTGATGAGTCAAAAGAGAGTTACTTCTCTATTTAGGCTCTTCAGAGTACTGTCAAATGGCTTTTCTAAAGGATTACACTAATTTACACAGCCACAGCTTGCTCTGAATGTACCAGTTGCGACATCTCATTAGCAGTGGAAAATACTTATTCACAGTATATTTTGCTAATTTATTAGGTAATCTTATGATTTGAACTTCTTTGATAGTCATACAAACCCTAAATCATTTAAACCATTATGTAGTTGGGTGTGATGGCACATGTCTATTATCCCAGATACTTGGGAGGCTGAGGCAGGAGTATCCTAAATTGGAGGGCAGCCTCAGCAATTTAACAAGACCCTCAGCAACTTCATGAGACCCTGTCTCAAAATAAAAATAAAAAGGACCAGGATGTAGCTCAGTGGTAAAGCACCCCTAGGTTCAATTTCCAGTACTGAATAAATAAAATTAGAGCCATTTTGGGGTTCAGGGTATCACTCAGTGGTAGAGTACTTGCCTGAGGCAATAAGAGGAAAACCATGGGTTTGTTCCCTGACACTTTGAAAACAAACAAACATATTAAAGCTACTTTTAGCTAAGTGACTGGAGGGACAGTGATTTTTTAGGGAATGGGATAGAGAAAAAGTAAGTGATTTGCTCTCCAACATTCCTCTTTCATTCATCTAGCCTCCTTACCTTGTTTACATATCAGTTTCCCTTTCTTCTGCGAACTATGCTTATTAAAGGCCAGTATGGCACCATCCTGGCCACCACCACAGCCCTCAACAAAACAGGATTTTTTTTTCTAAAAAGAAGGAACTACTGTTTATATTGCTTTGTAAGAGGTTTTAACTCTTCATATATTTTATTTTATTGGTACCAAGGATTGAACCCAGGGGCACTCAACCTCTGAGCCACATCCTTAGCTTCCCCTTTTCATTTTTGTTATTTTGAGTCAGGTCTCGCTAAATTGCTTAGGGCCTCACTATATTGCTGAGGATGGCTTTGAACTTGTGATCCTCCTGCCTTAACCTCCTGATGTGGCACCCAGCTCTTCAATTTTAAAGAAACAAATTGGAAATCATAGAAAATGCATCATGAATATAATTTATAGATGGTTCAAGAATGGATAAAGAAAATGTGGTATGTACAGACAATGAATTATTACTCAGCCATAAACAAGAATGAAATTATGGCATTTGCTGGTAAATGGATGGAACTGGAGACTATCATGCCAAGTGAAATAAGCCAGTCCCAAAAAAAACCAAAGGCCAAATGTTCTCTCTGATATGTGGATATTAACTCACAGTAAGTGAGGAGGAGGGAAGAATAGAAGTTCACTGGACTAGACAAATGGAAATGAAGGGAAGGGAGGTGGAGATGGGAATAAGAAAGACAGTAGAATGAATTGGACGTAACTTTCCTATGTTCTTATATAAATACATGACCAGTGTAACTCCACACCACGTACAACCACAAAAATTGGAAGTTATATCCCATGTATGTATGATGTCAAAATACTTCCTACTGTCATGTATAACTAAAAATAATAAAAAATTTAAAAACAAACAAAAAAACAAAACCCAACCTCTCCCCACCCCCACCCCCACAAAAGAAAAGAAATATGGTTCAGGAACCATAATCAGAAAAGGGTTAGCGCACATCTAAAGAGTGTTAAGTGGGCCAGCCCAGTGGTGCATGCCTGCAATTCCAGTGACTCAGGAAGCTGAGACAGGAGGATCACAAGTTCAAGGACAGCTTCAGTAACTTAGTGAGACCCTGTCTCAATGAAAAATAAAAAGAGCTGGGGAAGAGCTCAGTACAAAAAAAAAAAAAAAAAAAAAGCTAAATTAGTTTTCAAGTGAAAATTAAAGACTGGGTGTTGTATGTATGGCCTTTTGGGGGGTTGATTGATGGCTACCGGGGACTGAACCCATTGGTGCTTTACCACTAATCACATCCCCAGTCTTTTTTTTTAGCTGTTGATAGACCTTTATTTAACTTATTTATATGAGGTGCTGAGAATCCAACCCAATGCCTCACACATGCCAGGCAAATGGCTACCATTGAGCCATAACCTAAGACCCTTTTTGAGACAGATTTTTGCCAAGGATGCACTCTAGGCATGCACAACTGTGCCCAGTTCATTAGATCCAAACTTATGAGGAGGGGATGATACTTACTGTTCCTATAATTCTCCAAAAGTGTTGAATAAAACAGATTCTATGTATTGTCACAAATAACAGTCACAATTGAGATACATTTTTCTTTTAAGTCCATGATTTTTTTCATTTAAGTGAAAAATTGTCTCTAGTCTGCATGCAATAGTTTGCCTTTTTTGAGGTTTCAATCTGTATCTTAAGTTGGACAAAATATTTACAGCCTCTAAGAAATACTGATAATAGGAAATATTTACTGAGAAATGAAGAGGAAGGAACCCAAACATGGTTCTTGCCAACCCTTCTATCACCTCCCCCACATCTTCTTGTGAGGATCTTGTCTGCTCTGTTGATTTCTGGGACATGTAAACATGGCAAGCTTAAGGTCATAGGCTATAAGATTATTCAAAGTTAGAACTGGAAAATAGCAGGGGATAGTCTAGCTTCTTTTCAATTTCTTTAAGTCTTGTAATGTGGTAGAGGGTAATAGAGTCAATGGGATCAGTACTGATCAACACTTAAAAGGAAATAAAACTTAAAATATCATCATATATTGTATAAAATAAGGGTGATACTTCATGAAACTTTTGCTTTAGAAGTGTTTTTATGTGTGTACACATGTGTATATCCTGGGTTGAGATGTAAATGTGCATTTCTTATGGAGGATCACAATTAAAAAGTTTTTAAACCCCTGGTTTCTTCTCCCTTTACTCGCTTTGCTAATTAACTCTCTCTCCAAAACTCTGCCATCATCTAGTGAATAAAAATTATAGTAATAACCAGAGATGTAAGACTCAATCTCACTCTATAAATAGCTGGAATGCAATGACTGTTGTCCCTACCTCATTGTTCAGAGTCAATCACATGTTCAAATATTAGGACTAAAGGGCGAAGACCTACCACCTCACTAAGTAAGAGATTATAGAAAAATCTACCTCAAGATTTATCATCTGTGGGCTAGGGATGTAGATCAGCACTAGAGATCTTGCTTTGCATGTGCAAGGCCTTGGGTTTGATCCCCATAACTGGAAAAAAAAAAAACCTATCTGCCTAATCCCATTGGTCCTCTTGACCCACAAAGTCCAAAGGATTCACCTTGGCATTCAGGACCCTATTTGAACTTTCCAGACTGATATCCCTCACACTAATCCTGTATTCCAGCCAAACAGACCTCTTGGTGTTCCCTAAGCACCCCATCAATTTCCTACTCTCCGGTTTTTCCCCCTTTATTTAATTTATTTATATGAGGTGCTGAGAATCCAAGTCAGTGCCTTATGCATGCCAGGCAAGTGTGCCACTGCTGAATCACAGCCCTAACCCCTACTCTGGGTTTTTGATTGCATTGTTCCTTCTGCCTAGGATAGTCTCCTGACCTCATCTATCTCTGCTTGCTAAAGTCCCATCCACACATTACAGATTCCACTTTCAATTTCCTTTTCTTGAATCCTAATATATTTTCCTTTCCAAATTAATAAATATCTTTTAAAAATTCCTCCTAAAATACTTTAAAAGCATAGTTTAAAAAATTATCTTCTAGGGCTGGGGCTGTGGCTCAGTGGCAGAGTGCCTGCCTCCCACATGTGAGGCACTGGGTTCGATCCTCAGCACCACATAAAAAAATTAATAAGCAAAATAAAGATACTGCATTCATCTATAACTAAAAAATATTTTAAAAATTATATTCTCTATGTCTAAGAGAAATATAAATGCACTGTAAAAGTAAGAAAATACAGAAGTCAGAGAAAATATAAAAGTCCCATTTTTAATCTATTCATGATACATATTATATTTCCTTACAGTGTATTTTAATTACAAGTATTTCTTATGTCACTAAGTCTTTTTCTTCAACATGATTTTTAATGGCTACACATAAACTAATTTAACAGTCATAACATTGCCATTTTGTTTACATGAATGTATACAATGTTGGGAGAAATATATGGGTGATATCCAGTGTATGGTGCCAAATTTCCTTAAAGAGCACAATACAAAATTTATAAACAAGAAACTTGGGCTCAGGCCAAATCTCAGCTCAAAGTGGTGGCAAAACCTGTAATTTTAACTATTTAGAAGGTTGATGCAGGAGGGTCAACCGTTTGAGGCCATCCTCAGCAGTTTAGGGAGCCCTTGTTTCAAAGTGAAAAATTAAAAGGGTAGTGGCAAAGTGTTCCTGGATTCAATTCCTAGTACTGGAAAAAAGAAAAAACAAAATGGGACCAGAGATAATTACAAGAAGTACAGGTGCTGGGGTTGTGGTTCAGTGGTAGAGCACTTGCTTAGCAAGTGTGAGGCACTGGGTGTGATTCTCAGCACCACATATAAATAAATAAAGGTACACTGACAACAACTAACTAAATAAATAAACAAATAAAAAGAAAAAAAGAAATGCACGTTTACCAGGAATCTCTGGAGATACTGGCAAGTATGTGGAGTTTCCCATGATAAGTGGTATAGGGATTTGAATCAATTGTTCTTAAGTTTTAAAGGACAGCGAATTTACCGGAAACATGCATACCTCTCCGCTTCAAAATATTTCTATTGACCTACACCTGTAATCCTACCTGCTTGGGAGGTTGAGGCAGGAGGATTACAAATATGAAGCTATTAGCCAGTGCAAGTTAACTCGACCCTGTCTCCAAAAATGCTTCTATCTTCATGCATTCTTTAGAACTTGTAGGAAGAGTTTCCCTCTGACTTCTTCCTCTCCCCATCTCCTTTTCCTTTTTTGGAAACTTGCACCATTAATTATTCTGTCTCCCCTCTCAGCTCCTTTATTTAAGATATCTCAAATTGGACAATTTTTTCTTCACTTTTAAACTAAAAAAAAAAATCCCTTTTTTATTCTTACTAAGCCTTTGAATTATAATCCTACTTGTGTATTTGTTTTGGTGATTTTCTTTTTTTTGCGGGGGTGGGGTACCAGAGATTGAACTCAGGGGCACTGAGCCACATCCCCAGCCCTATTATTTGTATTTTATTTAGAGACAGGGTCTCACTGAGTTGCTTTGTGTCTCGCTTTTGTCAAAGCTGGTTTAGGACTTGGAATCCTCCTGCCTCAGCCTCCTGAGCCACTGGGATTACACGAGTGCATCACAGCGCCCGTCCATAAGCCTACTTTTATTATCTCTCCCTGTCAAACTTCTGGAAAGACTCCTCACCCTTTACTGCCTTCATTACCAACATTCTTCTTACTCCTTACCCAAGGCTCAACTGGGCTCAGGGCCTGGTGCACGGCAAGCCCGGTTGAGTGTCATTTCCAGTCTCTTGCGGTGTCCTGTCTTTCCGGGTTCTTCAAAAGGAATTTCTCCGTGGTTAGTTGGTTCTCACCGCCTCTCCAGAGTCTCGTACGTGCATTCCCACACCCTAACTTTCTTGCTGTTTTAATGGTGCAGACCCATTTCCAGGTATGTCGGGTTCTTGGAAGGTCCTGCCCGCCTCTCCGAGTTTTCACTTGGGCAATCATAGCTTCCCTGGTAAAACCCTTGAGAGCCTCCCAGTCTACAGTGAGAGGCACCCGATGCCAGTGCCCCAGCTCCGCTGACCGCGCGTTCCTCGGTCACCCCAGAGGCAACGTGTCAGAGCGCCCAGCGCCTCCAAGCCTACGTGCATGTCTTTATATCCAGCAATGGCCAGATGTTTAGTGAGCACCTGAGTGCCAGGCCCACGCCACCCCTGCTTCCTTTCACTTAACAGCTTTTACTAGGCCCCAGTACACGTCAGATCTAAATGAAGAGGACGCCGTCCTGGCTCCTGAGGCGCTCGCGGTCCTCCAAGGCGAAACAGTCCCGTGAGCAGGTTTGGTCCCTCTAGTGGGCGGCTACCACCCCACTGAAGGCCCCTGCCCCAGGCACGACAGAGGACTGGAGACTTAGGTTGCAGGGAGCGGCCGCAGGCCCTGACCGGGGAGTCCAGCGGATCCGGCGGGAGGGATCCGGTGGGGGCCGCGGGGTCGCTCGTAGCCCTGCGCGGCGCCGGCCCCGCCCCGCCCGCCGCCGCCGTCGGCCCCGCCACTCAGCCGCCTCAGGCGGGAGGCGGAGGCCGGCCCGCGCCGGGCAGCCCTTCGGCCGCACCGCCCTGGCCGGTGCCCAGGTCCGAGTCCCTTCCGCCCGCGCCCCGCCCGCGCCCGGCTGGGCCCTGCCGCCGGCGCCCGCCCCCGCTCCGCCCCCGGAGCCGCGGCCCCGCCCGCCGCCGCCGTCGCCATGTTGTGGCGCCCGCAGCCGGCGCTGGGGACGCGCGCGGCTGAGCCCGGGGCCTGCAGCCGCCGCCGCCGCCGCCGCCGCCAGGTAAGCGCCCCCCGGGCCCGGGCCGGGCGGGACTGCGCCGGGGCCGCCTCCGGGTCGCCTCAGCGCAGGCTAGGGTCGAGCGGCACGGGGACCGAGTCTGCGCCCGCGCCCGGTCGGGCCCTGCAGCCTGCGGACCCTGCCTGCCGCCCGAGGCGGCAGCCACTGCCCGGACGGTCGCCTGGCGGGCCCGGCCGCCACCCAGCCCAGCCCCTGGCCGCGGCTACTGGCCCCTTCCGCCGCGGTGATCGCCGCTCCCGGCGGGCCGGGCGCGCCGCTGTCCTCCCTGCGCGGGACGGGCGGCCGCCCTAGGAGACAGCCCGCGGCCCCCCGCCCGGGCGGGGATAACGGTGCCACTTTGCCCCGCCAGGACTCCCTGTCAGCCCGACTGTCCCTGCCACCCGAAGAGCTGGCGCCGTCATGGGGCAGGCACTTCGAGGATCGACCCTCTTCGCGCCCCTCCGCCTCCCCTCCCCTCCCCTCCGCCCAAGTTCTGACCCGGAGAAGGTTCTCCCGGAGCAGACAGGTATTCCTGCTCCAGAGTTAGGGTCCTCTGGGGAGAACGGTCCTGTTGATTAGAGTAGAAATTGTCTCTCTGCAGGGACTCTTCTTGCCAACCTGGGGGTTGGGGGAAGGCTCAGTGTGACCCGAGGGAGGACAGGGGAGCGTCTGCTGGGCAGATGGCCTCCTGGCCTTGGATCAGCGTTTGTGAGGGGGAGGGGTCCATATGACTTTAGGTGTGCCTGCTCTTGAGAATCGCAGGATTATTAGAGCTGTTCAGGGATTTTTAACTTTTTTTCCCCCCAATTAGGCCGGAGGTGACATTAAAAGTGCTGGATTGGAATAAATCCGCAGGCCCACCCAGGGAGGCTTTTTTTTTTTTTTTTTTTTTTTTTTTTTTTTTTTTTAGCATCCAGGACTATCCTGGATTCGGGGTGGGAGGCGGGTAGAATGATTTTTACCCCTGGGTTTTCCCACTTGCATTCAGTCCTCTGTTCATGTAGGGCCTGTAGGGCACTTCTGTCAAGTGTACAGTGTGGCTAAGCACACAGGATGTGGACATATAGGTGCTTGGCCTGGTTGGTACCCCGTGGGATTTCAGGGATCTATTTCCTAAAACTCACAGGTAAATTACACAGTGAAGGAGAGGAAGAAATGTCAAGCTACTGGGATATTTTGACCGTCTTCCAATTCTTCCAGTGATCATGACTGATTCATTTAGTTAAAAAAAATTTTTTTTTTTGAGATGGGTTCTCATTGTGTGCCCAGGCTGACCTCCAGCCCCTGAGTTCAAGTGATCCTCTTACCTCATCTTCCCAAGTAGCTGGGCCTACAGGCAGGCACTACCATGCCGGACTGTAAATTTTTACTGAGCACTTATTACATGCCCATGACTGAGCTCGGTGTTGGGGGTATTGAGGTAAACCAGAAAGACACCATCTTTTAGTTTTGGAGCTCTTAGCCTAGTGGGACAGTTCAATAATAAGTAACAAAGAAAATTCATTCAGCAACAAATATTTGTCAACAAATGTGTGCAAAAACATTGTTGTAGATGCAGTGAATAAAGCAAGCAAAATAACTGCCCTTGAGTTTTCATGCTAGTGTGTGTGTGTGGGGGGGTAGACAATAAAATATGTAATAAAAATATCATGTTAAAAAGTGCTAACTGCTAAAGAGGAAAACAGGGAAAGAGAATCTGAGGTATCAGGAGTGGTGGGGGTTGAATTTACACTTAAGTGGCCTGAGGTTTTTTTTTTTTTGGTTGTTGTTATCAAGCCAGGGCCTCCTGCTTCACTGTTGAATTACATCCCAGCCCCAGAAGGTGTCTTTGGAATAAAACTTTGAAGAAAGTGGTAAACTAATAATTTCAAACTGGGGAGAAGGAAGTAAAAGAGATTGATTTGAGTGGGGGGCTTTGGGGAAGGTTTCCCTGAGGAAGTGACATTTAAGCCAGAACCTGAGAGGGTTAAGAGTTAACCATGTGTGGAACAGTAGAGGTTGGCAAGTTGGAGGAAGTGAAAGAGGCCTGTGGGTCTGGAGGAGGAAAGGGAGTGGGGTGAGGGGAGAGGGGAGATAAATGTCTGCAGAGAGGTATGGCGGGTCACAGCGACCAGGCCTGAGGGAAATGCTTTCCCTCTTTAGTTTGGATTGTGTCTCTAGTGTAATTAGGAACATTTACATTTTAAAAGGTCTCTGGCCCCATGCAGGGAATGTACTTTGAGATAAGCCGGTAACGCCAGGGTGGTTTCTATGCTGAGTGTCCTAACTACCTGATCTGTTTGAAAAAGTCTTAAGCAGTCCCTGGGAGATCCTTTTCCTTTGTGAGTGGGCTTTACCCAGCTTTTAGAAAGGGAAGGGAAAACTGAATTGGCGTTATGGAGTGCCTGCTAGGTGGGAGAACCGATTTTAATGATTTTTGTATATGCAATCATATTTAATTTAATCCTCTCTGTTCTCTAGGAGAAAGGTTATCATACCTATTTTACAAGGAAACAAGCCCAGAGGGGATAGATGATTTATCCAAAGTCACATTTGTTACAGCCTTAAATTCAAACCCATGTATCTCTGATTCCAGAACCCACTGGTGGCTCTGGAGCCTGACCATTGAAGTTTGTATTTTATTTCTGCTACTTACTAACCAAAAGATCTTCAGTTATTTGATCTATCTGTCCCTCAGTTTCCTCATCTTAAATGCAAATAAAAGTCCCTACCTTATAAGATCGTTGTGCAGACCAAATGAAGCCATGTAGATAGTTAGCTCTTAGTTTAAGTGTCAGTTGCTATTATTTAAATTTTTAAAATGTCCAGGCTAAAAATAAATAAAATATCCATGCTGCTTCCTAGTCATGTTGTGGTCATTTTGGATAAGATTAAATATATAGATAATTCAGTTCCTGAATTTTGTGTAACTATCTTTTTCTCTCCACTTTTCTTGATAACTTAATGCTGTGTTCCAATGTGATCAATCATTCAACATTGATCTCTTATTTCATGCTTTGACACTGTACTAGAAGTTGTGGATACAAAGTGAGTTCCTTCTTTCCAGGAGCCGAGAATCCAGGAGAAGTCAAATAAAGAAAGTGCTACAGTATATATTTAAATTCTCTATTACAGTTGTGGTTAAAGAGCTGTTGGGAAAAGTAAGAACAAAATACCTGGTGAAGTCAGGAAGGCTTCAGGAAGAAGGTGACTTTTGAAATGGGCTTTGGAGCAAGATAGGAGTTTTGCAGGCAAATAAGATTGAGCAAAGGACATTCTAGGCAGAGAGAGGCATAAATATGAAAATGCAAAGCAATGAGAGGTCCTGTTGTCTGGGAATGAGGCTGGAAGGCTGACTAGGGGTTGTGAAAAGCAGATCAAGGATTTTGGACCATGGGGAGTACTGGGAAGTATTAGGTACATCAAATTCATTCTGTGAGGGGTGTTGTAGTTACAGAGTCATTATAGGTGTCATCCTAAGGCAAATTTTTATCTGTGGGATCACTGTGCTGTAGATCTGGTTCTCAACTTTGTAGACTACAAATTTAATTTTGTAGGGTACTTAGTTGATTGGGTCCAGGGAGACTGACTCACTCACCAAACTTGGAAGAGACTGATGAATAAACTTAGGATATTAACTGACCATGAGAAATGAAACTGCTGAATGACAGATGTTTCTGTCCTTTGGCCATTCCACCCCTCCCCCCTTTTCTGGCCAGGGCTGGGACACTAACAAACTCTCACTCCTCAATTTGTTTGTTTCTCTCAGACTGCTTAAAAACGAATCCTTTCTCTGAACATAATCATTCCTTACGTACTATTCGATGTAGTCAGCAGTCATTATTAATGGATAGAATGAGTGATTCTGTATAATTGGGTGATTGTGAAACTTAAGAGGAGGAATAACTTCCCCCACCCCTGTCTCTGAACCCAGGGCCTCATACATTCTAGACACATGCCACACCACTGAACTACCTCCACAGCCCTTTTTATTTTATTTTGAGACAAGGTCTAAGTTGTTGAGGCTGGCCTCAAACTTGTGATCCTCTTGCCTTAGTCTTATGAGTAGCTGGGATTTACAGTCATGCACCACTACACCTGGTAGGAATAACTTTTTAGAAATATCCAAAAAGGAAGTTCCTAGATTTGTGTTAATGGAGAAGGTATGCAGATTCTAAGTTGTATGCGTAATTTTGTGGTGTGGGACACATGTATTGAAAACTGTTCTGGGAGCAGAGGTCTGTGAACTCTTGGAGCTAGTAGAGAGTTTTTGGTTGCACTTGGAGAGATTATTTTAGAATCATTGTCTTTCCTACATAATGAAGTAATAATTCACGCCCTTAACCTGCTCAGTCACTGGTTGAGCTTTCCTATTGGACTGGAATTTTCATGAAGTTGAACTTTATGTTATATTTCTTCTGCAATGGTGGGAAGAGTAATATAGACCCCCTAGCGTTTAGAATCTTAAAAAAAAAAATTAACCACAGGAGGTGTGCTCGGCTACTGAGTTACATCCACAGCCCTTTTTTTTTTTTTTTTTTTGAGACCAAGTCACTAAATTTCCCAGGCTGGTCTTGAATTTGTGATCCTCCTGACTCAGTCTCCCTAGTTACTGGGATTACAGGTGTGTATCACTGTGCCTGGTTTAGAATCTTTATTTTTCTTTAATGAAAAATAAGTCCAAATAGATTAGCACAGATTTTGGGTTAATTATTTTGCTTTTGAAACTCTAAAAATAATTATGCAAGAAATACATATTCAAGCCAGACACAGTGGCACATGCCTATAATCCCAGTGACTTGGAAGGCTGAGGCAAGAGTATCACAAGTTCAAAGCCAGCCTAGGCAATTTTTTTATATTTATTTTTCAGTTGACACAACATCTTTATTTATTTTTATGTGGTGCTGAGGATCGAACCCAGCACCTCGAGCATGCCAGGAGAGCGTGTTACCTCTTGAGCCACATCCCCAGCCTAGGCAATTTAGCAAGGCTCTAAGCAATTTAGTGAGACCCTGTTTTAAAATAACAAGAGCCCCCCTGGGTTCAATTCCCAGTAGAAAAAAAATAGAAATACATATTCCTTTGGGAGATTTAGGAAATATAGATGGCTATACAAAGGAAATAAAGCTCACTGATAAATTCTACAATCTAGAGCCATTGTTAACATTTCAATATTTTGGTATTTGTATTAGGCC